>NW_026853776.1:0-732968 GCF_026571515.1 Ruditapes philippinarum
TGGGTGAAATTTTCCATGTCAAGATTTTTTAACAAAAGCTTGTATTTTGTTTTGAGTTCTCACTTTTTTCTGTTAATTTAAAACCTACGTTGTTTTCGAATCCCGCCAGGGACTTTGGACTTTTTATGGAACATCAGTGGTTCTACTTAGATGTCTATTCAAAATAATGTACGAATCTGTTAAAAATGTTGAAATATGCCACATTGCCCTTATTGTATTGGTGCGACGTCAAACCTTGCCAAAATCCTCTTCTTTTGTGAAGAAATTTCGTATGATTTGAATTTCTATATATTCAAAAACAAATAATTTGAATATGTTTCTACTTTTTAGTTATTGTTTGTTAATGCATTTTAATGATATGTACTTATATTATCTCCGAGTTACAACAAAAACCGTATTCTTTTATTTCACGAAACAGATCAAGTTAGTGGCTGTGATACGATATTTATAGATAATGGCTACGTAGTCACCTGTCCGACGTCACATGCGGGCACAAAGAAGGACTGTATGTATAGATGTTTTCAAGGTTATAAACCAGCCTCGAAGAGCGTTACTTGCGTAAGGAAGAAGTGGTTGACAAACGACACCTACAGTCAACCTTGTATAAAAGATGGTATGAGTACTATATCATATTAAAATATGTACAATAAAAAATACTAAGCCGAGTTGCTAAGGGCTCCAGATTCCGTATCATTATCTTTCAAACCTGCGGGTTCGAATTGTTCCAGCGACGTCGATTTTTTTCATGTGAGATAGTTACACATAGTTTGTGCTTTTTTTAAGCTCACCTGTCACAAAGTGACAGGGTGAGCTTTTTTGATCGCTTTTCGTCCGGCGTCCGTCCGTCCGTAAACTTTTACTTAAAATGATATCTCCTCATAAACCACTTAGCCAATTTCATCCAAACTACACAGGAATGTTCCTTTGGTGGTCACCTTTAAAAATTGTGCAAAGAATTTTATTCCATGCAGAAGTCTTGTTGCCATGGCAACCGAAAGTAAAAACTTTAAATATCTTCTTTTAAAAAACTCAAAGAGCTAGAGCTTAGATATTTGGCATGAAATATCTTCTAGTAAGTGTCTACCAAGTTTGTTCAAATTAAAGCCCTAGGATCAAAATTGGCCCCGCCCCAGGGGGTCATTGATTTTCCCTCTATGCATATAGTAAAAACTTAAAAAAATATTATTTTAAAGAACCCAAAGAGCTAGAGCAAAGATATTTAGCATGAAACATCTTCTAATGAGTGTCTACCAAGTTTGTTCAAATAAAAGCCCTGGGGTCAAAATTGGCCCCGCCACAGGGGGTCATTGATTTTCCCTATATGCATATAGTAAAAACTTAAAAAATCTTCTTTTAAAGAACACAAAGAGCTAGAGTTTAGATATTTAGCATGAAACATGTTCTAATGAGTGTCTACCAAGTTTGTTCAAATAAAAGAACTGGGGTCAAAATTGGCCCCGCCCCGGTGGTCATTGATTTTCCTTAAACGCGTATAGCAAAAACTTTAAAAAATCTTCTTTGAAAAAACCCAAAGAGCTAGAGTTTAGATATTAAGCATGAAACATCTTCTAGTGAGTGTCTACAAAGTTTGTTCAAATAAAAGCTCTGGAGTCAAAACTGGCCCCGCCCCAGGGGTGTCATTGTTTTTAACTATATGTGTATAGTAAAAACTTAAAAATCATCTTTTAAAAAACTCATTGAGCGAGAGCTTAGATGTTTAGCATGAAACATCTTCTTATGGGTGTCTACCAAGTTTGTTCAAATAAAAGCTCTTGGGTTAAAATTGGCCCTGCCGGGGTGGGGGCAGGTCATTGTTTTTCATTATATGTGTGTAGTAAAAACTTAACATCATGAAACATCTTCTAATGGGTGTCTTCCAAGTTTGTTCAAATAAAAGCCCTGGGGTTTAAACTGGCCCCGCTCCGGGGGCCTATATACAGGTGAGCGACCTCAGGGCCATCATGGCCCTCTTGTTAATTAAGCCGATGACAATTTTTAGGTTTTTTTTCCTCCACAGTAATACTTTTCTGTAACTTAACTTATTTTATCTTATTCGTTAAATGAAGAAAAATGATATATTAATCCAATAAACAATTGATAACCAGACTAGTCAAAAAAAGACATTTTCTAGTCTAATTTCCAGCGATATAATCACGTTCTTCGATAAATACTACCAAACATGGCCATGTGAAACAATCAGATTTTTTTCTCTTTTTTTTCAGGATCCATTGTGAAACCTACAGCGATGACCAAACCGCCAACGGTGACGACTACCAAGACTGCTCGTACAACGTATCTGGGATATTATGATGATCCAAATCTCAAAATGGATGTTAGCCCTGTAGTTTTTGTAGGAGCTGTTATTGGCGGTCTTGTTGTTTTAGGACTGCTTTTATTTGCAATATTTTTCAGGTAAATACACATATGTTTCATCATTATTGATTTGAAATATTTGATTATTCAACATGACTCACTATTGTTTTAGTGAAAAAAATCTTTCGGCTTACGTTTACGTATTTTTAAGTCATAATCCTGGACAAGCTAGTATTAGGTTTAAGGTGATAAACTTTTATTGAGCAGTGTCTCGAATCTCAGGATTTTAATTGGATACTATAAATTCTGTGCTGGCTTGCACCAATAACATTACTGAGATCTGAGTTTGAGCCTAGTAAATATCTTTATAAACCAGGACCTGGGTTCATTATAGGTAAACTTTTCCAAGACGCTATTTGAGCCTCATCCTTCACCTAAAATGTCATCATTTTTATCACTTTTATTTACATGTACATAATGGTTACCGTTTTATATTTAATGAAATGTTAAACATATCTCGATTTTAGATATAAACTTACGATTAAAGGACTGTAATAAAATACTGTTAAGTAACACATTTATGGTAGTGATATGATAACAATATGATAACATATAGTTAATAAGTGGTTTTATCATTTATTAAGCGGTCGTATATTTTTCATTGTAATTGACCCCCCCCACACACACACACACACATATATATACACTTTAAATAGCAGTTACTTCTTAATTTAAATACAACAGCAGATTTTCTCTCCGGAAGTGTTGAATTGTAAATAAGAATACCTTTGCGACATTAAGATATTAGATGCATTTATCTACATGTATATCTAATTTTTTTATTTCCAATTTTTAACAATATATTTTCGTTTTGTTATGATAGTGGATTTTCTTATATTTAGTTTTTCAGTAATTGAACAAATATAAAGTTAATAGTTTATGGATATAGTAATATTTGTGTTCATGTGCTTCTTAGAAACTAAACAAAATGCAATAAAATGAAAGATAGGTTGACTTATACAAGTGATGCTTTTGTAACAGTATAAACAATATCGTTGAATGCCCGTATCGGATTCTAATTTCGGTCCCAAATAAGTAATGAACCGAGAGAGGAATATTCATTGTCAGCTAAAATGTGTATGCTTCATAACGTAATTTTCATTGTATGCTAAACTATTTAGTTGCTTAAGTAAAGCTGTCGTTTAGTTTGAATTTTAAGGACTATTTTACTGTGTCAAATGTGATTTGTGTGATTTACAACTGTAGTTATTATTTTATCATTGCCGACAATTTTCAATTGTACAGCTATTTTTCACTATCAACTTTCATGAAAATCTTGTTAATAATTTAAGTGAACCAATAATGTTAATATTTATTCACTGTATAGCTTATATTTATTTACTGCAGAGCTCACCGGAAGACAACTCGGGACGCTAGGGCAAGATCTGCTGTTAGAGCTGCTTGTGATCCACTATCTATACAAAACGACTACACAAATAATAACACAGACATTCCTGTCGATGATTCTCATTATCGCGATATAGCCCGACGAATTGTACAGCAATCTCAAAGCCAACCAAATTTAGATGACTATACTCTCATCATAATCCTTATCGCGATATAGCCCGACGAACTGTATATCAATTGCAAAACCAACAAAGTACACCCAACCCGCCGCCATATTATACAAATTCTGCTGATAGCAATCCAAATGTCCAAAACAATCCATCTGGCCCGTGTAGCCCTCCAGCATATACAGATGACCAAAGCCATGACATTTTAATTGGACCACTTTCTCCACCCTATTCGGCAGTAAATATTTCTGGGCCTGGAAACCTGGACGCTGCAGCAAATGATGAACAAAACGCAATCCAGACAGAACGCACCAATGGAAATCATGAAAATATTACACATGGTATCAACACGCCCAGTGACAACCCACCTCCTTACGAGGAGGTACAAAAAGAAAATGTTTTGAATTTTAATGAAAAGGACCTAACTGGGATATCCACAACAAGCATTACCTTAGATCCCCCGCCACCTTACACATTGCCAGACGAGACAAATGAGGTGTAACACTGCTTTGAAATTGTTTAACCTTTGTGCTTATGCTTAACTTTTTATGCTGTTCATTAAATAATGTGAAAACGGAGCCAGATTAATCGGTGATAATATTCTGTAGATTAGCGTTATATTCAGTTGTTAACTTTATATTTAGGATGTAGGTCATATCTGGATCAGATATGCAGACTAAACGATATATCTGGACTACTGCATATGTTTACATGTATATAAGTAAAGGATAGTCCATGTGCCTTTTGTGTTTTTTTAACAAACAAAGTGCCTTATAACCAAATCACAAATGTATACTTTGTATATTATGCAGAAAATAGTAAAAACAATAAGTAGTGAAATTTATGTTGTGTTTTCAAGAGCATAATGTTATAAGGATCTCTTCATATAAATATAAACCAAGACGCTTCGCGATGGATAGCAAATAATGAATGAAATGCAACCCACACAGAACGCACCAGAGGAAAGCGTCAAACTATAACACGTGGTTTCAACGTGTACGTGCTTAGTGATAACCCATCTTCTTTCGAGAATGTGCGGGGAAACTTAGTTAATGCTGGATGTGTCTTTTTGATTTGTTGTTGTTGTTTTTTATAAGGAAGTCTTAAGTTAGGATCTTCTCATTAAAATTATAATTTTTATTTTGCAGTGAAATTCATCTTGTGTATTCAATATTCAAGAGCATTATGTTCATATTATAAAGGATCTCTTGTCATTAAGTAAAGGAGGCAAATTGATAAGGGACTATTATAAAGTCTATGTATTTTAAACACAAAGATATAATGTCCATATGATTGATTGAATCCTAGCGCATAATTTAATTAGACTAGCATATGTAATTAGATTTCCTCGTCTTTATTCGCTGTTCAGAATTTAACACTGCTTTAACTTAATAAAAGATTTTATCTGATATAAGAGAATATTTTATAGTTGCATGCCTCCAGATGAGCCAAAATATTACAAGAAAATCAAACTGAGAAAAAAATATTTTAAAAAAGATTTTAAGAAAATCAAAATGATTCAAGATTTAACGGCTAATAATATGTTTTGTGCGATTTATGATTCATTTTGCAGTACTTATTACTAGATTTCTGTTGCGTGACTGATGCAGTAAGGGCTTCTTTTTGCATATGTTGATCTTTTTTGTAATTTATGTGTTTTTGTAATAATTTTATTTTACTTTTGAATACATTTTCAAAATTTTTATAAAAATTAGCATGAATCTAGAGGCATGCTGCTTTAAGTGTCAATTTAGTGTTCAAATTTTTGGACGGGTTCCAAATTATTAAAGTACAAACTATGTACAAAACCTGAGTATGCAGTTTTCTCCTTAAACCAAATGTAATAATATGTTTGTATGTCCTATTGTGAGTTCTGTATATTTTTATGCCCCCCTTCGAAGAAGAGGGGGTATATTGTTTTGCTAATGTCGGTCTGTCTGTCTGTCGGTCGGTCGGTCGGTCGGTCGGTCTGTCGGTCTGTCCGTCGGTAGACCACATGGTTTCCGCTGATTATCTTGAAAAGTATGTATCACAAAGTCTTCATATTTCACATAGTGATTGGTCATAACCAGTAGATGACCCCTATTGATTTTGGGGTCACTAGGTCAAAGGTCAAGGTCACAGGGACCTTAAATGTCCAAATGGTTTCCGCTGATTATCTTGATAAGTATGTATCACAAAGTCTTCATATTTCACACAGTGATTGGTCTTAACTAGTAGATGACCCCTATTGATTTTGGGGTCACTAGGTCGAAGGTCAAGGTCACAGGGACCTAAAAATGTCAAAATGGTTTCCGCTGATTATCTTGAAAAGTATTTATCACAAAGTCTTCATATTTCACATAGTGATTGTTCATAACAAGTAGATGACCCCTATTGATTTTGGGGTCACTAGCTTAAAGATCAAGGTCACATGGACCTTTAATGTCAAAATAATTTCCGCTGATTATCTTGAAAAGAATGTATCACAAAGTCTTCATATTTCACACTAAGATTGGTCATCACTAGTAGATGACCCCTTTTGATTTTAGGTGTTACTAGGTCAAAGGTCAAGGTCACAGGGGCCTTAAATATCAAAATGGTTTCCGCTGATTATCTTGAAAAGCATGTATCACAAAGTCTTCATATTTCACATAGTGATTGGTCATCACAAATAGATGACCCCGATTGATTTTGGGGTCACTAGGTCAAAGGTCAAGGTCACATGGGCCTTAAATGTCAAAATGATTTCCGCTGATTATCTTGAAAAGTATGTTTCACAAAGTCTTCATATTTCACATAGTGATTGGTCATCACTAGTAGATGACCCCTATTGATTTTGGGGTCAATAGGTCAAAGGTCAAGGTCACAGGGGCCTTAAATGTCAAAATGGTTTCCGCTGATTATCTTGAAAAGTGTGTATCACAAAGTCTTCATATTTCACATAGTGATTGGTCATAACTAGTAGATGACCCCTATTGATTTTGGGGTCACTAGGTCAAAGGTCAAGGTCACAGGGGCCTTTAATGTTAAAATGGCTTTCGTTGATTTTTCCATAATTGAACACTTCCATGTACCCATTTTTGGCAAGTTTCTGTAATAAAATTACCAATTATATGAGTCAATGGCTAGAAAGGGGGGTATATGTGTCGTTCGACATTCTTGTTAATATTTTTTGTCGAAATTTATCAAAATTATAGATGAAATAAGACTTCTGTTTCATTATCCCTCATGTACAGACTCAATCAAACGGAGTCTGCAATTTTCATGTTAACTTGTTGTGATTAATGCTTACGAAGGATCACCCTTCTTCCAGATTATTTTAATGTGCGTTTCATGTTACTTTATGCATTGTGACATTGTTAACCATTTGATGAAATACTTTTTATAGTTTTCTTTAAAGATATTTTGTTAATTTTTATACTTTACACTCTTTTGTAAATAAAATGTTATTGAAATGAGTTTAGTTTATTTTTTTATTGTACATTGTACTAATTGTTTGACTTTATTTTATCTATTGTCACTTTTAAATAAGATTATTATGCATGGTTGCTCTTCTCCCATAGATATTTTAGATAATAAGTGTCGTAGCTGACGAGTTGTCTTCAAATAACTTTGACGAATCAGTGTTACAATAAACGCATGCGAAGGCACAACTGAATTAGAAATATTAAAATAATCACTCGGATGTACATGTTAGATACAAAATCACCAAACCTAGCATACACGATGAATATAAATAAAATATTCATATTTTCTCATTTTATTTAATTATAAGATTTATTTTTACAAGAAAAAAAATTTTTAATAATCAAATTTATTTATACAACAGTTTTGTATATGCCAAAAAGTGCAGCAATCAGATGAAAATTATAAGAAGTTCGTGTGATGTCCACCATCTACAGGTACTTGTATTCCATTGATCATAGAGGCTTTATCGCTCAGCAGAAACACTATGGCATTTACGACATCAATTTCCTCTGAATGAAAAACAACAAACAAATCTATTAGAACTCACAATACTCCAGACACTATCAATACTTTCTGCAGAAGTTTTTAATATTGAAAATTAAAGGGTAACTGCTTATTTGTAAGTGTTTCTTAGTGTGTTTGCTTTGAGAATAAAAAGCATTAGGACATACAAATGTAGTATTTGAATCATTTACTGCCGGTAATCAGAGGTTTCCGGAATCTACCCCAGACATCAAATCTCCTAACCTGCCCATTTCCTTATATGGATATGACCAGCTGACAGTTTTAGAACTGCTCATGATCAGTTTTATCGATTTGAATTTGAAATGCAGCCAGTCAGCCTTGCTTAACTTATGAATGGTTTCAATCTTTACTGCTAGCAAAACCTTCTCACCACTTCCGGTGGTTATAGCAGAAGGGTAAGGGATATGCCAACTTACCACCAACCTCACGATTTTAAACAAGTTCTTCTTTTAAAACACAACAATATACTGTTGTTTTTCATCAATGCAAGTCCCCTTTTAGCTTATAATATGTCCGTATTACGAGAGATACACACTGTCTATCGTACATGTATTAAAATGCAATAACTAGACGAGATTACAAAATCAGGATATCCACTTTTCTACCAGCTTTTTTAACTCGCAGTAACCAAGTGGGTCATTTGCAACGAAGCCGTTTTAGACTCGAACTCTATTTTTCAAATGTTTATGTATGCAATATTTAACCGGGAAATTAATAAAAACTATGATGCCGGCATGACAATTAAGCTATTCCTAACAGAAGAGGTAATTCGATGTAAGTGATTTAAGATTACCACAAAATTCTAAAATAATGTAGACCTTAGGACAAAAGTTGGACGAATTATTTGATATTATTAGGTATAACTGTACCTGCAAATCTTCCATTAGGTATTCTCTTTAGGATATTGTCAGCCACCCCTGGCGCTGACCATGCTGCTCGTCCCATTGTGGTCATCACCACGGTTGGGTTGACACTGTTCACTCTTATCTTGAAGAAAGAAGGCATGTAAATGTTAAAGAACGCCCAAAACCGCAAATCGGAAAATGCTAAGGCTCAGTTACATTGAGCCTGTTCATGGACATCAGTGTTAGATTTTATTTATCATCCATACACCTAGCGCAGGCTTAAGAGCATCTTTAAAATTCAACAATGAACAGTTTTCAGAATTAATTATGAATTAAGAATGTAGAACCTTCGATGTGACTATTGAGTGCCTTTCAAAGAAAGGTAGTGTATGGTCTTTAGTTAAACACACAACATATGATTACAACAAGTAAAACGGAAATGCTTCCTTCTAAATACCTTAACACAAAATTATAATTATAAGTGGCTAAATATATTACTAAGTATTTCGATTTACAAGACGAAACGTAAATTTTACAAGACGAAACGTTAATTCAATCCGCTTCTAAACCGCTCTTAGTATATGCAATTATCTAGCTTAATTATGTTTACTGGTTTTTGTGTCGCCTTGAAAAGGCGACATATAGGGGTTACTTTTGTCGGCGTCGTTGTCGGCGTCGGCGTCGGTGTAGGCGTCCCCTTAAGCTTGTCCGGAGCATAAGTCAGTCATTATAAGTCGGATTGACTTCAAACTTGGTATGTATGTTTCTTATAATGACTCGAAGTGCAGTGAACAAGAACCGGTACTTTGCACTTCTTAATTTTTGAGTTATTGCCCTTTGTTAATTTTCATACTTTATTTTTGTCCGGGCCATTTCTCCTAATGGAAAAAGGATAAGGACTTGAAACTTCATAGGATGATAGATCTTATTAAAAAAGTGCAGTGTACAAGAAGCGGTACTCTGCACTTCTTATTTTTTAGTTATTACCCTTTATTTATTTTCATTCTTTATTTTTGTCCAGGCCATTTCTCCTAAATTATAAAAGCTATAGACTTGAAACTTCATAGGATGATAGATCTTATTGATCAGAAGTGCAGTGCACAGAAACTGCTGCTCTGCACTTCTTATTATTTTAGTAATTGCCCTTTGTTAATTTTCATATTTCATTTTTGTTTTGGCCATTTCTCCTAAACTATATTGTCCACAAGGCGACACATCCGACTCGCGGAGTTCTAGTATATAAAAACAACGTTTCGGCAAGAGCTCAAACACCTTTCCAATTCTCTATTAGATATCAAATGATCTTAAATGAGTTGCCATGTATATTGCCATTAAATATGAATTATAAAACAAAAAACATTATATAGTTTGTTTGTTTGTTTGTTTGTTTTTGGTGAATTTTATTGTGTTTTTGTTTTTGTTTTGTTTTTTCGTTTTACGCTTGCATTTATAACACGTGGCTAATACGAGTATAGAGAAATTCGTAATTTCTTTATTACATTGGAAATAAATAATACAATGTGTTTAAAAACGGATTTTTTTATTTTCTTTGCTCACAACGATATAATGATCAAAAAACTACCATATTCATCTTATTTCTTAGCCACTACAGCTTATCCGCGGAAAATTAGAACATACACCGTATTAGTTATTTACTTTCATATCCATTAATGATACGTGCAAACATGAAACACGTACAGGTTATATCTTAAATTTTCAAACATCACAAAGGTGCTTATTCAAGAAATAGAACACGAACCTTATAGGGTCCAAATTCTAGAGCCATAGACTTTGTCATCATGTCCAGTGCTGCTTTAGTACAACTATATGTTCCTATTGAATGTACTGGATTAATTCCAGCAATACTAGACACGTTTACAATAGACCCACATCTTTCCTTCTCAATCATACATTTTACAACAGCCTGTATTTTATTATTAAATAAAACAAATAACTATTATGATAATAGTGAGAGGAGCTGAACGTTCGTTTTATTGTTTCAGACGGACAAACATAATGCTAATTATTTTGGAATCTGACACACACTGTTTTTACACTACCATTGTGGATATAACACTGTAGGCTCGTTAGTATTTTTGTCTAAAATCTTAAGTTATTTACTCGACGGTGTCTACTTTCAGCTACCAAAATCATGTGACCCGTTATAGTGTTGCTTTTTTAAATTCCACGCAACAAACACATTGACCTAAATTGATATACTGTCAAGTTACATAACTATGAAGGCGAAAAGGCAATTTGTTAAACAGAGAGTCAACCGAGGTAAGTTTTTGTATCATAATATATGTAAAGGTCTAGGTTTGACCAATCATAAATATTAATATTATATAAACTAAAGGGATGGCGCTCTTCGGAGAAAAGAAAAGATCGAAAAAGAAATAGAGTGTTTATCATATGCATGCGGCAAACAATATATGGCATGAATTTGTTCTTACATACATGTGTTTACATGCCGTATAACGAGACATTAAAATCCGGAAACAAAGTGATCCCTCACAAAAAAATTACATAAGAATTGCAGACTCGGTTTGATTGAGTCTGTACATGAGGAATAATGAATAAATGCAACATCCCTCATGCCCCCTAACACCGGCTTGAGCGGTACTCAATTCTCAACACTTAATAGTGCTGGCATCAATGATTCCGAAGGTTTGTTTGTTTGTTTCATTTTTACGCCTTTTCCCAACTAAATATAACAACACTGAATTGAAGTACGTGGCAACTTTTAACAGCTGCCACACGGCACTTGATACTTGCTGTTGTGCAGTATAAATATCCGGAAGCAAAGTGATCCCTCGGAAGCATTAATCACAACAAAATTACATAAGAATTGCAGACTCGGTTTGATTGAGTCTGTACATGAGGTACAGACATTAAAGTCGTACATTAAAGTCGTGATTACGTATATATCAGTTTGCAAGAAATGAGATTGTTTATACATGTATGTGTATATCTATTAATATGTCCTGCTGCAAGACAAGAAGTTAATTTTTTATATGTTTCTTTTTTGTAAGACATGTTCATCTCCATATAAATACAAAAACAAGATTTTCAACTTACCTGTGATATATTGAATGCTGCTTTTATATTAGTATTATACAAGCTGAAATGTCAAATATGATAGATTAAACGACTATGTCTTTTCAGCTAGCAAACGGAACGTCGGTTGCTCTACTCAGGTATAATTCATGCATGAAATAAGGCACGGTAGGGCCCCTGAAGTCCACCAGTAAAGCTCGAACGTCGTCACATAATCTGTATATTATCGGTGCAACGCAAAACCCAATCAAACAAACACGGCTATGTCCATGTGAGCTATTCGTTTGTTAACAATAACCATATCCATACAGATTTGCTCAAGGGCCGAATGCAAGTTCTCACTACACACTCTGGTTATCTATAGGAGATATTTGGTTGTATCAGCGGAAGACATCGAGTAAACACTAGATGTAAAATATCTAGTCACGACAAAGATCACGCCGTACATTATTGTAAATAGATCAGGAAAAAATGAGACCACAGTGTTCGAGCTATGCCAGCTTCCTCGGACTCTTCATGTGAGAAGGCTAACGAACCGTCGTTGGTTCGCCTCAGGAGCCAGTTTGTGCCTAAAATAATGTGCAGAGGGATATATAATCGCTATATGACCTGCACTGCATTGGTGCGACTTTAAACCCAATCAAAAAAAAAGATCTAACCTTACAAGACACATTGCTGTACTTACTAATCAAAATCTTCCTCTTTTATTTCCAGGTAAGGTTTCTTCCTATCTACAGCAGCATTGTTAACTAGCATATCAACAAGACCAATGTCCTCTATCAGTTTTCTTGTACTACTCCAATCACTTATATCTTGACTGTAAACCTCTATTGACGCATTCTAAATCACGGAGTAATCAACAAGTAATTACATAAGTGTCTCAGCACTGTAAGGGTTGAGAGATTCATTTTATTGTAACTGATATAGAGAAAACAAGTTTCCGGGATTCAAGCATTTAACCAGCGAAATTATGCTGTCATATTATGATTTAAGTAGATCTGTGTACATTTATTTAAGTCACGTTAGCATTATTCAAGTCACGTTTGATGTTGCGTGATACTTCAAAATGACAGTGCAAATATATTTTAACGATTTGCATATAACATATTGTTATCAACATTTTCTTGAGTTTTGATATCATTAAAAATGCAGTTAATTTTTTTAAGATTTAACTGTTTAATATTAAAGGCCAATATGATGCCTCAGAAATGCTATCATTTTTTATTTCTTACAGTTTCCAAATAAATACTCATTTGCTATATACAAGATGTATCTTTTGCATGTTTAGCACCTGTTGGCAATTGGTACAATTACAGAGAATTAGTATTTTGAATTATATTTTGTATGGAAGTCAAAACACTACTTTGTTTACATTTTGCTACCTTTACGACACATCACTGCATGTTTAGTGCTACTTTTTTTCTTGTTTAACATCTAACATGCTCTTAATCCATTATTTAAATAGTTTGACATTTCTGAAGAATAAAAAGGAATACAGATTTAGACTAATAATATTTAAACGGAAACAGGTGGTGGTTTGTACAGAGCTATTTAGGAATTTCTTTTCGATATTGATAATTTGATAACAGTACTTGCTTCATGCTTTAAGCTTTCCAAGTCCTTTGCAGTTCTACTTATAGCAATCACTTTAGCTCCCTGTTTTGCTAGTGTAATACATAACAATCGTCCAATACCTGTGAGAAAAATATTTTTTTAATTATACATAACCTTGATATTTTTTAAAGGGACATTAAAAGATTATTACATACGATAACATAATTCATGTATAGTGTAATTTTGAAAGATTCGCTATAATATCTCTTACCTAGTTATGCATAGTTATGATAATGAAAAATGAGAGACATGTGAATGGTTATTCAGTATGTTTTAATATTTTATGTGATATATCTAGTTTACATGCAAGAGAGTATACTGTCTGATTTTATTATATGCCAGTCGATATAAAAGATGCAAGTAAATCAATTAGTTTATAAATATTTGGCGGTGTTCTATATCTACGTGGTATTTTATACTGGATTCTATCATGACATGGATTTTGTCATATTTTTGTTTGTTAAAGACATAACGCCGAGCAACACCATGTAGTTGATACATACAAGTGCCTTCAACTTGTGTTGATGCATACAATATACAGAATGATTGAATGAACATAATGTGAACCCGATAAAGGTAATAATTAACAATGCTTTGGCAATCTAAAAAGAGCAAAGTCACGTGAGGTGCTAGTGTATAATACATTTTAGTCTGGCTATTTCAAAGCGTATAAAGCCCCTTGAGACTTAGTGTTTGTTTAAGGGTGGAGGCATCAGAAGTGCAGCCACCGCTTATCCCTGCGCCATCTTAAGAGGCGACAAAATGGGTTCGAATTACTGACACATGCATCTTTTAGCTACATCGAGCGTGTGAGGTGGTTTTGACCCTTGGTTTTTGCATTAAGTTTGAAACAACAGATGTTAACCAAAAAACCCACAAAAATTTAAAGCGTAACAAAAGATAATTAATACTAACTAATTTTGAGACTATACAGTTCTATAGCATTATGTAATATTAAGATAAAAGTTTACAAACACATACCTTTGCCCGCACCTGTAACGATAACTTTTTTCCCTTCAAAATATGGGTCCATTTTTAAAATAACATGAAACCTATCTATGTATGCCAAGTAAGAAAAAGTATATTTGTGCTAATTGCAATCGTGTCCAGTCATATATTAAATGCAGTATGTAGAGTTCATCTTTACAATTGTATGAACCCTTATCATATGTGTACAGGACATTAAATGTATGAAATAATCAAGCTAGGTTAACAGATAAGGGGTTAAAACTACAGCTTATCAATAAAAGATATTAGCTTGAATCAACTCGTTATTTCAAAAAGTAATGTACATATATGTACAAATATAAGTATCGCAAATAACGCGTATGTTGGTTATGTATATTTATTTGAGAAACCAATAAAGACTAGAACGAGTAGCGTCGTGATTAACAACTGTGCTTCTACAAGAGCTTAAGTAAACCAGAACTCTGTGACAATATTGAATTTCTTCTCGTATGTATAACAATTTGCGACACATAATCTTTGAGAAAGCTGATCGCGTAGACAGTACATTTTCAAAACTTATTTTTCTCCGTTTACTAAGAATGCAAGGATATTTGGTCAACACCTGTTCTGATTTACATAATCGATTAGTAATGGTCACAATAGATTTTAAATGTCTGTAGCTACGTAATAATGTAAAAATGTGATATTTCTCGGCGTAATAGATTGTAATGTATTGTCTCTTGAAATTCTGAATAGAATTGTTGGATATGTATGTTTAATATTTGTATGTATATGATTGTATGTGTACATGATATACTGAAATAAAGTATGAATATGTTACTAGATAAACTAAAGTAAGACCCATTTACATTGAACTGCTTCGCGATGACGTCACAACTCATAAGTTTGTAGCGCTCATCAAATTGGTTCGGTTGAAAAAAATCATTGTTGCCTCTACCTTACCAAGCAAGATATCAAAAATGGACTTTTCAATCTTTTTATTTGGACAAAACCATTTATCATTTTAAGTGAAATATTCGAAATATGTACCGGCTGCAGATCATGAATCTTTGTTTGAATTGAATGCCTGGGTACATGTAATATAGTCTTTTGTGAACAAACGGGTATATAGGTACTAGTATTTGCAAGAACAATTAGTCAATTTCGTTGATGAATTCAATTTTTCTGCTCAGTGATTTCACATTTTCACGGATCACTTATATCAAGACGTTCCCCATTTTACCATATTTCATTTTCTTGGCCATAACCATAATTAACCAATAAGTGAAAGAAAGAGCATCAAAACACAAGGCTATCTGATTTGTACGAGGGGGCGTAGCCTCTGAGTATTAATCAGATTGCCGAGAGTTTTGTGTTATTTTTCTTTTGTATCATAGGCAACAATAAATACACAAATATGAACCCGCTTCTGAATGTGGCATTTTTATCGTTATCACAAAGGTAAATTCCAGAAAAAATTAACCAATGAACCAGCTTCTGAATATGGCATTTTTATCGTTATGCCTTGCATTGTAGTCACAAAAAGTTAAGCCCAGAAAAAAAATCACTGGGCATGCTCTGGAGAGCGGGTAACTAATACAAGCACTCCAGTTAAAGCACTGTGCATGTATGTGTCTGACACGTTTTCAACAGAAAGGTCCCGAAACTATGATGCAACTTACAAATAAATTTGTATATCTAGGGCACATCGGGGAAATGTAAGTAATTGGAAACAACACGGTATGTACGAATAGGAATACTCTTTATATTGATATTTCAAACCACTGAATTTTGAAGGAATTGGTTGAAAGAAAATCCAAAATGATAACAGAATGTTGATGTACCGTTTGTATCCAAAATCTGGGGGCTACTGCAGTTGTAAATACACGTAAAAAGTACGATAGTACTGTTCTAGCATAAATGAGTACGTATTATACGGTAATTCAAAGTTTCTTTATCTGTTCCTCGGGTAATGAAAATAATGACACCATTTTGTCATGCTTTCATGTGCTTGTATGATGTCATTTGACAGCTATGTTTTCTAATGAAGTAACGGGGCGTCAATGCAGTAAAATATATTTACATGCCGCCCCGAGTCACACAATAAAACAAACGTGCAATAATGGCGCGTGCTCACGTGATTTTATCCGTTAATGCATTTTTTTATCCGTTAATATATACATTCGTGCTCAGCTGTTACGCAAGAGTGAAAATTAATGAGTAAGTTCAAATGAGTAACTGGGCTATAGAATAACTTTACTACAATTACATAATATTTTAAAGCGTTCACAAATATATCAGGTTCATTCAAATAATTGTATCAAAAGAAAGCAATACAAGTTTATATCATTTAAATTATTCAATCATACAATTTTTAACTAGCTTTAGATTGGATCATTAATCAATGCTACAGTTTAATAGCTACAATGAAAAATATTTCTAATCAAATTTTGCATCCAATTTTAGAATCATATAAAGCCGTTTGATGGACATTCTGTCAGTTTGCTTGTATCACACACAGCTCACAACCATACCGCCATCTACCGGCAATATTGCTCCGTTTATCATAGAAGACTTATCACTCAACAAAAATATCGTTGCATTCACCACATCTTCCTCTTCTGTAAACATAATACAAAAAATTGGTTCATAGAAACATGTCACCAAGAGTGCTCTGATACGAGACTTTATCATTTACAGACTCAGTCAAACCGATTCTGCAGTGTTCATGTAATTTTGTTGTGATCGATGCTTCCGAGGGATCACCTTTCACCAGATTTTTATATCGACTCGATACAAGAAGGCCCTGTTACATTGGCAAGATAATATTACATCATAACCTTAAGGAATTATATATATATACTCCACAATTACTATCGTAAGCACAGAGGTGTTGTTGTCGCAACGATCAAAGAATGCACAGAAAATATATTCTAGCATTTATTCAAACATCTTTTAAATGAAGCACTTTTTTACGCCAAAAATGTTATCATTATGAAATGTATGAAAAATGCAACAATTAAATAACTGCTAGCAAAATATCATTCTGATGTTTTATATACTAATAATATGTATTTGATCTGTATATTCGAAATAATGTTTCAACATTTCATTATTGCACGTTTCATGTAATGCGTTACTTCTGTGGAGGCGCGGACAGCAGCCTTCATTAACCCAATAGTGCATCTAAACTTATGTTAACCTAGGCCTAAAAATATCCATATTAACAATAATGGGTGGCTTTTATGTTCCTTCAAAACTAAATCAACAGTTAGAACATCTGCTAGATAATTAATATTATTTTAATAAGGGAAACTTTTATCTGATGTTACAACTTACCCGCCAAACGTCCAATGGGTATCTTAGCAATGGCATTGGCTTTCTTTACTGGATCACTCCATCCTCGTTTACCTAACTCCGTTAGAACAATAGTCGGATCTACGCTGTTTACACGAATCTTAAATTAAAGGAGTATTTAAAAATAGTTCCAGCTTTTCTGTTAGCAAGAATTCATACGCCTGTAGATGTATTGATTCATTTATGACAATTTCAATAAGTAATAACAATAAAAAAATCTTTAGTAAATGTTATGCAATTTTGCATGTATGCGGTGATATTAAAGCTAGACATAAGGGGATTTTTCGGACTTTATTTAGAAATTAAGAAGTCTTTGTCTATACAAGGAATGTAAGCTTTATGAAAGCTGTTTATCCGTTGAAAAAGGATTTTTTTAAAAGAAACAATCTATGCTCATTTGTCTAGACCTACCTTTTTAGGACCTAGCTCGTATGCAAGGGTCATTGCCAACATATCCAGGGCAGCTTTTGCTGTACAGTAGCACGTATGATTCGGAACTACACGCATTGCAGCGATGCTTGAAATATTAACAATAGCGCCACCTGTTCCACGTTCAGCCATTCCTCTAGCAACCACCTGCATTGTGAATCAACAGAACGATAAATTTGCACTTTTACGAAGTTTTTCTTTCAGTTTTGCTCAGATATTTATCGAATTGTCTATTGGTAACTTGTCTAACAAAATAATTATCATCCATACCCAAATTAAAAATTAGCGTTTCTGATAAAACTTTACTCTGTGGTCGCATCCATACAAAATATCAATTCACTTTAATTATACCAATTGCCAACAGAACTAAAGATGCAATATAGGAAATGAGTATGTTGTTTTGGAAACTGTAAAGCGATACCAAAAATAAACAGTTTTTGAGAAATGAAAATTATTTCTGATGCATGATGGACCTTTAACGATTCGTACGTGGTTGCAAAATATTCAGTTGAAATACGTTCTTCTAGAAAAAAAACAACAACGTGTCCTTGCACTTGCATACAAAATAGTAAAACTATTATGTTTATTATGAGGGATTTTAAGTATACGCACGATACGTATAAATCAAAATGATTTTTTTCTTCACCTGACATGTTATAATTGTTATGTCTTGTATGAGACAGTTATGCATCTACTATATTCTTCATTTGTCATGAAATTATCTAAATAAAAATCCTTAAAGAGGTCTAAAAAGGAGTAAATTTAGGATGGACTGCAATTTGCTTTTTTGTTCGATTTGCCTTAAAAAATGTTACATGTTGCATGGTCTTTTACAGTTATTAATAAATAATCTAAATAAAAAAAATTTATGTGGCAAGAAGAGGCAAATTTAAGATGGACAGCAATTTGTTTTGTTTGTTTTTCTTGTGGAACATTTTATACCTGAGAAATGTTGAATGCGGCACGGAAATTGATGTCATGCAAACTGAAAATGACAAAACAAATTTACTTAATGGATCATTTTTATATAATTATGAAATTAGAGGATCCATAATACTAAAGTGACATCATGCCCATCAGTGAGTGTAGTGTACTGATGAAAGTCTAATGAAGTTTATATTTTGACATACTACATTTCAGTTTGTCTGAACGATATATATATAACTAATGTGAGCCGATGAAAGTTCTATAGATACCGTCCAATCATCTGTAAAGTACAATTTGTAAAAAAAAGTGTGGCACAGTCTTTTCATATTTTTGACCGTTCTATATAATATTTTTTATTTAACACTTTTTAACACATTTCTAATATCAGCTATTGGTCAGTCATCATTATAACAGTGAATCTTTGAAATATAGTCAATTAAGCCCAACTTAACAATGAAACAAAAACAAGCATAATGTCACTTAATATTCGATATTGCCACCTTATATCTTAAACTGATGTTATATAACATGCAACAACAATAAATGATGTAATTGTTATCATTTTCAGCCAGTATTGGTTACCTGTGACGGCCTTTGTAAGTACATTGTATATTCATGAAGATTGATAAATTGATATTTTATATAATTGTGTTAGTGATTTACTTGTCTAATTCCTCTTTTGTGACGTCAAGGAAGCCTGTCCAGTTTGTAATACCAGCATTGTTGACCAACAGATCTATTGGTCCAAGCTCTCCAACAACTTTTCTAGTATTATCCCAGTCGGATATATCAACAAAACGAGTTTCTATCGACGGAACCTGAATTTAAAACGAAATTGTCAGTTTCAAAAACGAGATTATTTTATGGTAGGACAGGAAGTAATGGTAGGATATAAAACGACAAACATCGTTCTCGTAGTTTGTGTTTAGCCTTCCTTTTGGCCTCTTCTGAGAGGAACATTCTAGTTGAATTTTAAATTGTATTCATGGGTAAGTTATGATCTTATATTGAACTATTGGTTGCATATTACTGCTTAGTAGTATTCCATCAGCAAATATTTTACCATATTTTCCAATTCTGTAGATTTTATGGCGCTGTCTCTGTTATTTTTCATATGATCAGTATATTGAGCAAATATTTGAAAATTTAATTGTAATAAGTTAACACTTATCCCGCTGAATATGTGTAAACGGATTGTTCTGCTTTCAATGTGAAACAGCTGCTTTGAATTTCAAGTTATCAAAATATAAGAAAGAACTATCGAGAGAATAAAACCTGGTCTGACTTTACAGGCATGCAGGCTGACCTGGTTGCATGGCGGCTGCAGTCATATTACATTCAGTTTCAGCAGTATCATGAATTAGCTACAAATATCTTGTTGATATATGCTAGTGATTTAACTTTTATTACCTGTTGTTTAAGATTGTCAAGGTCAGATTGTGTTCTACTAATACCATATACCTTGGCACCAAGACTGGCTAACTTTACTGCTATAGCTCGACCTATACCTAGAAATACGTTATATAAAAGAACCTTTCAAAATACATGTATTATTTATATAATGTAGTGTTGGATAATATTTGTGCTTAGATGTATAGTTCTCTCTCGTACGAGTCATCTAGTCCAATTAAAGTTTAATATCTAAAATGATATAGCTATAAATTATTTGTAAGTTACTCGCAGCAATAAACTAAAGGCAATAGAAAGATTTACAAACTGGAAAGAGATTATAGTCAGAAAAAACATAAACAAAAGTCATTGACTTCCTTTTCAACCCTGTTTCTAAATTGTAGTATGATTTGGTTATTTATATATGTGTGTAATTAACAAGATAGATATTGTTAAAACTAAACTACCGGTAAAATACTGATAAATTTGTTAATTTGTCTATCAAAAGTATCCTTTTGCGGAAATGATTTAATATCCAGTTAACAGTTGCTTCGCCGTTTTTATGTTCATTTTCAGAATATGTTTAACGACTTTGCATTATATTGAATAGCACCTACCTTTGCCCGCTCCGGTGACAAGTGCGCGTTTACCCTGAAAACTTGTGTCTTCCATCGTTTTAACTTTTAACACTCCAGGACTGAACTTTAAATTTTATTTAACGTAACTAAATCTAGTTTGGTTCTATCTGCGATGTTATTATCATATAAATGTACTTCTTATCGGTCAGATAATGACAGACTGTGACAGAACATAGAATGTAATTTAATCAGCAATAAACGTGAGAGAAGAACAGTAACTGTGTATGCTTATCTGAGCATTTCATTACAATATATTTGCATTAAAGTAAACTTAAACAATTTGAATATCTTAAGAACGCTTCCCACTATTGCAAGTATTTCCATAGAGACTCCACTATGAAGTGTACACTCTCAGTCCAAGTAGGTACTAAATGGGGGTCTGTCAACCTCATGAAAATGTTATTTAGTGGTAGGTGACATAAACGGGCGTGTTAGAGCACGTGATTCCGGGCATTTACGTCATGCATTGGACGCTATGGTAACATTAATACAGTACATGTGCCTCGAGCATACATAATTTTCTCTCTTTTTCTAACATGGATATTTAACAGTTCGAAAAAAAATAATCTGGCGGGAAAAGTCACATGAAACACAACTGCTCAGAAACATATTTTCGTGGTTGAACTCAAATTTTCGAATTTGCCAAATTTGTCCGGGAACTTTTGTTGATATGGACTTAACGATATCCAAAATCCGTCATTGACCTCAATCCTGTGCTATAACAAATATATATTTCAATGTTGGGACCTCGTCAATTTTTTTTATATAAATATTGAATGTATGGAAGGTTTAAGGTGTCATCTTGGCGATTTCGTTGTTTACTCTATGTGCGATGATAGAATTCAGATTTCGGCATCCTACTGGCATGTTCTTCAATCATTTTAACAGGAATAATGCATGCTTTAAAGTGAATAAAATTATGAATTTCCAATGTTATACGTATCAGTCATTTAAATATTTAGATAAGTTGAAATGTACGCTTGTGGAAGGGGAACTAAATCAACAAGGAAACAAGAAAGAAGAAAACAAATCAACATAATAATTACTTTATTCGCTCCATTTCCTCTCCATTTTGAAGTCGTATTACCTGACACGAATTCAATGAAATAGGAAGCCACGGCATTAAAATCATTGTTTGTTCGTTAACTATTAACCATAAAACTCTTCGGGTGAACATGAAAGACAAAACCAACTACGATTATACTCGTAATACATTATAATAGTTTTCAGTTAAACATGTATCTATTTAAGTGTACATGTGTAACATATTGTTAACAGTTTTTATTAAAACATATTGTTTACAGTTTTTGTATTTTCTTATCGCAGATCAGAATGCTGACATTCAGTATCTGGAACAGCGCATACAACACAAAGTAGTTCTCAAAACAGTTTAAAACCAGCGATGTAAAAGATATAAACATATATATATAAGTATCCAACGAATTTTGTATTTTCTGATCGCAGATGATTATTAACAATGCCGGCTACATTGGCATCTTGTTCTATACGCCGTGTCAAATCGTACATAAGAAGTACGATGACGGGTGACAGGCTGTCCGATCTCGGCATTTTTTACATATAGAGAAATTGTTGTTGACCAACAAACTTGCTTCTGTGAAATTCAGAAAAATGGACTTTATCTAAGATTTACCCATGACTTTTGTATGATTTATCATGCTCAGTAAAGTTTGCATCTAACCAAATCCATAGTTTAAATATTATATCTATTACTTTGATATTTTTTCTTGAAAATACTTTGGAATTAGCATTTTATTCTTTTTACTCCACTTGCTTTCGGCTTCTGAGCCGCTTTGTTCACCTGACCCCATTTCGTTGGCTTATACAAGTTGAAAAAGCTGACTACGTGCCTGTTATGTATTCATGGAGCGTAGTAAGTATGAAGTAAAGTTCCGTAAAAAGATAAGTACATGTATTTAACCCGTTGCATGTTTGATATTTCTTTAAAATGTAGAAACGTGCCCGAAATGCATCAGAAGCCAAGAATCAAAGAAAAACTGGCATTTAGTAAATGTTCTTGCATGTAAGACTGAAATCTGGAAAATTGTAGAAACACAAACTTATGTTTTGGTACGTGAAAATGCATAAATTTGTATAATTTTTGTCAGAGATCGACTATAATTTAAAACCACGGCTTAAGCACAGGTTTAAGAAAAAATATGCAAACACTATTATTCAAAATATGCACCGCTTAACATTTTATTGGGGAGAACCCCAATGCCCCCCCCCACCCCGTTAAAGGGGGATTTTATTCGTTTCAAGCCGAAAATGTCTGGATTTATAGTGCACGTGATCCCCGTTAATTATAAAAAAATTCATACCTTATGATGTAACTTTAATGCAATCTAGGAACAGTGACTTTTCCCTTTGCTGAGATTTATTTATATACATCGTCATAAGTATAAACAGTCTTGCTATGTAAATATTGTAAAATATTATCCCACAAAATAAAAAACTTTCTGGCATATTGTTACAATGTACTATTATTACAATAAATACAATGTGTTGTGGTTGTTCTTGTTTGGTTGTTATTTTTATTGTTTATGGGGAAATGATTGTTTGGTTTTTTGTTTGTTTGATTTTTCTTTATAACATTTTTTAATTAATTTTCCTAATTAATTCAATGCAAACCTTATTTTATTTCGTCATGACCATGAAATAACTGTGCGGTTATTTCTTTTGTCTTATTTTGAGTGGTAGAAGTTTACAGACCTTTTATGTAAGTTTATCAGTTTTGTTTGTATATCTAATATACCTAGGTTTGTGTGTACAGGTTTTAAATAATTCAATTTATGTAGGCATACATGCTTTTCCATAGTTTCCAAAGCATTCACTCACTCTAAACGTTAGATTGTTACAATACAAGGGTATTAAATCCAATCGAAAAGTGAAAGACTATATTACAGGTCACGAGACCAACTCGGGTACCTGTTATTCGACATGCTTTATTCCTGAGCTATCTATGCACTAACATTCCATTTTAAACATTTAGATACAAATCATTCTAAACAAAAGGGTTATGTGGCGTAAACTTCTATGTGCATAGACCCTGGAGATCGCCGTGTAATATAAACCCCTGTAAAAAGCTTTGTAATGCAGTAACTTCATGAACAATATATAACATAGATGTGCATAGACGTTCGTAAGTAATGGATGTTAAAATGGGAACAATTTTGTTATGAATTTCCTTTATACCAATACTGTTTACAGGTATAATAATTATTACATTATATATGCACTTTTTTCTGTAAACTTTTTTTAATGTAATTTCTTTCAGATTTCTTCTTTCCCGATGGCAGGTTTAGATTTGTAATTGTCATAATATAGATTTTAAAACGTTACACAATATTTCATCCCACAGACGTATTTTACATGAAAAAGTTAAGAAAACACATTTTGAAACTTATTTTTTCGTGTTGTCATGGAAATTAAGGTTATGTTAAGAAAATTTAGTTTGATTATAGAAGATGAGAAGTTTCACCCGAGGGAATTTAAATGAATATATAGGTTTAGTACATAATTCATTGATAGAATTAGATAAAATTATATTATGAAAACCTTTCTCAAGGAGATATAATATTCCATTCATCACAATAAAATAAATAAAGTGATTTTATTGTCAAAGACGCAATAAATTAACTTTGTACCATGTACTTTTTACGGGAGCGACAGAGGTATATGACACGGAGTAATATATGCATAAAGAATTACAATATACATTTTGTAGTTCACTTAATAACTAATCATATGGCCGCAAACTTTTCGAAACATGGTTTCGACCTATTGACGTGGGCTTTAAAAATATTCGCTGAAAAAGCTTTACGCAATATATTGTTAAATAAGTCCAACCGCTCTTTCAGACACTGAGGGTTCAGAAAATTATCAAAATATAAGTTTAAAATGCCAATATTTTGTCTATTCCCATCATGCAGCAGTAAATGGACTTTACAATTGCACCGTAGGCAACGTGTTTTCCAGTTAAATTTAGAATATTCAAGATGAAGGGTTAAATTTTCAGTACAGAAATTCAAATATACAGGAGGTAATTTTCTGTCACCTCAGTTAAGGCATCGAGCACAAAAATAAGTATAAACACTGACCGAAAACGGTTTACAAGTAGCAAAACTTGCTGGGACAAGCTAAATATTTTCCATGTAATAATAAAATATTAAACAAGTACAAATGTTGCTGCAATGCAGCAATTGAGAAGCTCCGCGCAAAAAATGCGCTCATTACAGATACCTTACCAAATTATTTCTACGCACAGGTCATGTCATATTCAGATCAAGTACTATTGTACATATTTTCCGAATGTTTTGTAAATTATTTTTTGCATAATTATACTTATCTTATGCACTGTCCATAAGAGAGGGGCCAGATATATAATTTAAAAAAATCTATCACTGATGCCTACCTGGTACGGAAAGTAATTCCATTGAATACAAACAAGACTTACAAGACTTTTAAATGTTATGTGACATGACTGTACTGTGTTCTGTTTGTGTCACTACTGTAGTCAGTAACATAAGATGATAAAAATATCAAAGTCTGTTTTTTATTATTATTACAATTGTAACAAATATACAAATAGTAACAAAAGGTACCAATATTATAATATAGTAATATTACATGCATTTTTTCATGTCAAATTGAAAAAAGAAATGGTTTCTTTCAATACTAAAAGTAGAACACACACTTGAATGAAAAAATGGGATGAATTTCAAAAATACCAAATTCAGGAATTTTTGTTTGTTATACACGCGTTACATGGGGATACAGTATTTATCAATATAATAGAAGACTGTTACCTGAATTTTAAGCAGGTATGAGGAAATTTACTAGCATCATGTTCGTGCAAGTCAAAGATATCAAAGCTACTTGTCATTGGTGATATATAAAAAGCTATTGTTAATTGATTTACTGGGAGATCAATATACTATTTTGTTGAATTGCTTTAAAACCCTCTGTGTTTACATTCATAAAAAAACATTACACCTCATGCCTGTGGGCGCGGAGCAATAAACAGTAGCCGATTCTTATGGCCATGGCATAGGTGTTTACAACTTAACAGTTATTCTAAATTTCGATTTAGAGAGCATGTCAATGTCAATATACATATTTGTCTTGCTTTTGAATTTTTAACAGTCCATTCAAATTGTTAGGGATTTGTATATTAAAATATAGAACAGTACAGAGTTTTGTCATGTGCACATACCAACAGACTCGCTCCGCTCTATATTGGTGACAAAGGAAAATTAATTCTTAAACAAAAACAACAACAACAACAACAAAACTGCCAGCAAGCTGACATACATATACAGTTGTAAATTATGCTGAAAGCAAAATTACAAATAACAAACATGGCAGTAATATAAACTTAGTATAAACATGTATAATAATATAGACGTGAATAAGATAAACTTTGCCACTATTGTTGTATAATTGAAGCTACAGCTAGTAAAACATGAAGCAGAAATTACAAACAGCCAAATAATGCACTTTAGAGGAAAGTGCGTTTTTAAACGACGAAAATTGTTCCTAACGAAAAGGAGCAATGTTTAAACTCTAAATATGCTCACCAGAGTAAGAATTTTCATAAAAAATGGTTTGTTCAGCCGTTTTTTTTGTTTGTTTTTTTTGTTTTTTTTGTAGATGTGAAAAGTTTTGAGCAATGCGGTAGCGAAGTCTGTGGAGATGGGTATCATTGTTGTGAAAACAACTTAGAATGCTGGTAAATATAAATCTATACACAGGGAATTATGTTCCATTTTTTCATCAGTTAATAAATGTGATGTACATCATCACACCGTACAATCAAATGGGCAGACAGCTGTTCCAGCGTCCACAGCTGTACCAGTATATACATGTCGGCGCGGGGAATACAGTTGATGTACGGTAAGTATTCATCTATTTTTAACATATCCCAACTGTATTCGAGTAAATCAATGTTATGGATTCATAGTCAACATCCAAAGGAGCTAACAAATTCCTGGCCCTGTGCAAGCTTTACTTCACATGAATTTTGATTGAAAATAACCACTCTTTCCGATGAGATGCGGTATTTTTAGTTTGAAGTCACAAAAACTTATATTTTCTCATGATAATTAATCCTTTTTTCATACGATTCGTAAACGTCAACATTTTGTCATTAAATATTCCAAACCATACCTCCAAAAAAGTTTTTCTGTTAAAGTTATAAGGTATTTAAGTTTGTGTGTCATCAAAATTTTAGTAACGTCATCAGCTGGTCGCCTCTTTTTAATGATAACATCGACAGCAATTCATCGGCAAGAACGAATAACGCTGAAAGCTGTTCAAAGAAACAATTACATGTATTAACAACAGCGCTTTTGTCCTACAGTAATTAGGAAAGAGTAAAACATTTTTGTTAATTTAGAATGTTACTTTATTCACGATACTTTCTAATTATATTATTTTTATAATTACTTTCTATTATTTGTTATATCTTAGGTTAGAGACCTTGATCTCCATTTACCGCACTGTATTTCAATACAGAAAGGTAGCAAAACCTATTAAAGGGACTCCATTAAGGTTTTTTGACATGACGGGACTGGAAATAATTTTTTGAGATTATTTCTCCATTTGATGTAGATATATACTAATAACTTATATGCAAAATTTCCGATCATTAGCTTGCTCCGTTTTTCCAGAATATTATAATAGTGAACAAATGACCCAAAATTGAAAAAAGTTTAAACGCTTTTCACTCAAATTGGACTGAAAATAGCACAAACATATTATTTTCAATGTATTTCTCCTATATTTTTTGGTTTTATTTTATTAATATTTATGTTTTAGTGCTCATGTTTTTTTTTTATGTGAAAAAATAAAATTTCATGTTTTTAGGCTTATAAACCTCAGCGGAGTTCCTGTAATAGGTTTATGAAATGTTTAAGTCAAAAGGCAAAGGCAAATTTAACGCTTAATATGAATATTCAGTCTTGTAAATGAAGGCATCCATCAAGTGTTATTATAAATAAAGGCATATAATGGACAAGTCCTATGCAGTGAATGGCTAGTAACCCGAGATATGAATGTGCATGGAAAAACACGTTGTTATCTATCCTTGAAATCTGTTTTAATGTATAGTGCAATAGAAATAATAACCATTCTTAAAAATTATTTAAATTTTTATTTTTTAAATAAATCATTTTATATGACAGACATCTCGGGTAACACATCCATTTACTGCATGGGACATGTCTACTATATGCCATTATTTATAATAACACTTGATGGAATTAGTTATAATAAAGAGTATTCGTATTAAGCGTTAAATTTGCCTTTACTTTCTTTGAATTTAACATTTCAGAAACATATTAATAGATCTTGCTACCTTTTTATATTATAATAATAATAATAATAATATCTTTATTTAAAGAAGGTTATACATTAATAACATACAATAACAATCATATATATCTTATTTCCAATGTGGCCTTCTGAAACAGAAAACAACAACAACAACAGGACATGCATAGGAAGAAAAATGAATGTATAATATGTAATTTTTAGAATATTACAACTCATATACTTTCTACAGACAATTTGTTTTAACATATACGTATATTGCATCATTCGTTCATTCGTTCGTTCATTTATTAATTAATTAATTCATTCATTCATTCATTCACTTATTCATTCATTCATATGAACAATATCAATATTGAAATACAGTGTGGTAAATGGAGATATAGGCCTCTAACCTAAGATACAACAAATGATAGAAAGTAATAATAAAAATAATATAATTAGAAAGTATCATGAATAAAGTAATATTTTAAATGAACAAAAATGTTTTACTTTTTCCTAGTAACTGTAGCACAAATGCGCTGAAAATTATTTCTTTGAACAGCTTTCAGCGTTATTCATCCTTGCCGATGAATTGCTGTCGATGTTATCATTAAAAAGAGGCGAACAGCTGATGACGTTACTAAAATTTTGATGACTCTCAAACTTAAATACTTTATAACTTTAACAGAAAAGATTTTTTGAAGGTATGGTTTGGAATATTTAATGACAAAATGTTGACGTTTACGAATCATATGAAAAAAGGATTAATTATCATGAGAAAATATAAGTTTTTGTGACTTCAAACTAAAAATACCGCATCTCATCGGAAAGAGTGGTTATTTTCAATCAAAATTCATGTGAAGTAAAGCTTGCACAGGGCCAGAAATTTGTTAGCATGCTTCTATGGATGTTGACTATGAATCCATAACATTGATTTTCTCTAACACAGTTTGGACATGTTAAAAATAGATGATTTCTTATTGTACGTCAATTGTATTCCCCGCGCCGACATGTATATACTGGTACAGCTGTGGACGCTGGAACAGCTGTCTGCCCATTTGATTGTACGGTGTGATCATATTTTTCATCACTTTGCTCTCACGGTAACTCTGTGTATGCTCCCGCCTCATGCTACTATTTCCATTTGTTACCATTATCTCAGATAACTGTCATGCTTCTATTACTGTCATCTGTTACCATTAACTCAGATTACTGCCATGATACTATTTCCGTCATCTGTATGACTGCAATGCTACTATTTCCGTCATCTGTTAACATTATCTCAGATAACTGCCATGCTACTATTTCCATTTGTTACCATAATCTCAGATAACTGTCATGCTACTATTACTGTCATCTGTTTCCATTAACTCAGATTACTGCCATGATACTATTTCCGTCATCTGTATGACTGCAATGCTACTATTTCCGTCATCTGTTAACATTATCTCAGATAACTGCCATGCTACTATTTCCGTCATCTGTAACCATTATCTCAGATAACTGCCATGCTACTATTTCCGTCATCTGTAACCATTATCTCAGATAACTGCCATGCTACTATTTCCGTCATCTGTTAACATTTTCTCAGATAACTGCCCTGCTACTATTTCTGTCATCTGTAACCATTATCTCAGATAACTGCCATGCTACTTTTTCCGTCATCTGTAACCATTATCTCAGATTCCTACCATGTTCATCCCGCCTGTTGTAATCCTGGACTAATAGAATCTATCATTGGGTTAGATAGAGGATAGGGAAATCCCAACCCGAGGGTGATCGGTTCCATCGGGATCGAGCCTTGATTATTTTTCTCATTCATCAGGACACACAAGAAACAAAATATAAATATCAGTGAAACTACTTGCTACGCGCATTACAACGTACTGAAAAGCGGGGCGGGGCTTAGGCGTATGTACGTCCGCAAAAAATTCTACTGACCAAGATTATGTGTGAAAAATTCAATGAAAATAAATTCATATGACATCCCTCATCAAAAAGCAAGGTTATCATGATAAAACATGTCAATATTAAAGTCGGAAAGTGTCATAATATAAGTGTTTATAAGCATTCAGTCCATACTTCAACGGTTGACAAAAGCGTTTACCGTTTGCAAAGATTTTTCTACTTGTTCGGTTATTTTGGCCGAATATTCAATTAAAATATATCAAAATGAGATTCGTCATCAAGAAGCATCGTTATCATAACAGAAAACATAGATTTTAAGGCAAAGTGTCATAATATCCGATTTTACGAAGAATTTTGCGATATTTTAAAGTGTGCTATTTTTAGTAACAGATTGATATTGCAAAGGGCGGATCTAGGTAGAGCAGGACCCATTGCAGTGTGAAAGTTAATATCAATCTATTTTGATTCCGTGGACAATTTAATAAATTAGCTCACATATTTTTAATACAATTTGACCTTTTGACGTTTCATTTTTGTTAAAATAGGAGTGAATTGCGTATGTGTAGGAATACGTTTTTAGAAGTGCTGCACGTTGAGTGTGAGATAGGCCCATGTGAGATATGATTTACCAACACCGCTATTTTTAGTAACATTTACGGATTTTTCTATCTGGTTAGTAAGAATTATACTTCATGTTTATATTTCGTTCATTTTCAAATTTCATACTCATGTAATATATGCTCCTCCTCATACTATTTCCTCTCTCATGTTACCACTTAGTACACCTTTCTAATTGTTACACCTCATGCCCGTTTCTCATACTACCATAACACATATTTCATCTCATACATGCTGGACAGCCCTCCTGTAATGTGCTATTTATCTGACACTACTGCCTCCACCTGCATTATCAAATCTCGATACTGTTCTGATTTGTTATGCTTACCCAAAACGACGTTTTTCATACTTTTTATACTTATTTCTTATGTTGCTATTTCTTGATTAGTACTTCTATTTCATTTTGCTGTGATTTGTTATTTATCGTTTCAGGATTTAGTTATGATTTCACAAGGATATCAACTACAGTATAATCAACTACAGCCGTATAACCAGCAGCAACCAACAACAGCCACTACAATTATTAGCTTCTAGCCAGCCAATGCATGGCCAGTTCTCTACGCCATACGGTTACAGCGGTTAGCAGTCAACCAATGTGGAGAAACCTGACAAGTTCGACTCCATGAACAGGCTCAATCAAACCGAGCCTGCAACATTTTCAATTTTGTTGTGTTGGACTTTCTTTAGGGATTCTGTTTTTCTCTATTCTATTCAGTAGTGACCCTTGTAGCAACTTATAAAAACCCAAAGAAACTAATAAATGTAAATGAATGTAAATAATTTACAATATTTTTCTCATACATTAATTTTTTGAATAACCTTTTGTGTTGTACATTCTGATTTATTTACACTTTTTTATCATTAATATTTTGCTGATTAATTTAATTTTGCTTTAAAGTTTGTTTGATTAACACTTAAAAAACTATATTGTATTGTTTTATGACGACAGATGATTTTCCATTGCATTTTAGTAGTTAACCTGTTTGTCTCTTTTCTTTTCTTAATTAAATAAAAGCAATGAAAGAATGATTTATTTATTCAGTGTTGTTAGATTTTTAGCTATTTCACCATCGTTCTTATGAGTTTTAATCGTCATAACTTCGTGTTTAAATCAGCGTGTCATAGTACCATCGCGTTTTCACCATAGTACCATCGTACATCGCGGTAAAGGATGAAATAAAATCACGATTGGCCAAACGGAACACCGTATATAACAGTGCTAGATATTGTGAGAGAATGGTGTTGCATTTTCCATTATCTCTAATGAACAGGCTCGAAAAAGAAGAACTTTTTTATGTGGTTAGTAAGCTCAGAGTGATCACACCTGACTTTAAACATAACTTTGAATGCCGTCAAATAAAGATGAGCAATATTTTTTCGATGCCAATAACACGGGGTTAAGGTCAAGTAAGACCCAATCTTAATATTGCCAAGTGTGAAGTAAAGTTATGCGGCCAGAGAAATGAACCTAACCGACGTTAATATACTCAAGTCACATCTGTTGAGCTGTGAAAACTTCCAAATGCTCTCCCAGATACGCTCCCTGAGGCGCCCCAAAATGCACCCCCAAATGCGCATGCGTAATCCGATTGATAAAAAGAATACTTGAATATTGAATAATACGCATACTTATCATAATAACTCAAATCGATATGCAAGTTGGGCTCATCGGCTCTTCCTTGTTACCCCAGATGATAACAAAAAAGTAGTTAATGAAAGAGCGGCATTTAAAGATTGGCATCCGATACATTCAACTGACTGTTAAAACAACTACCATTAAAAATATTAGGAACTAATACATAGTCATTTAGTAATACGAAAAAAGAAATGGAAACTGGCAAGTACCGATCTACGTTAAAACGATGAGAGTAACGTCTTCTTCGTTTAAGCTACCCTTGTATTTATACGGTAAATGGAAAGTGGCGCTTGTGCAATATCATGCTACGGAGAAAAGAGGTTTGATCAGCAAGGCTGGCAGATGAAGGACTTTATTATTGCGTTAATATTAGGACTAATATTCAATCATTTATTTTTTTCTTTTAGTTCCTTATCAGTTACTAATTATTTATTCGTATGTAGTAGTTTGCCTGCCCGTGCTCTGCCATATGCCCTGTCCTATTTTTGTTTGGGGTCCTCCTGGGCTCCTTTCCACTGACGCTTGTTACTGGGTCGGGTGGGGGCTGCGTTCATTGAACACCGCCTTTCCTTCTCGATCTTGTATATCATATTTTATGCCGACACAGTTTTGTTCAAAAAAGTATCCTGAATAGAGACTAATGCCGCTTATAAGGCGCATGAAAAAAATGCGGTAAAGAAACAAGAGCCACGCGACTTTGAAAAGCAGTACTTTAGACTATGATTTTGTTGTTAATAATAAAAATTATACGGGCATATATCATGATCTTAGTGGTAAGATTGTAAGTAATCTAGGATAGATAATAGATCATTGGAATTAGATAGATAAATTGTATTCTATCTTATTTTAATATTTATAAACATACCTTTCGTATCAGTTTACGCAAAGCCAACGAAATTCGATAGGAAAACAACTGTTGACAATACCCTCTTTTTCAAATGAAAGTATCGGGTTTCTAATGCAGTCACGCCCTGACAGTTTCTCACGGGATATATACACTGCGGTATACCGTACCCCGGATATTGCTCGATATTATGAGGACTTTCATCCCATTTCGCGACTTTGAACGGGGAACGAAGGTAAGTTCAGCGAAGATATTTTCCAAACTAATGGCTATTTCATTTATCTCAATGGGTTTTATATATCTAGAGGTATTTCTGTAGCTCTAAAAGACGTAAAAGTATTACAGGTATTTGTAAAATTGATTAAACTACCCCTAAACGATCCGCTGCTCACTAGAAAATACTGACCGCGATACTGTAGAATCGTTAGAAATTATTATATTACCAATATAAAAAAAATTGAATCGAGCAATTTTTTTATTCTCAATCCAAGTATGCCTTGTCCAAATTTCAGGCAAAAAGTGTGAAAGTACAAAAAGATACAGGCCAAAAAAGATACAAGAAAGTGTACCGAGTATTGATTTTAAGTGTACAGAGTATTGCAAAATAGCCCAACTTTAGTGTACAGAGTATTGCAAAACAATATGAGCACATTAGTATGGAAAATCGATATTTTTGTCTAATTTTCACGTCTGTTTATCGATTATTTCTCAAAATTGCCAAAAATCTCTATTTTGCGTTGTTTTTTCCCATCAAAACTGATTTCAAGGTGCACCAACTTCTCAATTGATTGAGATAAAGTCTAAGGTTTTCGGCGTTGATTACACGGTACCTTTAAATCGACCTGAGGCCATTTAGCCCCCCACAAGTCCCAAGTCTTCTCGACGATTAGAGGGGCTGCTGCCCCACTTCAAACCCCCAAACAGAAGGGGGCACATCCCCCCTGTGTAACCCCCTTGATGTACCTTTTTAATGGGGGTGGCGCCGAAAAAGTGATCACTCTTTTGAACAACATTTCTCAAACGAAAAAACAGTGTTTGGGGCCTAAATAGCGCATGTTTTACACTATTTGAGGCCTAAAAAGGGTTGGGGTGTAAAGCCTTCAAAACACGCCTTTATGAGGTAAAAGGTTATAAATAAGGAACATAACCTTTTTATTGCATCTGCTGCCCTTTATCATAATCTTATTCGGTTTTTTGAGCTGTACCCGCTCGGCAGTCATACGGTAACTCATTGCTAAGGCGTAACAAAATTTACGTGTAGACGGTCTGCCGTTGCTAGAGTGCAGGTGCAAAATGCCCGAAAGTTACCTTTATATGGATTTTTGGCATACTAGTAGGAAGTCGGTTGATATTAGATATTGGCACACTTGCTCAATACCGTCTAATATTGACAATCTTGAGGCAGTTTTAATGCACTTTGGATGCATTTTTTTACTATTTAAAGTAAGATATGCAAAAATTATTAACAAATTCTGGAAAGGTTGATCCTTCGATAGCAACGAGAACATTTTAAACACAGAAAACTGAGATTTTTCACGAGCAGGAATAAAAATCTGGATTATTCGCAGATGTTTCCAGTAAAGTACCTCCGAATTCTGCATATTCTGCACATATAGCGTAAATAAGTATACACAGTAAGAAATATTTAAAATTAAATGTGGTAAATACTTTGTGTTTACTACTTGCATTTACTCTTTATTGATAACCAATACTCGTTACACTAAAAAGCAATACTCGTGACACCGGCGGGCAACTCCAAAGCAATACCCAGTACACTGACATGTGTATTTATTTTCAAAATGCACTGTCATCTGAGGTTCTATTGTTGATTGAACATTTACAACATAAACATTATCATCATTATCACATTTCACTCGATTCAAGTTTTTCTTTTAAGGATGTATATGCACAAAAACATCAAATTTGACTGATCCGAGCTCATTTATCACGTGAGCAAAGAGACGAATTTTACCTCCTAATCACATTTCAAAGCTATTTCTCAACATTTTTGGGGTTTCATTAACTAGAGAAATTATCGAAGTATTTGTATTTCTACAAATTTTATATCTAATCAATTCAAAATGACTAAATATCGTCACTAAACATACCTTCTTTCCTCGTTCAAAGTCGCGAAATGGGATGAAAGTCCTCATAATATCGAGCAATATCCGGGGTACGGTATACCGCAGTGATATAGTAATTACAACAATAATACTGATATACAAAACAGCCTTTTATTTTCTGTTAACACCTTACATAATATTATTATAAAACGTATATTATCTACATAAATTCTTTTTGCTGGCATTATATTGTTAAAATTACAATATCGTTGACCGATAAATGCAACAAATTTTGTAACTGAACCAGGGACAATTATTAGTTAATCGAGTACAGATTATGGTTATGTGTAACTGAGCTGTTAACAAAGAATAAATTCTCAAACCATAGTTTTTCATTAAACAATGTATATAGAGAAATGTATGCTAATAATATGATAGTATTTCAGTTTAGAATTTGTACAATGTTAGCTTTTAAAAAGCTAGTATCTACTCGCTCCGTCATTTCTATTTCCTACAGTGTGCTTAAATGTCAAATTGACAGCTATCTCGGTGTAATGATGGAATAAACAAAGAGGAATATTCCATTTCTAACAAGGGGCTAATTGGCCCCAAAGCGATCAACTGAGGACTAAATATATAAAATAGAGAAAAACAGAATCCCTAAAGAAAGCCCAACACCGCATAATTGAAAATGTTGCAGGCTCGGTGTGATTGAGCCTGTTCATGGACGGTACTGTTAAGTGCAAACTACCGTCCATGCCCCCTAGCAACGGGATTCTGTTTTTCTCTATTTTATTGTCACATCCGTGTTATTTGTGCCGTGTGGCGGCTGTAAAAAGTCTCCCCGTACATTTAATCAATGATGTTATATTTTCGATCCTTGAAGATCGTTCAGCACGACATTGTTGTTGTGTTTACATGTTATGTGGAACTTTTAGTTTCAGCTATTTGGACATTTTCATCTTGGGTGGTTCCAGTATTCCTGCTTGAATACTGTATAATCACCCTTAGGACATGTTGCCTGCTTTTTAAATTTGTCTTTTGACGTCTTATCTGTGATATGCAGGCTTCATAACCTCAGATCCCCTTTCAAAATTCCATTTTATTTAGTTCCGCCCATTGTTTTCTCGTTTAGGGCAAAAGCATTCTTTTACTTGGGGACCATACGCCGCTTTTCATGGAATGGCACTACTGTGTCACATTGAAGGTTCCATGATAACCGCCGTATGAACACATCTGCGGATGTTTCTAAAGTCAAAATTTCACCATGTTTGTGTTAAATGTTGAATTCTGCTTAAGCCGGTGCTAGGGGGCGTGGACGGTAACTTGCACTTTCTAATACCGTCCATGAACAGGCTCAATCAAACCGAGCCTGCAACATTTTCAATTGTGTTGTGTTGGACCTTCTTTAGGGATTCTGTTTTTCTCTATTTTAAGCAGAATTCAACATTTAACACGAAAATGGTGAAATTTTGAATTTAGAAACATCCGCAGATGTGTTCATACGGCGGTTATCATGGAACCTTCAATGTGACACAGTAGTGTCATTCCATGAAAAGCGGCGTATCGTCCCCAAGTCAAAGAATGTCTGTGCCCTATGAATGAACCGGGAGCAAGTCCACTTTTCCCGCCAAAACATCGGGCAGTTCTTCAATATTTTTAGCGTATATCTGGAGAAATAAATGTAAAAAGAAAAATGACAATAATATAAATCAGCGCAAGATCAAATTGTCGCATTGTTGTTATTATTATCTATTGTTATTGTTGTAACTTTTATGTAACAAAACTGCTATACGGCAATATGTTTGTGTAACAAGCAATATAAAAGGCGATCCCGCGGTATAATGATAAAACTACCTCTTTCGAATCGCTCTTTCGCTACTTCCGAGCTAGTGCATGCCGCTAAAATCAATTGTCAAGTGTTTACATTTTTTTACATATTTTGTAAACTCTACATCAAATATCAAAATTCGGAGAATGCTATGCGATGTAGATATGATTAAAGTTTCCAGAAAACGTAAAGTTGTTATACTTGTGATTGAAATGTAGTTGTTGCGGCGTTTCCCATTTTGCCAATTCAGCGTTGAAATGGACCGTTTCATAATGAAACAGATTGTTTTCCCTCCAATTTTCATCTAAACAGCGATTCAGATTAAAAACAAATATGTTTCAAGTAGATATTAGGTCTAGAAATGAAATAAGATTGAAATCAGATCAAAACATTAGTTAATAAAGAAAATAAAGGAAATTTGTTCTTGGAGACAGCTCTGTCGTGAAGGAGTTAGTCATATCGCCAAAGAGAAAGCTCTATGGTTTCAAAGGGGACCAAAAAATGATAGGGTAAAAAATGTAAAAGGTTTTCGTTGAAAAATATATTAAGGATGTGGATACAACAAGAAAGAAATAAACTATGTGACAATATTTGTTTTATATATTAGCAGTAACTGTTATACCTGCTACATCGTTCACGAAATGATCCAACTTCAGGTTGAATAGTAATTAATCTATACAAAATTTAAAGTGAACACTGTGTACAATATGGATTTGATATATAACCATTTGTACTGAGACTTCACGTTTCAAATGTACACACACAATTACCTAATAGGAACACAACATGTTTTTTTCAGTTTGCCTAAGATTTTGAAGCGTCACATAGTAACCGTTCATATGGGAGAATAGAACTTTGACTGCGACAGTTGTTAAAGACAACAATATTTATAGAGCTTCTGGTGTACTTGTTTTTTAAAGGTTTCTAATAAAGATTTTTGTTCTCTATTTTAAATACCCAGTGAGTTTACATTTTAACAAACGTACTAGTATCTACATTTTTTCCAGCTTATCAGAAAGCTATGATTCTTTGTTTCCCTTGAAAAACATCTTAAATATCCAGTAAGCAGTAAGATGGAAATACCGCAGACATTGTGAAAAGTAACGCAGAATTGTGCAATTCTGTGGCCGAACAGAAATGAAGCAATTTCTTTATTGTACATCAAATTAAAAGAAGTGAATTAGCGCATACGGTTGCTGATACATTATACTTTAACCATCATCAAAAATGCTTACATGACAATGTTTATTTTTCAAGATCATTCCTGAGAATTTCGATCTGACTTCGTATCTTAGAATACATAATGTTAATGTACAATAACGTATATATTACATAATGAATTTTTAAATTCAGTGTACCCGACACATTAGCAAAACTACTCGTGGGTTGATATACACGATGTAAATATAGTCATCTGAAACAGACAATATTTACTCTGTTTATGTTTTGCATGTTCTGTACAAAAAGTTGAAGTCTTGCTTGTATTTTTTAGTTCAGTTCTTAATGTAACGTGGCAAAAAGCATAAGATATGTATTAACTAAAAGGACATTGAAGGTTCAATACTATATTTAATACTACACGAATATATATAGTACAATATGCTGTTTATCACAAAGGTGTGTACCCTGAAAAACAATTGAGTCGGTTATAATTTTAACGCTTTAAATGTTGATGTTTCATTATGCAAATTACGTCATGATATACGTGTAGAGTAATAACATTATTATAATATTGCTTTTATTAAATATTTATGTGTCGTGATAAATGTTATGAATGAAATATACACAAACAATCAGGTACTTTGTACGTTACCATAGACCTATCTCATTGGCGACATAACTACCTTCTTCACGACAGAGCTGTCTCCAAGAACAAATATCCTATATTTTCTTTATTAAGTAATGTTTTGATCTGATTCCAATTTTATTTCATTTCTAGACCTTTTATTTTCTTGAAGCATATTTGTTTTTAATCTGAATCGCTGTTTAGATGAAAATTGGAGCGAAAACAATCTGTTTCATTATGAAACGGTCCATTTCAACGCTGAATTCGCTAACTTGGAAACGCCGCCACAACTACATTTCAATCACAAGTATAACAACTTTACGTTTTCTGAAAACTTTAATCATATCTACATCGCATAGCATTCTCCGAATTTTGATATTTGATGTAGTTTGCAAAATATATAAAAAATGAAAACACTTGACACTTGACTTTAACGACATGCACTAGCTCGGAAGTAGCGAAAGAGCAATTTACCGTATACCTCCGAAAGAGGTAGCTCTATTACTTACCAGGCGTGTATACAGCAATACAACAATGTGCGATACCGCATTTATCTTTTGCAAGGGAGACCATCCGGTTATAATTAAATAGAAATACAAACTTAATTATTTCCCTTAAGTAAACTGATATTTTAAAGCTAAAATTCTAAATCTTTCAGTAGTTAATTCAAACCAATCTACAACTTCTTTTATGAAACACCCATTCGGGCATATAAACGGCCAAAATATGGCGGACTTCCAACAAGGAGTATATTCCATGTGCGTGATCACAAGCCAATTTCATAGAAATAGAAAAATACATAATCCCTAAAGAAAGCTCAACACGACAAAATTGAAAATGTTGCAGGCTCGGTTTGATTGAGCCTGTTCATGGACAATAATGGAAAGTGCAAGTTACTGTCCACGCCCCGTAGCACCGGCTTAAGCAGAATTCAACATTTAACACGAAAATGGTGAAATTTTGAATTTAGAAACATCCACAGATGTGTTCATACGGCGGTTATCATAGAACCTTTAATGTGACACAGTAGTGTCATTCCATGAAAAGCGGCGTATCGTCCCCAAGTCAAAGAATGTCTGTGCCCTAAACGAGAAAACAATGGGTGGAACTAAATAAAATGGAATTTCACAGATATGACGTCAAAAGACAATTTAAAAAGCAGGCAGCATATCCTAAGGGTGATTAAACAGTATTCAAGTAGGAATACTGGAACCACCCAAGTTGAAAAAGGCCAAATAGAAGAAACTAAAAGTACCTAATAACATGTATACATAACAATAATGTCGAACTAAACGACCATAGAACCCTTTAAAACTATCGCCTTAACCCCTTGATTATCAGTAAACCACTTAACACATTGACTTTTAAGGAAATGTCCTAGAGCCAACAATACTCTGCAGACAGCAACCAATTCCCTCCAAGTGGAATATTTGGTGCGACACTTATTGATCAGAGGTCTACACAATTTCGTGAACAAATAACAGGCAGACGATAAACCAAAAAGGAAGTACTAAAAACTTGTAATGTATGACATTGTCATCTTTGTTTTTCCAACTAAAACCCAAATACTCTGTGTGCGGTTCAAATATTTGAACAAAATGATATGCACTTGTTAAATCAAATTTTATCATATAACACCCTTTTTTAATTAAGGAAAGTGCAATTTTTATATATTCGTATTTACACTTTGCTTCCACAAGTGCTTGTTAACCTCTCTCGGGTCAAGAATAAGACGTTTTTGACCTAATTTATGAACTGATACGGAAAGTGGGTTAACTACATAGGGAATTTTCGAACCTTTTTTGATCAAATGTCTATCTTGCTCTAATAATGCTGATTCATTATTTTTGCATATAACATTAACTGAATGAGAATACAATGGAATCTTATATCCTTCGTCAATAATATCTAATATGAAATCATTACAACCAATTTTCTTCCAAAACTCTATATGACTTTTTAATGATCTGCCCTTGACAATAATATTCTATTGACCTTGTTAATATTCATGGTATTTATGTGTAAACCTTGAACAATCATTCTCATCTTTCATAGAAATGTCTGTATCTTGACAACTACCTAATTGCTGTGGCTTGTTGTCCAAAACCGGAAGTTGCTGATGACTGCGCTCGTGCAAAATCTCTTCGGAAGTGGGTGTTCTCTCCGCAATGAAAACATGGCCCTGGGGTGACAGGACCACCGTAGAAGCCGCTTCCGGTACCATAAGCGAAGCTGGAGCCGTATTCGTATTGCAAGACTGGAGCAAATGATGGACGAAAATTACGTCCCCGGCCCGACATCCCGCTTTGTACTGAAGAATATGGCTGCTGAAAACTAGGACCAACAGAACGCACAATGTCACGTGCGCCATGCCCTTTCGAAGAAGAACGTTTGCGTTTTAGTGCACGATTTTCAGCTTTATTGATCTTGGTTTCATCGTCGTTATCACTAGCTACAGGATTGCACTTATACATGCGCACCGTATCCCACCGTATCTAACGTGCAACTTCCCAGACAACTCTTTCAGCTGGTCACCACAATATTCAAATTTGCCTAGATCAATAGCCCACAAGGCCTGCTTAACAATGTCCGCAAGTTCACTGTTGAAACAGTACTTCTGCTTATTACCTTCGAACTTTCACTTTATCTCCTGTTCAGCTTTTAAATGTTTTACTTCAGAAGAAACAAAAACGTCGTTATTGTGTACTTCTTTCTTCAAACTAGAAAGCTCCAACAATATGACATTTAATTGTTCCTGTATTACTTATACTGGTACTGTAAGTTGCATCGCCCGAAGCCAAAACACGTTGTAAACAAAAAAACTTTCCAAAGCTGAATGACTATTGAATCGATAATTTTGCACGTGCGAAAATTATACGAATATGGACACCTAGCGATCACTCATTACATTCAGGGAAATTAATTTTCTTCTTATTCGCTACTTTTCGACAAAGAAAATTATATACCACATGAAAAGACAAGTATTTCCAACAAACATTGGAAGTAAATTTTGCTGGTGGAATTTGATATCTTCAGCCAATACATGTGATGTCAAACTAACGTATGAACTTGCGTTTCGCAAATTTTAGATTATCAAAAATAAAACAGTAGTTATAGATATCGACTAAAAATATTTATTTATTTTCATGTGAAAACATAGTGCTCAAGAAAGATAAAGTGATTCCTTTTCCGAAACTAATGACTTCCTAGCTCAGCATCATCGTACATGTTTGTTTACTTCCTATCTTAAATTGTATTTAGGTAAACATCGCATAATTCATACTCAGATTGATTTATTTTACATTTAAAGTGTGAGAAACAGCGAATGTATTATAAACAAATTAGATCTCTGAACTGACGAATATTCGTACTCGATTTTTCATTTTGATTCGTGATTATCCGAGTACTCAGACACTCGCCCCAGCCCATATTAGAATTAAAGGGACAAGGGCTATAAGGCTGAGAAGGGGATGAGAAAACACTTACCGTTAACGACAATTTAATAAGGGAGACATCACAAAACATGCAAACATTCAAAACAAGTTACAATGCATACATGTGAAAACACAGGGGTACCGCCTTGGAACGGTCAGTGGTAGTTAAACCATTCGGGAGTTTAAACCTGTTTTAGGCGCGCCAAACCTAACTCGTTCCTATATGACACGAAAATGTAAATAAAATTAATCCCCGCCAAGTGAATTTCTAACAATGGTCATGGTTACATTGGACGAAAAAATAAAACACATAAATGATCGTGTAAATATGTACAAAATAGTACAGACTTATGACCATTACTAAAGAACTCAATGATTTAAAGGGAAAGCAGAGTAACAAGAAAATCACCTACAAGGGCCCAAAGAAGCAAGACAGAAGAGGAACATTAAGAAAATTCAGTCTCAAAGGGCTTTAAGGTCTGTCCATCATAGAGTCTCCAACTCAGATGTAATCAAAAGAGGAAAGCGTCAAGCTGTAAAAGGGTTGAAAACCAAACACTCGGTATGCTTTGAAAAAAATGGGTCATAACTTCTTTTAATAAAACGTTAGATAATTTTAGTGAACTATTTTATTAATAAAATATAGTTATTTCCGTTTTCATAAAATATACCAAATACAGCTTTCAGTTTTAGACTTCAATATATCCTGTCAAAATCAAGATTTATTTTACATATTCATGCTCCCGATGTTTAATAAATCAAATATTAACTTTGTCGCTTTACGATTTTTAGTCTTATCATACTCGATTAAAGTGCTGTAAATCGGTTGTATCAAGTGTGTACACAACGCAAATAAGTGAACTTTAATATATAGCATTTATAAAAAAGAAAGGTACTCAATGTGTAACAGTTACAGCTGTACATTTATTATCATTAGAATGAGCATGTGTTTACTCTATAACAATACACAATGTATATCCTAAACTTATCAACGGGTTTATGTGGAAAAAGTTTAGTAACAAATCATTTTACAATTTCCTTATAGATATAAGACATAACTATTATGATATGTGAAATTGCAATGAAGTATCTAAATATATGTATGAATAGAGGTAAATTCAGATTTAGAGTAACTCAATAGACGTTATCCGGAACTGGGCAGCGGGTTTTCTCCTAGCTACAAATTAACCAATTAACTTTTACCGTTATAGCTTTAAGGTGCACTACCTGTCACAATAGATAATTTCTATAAGCATACTATAAAAGTTTATATGTACCTACGTTCATAGCTGGGAAAACCCAAAATATTCTAAATTCCGGAGTAGGTCTATACTTTCCTAAACAATGTGTCTTAACACGGGTAGAAAATGTCACAAAACATTTTTTTTTAAGTATCATGGTATAAATTAAAGTTGTGATATAAAAAGATGTCTCTTAAAGTGAATTAATAATGCTCAATTTGTCCGTGTCAAGTTGAGTTGAACTAGTATTATATTGCAAAAGATTGATTATTATAATGATGATTGACCAATAAATGATCATAACGAAAAATATTTATGATACGATGTTTAAACAACCTATGTAATAAAAAGACTGTCCCACTCTGTTTTAAAATTTTAGCTGTAAACGATATTTATAGAAATTTTCGTATGTCAAATGAATTTTTGATTATTTTTTCATAGAAAAATTTAAAATTGAACACAATTATGGCAAAATGTCTATTTAATTTGATAATGTTCATTGTTCATTTATTTACACTTGGATTGGCATCATGCCACTTTATGTTTTGATATGTTATTGTATTATCCCAAAATCTGCTTAATTTGTTTAATTAATTCGTAAAGATTTAAATTTGGAAAAGTTCTTTCATAGTTATTTCAATATCAAAATATAAAAATTTAAATACCAACAGTAATGTAACTAGTCAGACTTCGAGGGTGTAACGGCTAACTATTATTTCACCTGTATAAAATACTGCGTTGTCTTGTGAAACTACTGTCAATAGTTAAATAACACTTGAAAAACTCTTACCGTTTATTTTACATGTTTCTTGAATATGTTCCAAATTTCATTTGACATGTAATCTGATCATTCTCTATTTAAAACATTATATTAATTTCATGCTATTTCACAATATCTGTGTATGTATGTACATTTTGGATTGTAAAAAGAAATCATTGGTAAGATAGAATTGTCATTAAATGAACAATGAGTTTATTATCAAAACGAACGTATTTTTGTTTATATATCATTGTTAAAGCTTTTAATAATATAATCGATCTTTATTTTTAAATAGATGTAAGTTATTTTTGACAAAACATCACTTTGTTGTTGGATTATCGAATACTAGTATTACATTGAAAAGTATGAAAATATAGTAGATATTAACATACTTAAGGTGCATTTTAACATTCAAACGGAATTTCTATATATTTTGGTCTTGTCGGCAATTAATATCACCTCTGTAAAATAGAATAATTGGTTATTTAATCATAATGAAATGAAAAAAAATGCAACGATTGTTTACGAGGCTGCAGTTTAAATGAACACGTAATCAAAGATAAAAATCATTAATATTAGGTGAAATGACTCCAAACCCACACATGTCATGTTTAATTGGCTTGATTTGTTATCTAAATAACAAATGCATTTTCTGAGTTTAAGATGTTAAAATATTGTTTTATTTATAAATGTAATGAATTTTCACGGTAAAAATAAATTTCAAACACTGACATTTTATAGGTTGCATCAAGAACTTAACGTCATTAAACAGATGTAAGATATTTTTGACAAAACATAACTTTGCATATGTCATTTTTATAATCATAATCATTGTTATTTTTACTATAATAATAATAATAATAATAATAATAATAATAATAATAATAATAATAATAATAATAATAATAATAATAACAATAATAATAATAATGATAATAATAGAAATAATTATAATAATAATATTTATTATGTTTTAATTTTTACAGGTACTCCTTTTATCTCAGTGTATATCTTTATATTCATAAATAAACTACGTCAATATATTTGAAAGTCAAAATGATCAATTGTTTCTTAAAATTTTGAATCAAATTTAATTTAATGACATGTTTAATACCATAAATCTACAGTCATACGAGGACATACACTTGTTATCAAAATTGATATACTGGTTTCCCAGCATGATGATTTCACATATTACGTGTAGCGTATTTATAATAGGACGGGTCAAATGATAATATATACAGTTCCAAAGTGTATGATGAATGACATCTTTACGTTTCGTGTCGTTTACTTATTAAATGTTAAGGATATTCACTTAATTACTTATACATTATATCGTTTATACCTTTGCAAAAATAGCATTGATAGTTGTTTTTATCTTTCAAGACTTCTGCCAACCTTATTTCGTTCTATATATTAGAGAATGAAAACAGTCACACTTGAATTACAAGTCTAAGCATATAAATAATGTTCCGAGGAATAAAGGCAAAACCTTTTTAGTCATCCACTATCATACAAAAACCCAACAAATACAATACATACACTTACATACACGTACAATATGACAAAAGTCTAAATAGTCATTTACTTGACTACATCGGGCAGGTTCTAATTGTAAATAAGGTTGTATAATGAATTACTGCACTTTGACATTTTTTATCAAAGTATCAGTCTTATTTTCAGTAGCCTAAAATTATCATTAGTAAAAGTGTCAGAACAATTGATGTGGCTCTGATGTAGCATTAACGATATGAAAAATGTGTTGTTTCCTTGACTGTTGATACTGATAGACTAATTGTTGTTCAATTTCAGTACTTATTTAGATTCAAGGTGTACATTCTATGTGTGAACTTTACAAAGGAATATTATAGACTTTATAATAATTAAATGAATGATTGTTGGAACACCAATTTGAATAGCGGAAATGTTATTTTTTGACAGAAGTCAGCGAAAGTCGATAACGTCCATTACGGATACTTAATATACTTTGTCTCCAGCTTTAGGCGACATTTTTACTAGCATGCAATAATTCTTGTTATAACCCAGGTACTTCAAGTACACAATAAAATATTACATAAATGCACAATAAATCTACTTAAGAGAGCGCCGCCCACGGAACGCAACTCACACTTAAGTCCTGTCAAACAACACCAGTCATAAAGGGCATAAGGGCAGTGGAAGGGATGGCAAGAATAGATTATCGAGCATCTTTCTGGGTACTATAAATATCAAGGATATTTTACGGAAGAGCGGAGGAGAATAAAATTGTACATTGGCCAATTCTGAAGGGAAGAAAGTACTTGTTACCGAATCTATAAGCACATATCATTGTGAAAAACGTACACAGAAAAGAACATGACAGGGTATTGGAACGTTCATTAGCAAAATACTTTTACGGAATTAAAAACACTCAAGAACAAACCTCAATCTAACCTGAAAGAACAAAATGTTCATGTAAATACATGATTTATAAAGAGTACTCGAAGCCTTAAAATAAGACAGAGGATCTAGAAAATCACGACGTTGTCCAAATACTATACCTAACCAAAAATATAACAAACACATTAGAGTGTGACCGCTTGTATAAATATAACCAACCTTGCTTCCGTCTTCAAAATCGTAATTGTATTAGGGTTACATAGATAGGGTTTCCGGGTGCTTTTATAACAATTAGCTAATAGCTAATTCTTTCAGATAGAGTTAAGATTCTCTAAAAGAATCATCAAAAGCTATTATAGGCAATTCATTTTAACACGGCTGTCTTTGATCAAAGTGAAAAAGATAAGTGCTTAAAGTCAAAACCATCACTACACCGGGGTTGTTTAGGTACGATAAAGCTTCCAGGTCACGCATATAATTTAAAGTTACCACACGACAATCAAAAGTGAATAAATTGCGATAAAACTAAGAAATAAGAACAAATATCAACATACACAATGGAATAATTTGTTTTACTATCAAAGAAGTAATCATGGAATATGTCATAAAGGCACTCGTCATCTTTAAACCATTATGGCTCACATATTGCAACGGTACACTTAGAAATGACTGAATAACTTTTTTCTGTTTTCGTATGTTTTATGTGTTAAATGTATTTCAAAGCAAAACCTTTGTTTTACGGACTTTTACATAAAATTTAGATCAAATTATAAAGTTACACTTTAATTTAAAAAACTATTCACTCAGAAAAAAGTATCTTTTGCAATTTTTGCAATAAGGCCATTGGCTTGTCGCCTAAAGCAAATCATACTTCATGTTCGTCCTCCTTCTTTAATTAAAAAGAAATGTTTCGATCAGAAAACAAAATAAGTGTCAAAACGCTTCAAAACATCATAAGGGGGACTGAGAAGAAATGAGACATTTTCTTAACATGTCTGTTTTCACTATCGTTTTTTTTCTATTTTGTTAGATCTTCCTTCAATATCTAAGACAGAAAAGGTGTTTTCTTTGATGAAAAATTGATTATGGCTCTAGAGAATATTCATCTGCGAGTAATTTTAATAGCATGGTGTTTTACTATAGCAGAAGGTAAGTTCATATTTTACGATGTTTCACTACAATTCAATGACAAATGATTGCTTAGCTATAACACTTTTGTTCGTAAACCATTGACTCCCCCAATTCTAAAAAGTTAACTAGGTTTCTTCAAGTATTCTACATATAAACTTAAATTCAAAATTTAAATCATTGAAAAGTTTCTGAAGCCTTTTGGATTTCAGATCGTTGTTAATGACTAAATATTAATCCTTTACCTGATGGATCCAAAAGTAACAAGAGCCATTTCAACATGGCCATCCCCCGCTTTAATTTTTTTTTTATTATTTTCAGGTACAACAAAAAGATCAAAACACTACAAAAGTCCAGCCATTACATTTTCTTACGAGGTGTATCATTTTGTTAACACTTATGATTTTACTTGTAACTGGCCTTAGATCTACATAGAAAATAAATACATGATATTTTTTCATTGTTGTATGAAAATAAATATTTCACAATTGACAGTAGCTTCGAGTGAAAGTATGAAAATTTTCATTCAGCTGGATGAACATATACATTAAGTATTTATAGAAAACAAATCCTGTATTTATATAGAAATCTTGAATTTTCTGTTAATAATATACATTTTTCTTTCCTTTTGTTTTTGACATCACATTTTGAAAGACTTTCATTGGCTTAATTTAAGAAGTATTTCGACTTTTGGTTCCGTATTTTCGTTTAAAGCCTGACAAACAATGGACAAATTTGTTACTTTTGTTTTCTGCGAAAATGCTGCAATAACATATGTAGGGTATTAAACGATGCCTGCTTAAAATGTCAGCAAATGTGTAAAATCTAAACGGAAAAGGTTATACAAGGAATGCAATATGAAGTATCTAATTGCCAACAAATATTTCATTTCATTACTTATCAGTGTCAACCTTGTAAAACAGTTTGGTACCACTGTGCGTATAATATGCAAATGAGACGTTTCATGTGACATGTACTAGTATTCCAAAACTGTTATAGTTTCATAGTTATTAAAAAGCTTCCAAATGTAAACAGAACTGGCCAACAACATCTTGAAGTGTTTAATCAAATATAAACAAGTCATTCATTTAAAAGATATGTTATCCAAATAAGTAAATACGTATTAATGCCCGATGGTACATATCTATCAGGCTATGTTTTTTATATCGTTTGTTTACAAATTGCCAAATCTTGGTTTACCAATATATTTCAGACATCTATTGCCGCAACTAGCCCATGTGTTTGGAAAAAAATAATTATTATTTTCATGTTTTTTAAACTGACTAGATGATATTCTCTTGCGACTAAATTGACCATGAGGCAAGATCGTGTTTACAATAATTTGTGTTATTTGAGTTAGCGTTTGCAAAATGTGTTTAGTCATGATTTTAACAGTTCATGATTGGCCAATGTCTACAATGTTCATTTGATTTACCATTTTTAATTATTTAATATGTGTTCGTCGTTTGAAGTTTACAACGAAACTATGATTAAAGCGCATATCACTTTTGTTTATATTAGCTAAATTCAATTCTTATTTTAAAGGTATGTTGTGTATAATATATTAAATTAATGCATAGTCCTTATACGAATGATTGAACTCGTTAAATCAGTTCAATACAAAAGAAAACATTCCTACTCCATATCCCCTATTTTCTATCCGCTATTGGCACTATAGAAATTGCACATTTATTGCAATGGTACATGTTTGTGAAAAGTGTAAACATTCGTCATTTCAGGTTGCGGTTTCATCGACGATAATCGGACTTTTAATCACACTGTTCCTGGTCTACTGGTTTATATTTCGACCCATGTTTAATGCAAGTAAGAATCAAAAATATCTTTTCTAGGAAACCCAATGACAAATACGCTCGTATATAACATGTTTATAACTCAGGTTAACCAATGATTGAAAATTTATTACTTTTGAAATGATTCTAAATCATAAAACGCACAATTAATTTTCACTTGTACAATACATAGAAAATCTACATATTCTTTTATCTTTGGACAGCAGAAAGGAAAAAACGCCATAATCGGATAAATATGTTCTTGTTGGAATTTTGGAAGAATGATGTTATCATGAAACCATCTTGGGGTAGCAGAGAGTACAAAGATATAAGTAGCTCTATACAAAGCTTGGTTGAAGATATCATTGTCAAAGTGTTTTCATGCAAGGACAGTTCTTTGGTCATAAAACGGGAAAATGTCAGTAAGTATGTTAAGCTAATTGGAAGCTGTCAAGAAGAATCGAAGGTTCAACGGCCAGACGAGTTTGACTTTTCTATTACATTTCCAGCTTTTTCTGAAGACAATGTTTTTGTTGAACACGGAAGCAGCATTAGACCTGATGAATTTATGTGTATACATAAATACTTGTTGTATGAATATGACAATGCATTTGTTCAACTAAGATATACAGGAAGTATTGATAAAGAAAGTCAGCTGTTCCGTCTTTTAACGAAAGTTAATAACCATTATTACATATCTGCTTTTAAAATGCATAGTTTCTTTAAAAGACGTATTCGCTCCGTTGTAAAACTGTTAGTTCGTGACAAATATTCCAAAACATGTTCAACCGGGAAACTGGTTGTCGAATTTCCGGATGAAGACAAATACAACTCTGAAGAAAATGGCCCAGCATGGACACTTCCCCTACTTTGGGATCGCAACTATGGAAAAGGATACAGAATCAATGTTGATATTGCACCTGTAATATTGATATCAGATCAGTTTCCTGCTATCTCTATGACGACATTTAAAGACACAAATCTAAGTGCCAAAAGATTTATGCCATATCCGGCCATATGTTATATGTTGGGAAATGACAGATATGACTACATGTCCAACATTGAGCAAATGAAAGGGGGGACATATTCTTTAACTTATAAAGATGTCATGGCAAGAGTGTCCGATGAGAATAAATTGTTTGTTGAGTTGTCTTTCTTAACATCTCATGTTCACCATGAAAATACATTGATGAAAGAACTTAAGAATTCATTCAACAACCTATTTATAACTTATCAAATCTTTAAACGATTAGAACCTCTGTGGTCAAGATTTAAAGTGAAAGGACAATTACATGGTTTACGGTTTCACAGTTATGTCCTAAAAACAATCATCCTTGATGAAATTATTCATGGCAAGGAAACGATTTCACGGCACGACGACGTTGCAACATGTTTCAAGGTGATCCTTAATCGTATTATAGATTTGTCCGAATCATGTCTCCGTGGTAACCATGAGTCTGTAACCTCCCTATGGTTTGATGAACACATTCTGACATGCGCACAACTCCCACAAGTATTAATGTACGACGAGGAATATTTGCACGCATTCAGACAACAGTTTCGAGTGCTTTGGGATTTGTTAAATACTGTATCAGAAGATGATGCCTATGAATATTACAATTATAAACATGTTATTCTAGATTTGATAAGTAAACCAGCGAATTTCAGAATAAATTGAATATATTTCAGTAAACACACATAATTAACCTTTTAGAAAAGATGTGATTAACAAAAGGTGTATGACATCTATTGAATGCATACCGAAAGAAAAAGGATCAATATTAGGTATCCTGTGAACACCATACATGTACATGTGTGCGTGATGACAAAAATCAGCTATAATTCATTGTGAAATCATTGCTAACATTTGTGACATGCCTTTTTTTTAAAGGTGCATTTTATGAATATGTTTAAATATATTACCGTTTGCTTAAGAATCAACCATTCTACAGCTTCATTAAAGGCCAATTATGCCTGAGAAATGCTTTTTTATTTCGTGAAAGCTTTTAATTTTAGTTTCCAAAATGTTGCTCATTGGCAAATTATCTAAACCAGTTTTTGCTTCTAGGCAATTAGTACACTTATAGTGATTTAGTTTTTGTATGGACTACTGTTAACAATTTGCTACTTTCATAACAAAAACTTTCTCATTCCGCGCTTATTACCTCAGCAGATAAGCATGCTCTAAAATCATTATTTAAATGCTATAAAACTCATGTTTGCCAATTAAATTAAAAAAATATATTCGTTTCTGAGGCTTAATATGTTTAATGACCATTTTTCTCTATATGAAGGCCGCAGACATTTGTGCTGATAAAACTCATTTGGTCTTCTGGACTCCAAAATAAGAACGTAAATCGATATGTAAACCATTTAATTAATACAATGTAGCTATTTTCGCTTTTTATAACTTCAATCTCCCATCAAAATTTGCTAACATGCTTCCGATGTTATTGACTTTGTCGCTTTACAATGTTTAGTATTATCATACTCGATTAAAGTGCTGTAAATCGTTTGTATCAAGTGTATCAACGCAATTAAGTGAACTTTAATATATAGCATTTATAAAAGAAAGGTACTCAATGTGTAACAGTTACAGCTGTACATTTATTATCATTAGAATAAGCATGTGTTTATTCTATAAAAAATATATATCCTAAAATTATCAACGGCTTTATGTGGAACAAGTTTATTAACAAATCATTTTGCAATGTCATGGTTCAAAAATGGTGACAATAATAAGTTACGTATTTCTGTATAGCTTAAAGATATTACTATTTTGATACGACAACATTGCAATGAAGTATTTAATTGTATGTGTGAATCGCGGTAGATAAATATTCAAAATTGTGCGGGGATTGTGTATAATGGTTCTATCTTTAAAACTCTAATACTAAATAATTCTTATAAAAAAGTAGAATGATATATGTGTTCCATACTTGGTTTTGAATGTTATATTATTTGGTGGTAAGAGAAAAGTAAAATAATAATGATTTTGTAAATAATCTGCCATAATCACCCTATACTGTTAAATACAAAGTGTCTTTACTCGATGTAAAAAATGTCTCAAAAGGAAATGATGTAGTTATGATATAAATAAAAGATGTTATATCAATACTTTTCCCTTGAATTTTGAATCGTACTATACTCAAATCTACTTTATTTATGTAATATATTTGTCGTGCTTTGAATGTTATGGTTCGACAATGGTAAAAATAATAAGTTACGTATTTCTTTATAGCTTAAAGATATTACTATTTTGATACGACAAGATGAAGTATTTAATTGTATGTAAGAATCGCGGTAAATAAATATTCGAAATTGTGCGGGGAGAGTTATAATGGTTCTATCTTTGAAACTCTAATACTAAATAATTCATACAACAAAGTTATAAATGATATGTGTGTTCCATGCTTGGTTTTGAAATGTTTATATTATTTGGGTGGTAAGAAGAAAGTAAAAATAATAATGATTTTTGTAAATAATATGCCAATAATGGACCCTATAACTGTTCAAATACAAAGTGGCCTGTACTCCCGATGTAGAAAATGTCTCAAAAGAAATGATGTAGTTATAAATATCGTTATGAATAAAAGATGTTTTAGAACCTATTTTTTTCACGAATTTTGAAATCGTACTATTCCTCAAATCTGCTTTTATTTGGGTGTAATGCATTGCTTTTGGGAATCTGAACTGGTTTGAAGGAATTTCAATATCAAATAAAAAGATTTATTACAAAGTATGGTCTGAAGTGCAGCCGTCCTGTAAAACAATTAAAGTAAAATTATTGCAAAACATTCGTCGTACTCTTATTAAATTATCTAACCGATTATCTAATCATATTTCCTGATTTGTTTCAAAATTCAACCTGACACATAAACTGATTACATATCATCTATTTTAAACATTATAATTTCAATACTATTGCATTTTAAAGGCGTAGTCAGTATTTGTTTTAATAGCCAAAGTCATTAAACATATATACAAATGTTTCAATCTATATAATGGAACCATTTTTTTAAAGATACACTATGCCCATCTATGGGTAAAACACTTTTATTGCAGAAATTAATTGAAATCTTGTTAATTCTTCTTGAATTCTTCCTGTTTTATTTGAATTAATTGTTAAATTAATTCGGTCTATTTTTATAAAAGATAAACTGCCTGTTCTTTTAAAAGCACACACCATGTAACCCTACTGTGGTTAACCGTAGTGTATAAAACGCATCATATTTTCTCTGTGTGTATTAAAAAAAATAAAAATTTAAACCATGACCTATTTTATCAAATGTCGCAAAACATGCGTAATAACCTCGTATTTGGTAACATTCCCTAGGAGGCCCAGCCGGGTAAATCTAAGGATACAGAGAAAGTGTTGCGTAAATTTTTAGTGGATAAAATGAAATTTGCCAAGGAGATGATTGCCCAAATTCAGGCTGAAAAAGTACACAGAACAGGTGAAAGGGTAGACAGAAAGCATAGAAAAATTGTAGCAAAATTCACATTATTTAAGGAAAAAGATCTAGTGAGATAGTCATGGAAAGCACTTGAAAATACAAGTTTCTATTTACATGAACACTATCCAAAAGAGATTGCCGATAAAAGACGTATGCTAATGAAAAAGGCGAAGGAGGCGAAAAGTGAGGGAAAGAGAGCGTGGGTGTCCTATGACACTCTCTACATAGACGGGCATGCACAGAAGGATGTATAGGGATACAGTGGGGATGGTTTAAGTGTTTATCCTGGAATGTTAATGGACTTACAAATATTAAAAAGAGTAGCAAGGATTTTGTAAATATTATTACATCTAAAGACATTATAATTCTATATGAAACACAAGTAAAATAGACATTAATGGTTAAACAACGCATAACTTATATCGTAAATTTCAGCATCGCAGAGCTAAGCGATCTAGTGGGGGTACAGCAATATATTATAAAGACTGTCTAAAAGATGGTATTCATATAGTTCGAAACCATTATGATACTGTTATATGGCTTAAGCTATTTAAGGAATTTTTCATATTGTAAAAGATATTTATTGATGCGCAATATATTTATGGTGTGAAGAATCGCCAGCTTATGATGTATGTAATGTAGATTTATTTGATCTTATTCAAAACGATGTGTTTGATTTTGAAAGTCAAGGGTCATGCTATTTGATCGGAGACTGGAATAGTCGTATTGGTCTAAGGAATGATTTTATTACATGTGATATGTATAATGATGTCATAGATTATGATAATTATGTACCAGATGTACCCCTATCTCGGGCCTCTTTAGACAGAAATTGAAACACATTCGGGATTAAGTTATTAGACTTATGCAAATCTACAAATTTACGAATTTTAATGGTCGATTAGGAAGTGATATTTTACATACGTGTCCAGACAGGGGTCATCTGTTATTGATTATTTGGTAACAAATGCTTGTAATTTTATAAACATAATAGATTTTACTGTTACAGTACATAATTTAAATGAGTGGAGTGATCATTGTCCGATATCTTTTTCATGCTGTTATCTTGTTTGTAAAGACTATCATAGGATTAAAAATGAAACATACATTAAACATACTTGGTCTCAAGAGTTGAGAAACAATTTCCGGTCTGGCCTTATATCGAAATTGGCTGAATTAAATTCGTTGACTAGTAATGTTGATGTAAATGATAAATCTTGCATTGACAGTATGATCGCGAATTTTATATCGATCATACGAGATGTTGCTGATCCCTTATTTAGCAAAAAATATACAAGTAATCATAAGCAAATGTTTAGTGATGTACCAATTTCTGATGATAAATAATGGTTTGACTATGAGTAGGTGCTCGTCCAATCTTGGGATTACCCTACCTATCCCTTTAAAAGTGAAACTTTTTTTTTCGAGAAAAAAAACTAAATAAACCCTTTATGATATACAAATGCCGTAATTCAAAAAAATGTGATAATAAATTGAAAAAAAAAATAAAGGGAAGGGATGATGGCACAACTGAGCAAGCCTTTCCTTTTAAAAGGAACTTTTATCCCTGTTTGTAGAAGACTTAGAGTTATATCTACAACAGAATACAGACTCTGGTCTTACTATTGACAATATTATACTTATTTTGCTGTTGTTTGCTGATGATATGATTATTTTGGGTGAATCGCCTGATGAGGTAAATCAATCATTAAAGCTTTTATGTACTTATTGTGAAACTTGGAGTCTAGAAGTAAATACCGATAAAAAAAGTTGTTGTATTTAGAAGGCATGGTGGTTTATTAAGTAATGAAGAATTTTTCTACAATGGTATAAGACTTGAAATTTTGGATAATTTTAACTATTTGGGTACAATTTTTAATTGTACAGGTAGTTTTGTTCAAAATCAAGAGCATTTAGTTGGTAAAGCATTGAAAGCCTTAAACTTGTTAATTATTAATTGTCACAAATATAGATTAAAGCCTTAAATTATTTGTCAATCATCTGTTGGTTCTATTTTAAATTATGCATCAGAAATATGGGGATTCAGTAAATCTAAGGAAATTGAAAGAATTCATCTCAAATTTTGTAAAACATTATTAAAGGTCAAAAACGACGACATGTTCAACGGCTGTATATAAAAATCATTAAATATTAGTTTAAACTTACTTAAACAGATAATATAATATTACAGCATGCGTATAGAATTGCATATGATGATTGCTTATTTGGAAAGAAAAACTGGCTGTCAAATGTGAAAAAAGATATTATATGATTATGGTTTTGCATATGTGTGGGATTTGCCTGAAACTGTTTGTGAAAAGATATTTATATTATGTTTTAAACAACGGATTATTGATAGTTTTGTTCAAGGGTGGCATGCAAATAAGGAAAACAGTCCTGTTTTAGAAGTTTATAATCATGTAAAAAGTAATTTTGAGTACGAAAAATACTTGGATATTTTGCCTTGCAATTTAAGATGTTATTTAACAAACTTAAGGTTATCTTCACATTCTTTGAAAATTCAAACAGGTCGATACAGTACACAAAGAATCGATAGAAATCAACGTTATTGTATCTACTGTGATAAGCACGACATTGAGGACAAGTATCATTTCATTTTGATTTGCCCATATTATATTGATTTTAATAAACTATATATATAAAAAGTATTATTATGTTAAATCAAACATGTTAAAATTTGAAGAACTATTAAAAATGATAAAAGAACAATTATTTAAAATTTAGCTATTTATATTAAACGTGCTATGACTTTAAGAGCATCTGCTACTCATTTTTAAGTCCATCCTCTTAGAAAAGAAAACGATGAAATTGTATGCTTAAAAATATCATGATTATATTATGTAATTGTAACGTTATTAAATGTAAATGTGTAAATGTAATGTATGTGTTATTGCGATTCGATACTTATAAACACTGGTTTATCATGTGACTGTATTTATGACATGTAAATGTATTAATTTTGTAAATATGTTACGATTATGTACTTATGGTACAAATCTAATAAAATTAATGTTCTGTTCTGTTCTGTATTCAAAAAAGATTTCAAAAGAGACTGTATTGTAATTATCATTTATTTCACATATCAAATTTAAACATAATATAGCCTTCAAGAATGAAAACCAAATGGAGCCATAATTAGAGAAAAAGTATGAGGCTCATCTTTTGTCGAATAATTCCCCACACAAGAATAATATATCATAAATAGAACTAAAGCAAATTCACGTTTAATAAATAAATCTTCATTGCTATCAACAATTGTTATAATTAAACATTGAAATCATGGTTTCCCAAAATGATGATTTTACGTATTACGTGTACTGCATTTGATATTTTTACATATTACGTGTCGTGTATTTATAAAATGATACAGATATAATATAATAAATTTGCTCTTCCATTGATTGGCAATATCAACATTGATATTTATTTAAAACTTCTAATGCTTCTGCGAACTTTTATTTTTCTCTTTGAATTTAAGCGTAAAATCAGTCACATTTGAGGTTAAATCTGAATTATTTCGAATGAAAAATATACAGCCCTTAGCTTTAAAAATCGACACTCAAAGAAAATAAACAGTCCTCAGCTTTAACATCGACACTCAAATGAGTCAATGCTCATTTTTAATGATTTTTCCGCTTTGATATTGTCCTATCTATGCAGTCCTGTTTCATTTTATATTTCCGCACAGAAATAAGACACTGAGGATATACTCAAAACAAGTTTTAAAGTCATCAGCTATCACACGAAAATTACAGATGCAATTTATACTCTTACAATATGACCAATCAAACTTGATATGAATTCAAATGTGGAACTTCATAAATCTAAAGAATTATTTTTCAAGACTATGTACAACGTGCAGATTCTAATTCCATTTCGTGGTGAAAACTGAAATGGTTTAGTTTATATAAAATATGTTGTGAGTATTTCGCCCATTTCATTTCCATTAACTTTGTTTTGAAAATTTTCTAAAAGTATATTTTGTAAATGAAGTTAAGCACTACTTAATTTATTGCAATAAGTATCCATCCAGACAACTAATTTTTTGCATTTGAACAATGATTCGTAGTAGCCAGTTTAGAAATTGGAAAAAACAATGGAATCAATAATTGCTTAACGGCTAGTCTACCTACAGTGCAATGTTTTATTTATTTACTTATTTATTTTATTTTATTTTGAAAGTTTGTGAAAGATATGTGAAAAGTGCAATTTGTGTTGATCGTTTCCGTTAGAAGAATAAGGATATTTTTACTTTTAACGGTAGGTGAATGCAATCGGCAGTGTTAATGAACTCGTAAATAAACTTATGTATTAATCATGTTTTACTGGCCATTTCCGTCAAACTTCGGATAAGGACCTTAAACACAATTATAGTATGAATACATGGAACGAATAAGATTTTTCGGTCTAACATTCGCCAAGAAACTAAACAGGTAAACATATAGCAAGCAAGTAGATGATGTTTATTCCATCATTTGTTCGTGTATAAGTCCACCTAAATAAAGTAAGATAAGAAAATAATCAGTACATCATTTATATATACTTATTATAAAGGTAATAGAAAATGAAAGTAAACAAGAACGTGTCTGTTAAACACAAATGCTCCCGGCTCAGATTCTTGTCAGTAACTCGTTTTCAAAAAATGTTTACCCATTCACTCAATTATGGATAGAAAATAAGTAAATACAGTTATGTAACTTGACAAAGTGATGGAGTTTTGTAATTATGAAAAATATAAGTTGGCACGTCATTGCTATTATTTGTGATGAAATTGAAATATATTCAACTCACCAAATAAAACATTATCAATTATATCGTATATGAATGCAATAATTTGACCTTGAACCCAGAGATCATCCAAACTCCATCCAAACGTACAGGACCACCTTAGGTATGTTCCTTGTAAATAAATATGAGACCTTGGTAGAAACATCACAAAGGCAATATTGAGAGTGTAAAGAATCTATTTTAAGCAAAAGTGACCTTGACTTTGTGACTCTAAACACTGGAACATCGAAGATATGTTCCTTTCAATATGTAAAAAATCATTCTATAAATAAAGGATGTATAAGCAAAAGTGTAGTAATCTTTTTTGGCACCCCTGATATTGAGCCATTGACCCTAACTAAATCTAATGGGTGAAGGCAGTGCAAGATATCCTCCTACAAAATATCAATGATATCCGTCCATAAATAAAGTCTGTACGCGCAAAAATGTTAAAATCTATTTTTAGTGCAGGAGACAATAATACCAACAGACTCCTAACTTAATCCAAGGTACACAAGCATGAAAGGTATCATCATTTCAAATATGAAATACATAAGCTGTATAAGCAAATGTAAAGAAATATATTATTGGCACACTTCCTGCCAAATATGAAAGACATCTGTCAATAAATAAAAGCCTTATGGGCAAAAGTGTAAACATCTATTTTTAACACAGGTGACCGTTTACCAACTTACCCCTAACTTAACCAAAGGAAGAACACCATGCAAGTTATCATCTTTTCAAATATGAAAAACACCAGGCAAAAGTAAAAGCTGTATAAGCATATGTCTAGAAATCTATAATTGGCACACTTGATCTTGACCCACTGACCGAAAACTCAATCAAAAGGAAGAATACATTGCAAGTCATCTTCCTGTCACATATGAAAGACATCTGGCAATAAATAAAGGCTGTATGAACAAAAGTATTGAAATCTATTTTTACCACAAGTGACCTTGACTCAATTGATTCCTAAATGCATCCAAAGGATGAAGATTCCTCAATTTTGTGTTCCTACCAAATATAAAAGACATCAGTCAATAGATTAATGTTACACTTGTAAAAGTGAAAACATTTTTGACATTGATGACCTTAACCTGACGCAAATACCCTTTACTGAACCCAAAGGAAGAGGACTTTCTTATGCATGTAAATATTAAACAAGACATCAATTCATAAAGGTTTATGGCCAAAATGTTTAAATTTATTTTTTAAAACAATGACCATGACCCAAGTGACACCTTATTCCACATAAAGTTTAAAGAACCATTGATGGTATCTATCTACAAAATATGGAAGTTATCATAAAATAAATGAAGTTATTAGGAGGAATTTAAGCTAAATTCAATTTGCCCGAACAGCTTAACCAAACAAAGACTTATTTTCAAATTGATAAAAAGGGACAAAATTGGAAATAAAGGATGGTACAGTTATATAACTTGGCAATATCATATACTTTATATTGATAAGTAAGTGTGGAAATTATGAAGCCATTAGTATAGATAGAACATAATAACATGCTGAAAATGGGAATTACTTGGAAACGGTTCAATTATATATGTCCTAGAGCGGACATAAAAATGTATATCTTTTGACATTAATTCAAATTTTAAATGTTTATTAGAGGACGTTTTAAAATTGATCGTCAGACATATCTTAAAAATTGTTAACGAAAGATACTTTATTTCTTTTGGGTGTCAAATATATATACATTCGTTATGCGGTATTTATATTTAATGTAATAATCAAAGTGAAAATTCACACAAAATGCCCTTTTACTTTTGATCAAATGATCTGATACATTAAGTGTCAAAATCTTGCCCTTTAGGCAATCTCATTCATTGCAACAACAAGGTAAATATGTCATAATGTTTTCTATATACCTTGCAATGTTAGTAATGGTGCTGAAGACATCTGATATTCGAATTATTTTAATATCATGGTGTTTCACTATAGCAGGAGGTAAGTTCGTATTTGACTGCATCTTAATGAAAAGGTAACAGCTTACACCTATGTTCATAAATATATTGTTGTATCTCCTAAGATGCTAGAAAGTTGAAAACAAAAATTAAACAGTTTAGTACGGTTTAAAAATAACTTAAATTCAAATATTCAGCATTGAAAAATTTCTGAAACCTTTTAGATTCCAGACACTTGTCACTTATTTTGTATTTTGATTTGTTCCTTAACTTTTTTTAGGGATTTTGTATTTATCTATTTCATAAGGAGTGTACCAAATTCAAAGCACGGCAAACACATCACACATATTTAGCAAATGAAAGGTAAACAGCAGGTGACCACTCTTATCACTAAGCTGATACATGCTTTAAATATTTATTTTTCAGGTACAAGTGAAAGATCAAAACACCACAATAGTCCCGCCATGATTACATAGAGGATATTTGTTTGTTTGGCATGTAAGATTGAAATATAATTTCACTGAGTGAACACCAGATGTAATATTTTCACTTTTTACATTCTTGTCTGAGGCGTTTCTTATTTTCATTTTGTTTCTTCTCACAAATACTTGTAATTAAATACATTTATTCACCTCCTTATTAGCTTTATACTATAACACAATATCTTCATATTATGGTTTACATAAAGCTATATTTAAGAACTAGGTTTAACCAGATTTGAAGCAACCTTATTTAATAATATTTTTATAGATAACATTACTATGAATAAGCAGTAATCAGTGTTCCTACCCTTGGTTCAGTAGTTTAGTTCAAATCTTATTAGCAATGAACGCCATTTGTTATCTTTGTCTGTGGCAAGTCCAGCCGTATAAATAATGCTGGTTATTTAAAAACGCATTCTAAAAACAAATGGGTAAGACTCAATTCCTAAAGTGTCTGCAATGTTGATTTGTATTAACATTTTAGTTACTAATTATAAAAATTTAATGTTTGTTTGTTTGGGTTTTTACGTCATAGGTCATATCGCGACGTTCCAGCTTTACTGGTGGAGAAAGACCTCAGGTGCCCTTCCGTGCATTATTTCAGGCACGAACGGGAACCTGAGTAGAACCACCATCGTATCGTAAGCTAGCTGGATAGCTTCCTTACATGAAAGAATCCAAAGTCCCTGTCGGGATTCGAACCCACAGCGGTAATGGGAAAAAGAAAATGCATTAATTTGGTCGTTTGATATTTTAAAATATTATTTATTTCTATGTGAAGTTTACAACGGAAATATTCTCAAGCTCCTGTCACTTTTGCTAATATTGGCGAGGTCAAATCGATATTCTTGTTTTTGTCTTTGTGTTGATTCCGTATAGGAATGATTGAACTCGTTGCAAAATATCAATGAGAAATTTACACGCTACCAAACCTACTTGTTTTAAAGTCTTTATAAAAAAAACATTCTACATGAGAATGTACATGTTCATAATTACATTCGTCATTTTAGGTTGCAGGTACACTGATAATCGGATTTTTAACATTGTTCCTTGTACACTGGTTTATATTTCGACCCATGTTTCAAGCAAGTAAGCAATAATATTTATTATTAAATAGGAAATACATGAACACATATTTATTACATATTTAAATCTAAGTTAGCCATTTTGTGAACATTTATCAATTTTTAATTTATTTTTTTAATCATGAAACTCGTTAATTTATTTCAATTGTACAATATATATATATATATATATACAATTTTCATATTCCTTTATCTTTGAACTGCAGGAAAGAGACTTCGCCGTAATAGGTTAAACATGTTCTAAATGGACTTTTTGAAGAATGCCGTTCTCAAGAAATCATCTTGGGGTAGCAAAAAGTACAAAGATGTTAGTAGCTCTATACAAAGCTTGATTGAAGATAACATTGTCAAAGTTTTTTCATGCAAGGACAGTACTTTGGTCATAAAACGGGAAAATGTCAGAAAGCATATTGCGCTAGTTGGAAGCTGTCAAGAAGGATCGACGGTTCAACGGCCAGACAAGTTATATGCCGCTTTTCATGGAATGACACTAAGGTGTCACATTGAAGGTTCCATGATAACCGCCATATGAACACATCTGCAGATATTTCAAAATTCTAAATTTTACCAGTTCATGTTAAATGTTGAATTCTGCTTAAGCCGGTGCTAGGGGGCGTGGACGGTAGTTTACACTTGACATTACCGTCCATGAACAGGCTCAATCAAACCGAGCAACATTTTCATTTTTGCCGTGTTGGCCGTCTATATGGTTTCTTATTTCTCTCTATTTTTTCTATTACATTTCCAGCTTTTTCTGCAGACAATGCTTTTGTTGAACATGGAAGCAGGATTAAACTTGATAAATTTGTGTGTATACATAAAAATATGATGCATGAATATGACATGCATTTGTTCAACTAAGATATACAGGAAGTATTGATAAAGAAAGTCAGATGTGTCATATCTGCTTTTAAAATCACAGTTTCTTTAAAATACGTATTTTCTCCGTTATAAAACTGATGGTTCTTGACAAATATTCCAAAACATGTTTGACCGGAAAACTGGTTGTCGAATTTCCGGATGAAGACAAATACAACTCTGAAGAACATGGCCCAGAATGGACATGTCCCCTACTTTGGGATCGTAACTATGGTAAAGTATGCAGAATAAATGTTGATACTGCACCTCTAATATTGATATCAGACAAGTTTCCTGCTATCTCTATGACGACATTTAGCGACACAAATCTAAATGCAAAAAGATTTATGTCATATCCGGCCATATGTTATATGTTGGGAAATGACAGGTAAGACTACTTATCCGACATTGAGAAAATGGAAGGGGCGACCTATTCTCTAACTTATGAAGATGTCATGAAAAGAGTGTCCGATGAGAATAAATTGTTTGCCGAGTTGTCTTTCTTAACACCTCATGTTCACCATAAAACTATATTTATGAAAGAACTAAAGAATTCATTCAACAATCTTTTTATAACTAATCAAATTTTTAAACGATAAGAACCTCTGTGATCGAAATTTAAAGTGAAAAGACAATTACATGGTCTACTGTTTCACAGTTATGTCCTAAAAACAATCATACTTGATGAAATAATTCATGGCATTGAAACGATTTCACGGCACGACGACATTGCAACATGTTTCAAAATGATCCTTAATCGTATTGCAGATTTGTCCGAATCATGTATCCGTGGTAACCATGAATCTGTAACCTCCCTATGGTTTGATGAACACATTCTGACATGCGCACAACACCCACAAGTACTAATGTACGACGAGGAATATTTGCACGCATTCAGACAACAGTTTCGAGTGCTTTTGAATTTGTTAGATACCGTATCAGAAGATGATGCCTGTGAATATTACAATTATGAACATGTTAATCTAGATTTGATTAGTAAACCAGCGGATTTTAGAATAAATTGAATATATTCCAGAAAACACACATAATGAACCTTTTAGAAAAAAATACGTGATTAACAAAAGGGTTATGACATCTTTTGGATGCATACCGAAAGAAAAAAGGATCAAAATGAAGTGTCCTGTGAATACATGTATGTATGATGACATAAAATCAGCTATAACTTATGGTGAAATAATTGTTAACATTTGTGACATGCCTTTGTTTGAAGGTGCATTTTATGAATATGTTTAGATATATTACGGTTGGCTTAAGAATCACCAATTCAACAGCTTCATTAAAGGCTAATTATACCTCAGAAATGTTTTTTATTTAGCGAAAGCTTTTGATTTAAGTTACCAAAATATTGATTATTGGCAAATTATCTGAACCATTGTTTTGCTTCTAGGCAGTTAGTACACTTATAGTGATTTAGTTTTTGTACAGGCGTCAAAATACTACTACTGTTTACACTTTGCTTCTTTTATAACAAAAACTTTTTTTACTCCACGCTACTTTCATCAGCAGATAAGTATCAAACATGCTTTAAAACCATTATTAAATTGGTATAAAACTCATGTTTTCCAATAATGAAGTAGAAAAAAGTATTCGTTTCTGATGCTTAATGTGTCTTTGACCATTTTTTCTCTATATGGAGACTGCAGACATTTGTGCTGATAAAACACATTTGGTCGTCTGGATTCCAAAATAAGAACGAAAATCGATATGAAAACCATTTAATTAATAGAATGTAAAATGTATTTCCGTTTTAATGAAATATACAAAATGTAGCTTAAAATTTTAGACTTCAATATTCTCCATCAAGATCAATTTATCCCATCAAGAATTGTTTACATGTTCATGCTTCTAATGTTTTATAAATCAAATATTGACTTTGTCGCTTTGTAATGTTGAGTATTAACATACTCGACGATTGAAGTGTTGTAAATCGTTTGTACGAAGTGTGTACACAACGCAATCAAGTGAACTAAAATATAAAGCGGAAAAATATAATATGTGTGGAAAAAAAGTTTTTACAATGTTATTATGGTTCAAAAATGGTGACAATAATGAGTTACGTATTTCTTAATAGCTTAAAGGTATTACTATTTTGATACGTCAAATTGCAATCAAGTATCCAAATGTATGTATAGTAGAGGTAAATTAATATTCAGATTGAGAGTAACTCAATAGACGTTATCCGGAACTCGGCAGTTGGTTTTCCACAGCTACAAATTCACAAATTAACTTTTACCGTTATAGCTTTAAGGTTCACTACCCGTCACAATAGATAATTTCTCTAAGCTGTCACTATACTATACTTTCCAAAACAATGTGTCTTAACACGGATAGAAAATGTCACACACAAAAATCTGTAAGTATCATGGTATCGATAAAAGTTGTTATATAGAAAGATGTCTCTGAAAGTTAATAATATGCTCAATTTATCCGTGTCAAGTTGAGTTGAACTAGTAATATATTGAAAAATATTGATTATTATAATGATGATTGACCAATAAATGATCATATCGAAAAACATTTATGATACGATATTAAAACAACCTATGTAATAAAAAGACTGCCCCATTCTGTTTTAAAATTTATCTGTAAACGATATTAATAGAAATTTTCGTATGTCAAGTGAATTTTTGATTATTTTTCATAGAAAAATTTTATTCATAGTTATTTCAATATCAAAATATAAAAAAATTAAATACCAACAGTAAAGTAACTAGTCAGACTTCGAGGGTGTAACGGCTAACTATTATTGCACCTGTATAAAATACTACGTTGTCCTATGAAACTACTGTAAATAGTTACATAACACTTGAAAAACTACATGTTTCTTGAATATGTTCCAAATTTCACTAAACATATAATTTGATAGTTCTCTATTTAAAACATTATAATTTCATGCTATTTCACAATATCTGTGCATGTACGTACATCTTGGATTGTTAAAAGAAATCATTGGTAAGATAGAAATGTCATTAAATGAACAATAAGTTTATTATCAAAACGAACGTATTTTTGTTTATATATCATTGTTAAAGCTTTTAATAATATAATCGATCTTTATTTTTAAATAGATGTAAGTTATTTTTGACAAAACATAACTTTGCTGTTGGATTATCGAATGTTACATTGAAAAGTATGAAATTATAGTAGATATTAACATACTAATGCTGCATTTTAACATTCAAACGGAATTTCTATATATTTCGGTCTTGTCGGCAATTAATATCAACTCTGTAAAATGGAATAATTGGTTATTTAATCATAATGAAATGAATAAAATGCAACGAATGTTTACAAGGATGCAGTTTAAATGAACACAATGACTCCAAACCCACACATGTCATGTTTAATTGGCTTGATTTGTTATTATCTAAATAACAGATGCATTTTCTGAGTTTAAGTTGTTAAAATATTGTTTTCTTTATAAATGTAAATAATTTTCACGGTAAAAATGAATTTCAAACACTGCATGACATTTTATCAGTCGCATCAAGAACTTAACGTCATTAAACAGATGTAAGATATTTTTGACAAAACATAACTTTGTATATATCATTTTTATCATGATCATCATTGTTATTTTTACTATAATAATAATAATAATAATTATAATAATAATAATAATAATAATAATAATAATAAAAATAATATTAATAATAGGGTGCTTGTAGAAAAATATATGCACGTATATTGTATAGCTACAACACAGACATTGGCATTTTATTCGTATTATATTCATGCAGAGTTTATGTTTTAATTTAATAATAATAATAACAATAATAATAATAATTATTATTATTATAATTATTAATTTTATAATTATTATAATTATTATTATTATTATTATTATTATTATTATTATTATTATAAAATTTAAAATGTTTTAATTTTTACAGGTACTTCTTTTATCTCAGTGTAAATCTTTTTATTCAAAATATTGTAATCATAAATAAATTACGTTAACATATATAAAGTCAAAATGATCAATTCTTTCTTAAAATTTTGAATCAATTAATTGCATGTTTAATACCATAAATCTACGTTCATACGAGTACATACACTTGTTATTAAGATTGATATACTGGTTTCCCAGCATGATGATTTCACTATTACGTGTAGCGTATTTATAATAAGACAGGTCAATGATAATATATACAGTTCCAAAGTGTATGATGGTGACATCTTTACGTTTTGTGTCTTTTTATTTATTAAATGTTAAGATATTTACTTAATGGCTTATACATTATATCGTTTATACCTTTGCAAAAATAGCATTGATAGTTTTTATCTTTCAAGACTTCTGCCAACATCATAATAATAAAAATAATAAACATTATTATCATTGATCATAAAATTATAATAATAATAATTATAATAATTATAATAATAATAAAGATAATATTAATAATAGGGTGCTTGTAGAATAATATATATGCACGTATATTGTATAGCTACAACACAGACATTGTCATTTTATTCGTATTATATTCATGCAGAGTTCGTGTTTTAATCTAATAATAATAATTATAGTTATTTTTATTATTATTATTATTATTATTATTATTATAATAATTATTATTATTATTATAATCATGATAATAAATTTATATTTTTTTAATTTTTACAGGTACTCCTTTTATCTCAGTGTATATTTTTATATTCAAAATATTGTAATCATAAATAAATTTCGTCAATATATATTTGAAAGTCAAAATGATCAATTCTTTCTTAAAATGTTGAATCAAAATTAATTGCATGTTTAATACCATAAAACTACGTTCATACGAGTACATACACTTGTTATTAAGATTGATATACTGGTTTCCCAGCATGATGATTTCACGTATTACGTGTAGCGTATTTATAATAAGACGGGTCAATGATTATATATACAGTTCCAAAGTGTATGATGAATGACATCTTTACGTTTCGTGTCGTTAATGATTATCACTTAGTGACTTGTACATTATATCGTCTATACATTTGCAAAAATAGCATTGATAGTTTTTTTCTCTTTCAAGACTTCTGCCAACTTTATTTCGTTCTATATATCATAGAATGAAAACAGTCACACTTGAATTACAAGTCTAAGCATATAAATAATGAGATAAATGCAAAACCTTTATAGCCATCCACTATCATACAAAAACCAAACAAATTCAATACATACACGTACAATATAATACATATTTACTTGGCACAACGTTGAAGTTTCAATGTCATTTCAACGTTGAAACCCCACCATACTTTAATTTTTGGATATAAAGCAAAGTAACCAAGTTTAACAAAATATCAGGGCAATATTAAATACTTCAGATATTTTATTTCAAAAATACAGTTTAAGTGCAGCTTAAATTCACTTTAATAGTTTAACAATTAAGCTACAATCTGTTCCAATCTTTTCTTCTAGATCTTTCTGGGTATGTCAAGTGTTTGAGTACTTCTTTGGTTGTCTCTTATTGCTTCTGAAAAAAATAAATAAGAAGTTTGTAGTTTAAAGTGACTTGGTCAATCTCAAATTATAAATATAAGTACTCAGCTTAGTGATTTGTTTTTTATCTTAAAATGCTTATCTCTAAGATTTACATCATAAAACAGCATAGAAATTGAAATATGGCAAAGTTTCATATTGACAGCAAATACTTTTCATAAAACAACAAAATCTCTATTTAAAAGTCTCACCTATGATTAGCTACAGCTGCAATACTCAACCAGGACCAGGATCTAGAATATAAAATTATATATAATTAAATAGAAATAGATTTATTATTCCCTATAAATTTACGACTATTAAACTTAAAACGTTTAACACTCAACTTTGTTATTTAACTTCAGAATAATGTGTTGTTTTTTTTTAAACTAATTAACACTGTATTATACTATCACTAAAATATAAACATAGTTATATTGACGAATCGTCTTGGGAAGTAAATTATGTGGGCCGAACTACTTCAGTACTTGATAGGTTTCAGTTTAACAAGATATGTAAAATCATAAATTGCCAAGGACATCAATAACTTCGTGTTTACACGGCCTACTGAACCCAAATCATTCAATAAGGTCGCGAAAACGTGTCAAATCATTTCAATCATGTGTTTTCATCTCTCATTTGTTTCATAAAGTAAATTTAAGTAGAATTTTAAGAATTAATCATATTATTTTAGAAAATAATCGTAAACTAAAGTAAGACATTAGGTAGCACACCACAGTAATGTAAGCCACAGCTTCGAATGGCCAGGGACGATTTCTTGGATATAGTGAATATTCTGGATTTAAATGACTGGTTGTCTTTAAAATGCATTTTCAGCATAAAATTTGTTTTTGTGACATCTAATATGATCACTGGCAAATTCGAAAACATGGCCAGAAATCACATGCTGTTGATTATGAATGTCAAGGCCGCAATTTTTTGTAAACATTGCTTTTATACAGCATGCACGGTAAAAATAAGTCATTTTACAGGGGGGTACAAACTTTTAGCAGTAGCAAAAAATCTACAAGGTTGAGGACTAGTTTCTTTGTGATATTTTGCATGTATAGGGAGTTGCTAAAGCAGAGACGGTGTTCCTTTAGCCTGTATATTTGCAGATATTTTTTGCCAGAGGGTCGAAATGTGTTGTTTTGGGTCTCGGGCCACTGTAGATTTTGGGCTTCAACGGAATGAATTGCAAATTTTTTGACTGCCTGCCTATTGCAGATGGGATAATTTCTTTGTAGATTTGCAATCTTATTTCATATATGTTCTCAACAAAATGTGTTTTCTTTTTCCAGGTTGTGTAGTTTGGTATCAGAATTATTAGACGTATTGCTTGTAGGACATTGACGGCAGGAACTTGAAATTAACTGTGGAGTGCTACCTTACCGTAATACCTCCGAAATCCGAATAAATTGCCGAATCGTGTTGTTTTTCAAATTTCGAAACAGCGCCACCATTTGCACGAACGATAATCATAAACAACGAACAAAATCATAGACCGCAACAATTACTTCCCCTGACCAGCGTTATTTTATAAAACTAATTAATTAATATTATTCATAATAAAGAACTAAAAAATAAAACAACAAATAACAAAACATATTAACTAATATTTAAAGCGTTAATAGAAATAGAATATTTGTTTAAGCGCTAATTTTGAATATCCTAACAAAGATTGTAGATCTACATAACGCAAATTTTCCTGACAAAAATCACTTACAGACTTATTCAATAAAGGAATAACAACACAAAATTAGTGGTATAAAGGTATATATAAAAGGGACGTCCGTGGCCGAGTGGTAAAGGTCGTTGACTTCAACCACTTGCCCCTCACCGCTGTGGGTTCGAATCCCGACAGGGACTTTGGATTCTTTCATGTGAGGAAGCTATCCAGCTAGCTTACGGAACGTCGGTGGTTCTACTCAGGTACCAATTCGTGCCTGAAATAATGCACGGAAGGGCACCTGAGGTCTTCCTCCACCAGTAAAGCTGGAACGTCGTGAAACGACCTATACTGTGTCGATGTGACGTAAAACCCAAAACAAAAAACAAACAAAAAGTATATATAATGATTAAACTAAATGTAAAACAACGTTGAATCAACGTTGATTATACATTGGCAATATATCCGTATGGTCGCCCATAGTTGAATATTGGTTGAACAACGTCACGACCATATTTCAACGTTGTTTCAACGTTGAAACAACGTTAAGTGCCTGCTGGGTTAACTGTAGTGTCGGAACAATTGATGTGACTCTGATGTAGCATTAACCATATGATAAATGTGTTGTTTCATTGATTGTTGATGATGATAGACTAATTGCTGTTCAATTTCTGTATTTATTTAGTTCAAGATGTACATTCTATATATGTGCGCACATTACAAAGGCATATTATATAAATAACACATGGGTTTGTGGGTAACAGTAAAAATATAATTCCTAGGAAAATACTGTATTTTTACAAGGGATGGTATTTTTACTGTTACTCAAAAACCCATGTGTTATTCATTTTATTATCCGGAACAAAATACTGTGATGATCTGAAAGTGTCAACTAAATCTAACTGTTACAAAAATAAACCAAGAGAAACAATAACTTAGGCCTACTTGAGAAGTTTTTCTTTTTCTTTTATTCTTTAAGCAAGTGATGATATCTACTAGTCATAAACATACAATAATCTGTGTTTTACTTAGACAACAAAACACTAACCCATTTATACGGTTATGAGTATTTTCCTCGGGATGATATTTATACTGTTACCCACAAACCAATGTGTTATTTATATACTGTTACCTATGTAAGAGTACAGACTTCTTAGTCACGTGGTACACATGCATTAACAGTAAGATTAACTCCCAGAGGCCTGTGGGAAATAAACATTACAAAAAAAAGTGAGGGGTAATAATATAGACTGTATATTGATTAAATGAATGATTGTTGGAATACCAATTTGAATAGCGGAACTGTCATTTTTATAAACAGAAGTCAGCGGAGGTCGACAACGTCCATTACGGATACTTAATATACTTTGTCTTCAGCTTTAGGCGATTTTTTTTACTAGCATGAAATAATGAATGTACTTAGGTACAAGGTACTTAGAGTACACAACAAAATATTACATAAATGCAAAAGACAATCTACTTAAGAGAACGCCGCCCACGGAACGCAACCCACAATAAAGTCCAGTCAAACGACACCAGTCATAATGGGCATAAGGGCAGTGGAAGGGATGGCAATAATATCACGCATCTTTAAGGGTACTATAACAAATTATAAGGGTATTTAAGGGAAGAGCGGAGGAGAATAAAATTGTCCATTGGCCAGTTCTGAAAAGTACTTACCGAATCGATTAGCACATATTATTGTGGGAAACGCACACAGAAAAGAACATGACGGGGAATTGAAACATTCATTAGCAAAAAACTTTTACGGAATTTAAAACACTCAAGAACAAACCTCAATTTAAGCTGAAAGAACAAAATGTTCATGGAAATACATGATTTATAAAGAATATCGAAGCCTTAAAATAAGACAGAAGATCTAGAAAATCACGACTTTGTCCAAAACCTATTCCAAATCAAAAATATAACAAACACATTATTAGAGTGTGACCGTTTGTATAAGTATAATCACCTTACTTCCGTTTTCAAAATCGTAATCATAGATATGGTTCCTGAGTGATTGTATAGCAATTAACATAGCTTTTTTTTCAGAAAGAGTTTAGATTCTCTAAAAGAATCATCAAAAGCTATTTATTATAGGCAATTTATTTTAACACGGCTGTATTTGATCAAAGTAAAAAAGCTAAGATCTTAAAGTCAAAACCATCACTACACCAGGGTTGTTTAGAAACGATTAAGCTTCCAGGTCACGCATATAATCAGAAGTTACCACACGACAATCCAAAGTGAATAAATTGCGATAAAGCTATAAATGAGATCAACATACACAATGGATTAATTTGTTTTATTAAGAAGTATCATGGAATATATCAAAAAGGCACTCTTCATTTTTAAACCGTTAAAATTGTAAATAATTACTAGTATGGCTCACATATTGCACCGGTACACTTAGAAATGACTGAATAACTTTTTTCTGTTTCCGTATTTGTTTTACACAATGTTTTAGTGTTGAATGCATATCAAAGCAAAACCTTTGTTTTACGGACTTGTACATGAAATTTAGATCAAATTATAGAGTTATACTTTAAAGGGACTCTATTGAGTTTTTTGACATGATGGGACTGAGAATATTTTTATCCAGATAAATGTACCATTTAATGTAGGTTTAAACCACTAACCTTTGTGCAAAATTTCAGATCATTCTCGCACTTTGTTTTTCCGGAATAATTATTCAAATTGTAAAATGATATTGTTTGTGATATAAATTCCACTATTAGACTATTTGCTGATGATACAAGCTTGTATATAATTGTTGAAAATCCGATAACAGCTGCGAATATTTTGAACGATGATCTGAATAAAGTCACTAATTGGGCAAATAAATGGCTGGTTACATTCAACCCAAATAAAACTGATTCTGTATTAATTTCTCGAAAAGTTACTAAGCCTATCCACCCCCCTCTAGAAATGAATGGTACTCAAATATCGGAAGTCATAACCCACAAACATCTTGGTGTTACTTTTTCAAATGACGGCACTTGGAATCATCATATTGACACTATCAAAGCAAAAGCATGGCAACGAATCAACGTCATGAGAAAATTAAAATTTATTCTTGATAGAAAATCTCTAGAAATCATATATATTACGTTTATAAGACCACTTCTTGAATACTCAGATGTCGTATGGGACAACATAACAATACATCAGGAATATGAAATTGAGAAAATACAGCTTGAAGCTTGTAGAATTATCACTGGGGCCACTAAACTTGTTTCTATCTCAAACTTATACACAGAAACTAGATTTGAACCGCTTAAAATCAGAAGAAGAAATCATAGACTTACTTTATTTTATAAGATGAAAAACAACATAACTCCGTCGTACTTATCTAATTTAGTCCCTGATAATGTTGGCGATACTACTACTTATAATCTCCGCAATTCTGCCAATTCTAGAATTATACACTGCAACACCCAGCTTTATTCAAATTCCTTTCTTCCACTTACTGTCTCTGAATGGAATCAACTCCCTAATGATTATAGAAATTCTTCATCCTTAAGTATTTTTAAAAGCAAGTTAAACTCAAATTCACAAAAGATCCCGAAGTACTATTATATTGGCTCGAGAACTGATCAAGTATATCACACACGACTAAGGACCCATTGTAGTTCACTAAAGGAGCATTTATTTTCAAAAAATATTATAGACAGTCCTCTCTGCGAATGTGGGGAAATCGAAGACACGTGTCATTACTTCTTTAAGTGTCCACGCTTTAATGCACAGCGTGCTGAACTTCTTGACAATTTACGAAATTTTACAACAGACAACCTATCTATACTCCTATTCGGTGATGCCAATCTCTCATATGAATCAAACACATCTATATTCTTACATGTTCAAAAGTACATTCAGAAGACGAAAAGGTTTACTAAAATAATGTCTTTTATCCTTCTATTCTCCTTTCTATTATTATTATTGTTATTATTATTATTATTATTATTTCTATTATTATTATTATTACTTAACTTAGTACTAAAGATGGTGGTAACTGTTGCCTCTGACACCTGTGCATAGAGCTTATCGTGATGTCGGGGGTACTCCTGGATCCCGACCACCACGTAAGGGTCGAGGTTCAGGAGTGCACCTAGCACGAACTGGGGCGCGTGTCGTCGCAGGAAGACCTTACTGGAGCTTCTAGGTCCCAGTTCGTGCTCTGGTTGAGTTCAGGTCCACGAGAAGGCGGTCAGGGACAACTGTTTCTAACCGATCTGAATTATAGTTCTGCAAAATAATTTTCTTTCATTATGGTAACAAGTCTGCACTGGAGTATGCATGCAGACGCTTTAAATAACAAGTCATATATATGAACTTGAAATGTTAATTGAATATGGAATCTGGAATATCTTGTTTATCTATGTGTTTAAGATACTTTGTAATAAACTCACAAGGTATTACGCAAGAAAGGGCGCTCTTCATTTCGTTTCGCAAGAGTTACCTTATCTTGCTTTCAGAACCTCTGTTTTATGTGTTTCCTTATTATATGCTATAATAATTATAGCATATTACCACTAGGAAACTTATTACTACATTACTTAGAAAGAAATCATTTAAAGTGTCAATACTTGGTAAATAATAATTTTTTTTTTTAATTCTTGTAATATTCTTAAATAGGACCTACACTTTCCATTATATTACAGTGACACCCCCCACACACTTTACTCCACTTTTTGTCTCTATTCTGGTCTCTTTTTTTCTTTTCTTGTCTATTTATCTCCCTTTCCCCCATGTCGAGAAATTATTTAAATTTGATACAGGCATTGCATTACACACTTGACATGTTCAGCTCCTCTTTATAATCCTTTACAAATTACGTCATAAGTAGTAGGTATTTATTATCTTCTTGTAAATATATGGAAGGAATAAAATGCAGGTACAATGAACTTTTGCTATGTCATGTTGTTACTAAAATAAATTGTAGATATGTTTTTTACAGGAGAGAGTTTCATATAAGCTCTAAGCTTTCTACTCAATCCTGAATGAAATTTATATATTGTAATATTGTCTGTAAATATTGATGAAGAAATAAATATTGTTTAAACCAAATTGTAAAAAGAAAACTCAAAATGAAAAGCGTTTTAACGCTTTTCACACAAATCGGGCTGAGAAAAGCATAAAAATACGATTTTCAATTAATTTCAAAGTCTATTTTTTTGCATATATTTCTGTTTAAAGTGTCCCAGCTCATTTATATAAGAAATTCAAATGTTATGTTTTTAGGCGTTTAAACCTCAGTTGAGTCCCTTTAATTTACAAAAATATTCACTCAGAATTTTTTAATTTTTTTTGCAATTTTTGCAATAAGGCCATATTCTTATCGCCTAAAGCAAACCATACTTCATGTTCGTCCTCCTTCTTTAATTAAAAAAATGTTTCGATCAGAAAACAAAATAAGTGTCAAAATGCTTCATAACTTCATAAGACTGAGACATTTTCTTAACATGTCTGTTTTCACAGTCGTATTTTTTTTTCTATTTGTTAGATCTACTTTCAATATCTGAGACAGAAAAGGTGTTTTCTTTGATAAATAATTTATTATGGCTCTAAAGAATATTGATCTGCCAGTTATTTTAACCGTATGGTGTTTTACTTTAGCAGAAGGTAAGTTTATATTTTACGATGTTTCACTAAAATTCAATGACAAATTATTGATGAGAAATTACACTTCTGTTCGTAAACCATTGACTCCCCAAATTCTAAAAAGTATACTAGTTAACTACAAATATTCTACATATTAACTTAAATTCAACATTTTGAATCATTGAAAGGTTTCTGAAACCTTCTATATTCCAGATAGTTGTAAATGAATAAATATTAATCCTTAACCTGATGGACCCAAAAGTAATAAGACTTTGCTATCAGTATAGTCATGCCAGCCTGTACATCTGCAAATTCTACCAAGGAACTATACTGTTGGTGGCTCAATTTTATATTCTGATTTTGTTGAAAGCCTTTATATTTTCATATAAAATGTTCCAAATCTAAAGCAGTGCAAGTCAATGTGCAGTAGGTAAAAGGTTAACATCAGATATCTCCTTATTACACGAAGCTGATAGAAGCTTTAAATATCTAATTCTTCTTTTTTTCAGGTACAACAAAAAGATCAAAACACTACAATAGTCCAGTCATTACATTCTCTTCCGAGGTATTAAAGCCTGGCAAGCAATGAACAAACTTGTTACTTTTGTTTCCTGTGAAAATGCTGCAGTATTATATGCAGGATATTATCCCTTAAAGTGCTGGAACCGAAAATGTTCAGCCTTTGCCACCAGTATAGAGCCAGGCCAGCCTGCACATTCGTGCAGTCTGACCAGGCTCTATACTGTTGGCTGACAAACTTTAAATATTCAAATTGATATCCCTAAAATTGATAAAGGACAGTCCCAAAAATGGAAGTGAGACAAGTCCATTTAAAATAATCAGCATGTTCAGGGTTAAACCACACATGCTTCAATGTCAGCAAATGTGTAAAATCTAAACGGAAAAGGTTATGCAATGAATGCAATATGAAGTATCTATTACTTATCAGTGGTACTACTGTGCGTATAATATGCAAATGAGACGTTTCACGTGAAATGAACTAGTATTCCAAAGCTGTTATAGTTTCATAGTTATTAAAAAGCTTCCAAATGTAAACAGAACTGGCCTACAACATCTCTACTGTCCTAGGATGATAACTTGAGCCTTTGTTTACATAACAAAGACCAATAACAATGCGAAAAATAGGTTAGGCAGATTAATGCCACAACCTATAAAAATGAAAATAAAACTACATATTATCATGTGACTTGTTAGCGCAGTACGTAGAGCAACCGTGTCAGTATTATGTTTTACCCGTACAGGCAGAAGTTCGACTACTGGTACGACACATGTTTTTACCTCAGAACAGCCAAGTTTTCAGAAAACAAGTTTGACCGTTTTTTTATATACATACATATACATACATATACATACATGAATATGATATCGAATATTTTATTACACTGTGATAAAAAATACAAAAAGAAAATAGAATGGAAATAAAAAAATAAATATATACTATATAATATATATTATAAGAAGAAAACAAAAAGGAAAACGAAAAATAAATAAAGAATAATGATAAAAAAACAGAGTAAGAAGAAAAAACTGTGATTATAAAATGACACTAATTGGGGTTCGAACCTAAGAGTACAAAACACTAAAAGTTACAATTACTCCGACCTACCGACAGAGCCATAACGGTAATACACAAACGATTCTGTAAGAATTATGCTATATAGTATATGTAAGTGTTTACTTGTACAATATCGGATACATAATCCAGATAACCCCGTTTTTCGACTTTCCCATGTACCGTTAAGTCCAAATTATCATCTTAGGACAGTAAGTGTTTAGTCAAATACAAACAAGTCATTTATCTAAAAGAAATATTCTCCAAATAAGTAAATACGTGTAAATGCCCGATGGTACATATCTATCAAGCTATGTTTTTGCTTTTGTTTCTTTACAAATTGCCAAATCTTTGTTTAACAATATATTTCAGACATATATTGCCGCAGCTGGCTCATGTGTTTGGAAACATAATAATTATTTTCATGCTCTAAAACTGAATAAATGATATTTTCTTTCGACTAAATTGACCATGTTTTGTTTGTTTTGTTTTGGTTTTGTTTTGTTTGTTTGTTTTTTTTTTGTTTGTTTTTTTTGTTTTTTTTTTTTTTTTTTTTTTTTTTTGTTTTTTTTTTTGCAATAAAGCGCGGTTTTATTATTTTTCATGAAAGAATTCGTACTGTGTTGTGTTCATAAAGGTATGATATTTAGGGAGTTTAAACATTGACACAATAGCGCAAAACAAGTTTTATGTTCAAGCCATGAGACAAGGTCGTGTTAACAATAATCTGAGTTATTTGAATAGCGTTTGCAAAATGAGTTTAGTCATGATTTAAACTGTTCATGATTGACCAATGTCTGCAATGTTCATTTAATTTCCATTTTTGATTATTTATTAATTATGTACATCGTTTGAAATTTATAACGAAACTATTATTAGAGCTCTTGTCACTTTTGTTTTTATTAGCTAAATCAAGGTATGTTGTATATAAAATATTAAATTAATGCGTATTCCGAATAAGAATGACTGAACTCGTTAAATCAGTTCAATACAAAATGCATAACAACTCCATATCCCTTATTTTCTATCCGCTATTGTCACTTTGGCAATTACACATATATTGCAATGGTATATGTTCATGAACAATATTAACATTCGTCATTTCAGACTGTTCAGATTGCAGGTACATTGATAATAGGATTTTTAACCACACTGTTCCTAGTCCTCTGGTTTATATGTCGACCCATGTATCAAGCAAGTAAGTATCGAAACTATCGTTTCTATGAAACCCAATGACATACATATATATCACATGTTTATAACTCAAGTTAACCATTGATTGAATATTTATTACATTTGAAATGAAACGCACACTTAATTTTTACTTGTACAGTACATAGAAAATCTACATATTCTTCTATTTTTGAACTGCAGGAAGTAAAAAACGCCATAATAGGATGAACATGTTCTTGGTGGACTTTTGGAGAAATGACGTTCTCATGAAACCAACTTGGGGTAGCAAAGAGTACAAAGATATAAGTAGGTCTATACAAAGCTTGGTTGAAGATATCATAGTCGAAGTGTTTTCATGCAAGGACAGTATTTTGGTCATAAAACGGGAAAATGTCAATGTTAAGCTAGTTGGAAGCTGTCAAGAAGAATCGAAGGTTCAACGGCCAGACGAGTTTGACTTTTCTATTATATTTCCAGCATTTTCTGCAGACAATGTTGAACACGGAAGAAGCATAAAACCTGACAAATTTATGTGTATACATAAATACTTGCTGTATGAATATGACAATGCATTTGTTCAACTAAGATATACAGGAAGGATTGATGAAGAAAGTGAGCTGTTTAGACTTTTAACGAAAGTTAATAACCATTATTACATATCTGCTTTTACTGCTTTTAAAATGCACAGTTTCTTTAAAAGACGTATTGGCTCCGTTGTAAAACAGATGGTTCGTGACCAATATTCCAAAACATGTTCGACCGGGAAACTGGTTGTCGAATTTCCAGATGAAGACAAATACAACTCTGAGGAAAATGGCCCAGCATGGACACTTCCACTACTTTGGGTTCAAAACTATGGAAAAGGATATAGAATCAATGTTGATATTGCACCTGTAATATCGATATCAGACCAGTTTACTGATATCTCTATGACGACATTTAAAGACACAAATCTAAATGCCAAAAGATTTATGTCATATCCAGTCATATGTTATATGTTGGGAAATGACAGATATGACTACATGTCCGACATTGAGCAAATGGAAGGGGGGACCTATTCTCTAACTTATGAAGATGTCATTGCAAGAATGTCCGATGAGAATAAATTGTTTGCTGAGTTGTCTTTCTTAACATCTCATGTTCACCATGAAAATACATTGATGAAAGAACTTAAGAATTCATTCAACAATCTATTTATAACTTATCAAATCTTTAAACGATTAGAACCTCTGTGGTCAAGATTTAAAGTGAAAGGACAATTACATGGTCTACGGTTTCACAGTTATGTCCTAAAAACAATCATCCTTGATGAAATTATTCATGGCAGTGACACGATTTCACGGCACGACGACGTTGCAACATGTTTCAAGGTAATCCTTAATCGTATTATAGATTTGTCCGAATCATGTCTTCGTGGTAACCATGAATCTGTAACCTCGTTATGGTTTGATGAACACATTCTGACATGCGCACAACTCCCACAAGTATTAATGTACGACGAGGAATATTTGCACGCATTCAGACAACAGTTTCAAGTGCTTTTGAATTTGTTAAATACCGTATCAGAAGATGATGCCTATGAATATTACAATTATAAACATGTTATTCTAGATTTGATAAGTAAACCAGCGAATTTCAGAATTAATTGAATACGCGCATTTAATTATGAACAGTTGTATAAAAGATTTGAGACATCTATTGCTTGCATACAGAAAACAATTGCAACAACATGTTGTGTGCAGTGATATTTAGTTGAAAGAATCTATATACGTCATACATTCATTTATGATAACATAAATACAGTATGATGATGAATTAAGTTTTAAGAGTTTTGACATACCTTGTTTAAGTTCATGACTTTCAATTTATCCATTTAAGCTTTTTAACATTCTCATGTTTTAGATGTGTTATATGTAGATAAGGTTAAATATTCCGAGTTCTCTTTGCGGTGTTATTTGTTCATGTTTGTCTTTTGTTCTTTGTAATGGGTGATTAAACTGGTTTTGCAAGGTGAGTGGTGGATGATTGATTTTTGAATGCAAGTTATTTATAGCTGATTTAGTTCTGGGATTGCAATTTGACTTGTTGTGTAATATGTTGTGTTATGCATTTTGTGAAATGTATTTGTGTTGTAAAATATTTGTTTTTTAATGTGATGTAATATTGATTTGTTTTGGTCAACCTAATTTTAAAGAATAACAATGTATAGTATATCATATAAGGTTTTTTGTTGTTTTTTTTTTTGTTTGTTTGTTTTTTTTTTGTAAATCGTTCGTATCAACAATATATGCAAATACGACAGAGACACAATTAAAGAAGTGAACTGCAGTGTACATATAAGTCAATGATTTTTATGGTTCTAAAATGGCAAACATATTGAGTAACTTAATTATCTATAGCTTAATGAAATAACTGTTTTTATCATTCGAAATTAGAATGAAGTACATATAAACATTGAATTGCTAAAAGTTATAGGAAATCAATTACTATGCATTTATCATTGTTTCTACACATCGCTATTTGCACGAAATTTACGTGCTGCTGTGTTGATATAAAACTAAGTGGATCGCTACTGTATAATTTATCATTTGAGGTATTCGCATTGCCACGTTTTATAGTTTGAACCCCCTTATCCGCCATTTCATAATTTATTTTTTCTTTCAGCTTGTATAAGAAATATTTTTGAAGTAGTTAGTTTGGCATACAGAATTTCTGATTACATGGGTAACCTTATACACCTTTATCAATTCAAATCTATTTATTTAAACTGCTATATAATAGGTCCAAAAATACTTGTACATATTATCATATGTGGAACATTTTCAGGTTCATTATAATAGTTATGTTATCGGATCATATCAGAGTCGAACGATTGTTATTTACCATGTTTCTATATCTATGCATACATTTACATATAGAATGTTATAGAATAAATGCAATGTGAACGATTGATAGTACATATTTGTGTTATTTATTGACGACTAAATGATATCTGATTTATTTCCGTTTGAGCGAAAGCGAATATTAAGGAAATAAATATAATTAATGCAATAGCACGCAACATATGGTGATCTTGATACTGTACAGTTTGAACTAAGTATTGCTAATAGGAAATAATAAAATATTTCTGAATTCATACTCGTCTACACTTTACTTTCCAGTTAAGTCCTTCATAATTCACTGCCAGGTAGGTATTTTCTTGCAGATCAGACATGATTATCTACCGTTTACACCGGTGCTAGAAAACCCTCATGTAAGACAAGTCGCGTGCTTAAAATGACGTCATTAATGCGCGCCTTTTGTTCTTATGATGACGTCACTTAGCCGTTAATGAAGTTGTACGTTCATACGCGACTGTAAGAAAAAAGTGCGTAATGAGAATATCAGTTTTCGGAATTTCTGTTCTGGAAATAATTGATATGTTATATGCAAGAAAAAGAACCAAACACCGGCTGTCAGGTACAGACGGGAATATCTAGCTCTCGGGTAACTGTTTAGCGGAAACTCGGCAGAGTCTCGTTACTGCCGTAAACAGTCACCCTCGAGCTAGATATTCCGGTCTGTACCGGCAGCCAGTGTAAGATTCATATAGTATAAACAGGTATGATAAAATGCATTTTGTAAATAAGAACTACTTTTCATCCTAGCAGGACACATCATTAACGAACTGAAGGTAAAGCGTAGATAAATGGAAAGTTCTCTTGCCTTAGGATAGTGACTTTCTACTGGCGGTGTTCGAAATGTGGCAAAAGGAATGTTACTCTTTGTCATGGAACGCATCAAGTACCTGTAAATCCCAGTCAAACTGCAGACCCGCCTTGATCATACTAGGCCTTTGTATAATTCCAGTATAGTAGAGGTTTCATGTCCCAGTCTGTTCCAGACACAATCTCAAATGAGCTTTAAGCCCCAATACATTAAGTCTTATGATCTCTTTAAATTTGGAATAAAGGAAAATCTTCTATTAAATACATATCCATGAAACTAGAACTAGACATACAAAGGCCCAGTGCCACCACGATATCTGCACCACTGAAAGAAATGAATACACTAAGCTCTTAGACAAATGTTAAATTCTCTCGTTTATTATATGATAATGAAACAGTCAAATAATAAATAGTGATAGTATAAGTAAGCAAAGATGAGATTATTTATTATAGGTATGTGCCAAATATTTGTTTTTAAATTTATGTAAGTTTTTATTTGTTTGTTTGTTTGTTTGTTTCATTTTACGCCTTTTCCCAACAGTATTTCAGTCATATAGGCGGGTAGTTTCCTAACCATCGTTCCTGGAGAGTTACACCAGTACTAGACTACCTTCCTCCGCGCTAATGTAACTTTGTTAGGTAATGTATATAGATGTATATATATATAACATAAAAATTCTGAATAAATACGACTTCAACGACGATGACTACTGCTAGAACTACAAGAGTAGCTATGCAGGTACAAATTCGGTACTTGTGAATGCAAGAATACGACCTTGTCCTATCTTTAAATCACCATTTTACCTGACTGGTGAAATACATTTTTAGCGATAAAAAATCCAGAATCAATCATTCATACGTATGCAATATGTAGGTCGTATGTTTTTGTATAAAATTTGTTTTTCAATATCTTTATATATCATTCCATGTTAAGCTGGTTTTATATTTCTTTGCATAACATCTTTTGACACAACAACAATGCAAAACTACGAAGACACGTGAAAATAAAACTTGGTCGTGATTTTGCATTTTTGGCATCTCCTTTTTTATGCATCGTTACATTTTCATTTTTTTTTTTTTTTTGCATTATTCAAAATACCGTAAGTTTTAAAAAAGAAGAGATATTTTACACAGAGATATTTATCATTTAGGGTTACGCAAGTCCTTTATTGACCCAGTGTGTCTTCCAATGAAAATATTACCGGCCTTCAAACTAGACCGGTCGAAGAGAAGATGCTGCCATTATACGCAAAATGTATTTTCGAGAGACTGTCGATGATGACAGAAACGCTCTGAAAGTGGTTAACACTTTGACTAATAGTAAAGATCACACTGTTTTAAATTCTTTATTGCTTCTGTACTTTGATGGATAATCGCTTAAGAGGAAATCTTAATATCCATACCATAACCACTAAGAATATTTCAAAACATTTATTTTCAAATAACTCATTAAGATAATAAAAGTATAGCATGAAGGCTTTGTCTTAGATGGTAAGGTCTTCCCTTATAACAAAAGGAAGTTGTGTTCAAACAAATCATATTAAAATTAAAAACTTTATATCTAAGAATGGTTCAGTCTGAAGAGGAGAGAATGTCATTCACCTAACATAGAAAGATACGATATAACTATGCCATATGCATAAAATATTATCATTTAAAAAGAAAAAAAATTCAAACAAATAAAAATTTGGCGCAAACACACAAAAATGACAATCAATTAATACATTATCAACCTTAAAGTGCATAAAGCTGTAGTTTATAAAATTATTGTCTGAATTTTGAAAAAGAATCATTTCAGAATACCTGTATAAAAGAAATATTCCTGTCTTTCTTTTAGAGCGGATGATCATACACTAAAATTTCACTACAACCTTTTATTCACAGAACATACACTAGTCAGTGTGTTAGATAATAGAATCTACCATAAGATTATTGAAACAACATATTTTTACCATTTATTAATTAATACATATAATAAAAATATCATTAGATATAGCTTTTTACCCTTTAAATTATGCTCAAAGGAAAGCTGAGTTGTTCGCTAGGAAACCGCCATTTTGACATTTTCATTGTTGGGTTTGGTGCCCTCTGGGTGCCCTACTTGGGTGTGTCGGGGTGGGGCTGCGTCCTGTGAACGTTGCCTTTGTCCTGTTGATCTCATTCTTGTATTTGGTTTTAATTAAAACCGACAAAATGCATGTTTTTTACTAAATAGAGGAGTTATTCTACGGAGATCTTTTTTGCGTCTACTTCGTCCTTAGTCGAATTGGGACTTACGTTTTAGAACTTAAATGTTACAACTTTTGTCTTAGGCGCGGAGTACGCTAGGTCTTTTTGGGATTATCAGTCAGTGTTGTATCGATAAGGTAAGATCAAAACGTGAGAATTTACAAAGCATTATATCATAATTTGGGGACCTTTCTGTTGAAAATGTGTCGTATGAACATACATCCACAATGTGTTAACTGAAGTGCAGGCAATAGTTACCCGCACCCCAGAGCATGTCCATAGATCGGCGTATTTTTCCGGGAGTTTACTTATTGTTACGGTAGTGAAAGGGAAAGCTATATAATATCATATTCAGATGCTCGATCACTGTTTATCTGGGGTTTCAAATTGTGACAACAGGGCACGTGTTTTTATGTTTGACTATGATACAAAAGAAAGAGTACATCAAAACACTTGGCAATCTGATTAATACTCGGGGACTTTGCCCCTCGTACAGATAACCTCGTGTTTCGGTATTCTTTCTATTACTTATACAAAAGATGTTATTATAAGATAACTCTCTATGAATATAATTATTGACATCTCGTCTCTCATTAATATATACATCTTTATCAAAATAATGGTTAAAATTATACACTTACCATGCACTGAGCAGCTAACATTAACACACACGTTTTTTTTATTGTACTACAATGACTTTTACAAATATACAGTTTGCTTTAGAAAAAATTACATTCTGTCTTAATTTACACGAAAAGACCATAGATTATTTTGATAATATCCCACGTTGAAAAAATGTAGATTCAACAGCACTCTCAGCCCATCATCTCCTGAAACGGTCCTGCTCGAAAGTATTTAAATTATGGCACAATTATACTGCAAGATACATTTATCCATTAATATAAAAAAAAATAATGTAATGAACTATTGCGATGGCCTTTTGTTTACATTTTGCAGCTACTGTCTAATGTTGTATAGCTTAAGAATAATATACTTATAGTCAGGATGTTTGTCTTTTTTTGTGAAATATGCATATTATTACATGGTGATTTTTTTTAATTTCATACTTTATTTCGAATTTGATTTTTTGGTCATTTTCATCAATTTATTAAAAACATTTTCTTTCACTGGTAGCCTTGAATTTTAACTTGTTTACCTTGTAGAAGTCTGAGCAAAACATTAATTACAAAATTAAGCATAAGTTGGCTACAAATATATTGAGTAAAAATAATAAATTATTGTTTGCTATATTAACTGTGATATATCCCTACTCTGACCTTTTATTTGAATAACAATAGATTTAACCACAAACATTGACATGTGCTCTTTTGTTAACAAATAGGTTGTGGTGAAATTGCTTTTCTTTTTTCTTCTTTTATCCACTAATCTGATGATAAGAATTAAATAGGTCAGGGATCTATGCATTGACTATAATTATAGTAAAAAAGTAAAATATGAAAAAACTAACTCCATGTTGAAATACAATTATTCCATATACCTTTTATGCCGCGCGGAGTAATTTTTAATAAAATTAGATGCTTGGCATTTAGGTTGTCTAGTGAACTTATACACGTTTTATGGATTATGCCTCTTAGCTAAAAAGAAACTGCCATCTGGGAGTTATCCCAGTACAGTTAAGGCGTGTTGCAAAAGAACAATGCCGTCGCTTAGATATTGGCATTAGCGACTTGTGGATCCATCTTCGTTATCGCCAAGTGTATATATACTATAGGAAAATATTTATAACGATTTTAATGTTCTTTTAGGATATTATTCATCGAGATTTTATTCACATATTTTTCATGACTTCAAAGCTGATGTAATTAAAATACAACAATAAACATTGTTTTATCAATAATATACAGTACCAAACATCATAAAAACTAGATAAGACATAACATCAGGCCAAACACCTATTTCTGGTATTTGCGCCGCTGATGTAATCTTGGCTTTTAGGGCTTAAACTGATAATAATATTAAATATAAATACAGGCTGTTTTCTTACATAAGCTAACCTTGCTTATTTTTCAATATGGGTTATCTTTCCCATCAACATTTCCTGTCATAAGACAATGTCGCAACACATAAATAATATGTTGCGAGACATAGTGTATCCACAAATGACACTTTCAGTCTTTTGTCTGCTATGTTTCCTCTTACAAGAGCTCTATAAATATCTTTAAACAATTAAATATTCAGTGCACATTTCCTGTTTACTGTCTCCGCGTTTCATTCAAAGAAAAGTCTTGGACTCTGGCAGTTGAAACATGGATAACACAGCGGCTTTTGTGTTTTCTGTAGTTTTAATCCTTGGTATTGGTGCTCCATGCATTTTCGTGTACAGCTTTAACACAAGAACGGAATATTTTCAAGTACTGAACAAACATCCTATGATATCAGAATGTGCCATTCAGGTGCTTGCAAAAGTAAGTTTACTCTTTTATTTTTCAATATGAATATTTCTTACAGTCAAGTAAAATCGGGAATACCAATTCAACATTGTTAACATCTATCAATTTTATTTATTTTGTTTGTTTATTTTTTAAATTTGTGAAAATATTTAGGCAAAGTTAAAGCTGCTCGCCTCGAGATGAGCAAAAATATTTCGATAAAATCAAACCTGGGAAAAATGTTTTAGGAAAGGTATAAAGATTCAAAATTCTAGTAAAATTTTGCATGTTATGTGCGATTAATGACTGAATTTTTCAGTATGTATAACTATATTACTACGGTGTTACTAACGCAGTAAGGGCTTTTTTGCATATTTTGACCTCTTTATAGTAATTTACCTAGGTTTTAAGGGCCATTGATAATGTGTAAATTGCATCCATTTGGTAACTTTACAGTAATATACTCAGGGCTGGGAATCAAAACTGCGTCGTATCCTACAAAATGTAAACAAACGCCGCAATCTTGGAGCGAAAAATGTATGTTTTTGTTTATAACTCTTTTTGTTGGAAATGACTGAAAACCAGATATATGTATTAACACGCTACACTATTTTCCGCTTCGTTCGGTATATGTTGCTTGCACAACTATTTTGTAAAACAAAAGTTATAGCGGACTTGCAACTCGAAGCGGGGGAGAATTTTATATGAAAATGTGTGGATACGACGCAGTTCATGTTGCTTTATCTATCGTTTTTTCCTTCAAATCAATTATATACTCGTTTTCAGAGTTCACCATAAACCTCAAAACATAATTTTGGATCATTTACTAAACTTTCATTAAAAAGAGATGTTTACTTTTCAAGAAAATAATGATTTTTACGAAATGATACGACGCAGTTGAAATTAAAATATGATACGACGAAGTTGTATTTTCATTGCAGGCTGCATATTGGTTAAACTATTTAAATTATGTGCTAGGTATGCTAATAACGTCCAAAAGCAGAGGTCACTCATTGATTTCCGTCAATTCCGTTATTACTTATGTCTTTTACGTGCCGATTTTATTGTATTCATTTTCTTAATAATCGGTGAGGACAGATGAGATTGATTATTTGAAACTGAACATTAAATTTTTAAAATCATATTATAAATGGTTAAGCTACAATATATTTTTGCAAGTAGGTTATGCGTTCCGTTTAGTCAGTTTATGTTCAGCGCCGAGAACTTTACCGCTGATTTTGTCGTATTACATTTCTTTATCGTCGTTGGGAAAGGTCTACGGAATGTATTTTTTATATTTGCACTTAAGTATCATTCTTCTCCATCAAAAACTTTAAATTTTCAAAATCGAGTGACATATGATACAACTACAAATTATTTTGTAAAGAAGGTGTCCGTTTTGCAAAGGTATTTTTACGCTGTGCACCGATAAATTTGATACAGATATAGGCTGGCATGATCTTTCAACAGTATTGAAGAAGTTTTCACAATATTGAACAGAAAATTTAGGTCAGATTATCGCACCGAATTTTCAACAGACTAGAGACATGACATCTTAACATACCTTCATACTAAAGTGTGATTTTTACTTGATAATGAATTGCCTGAAAACTTAAACAAAAGTTTTCAGAAAATTACTTCAAGGAGGATTACCCCCTGTTTACATTGAAAATTTCTCTGTTAGTCATACCGAAATAAGAAATTTAAATGTTATTCTCTTTATAATTAATTCAAATATTTATAATCTTAAAACTTCACACCAGAAGTTAATAAAAAAAAGCTGCTTATTTGTACAGCTGACGTTAACAAATTTTTTTGAAAAAACAAATCAGACAGGTGTGTCTGACCGAGGCCGAGCTGTTTATGTTTACTGAATTCAAATCACTTGAACTGAACTGCTATGAATTTGAAAACCACCAGGGACTTTTTATTCTTTCATGTGGAAAACCTATCAAGCTAGTTTCAAAATGTCGATGGTTCTCTGCAGGTGAAGCATTTTGCCTGAAATAATGCACAATTTCAAAGGCGCACCTGAGGTCCTCGCCCCTAGTAAAGCTAATGTGTAGAGTGAAAGTTTGAAAAGAAACCACAAAAAAGCAATCATTACCCAGAACATGCAGAACCACAGTTAACTTAGAGCGTAGCTAGCCAAAATGAATTCAAGTTAATAGATTTCTACATTTTTTTGCGAAAAAAATTAGGGATAATATTGAACATACAGGAAAATATAAGAAATTATTTCAGATATTATGATCAATTAGGTAACATGTTCATGTTTAACTGAAAAGTAGCTTCCGCAATGTAAACTTTCAAATTATATGTTATATTGGACATGACACAATGTATTCTTAATAATCAAAAGCAACAGAACATTGCTATACACCGCAAATGATCCGGGTTTTTTTTATCTAGCGCAAGTGATTAAAAATAGAAATAAATTGCCAAAATTATATCCCTAATGAAAATACTGCCAAAAATACAACTGCGTCGTATCATATTTTAATTTCAACTGCGTCGTATCATTTCGTAAAAATCATTATTTTCTTAGAAAATTAACACCTCTTTTTAAAGAAATTTTAGTAAATGATGCAAAATTATATTTCAAAGTTTATTATGAACTCGGAAACAAATATATAATTGATTTGAAGGAAAAAACGATAGATAAAGCAATATGAACTGCGTCGTATCCACACATTTTATAAAAATTCTCCCCCGCTTCGAGTTGCAAGTTCGCTATAACTTTTGTTTTACAAAATAGTTGTGCAAGCAACATATACCGAACGAAGCGGAAAATAGTGTAGCGTGTTAATACATACGTATGTCTGGTTTTCATACGTTTTTCGTTCCAAGATGGCGGCGTTTGTTTACATTTTGTAGGATACGACGCAGTTTTGATTCCCAGCCCTGTATACTGTTAAATACATTTTCAAATTTTCAAGAAAATTAAAATGAAACTGGAGGTGTGCTGCTTTAAGTCCCGAAATAAATTTAAAAAAAAGACTTAGTAAAATTTAAGGCAGGAAGGCACCTAGGCCGCCGACTTCACACATTTTAGAATAAGATATAAAACCGCTTAAGATGTTAAAAGACTGCTCAATTCTTTTTATAAATTAAACGTTCTAGATACATTCTGAAAGATATTCATCAGACACGTTGAATATTGATTATTTTGCGAAATACAATACAAAGTTAAAACAATTATGTAAAAATGTATAGCATTTTTGTCTTTATCTGTACACTCACCATTTACACTTAGATAGTCATCTTGTCACTTTAAATGTCGCATATTGCTATAGGCGGTCAAAGTGTCTTTCGAAGCGTTATTATAATCACTGCGGTGTTGTCAAGGTTGTCATCATGTAAAACATGTAGCACATTACTCAAACTATTTTAAAGGTATCAGCATGAAACTTGGAATTCTTGCTTATCATGACAAGGTAACAGGCATTATTATGAAAGTTAAATATTTTTAAAGTTATGCCCTTTTTTAACTTTTTATCAAAAGTGGTTATTTTTACAGACGAGCGTTTCACCGCAGGCGGTGCTCTTGTTATCCTTGCGATTGTGAACAAAAGTTAAAACATTTTCCTCTTTGCAATGATTTGAAAGTTTTCTTTTTCATTTTCTTTCTCTATATATAGAATGAATATGTGGGATGTCGGCTTCATAAGGAAACAGGAATATGTGAGAAGCTGCATCACTCGTCAATGGCTAATTTAACGATCGATGAAAGATACTCATATGCGATCGAAGTCCGTGCCAGAGAAGACTACAATCCAAATGTACGAGAATAAACAATATCAGCATAGGCAAGATGCTTATGTTTAGAGTATAAATCTGTAAACCAACAAAATATAAATTGTATCACCAAGGTACATGACGGTATCTAAATTGAATGAAAATTATGAAAGCTAGGACTCCTCTTTAGATTTCTAATAAAAAAAGGAAACTTTGATTAATGTTCATATCTGTTATGATACTCATGTTTGTTATCTTAAATAACCCCACTTCGAAAAAGTACAATAATTATGATTATTATAGTAAGTGATTGTCTAGTTCCTATTTTTTTGTAAAATGTTAATGGCCAAATTTTAATAATTATATGAATATAAAAACAATTTGCAAAATTCGGTTTGATTGAGTCTGTACATGAGGGATAATGAAAAAGTGCAATATCCCTCCCAAGACCGCTGGCACCGGCTTGAGCGGTACTCAGTTTTCAACACTTAAAAGTGTTGGAATTAATGATCCCGAAAACATTCTTCAGAAAAAAATACAAATATGTGTTTGATAATGTTTTACAATGAATTTTAAGCATGATTAAGATGCTTTTCACCAAAAGTAAGTATTGCTGAACTTATACTAAGTTATGACTCATAAAGGAAGGGAAACATTCAACAAAGTCATCTTTTGTCTTTCATACAAAAACTGAATCTATATAACTTAACTTCTTGCGAAAAAAGCAAAGGAAGCAAAAGATGGTTTAGTTATATGTACTTTTGTGAAATATTAAAAGATTACATAGAAAAATTTTAATTATAAAAAATGAAACAATGGGATGATTCTAGGTTAAATGTGTTTAATACTGACATAAGTGAGGTTATCTCTGTGAATGACTGTCATTAAATGTATGTGTGTCAAATACTTCCGTATTCTAATATTCCTTTGTAATTAACTTAGTTCTTCGTCGTTTTGTAATTCTTTGTAGTGTAGTTCTAACAAATCTCTTTTCTTCGTAATCAGTATTTCACAAATCAAATTGTAAATTAGTGTTGAATAAAATCTGCATTTAATAGACTAAAGTTATAATACATACTGCACGTTTGTATCGTCGTTCCTGACGTTTATATATTCTTTATACAAAGCTGCAGTCAATAAGTAAAGAAATTTCACTTCTTTCTTTAACAACGGGAGTTTGCATTATTATATAGAGGATATTTGTTTAGGTCAGTGTAAGATCGGAATATATTTCACCGAGTGAGCACCAAAAGGTATATTTCACGAGTGGCGCAGCCACGAGTGAAATATGACCTTTTGGTGTTCACAAGGTGAAATATATTTCGATCTTACACTAAACTAAACAAATTTTCTTTTTATTACATGCAAAGAAACGTTTTAAAAAGACATTAAACCTAATACTGAATAAAAAGCGCGCCAGATAATAATACAACGTGACGTCATTAACGACGTCACGTCATTAAGTTGGTACCCAGTACTGTGCACGCTGGTATTTCACTGAAACAACGTGAGGGGCTTAAATTCAAAACAGTGAAATTATCAAAGTGGTAATTTCACTGTTTGAAACAGTGAAATTACCAGTTTTATATCACTGATATATTTCTGTAAACCACTGAAAAGCATGTAATAAAAATTCGTAATTAAGATTCTTGTCAGATTATATAGCCGTATATCATTCGCATTACGGTTTGGTTCATATAAACAAACATCTGTTTATATAGGGTTGTAAAACATGTCAAAAAGCAATTATTTGATAAGTTTAACGTTTAATTTTTTATCAACAAGTTAGTTTGTACGTACAACATAGGCGAATAAACAAAGAGTCAATCATTAGAAATTGAGAATTTGAAATGTTTGTTTTCCCACGAGTCCTCTTGACAATGTTATTCTTTACAGTATTTTATTAAATGTATTAACTTTTGTGTAGGTCTACTTCTTTATAAGTACTGCATGTCTGTATATTTTTTATTTATTGATTTTTCTAAGAGAAACATAAATGATTTTTTAAAGAAATATTTTTAAAGAAATATTTTAACATGGTTTAATTGGTTTATTGGGGATGTTTTGTTTTCTTTTGGTTTTTATTCACAAATTGTATAGTCGTGCTTTTAAGGTTTTTTTACAGAAAATTCTGATGAGATTTTTATGAAAAATGCTTTAGTTTTTTTATGGACGTGAAACTATGCACTGAATAAAACGTATTAATCACATATGTCGAGAAATTGAGCAATACCTTTAAGATTATCTGAGAAAAGTCTCCATTTGAGGTAAATACACTGTATTCAAAATAATCATGTACACTTTTATTTATTTCCATTTTGTACACAATAACAGTATAGTAAACATTACTCCCTCGATAATAAAAGTGCTAAGATAAATTCACTTATAACATTCTAATAATCGTACACTAGATTAAGCAAATATTCACATTTGCAATTTCTAAACCAAATTTGACTTGATCTAGTTTAGAATGATATTCATCCATATGCAAACAGATAATTTTCCTTTTCATGCAAACCTAAAGAGTTGTAGGACCGTCAGTATTAGGTTTATAGAGTAAGCATTATTTTACATAACAAAAATTTGAATCAATAAATAGCTTCCAATAATCAACGTGTTGTTTTTTAATTCACAAATTGTACAGTCATGCTATTTACGCTTTCTTACAGTAAATTCGGATGAGCTGTTTTACAGAGTGTGTAAAGCTGTTATTGTGTATTTTGTCATTAAAAATGTTGTCCAAATAATTGATAAATATAAGTTTAGACAACATTATGGCAAAATACACGTTGGATGTTAATCAAATTATAATGTTGGCACATAGATAAAGTCAGCGTCAGCATTGTCAGATAGGAAAAAACAATAAAGAAATACAATCACAGACCACTAAAGTTAATATTCCAAATGCAGTATGGTAATCCCATATGCAAAACCGTGAGTTTCAAATACAAAACGGGACAAGTGAACTAGTTAGAGATGAAATAGTTTGGTACCTCATAAAATACTAGTACTGTATGCAAAGTCTGATACGTTCTATGTAGGCAATTTAATTTTCCCTGTACACCAAGCAAGTATGTGAAATTAATGATATTGTAAACATAAACAAGAAAAATGCTCAAAGCCTTAAAATGATTATATATTCTTATTTGCGACGTCGACAATTCACAATCGAATTCCTCAATTCTTTTCCGCTATATATCCAATGCAATGTTAAGGTACAGTTTGTCAATGAGTTAATTTCTTCAGCACTTGGGATTTTTTAAGTTCTTTGTTAGATGGTTTATAGTTGTGGTTGAATGGTATATGCAAAGATCTTACTTGTATGCTTAATCCCATTGGTCAGCACTCAACTGAGCAATTATACATATAATTTGTCTAATATTTGACACAATAAATGTAAATTATGTTGAGAAAATATGTTGCGATATAATCTTTCAAACAGAATTGAGGCATATTTATAAGCATTAAACTGTTATTTATGAATGAAATTCATAATTGTAAAGATACTTGCTATATGAAAACAGACCTTGATAATAAAAGGGGGAAATTTATGAAAGCATCCCCAACAAAAACCAGTAACACAGGCCATCGGCATAGAGCCATTCTGAAAAAAAGAGTTTTTTTACGGATTCTAAAGTTGTGAAATGAAAGTTTTTCATATATTTTCAAAGAGTTTTCTTTTAATAAATAGTAAAACATTCAACATACAGAGATAAAAATGATATAGAGTGTAGACAACGATACTTTACAATATAAGTTATAAGAATATACATATTTAATTTCAATACATAAAAAGCACTATCAATTATCCCAAAACCTGACTTTACACACAAAAAACGAATTAAAAGCAAAACAGAATTGACTTGTTATTTAAAAAAAAATTATTTATACAATGCCCAGAAACATTTATTACATTAGCTTTGCATATACAATATCAAGGTTATTTAGAGGATGATACACAATGACATAATTTGTTTTGATAATAAATAAAAGTTTCATTTAACCATCAGCATGAAACGTGTCATGTAAATAACACACCGAAACCAACTGTGGCGCAAAATGGTGCCAAACCCACTTGCTTTTCTTATTTCTAGAAGCAGTTGTGTTCATTTATGTGTATATTGGAATAGAAATATTAGTATTAAAACGATAATATATCATTACCTCGCATTACCAAATACAAGTTATACAAAGTGTTGCCCACTGTTTACTTAAATGTGTTTTCAAAGCATAAAGTTAAATCATTTATATTTTGACAAAAAAGGTAAAGAAAATATTAATAAAGTCATACAAATGCATTATTAAGAATTTTGAAAATGATATTTTGTAATTCATAACATTTGAATAACTAGCATAAACCTTAATCAACATGTACTAAACAAAGAATATTTTTTTTAAAAAATATGTACATCATGTGACACGAGAAAACTTAAACACATAACTTCTGACACATCTAATAAACTAGCATTAAATTGATGACAAAATAATAAAACACAACACTCAAATTCATAAATAATCATAGTCATTCGACTATGAATTTATTAACGACTAAGACGAATGTTAGTTTTCACGACGTCTGAAGGAAAACAGCGATTTCCTGATGAGATTTGCAACAATGATAACATCATCAGCGCAATCATTTATATCTTCACACATCACTGGTACACGAAGAATCTTCACTGCTCTTATCTGAATATTAAATGATTTTTAGAATTACTTATTTTTTATATATGAGCCGCGTCATGACAAAACCAACAAAATGGGTTTGCAACCAGCATAGATCCAGACCAGCCTGCGCATCCGCGCAGTCTGATCTGGATCCATGATGTTCTCTATCAGTTTCTCTACTTGTAAAAGAGTAGTTAAGCGAACAGCATGGATCCTTATCAGACTGCGCGGATGCGCAGGCTGGTCTGGATCCATGCTGGTCACAAACCCATTATGTTGGTATTTGTCATGACGCGGCTCATATTTTTATTTTTATTACTTATCAAACATTTTGTACCTATAGATCTTTTCCTATTTTTTTGTTCTCTTGATATCAATAGAGAGTAAGAGGTCGTAATAACTAAATAAGAATGTTTCAAATTAAGTAAAAGAAATACGTACATTGTATGTTTATACCATAATTTAGTATATATTTAAAACAATTTTAATTAATTTCAAGGCAAAACTCAAAAAAAAGAGTTTTCATTTAAGGCAAAATATCTTTTTTTAAAGAATAAATCTATTAAATACAACTGAGCAAAAATTCATTGTAAAGCTTGATGATACTTGACTACGGATGAAATCTTTTAAATAAGTAATAGAAAGAGCACCGAAACACGAGGCTATCTGATTTGTACGAGGGGGCGTAGCCCCCGAGTATTAATCAGATTGCCGAGTGTTTTGGTGTTCTTTCTATTTTGTATCATAGTCAAACATGACAGCACGTTCCCTGTTGTCATAATATGAAACCCCGGAAAAAAATAACCAATGAATGAGCATCTGAATATGATAGTTCTGCCCCTTTCTCTTTCTCTGCTGTCACAATATGTAAACCCCGGCAAAAATGAACCAATCCACGGGCATTATCTGGAGTGCGGGTAATTGATACCTGCACTCCAGTTACCGCACTGTGCATGTATATGTATACGATTTAACTCTGACACTTTTTCTACAGAAAGGTCCCCAAACTATGATACAATTCAAGAAAAACTATTGTTGTGGGTTTTCAGACGGTAAACAAAAAAAATCTACATGCCTTTATAATTTTGGGGATGACCTATATGAAGACAGTGAGACATACTTATAACGAATTTCTATAGAATATTGCTCCGTTATATCAGAAATTCGTTTTATTATAAGGAATTGGATATAACGTATTTCGTCATGGCCATTGATGCAACGGTATATTTAAAACATAATGATAATTTACTTTTGAAAGATGGCAAGTGAAATCAATAATTACGATATTTCTTAAAAAAGTACACAATGATAAATAAAACGTGAACATTGTTTTATTATTTTAATTTTGTTAATCTGTTCAAGAAAATATTTATTTGTTTCATAAAAGTAACTGATTTAAGTTTGATTGACTGTCACAGCCCCAGCGATAGCGATAAATAAATAAATAAATGATCTATAAATATATTTTATGCTGTTTTGAGGTATACCTACCTTTCCATCATTACCGACTTTAAACAAAACGTCATCACATGTAAGCGTCTTTAGAACCAACTCATTTTCATGTAGAAGCTTTACAAAACTACAGACTTGGTGTAGTATGCATGTATACTGTTTAACAGTAAATGCATGATCTTTCTCGAAAACAGACAGGGACGACATCTTCTTGTTATATAATCCTCCAGATATAAAAGGGTGCATCAAAAGCATCGACTTTCCAGTTTCTAAAATATAAGATTAGAACGAAATAAACTAGATATGAAATAAATAAGAAAAATATAAATTTACATTTTTGACGCACAAAATGTTATCACCTTCATATCAAACATGACTGTGTAAAAACATATATACTTGCAACTAACAAATAGATGTACTTGCTAACTAAACACAACACTGTAAAACGTTTAAATAATTCTATATACAGGTATTCCTTGAATAGTTGCATTATATTATGTATCAATAATAATTACAGAAATACTGTATGAAAAGTGCAAGCGATTGACAAATACATTTTATTACATGAAGTTCTTAAGCCCAAAGTTAATTACAACATTCATCTCAAACTAATTTTCCTCTAGAGTAACATATCAAATGATATATTTTCCAAAAATAAAAACTATAAAATTAAAATCAATTATAAACAAACCATATTAGTTGAGGACAACGAAACCTAGCAACAATAAAATCTAATGGTATGTCAAAAATATTTTTTATGCTGTCTTTAAGAATTGTTACCTTTCGCATTTTCCGACTTTGTCTGCTCCTCAATGTTTGGACTGAATTTCTGTTTAATGCAAAATCAAAAAGATATATATGTATGTGACACGCAATATTTGCAATCCAGTTTTTACTACGCTTCACGCATATTAGAACAAAACAGAACAAACAAGCAAGTATTGCAAGCAATATAAATGCCACCTACCGGTTATATTCCAACAAAAAGTATATCATTTACATCCCTAATAAATGGGTCCGAACGAATTGTTATTTTAATAGTATTTTAAGTCTAGTTGTTGTAATAGCATCAAAAAAGGAAAACAAGACCACCGCATGAGGTATTAACGGTCATCTATAAAGGGCAACCACTATCAATAACAAGTTTTCAAAATATTATAACTTTTATAGGGGCATAACTTCTGAAATATTGGTTTTAGGATAATGTTCATTGTCTTACAAATTTATTTTACTGTATGCAGAAGACATGCTCCGATATGTGTCGCTTTTAAAATCGTGTATGTGAACAATAGGACCGCAATCCTATAACTTTATAAACAACCATAGTAATAAGCTAGGTCCCCGTGCTCACAAAAAGAGCAGAAGGAAGATCAAATGAGCCCGTTTTCATTTACATTGTTTTATGAAACTAATATTGGTCATAAAATACTAAAACTGTATGGTACAATTGGTAAAAATATTGCTCATTTGTAAAAAAACAAAACAAAAAAACAAGCAATTATCATAGTATTGCAAGCAATCCATAAGTCCCCTACCGGTTAGAACCCCAGCAACATTCTGAAGGGCCATTGGCCATTCACTTATGTTTCTATTTTAAGTAAATTTGTTGAAAAAGTTCTTTAAAAGTGATCACAGGAAACAGTTTTTATGTACAGACAGACAGACGGACTGAAAGACACTCTAAAGTTATTTTTTAAACATCTCTGTTATCAAAATATAACATTTTTAAAAGCAAAATTTTTAAAAACGAGATAACTCTTGAAATAAAGATGCAAGATGTCATACATGATGTGAGTGTAACAAAGAACAATTAGTAATGAAGGTATGAATAATGAATGTTTATTTTGAATTTGAAGTTAATGAAAGTTAAAAGAACGAATAGGAAAGATTAAAAGTTTAAGGAGGAAATAATTCTGGAAATATGGATGCTAGATTTATAAACCTTGTCATATTATTACGATGTGGAAGTTTGAAGAAAATCCTATCATGAATTAAGAAGTTGGAGCAAAAATTAACAATTTCTCAAAAAAAAGTCTAAGTTCAAAAGGGGCATAATTCTGGAAATAGTCTTGCTAGAGTATTGAACTTTCTCGCATATGTTGAGTGATAATAAGAAACATTTATATGAAGTTTGAAGTAGATACATTCAGAAAAAAAAGAAGTTATTAAAAAAAACAATATTTTTTTCATGAAAATTTTAAGTTCAAGGGAGGTAATTCTGATAAATTTTGTGCTAGAGTTGTAAATCTTGTCACATATGATGTGGTTGATGACTAGCAACTTATATTAAAAGTTTCAAGAAAATACCTTAAGAAATAAAGAACTTATAGTGAAAAAACTTAAACTAGACTCAGAAATCTTGAAATTCAGTCTATTTGTTGCCATAGCATCCAGAATTTTCAGCACAGGAAAAAAAGAAAAAGACGTGCATAATCTCCATACTGCCATCTATCCATATATCAAGTTTCATAAAAATATTTTCAGTACTTTTTGCGTTATCGCGGGATCCAGGTTATGTGTAAAATTTGCCATTTTTTCAGTCTATTTGTTGCCAAAGCAACCAGAATTTTCAACATAGGAAGAAAAGAAAAAGACGTGCATCATCTCCATACTGCCATCTATCCATATATCAAGTTTCATTAAAATATTTTCAGTACTTTTTGCGTTATCGCGGGATCAAGTTTTGTGGTCGGACGGACTGACGGACGGACAGACGGACGGACTGACGGACGGACAGACGGACGGAGGGTAAACCTAAAGTCCCCTCCAGTAAACCGGTAGGGGACTAATAACATTTTTTGGGGGGATAACAATATGAAATACAAAAATAATGGATACATTTTTTTTGGATTCATATTTCTATCAACTGTTAAACGCGCATATTTATTTATTGTTTAGTTTTTTCTAAGAGTTCAACATTATGCTATTTCAAGTCCACTTGTATTAAGCTTATATTGAAAATTTAACCTTTTAAAGTAAGAGAATAAACAAAGATTTGTAATTTTGAACCTTATCATGATCCTGATCTTTAACTCTTAGTGAACACGCGTCAGGTTCTTCAGAATGTTATTACAATTTAACAACTCTAATAAGCTTGTGACACTTGGTCTTACATTATAGAAATTTCAAAATAGTTACCATATAATGTATGGCTATGCCAATAAGCATTCTTTCTTTTATTTCCAAAAACTTGTTTTACTTACTGACTTTCCTAAAACAGCCGATAACGTGTACATAAATGGATTCAGTGCAGAGTTTATCGGTAATATCAAAACTGCTGTCCAGGCGTAAACTTCACCAGGTATGATGTATCCATTCATAGATAGAATACCTAAATTGTTTTAAGTATATTAAAATAAGAAAAGGCAAAAATGATATACAGTTACTGCAAATTTTAACTGATGGTACGAGGGGTGTTCAAATATGAATGCAACTGGGTAAATTTTCAGAAGTGCTTAACAAACAGTGCCAAAATAATTATCTCATCCTTTAAATTTCTCACAACCACATGAAATACAAAGTTTTAGTATTTTTCATCCAATTATTAAATGCGTTTTTATAATCTGTTGGAGGTATACTGTTCACACACTTGGAAATAGCCCAACCGAGATTTTTTCGCGTTTGATATTTTCTTCCAGCAAGGTGTTTTTTTAGCCTCGGAAATAGAACAAGGTACAAGGAACAAAATCTGACGAATAAGGAGGATGAGGCAGCTTAACAACCTTTTCCTGTGTCAGATATTCTCGTACAACGGGTCGACGGGTTTGAAAATATTTCCTTAATTTATGAAGGACATTGCCTTTGTAAAACTTGGCATTACAGATTTACCATTGAATAGCAGGACCTTGATTAGTAAAGAAAATTACATGCATGAAATTTTTGACGCTCATGGTGCGCTTTGCTATGCAAAATCTTTGACATCCTTTGCTTGTCCATATTTTGTTATGTATCTTTCGCACGGGCTCATTGAAGTGAACCCATGTCTCATCGTCAGTGATGGTATTTGCGAAAGATCGATTGTTGTATTTAGGGAAATGTTTTAACAATTCTTTTGAGATTCTTACCCGAGCAAGTTTTTGCTCTTTTGTAAGACTGTATGAAGATATTTTGTATATTTTATTGGTGCAAAATTAAATAGCTTACCCATGACACCAATCGGGAACCAGCACAAAAAGTCAGTAGTCACAACAAGCAGTAGGTTCCTGGCTACTGTTAAGTCGTATTTTCTTGAAACATTCATGGACTTCTGGGCTGTTCTTGTTTTCTTTATTTCTGCAAAGATGAAAAGCTGACCGGCTGCAATAAGTACAAAAGTGACAAAGTTGAGGCCGATGAAAATTACAACGGAATATAACCATCCTGGAGGTCTGTCACGTGTCAAAGGCAATGCGAGGCAAACACCAGATTTGCTGTAAAAGCTCCCTTCAAAGAAGTCGCTGTACAGGATTGGGAAGAGTGCAATGACCAAGGCAAGTACCCATCCGGCCAAGCTGGTAGCTACGGCTGATTTTGTTGTAAATCGTACCTGTCCAAAAGGGTACCTAATGACAAGAATTCTGTCAATTGTAATCAGACACATAAAAAAGACGCTTGTCTCCGAGGATGTGGTTGACAGTATGCCAGCAATCTTACATGTAGTGCCGTTTCGCCATTCTTCATCGACTTCAATATATCTGGAAAAGAGAATTACACCTCTTTATATCACAATATCATGAAAATGTAGTGTTATTTTGTGAGATAAATCTATACGACCTACAGTTTTTGTATTGTTATAATGTAACTCACTGAACAGAATGCGTGTACTTTTACAGCTTTAAAGTGAAAATTAATGGTCTACAATTGGCTCATTTTCCGTAAGTAATTTGAATATTGAAAATGCTATAGGAAGGTATTATTTGAATATTTTTTATAAAATATTGCTTGAGAGAAAAATGTTTATAAATTTTTATGTGATATTGTATGCGCATTTTAATGCTGAATAATAATATAAAGTTCTAGGACACTTTATCGTCTGCTATATAAGTAATTTCGGATCCTGTATATCAATCTCACACTTACCAACAACATCTGACCAGTACAGGTGTAATTCTTTTGTGGTTTGTTGTTACATGTGATACTTATTTCTATCAACGTAATTATTTATTACATTTCATACTTTCAATTGTAGACCAGTTAGGGTTGTTTAAGTTACAAAGTTTTAAAATCTTTTTTCAAAAAAAAACATCAAGTAAATATATATCAATATTTTGTAGAATCAGTTAATTATTAAATAAATTGTTTTATAAATACCTTTCTCGGAACCAGTAATCTGCTATTGCGATAATTAACATGTATATGCCCATCAACAGATCAGCAACAGCAAGGTTTGTAACAAATATACCATACCCGAGTTTAAATCGTTTCCTGTCATAAACTAAACGATATATCAAGGACATGACGTTTCCTGACAGTGCCATGACACCAATTACCCATAACAGTACTCGTAAAACTGTTTTTCGCATTAGATCCTCACATGAAGAAAATTCATCTCTATGGGGTAGACATTGTTCCTCACTTAAGCCAAGTGGCCTTACACAGCAAAACTTGAACGCTGGGGTTATGATTTTTTCAACCCCTGTTACACCTGTGAATAATCCTTTACTAAATTCTTTAATTGGATTATTCTGTATGTTGATAGAATAACAATTCATTCCATTAAATGATTCGTCTTCGATATACCGAATTCGGTTATTTGATAAGTCAAGTCTTGACAGATTTAATCCAGAAAACGTATCTTTATCTAATACTTCAATACTTGCCATTTTGAGATTGAGAAACTCTACTTTCAGACCATTGAAAGCACCTGCTTCTAGTGTACGGAGCTGGCTATTTCCATGTAAATACAATATTTTGAGTTTCCGTAAATTTATAAAAGTATCTTTTAGGAATGTTTCAAACAAATTATGACTTATGTCTAGCGATACTACGTTGGCATGGCACTCAAGTTGTTTCCTATTAAGTGCTTTAAGATGACAAACTGAAGCGTTTATTTCACGTAGGTTGAAAATATACAGTCTACATAATAATGGTAAATCCATCACATATTGACACAGTTTAACTGTATTACTTACATCAAGGATTCGTAAGGGTGATTGCAGGTGTTCATAACTTAATTTTGATTCAACGCCAGAACAGTTTATTACAGCTAAACTACATGTGCATCCAGTAGGACATTTTATTTCACATTTTTCTTCGTCATCATCGTACGGACAATGTTTCTTTCCATCACACACTTGGTTCATTGGAATACACACTCTGCTCATACTGCAACGGTACATTCCTTCGCAATCGGTGTTACCAGCTGTTAAAATAGAAGGTGATCTAAAATAGCTGCATCAATGAAATAATACTTAAAAATGATTTCCATCAGATGAGTAAAGACTTCCTTTTTAATTTGAAAATTGTAGAAAAAAAACAGTTTATGTGTTAAATATAACGCAAAGTGACGAAGTCACATGTTTTCCATTAATTTGTTTATAGACCTAGGAAAACGTAACCAATGAATTTGCAGCGTTTGCAAAATATGACCCCCCCCCCCCCAATTTAGAATTGTTTTCATTTTCCAAAACATTCCAAAACATTCATATCAAATCAAAATTGTAATAAATCTAGCCTCGGTTTTATTTGTCGAGTCCAGAAAATCAATATCAAATAAATATTGTACTCCGTCTAGTCTAGACTTCATCAACGAGTGGAAAAATCCTTATCAATACATATTGTTCTTAATTAACAAAGTTTTGTCGAAATGTTAAACTGATTTGTGTTTAAAGAAACGGCTATGCTGAATGCATAACAAAGAACTTGTCCAATATAGTTTTGCAGCTGTGTAATTCATTAATATTCTCAACATTGAGCACTAAACTCATGATATAAACATATAAAAAGACAACCAATCATATCTATGTCTAGATTTTAATTACACCTTACGTTTACATATTTCCGGAAACAATGCTGAGCCTATTGTACCGAGTAATCCAGGTTGATTAATGCGAATATTGGTCAGAGTAGCTGATTTCTTCACAGTCACCATTTCCTTCATGCCTTCGTCAATTGTCACAAAATATTGATGAACATTTTCTAATTTGAAAGGTGGTTTCTCACTAAAGTATGGGAGAAGGTGCGTTTTGATGTTGTCGGAAATCCAAATGATACCGTTGGTCTCTTTCAAATTATCTTTCCACACACTGTCAAACATATAAGAAGGGTTTTCAAATTTCGTTCTCATGTAACTATTTGATTTTATATCAAAACTTATGGATAATGGTTGCTGAAACTCTCCGGCATAATTACCAAATTCATCAAAATCAACAAAATTTACTTCTGCAACTATCCTTACTGTAGAGTTTGCTGTATAGAGCGAACCTCCTAATAAAGACTGTATGTCAATATATTTGGTTTGAAAAACGTCACCCTCTTGTTCATATATAATAAGAATATTCCTTGTTTCGGCATTGCTGCATGCTGTAATTAAAGAAATTAAATTTTTGGGGAGATAAACAAATGGTTTTTAGTAAAATACTGTAAAGAATTTATTCTAACAACCCATTTAAGAAGCAAAAGTTCTTAGAGGATTTCACAACAAATCACAACAAATACAAGATAAAAATTAGCAATATTAAGAAACTAGAGATGATTTTAATGAAATAAATTCTAATTTACAAACTAGAAAAAAACACATATAGTGTGGTGTACATATATGAAACTATTTATATCATCAGAGTGCTAGCAAACGACATGGTTTTTAGTTTATATTGCGGCATATTAAAATGTGTTTCTTTAAAAAAGGAACAATATTGCCAGAAGGACGGCTTCAATTCTTCCGTGATGCTATCTCTTTTTTAACATTAAAATTACTTACAAGCAATGTGATATCTGGGTTTGGACTAAATAAATCTTTAAACTATTTACCACAGTTACTTTCATCGGCTCCATCACCACAATCAACATAACCATTACATACAAGCATATACGGAATACAGTAACTGTCAGGGCATTTATAGTAATATTTAGGACAATTGAAATCTCCTGCAATGAAAACAATAACCTTATGTACAAGTGACTATGGTGTATAAATCAAAATTAAATGTTTTGAAGAACCCAGACAAACCTAGCCATGTGATATTTATTTTAAAATAAATCATTTTTTATTACTTTATGTTACTTTGATATTCTGATATTTTTACTTCTTAAACCTTTCAAAGAATATTTAATTCCATTATATCAACTATTTCGTCTGTTATCTAAAAATCTATAAATATTATATATTCCGAGTAATTTTAATTTTTCACGCCAATATCACAAGTTAAGGTTAAGATGAAAATACACACATACCACAATTTTGTAAATGATTTAAGGAACGACATCCAGTTACTCTTCCTCTTGAATCTTTATTGTACAAACATCTGCTATTAGCACTTACAGTGTTGACACCACTTCGACAGAAAATTCCTGTATCTGTATTTTTTACCTCTTTTAAGATATATATTTAATTGAGTTAGAATTGAATTTACTTTGACATTGTCAGACAATACAGTTTTAAATTTCAAAAGAGATAAAATGATTTATTTTGTTGTGATAAATGCCCTGTTTCCAGATTTGTTTCTTCGTGTATTTCCCTATCATCAAATGTATGAAGATAATATACTTATGAAACTTTTACAAACATTGAAATCGTAAGTGTATAGATCACTAAATATTATTTCTTACCTTTTTTGCAAATAACATTACCGATATGTAATCTGTTTTGGTAATCATTGTTAGTAAAACTTTCTGTGGTTTGTAAAAGAAATGAGTCATAAATTTCCCCATCTGACACCATTTCTAGTTTAAAAGACGTGTTAAAAGACCTGAAAAGAAAATTAAAAAATAAAAAGAAATGACATGTTTATACAAAACGACTGTCAGTTCATATTTTGTTCAAAATGCGACGTGGTTTAAAATAAAACACCTCCGTTATTTTTGATGTGCTAGTTATTCTGAAAGCTTCAAGAAAATGAAAGAAAAAGAAAACAAGGAAAATCATATCGCAGGCATACGTTTCAAACTTTGACAAATTCAACGATATAAATGTCATTTATAGTGAAACACTCATAATTTTACGTCCTAAGTAAATAAAGACTACGACTTTGTTCAATGTACCTGAATATGTTATGTTTTTACTCTTTTTGAGATGTTTATATCAGATCAATGTAAGTGATAAATATAATTATATCAATTAAGTTTAGTGTTTTAAATGTCAGTAATAAGTTTGGTATATTCTCATAACTCAAACATACCCATTAGTCTCGTCACTGCCAGAGTGCAGGTCAAATTCCCAGTCATAGGTGTGATAAGTCATATTTTCCAAATCCATTACTTTCATTTGTTCCAGTCGGGGAACTTCTGAAAACTGAAAGGAATACAACAGTTAAACTATTTGGCACATTTAGATCTTTCATCAAACATAAGTCAATGATTTTTGTTGAAAACATTAAAAAAGTATTTTTGTATGGCTTCTGAGCCTGTTTTACTATGTTAATGAAATCATTTATTGATAGAACGGAGTATTATTCTGATATAAATATAATTTAGATAAAAAAGAAATATTATTTCATTCTTAATATTACAGAAGATGTTTTTCATGTCGAAAATAAATGAGCGTACCTGAAATAAAAAGAAAACAAACAAAAATGTAACAAAAACATAATAAAAGGTGTTTGTAGTCAATATCGATCTTTATCAATAAAGTCTTTGTATATTGTGCCACAAGTGTACAAACTGAATCTTTTCTAATAAATGTAACTATTTTCTTCTTTAAACATTTCTTACTAATCATTTACCTTCTGTTTGCATTTGTATCCGGCATTTAGCGCTTCTTTGATACCCGGTGTAGTTATCTTATATAATGTAGTTGATATTTGCTTCCAGTCAGAATTCATGAATGACATTGTAATCATCTTATCGGTGTGTATATTGTTAAAGTCACAGTAAACGTATATCTGATTCTCTAGAAAAAAAAGAAACTCACCTACTATAAAATATAAAAAACATGGAAATATTATTTATATACAAGTGGAAAAACAAGATAGGAATAATCCACGCTCATAAGTCAAACATTGATACATCATGTTCAGCTTTAAGAAATAAGGTAGAGACTAAATATCTTGCTGGCAATAACCATATTATTCTTTCATCTCTAATAACAGTTATCCCAATATTAATCATTTGACAACATAATTATTACCTCTAACCGTGTAAATATTTTCCACTCTTTTGTAAACACACACTTCACAAGTTTCACAGATCCTTCGTATGTCGAATACAGCCTGCTCGTCTCGCCAAATGAACATCCACATACGTGTACAAACCAAGCAGTTTAAGGAATCCACACGTGTCACCAAGACAACTAAGGATTTGTGTTCAATTTCCTGCACCAAACTCTATTAGAGAAGCACAACCGTATATTGTTAACACATATCTCACCGACATCTGCACCAGAACGTTTTCAACATAAAATGTTGCTCTAAAGCAATTACACACCGTAAAACAAGGCACAAACTCATCTTAAATGCTCATAGCTTCTTATTCTTATTCCTAATGTGATTATCGCGCCGAATATCCGTTTATCTCACACCCATAAGAATATAACCAATCATTCAGCCGAGCCTCCTTGCACAACGTGATGTTCCAAAAGAAATCATTTTTGGATCCAGTCTTATCTTATCAATTAAGCCTCGTTTTCATTCCAGAGTCCAAAAGGCTCATAACGAATCCATATGGTTTTATTTGCTGCCTTTTTTCATAGGGATTGACAATCCAGTTTTTTTCAATTTTGAATTTCCTTATTACAGTTGTATAAAAGTCTTAAATAACATCGACTTGATTTTGTTCATATTCAAAGATTTGGAACAGTTAACATGAGATCTAAAAATATACTTTGCTCAAATTTGATGTTTGAAAATATTGATAACTGCTACACAGCCTCTTTGTAAATATAAAATAAACATGATTTGGCTTCGTTCAACGTAGATATGTTATGTTTTAAACTCTTTACGCTATTAGTAGTCACAATATGAATATATCGTGTCATTAAGAAACTGGCAGTTATTTTTTTAAGAAAAGACCAACTACATTCGTCCTTTAATAGCGAATGCAGCTTTCAATACAAAATTTGAACACTTTTTTACTCAAATTTAAAACATTCAGTCATGATTTCATAGATTATAATTTTCTGTGATAAGGATATTTTACTCAAATATGAGTATAGTATATCTTTAACTATGTTAAACAAAAAGATTGATGAGAAATATATCATTTCTATCATATTTCTAATAACAAACATAACACATATTGATAGGTTGACACTATGCATTGCTTCTTTGGTTGTCTAATAATTGTGTTCATTACTGCAGACGACACATCTTTCAGCATATTTCTATCTGTCCCTCACATGTAGAGATATACCGACACTGTAAAGGTGAAATGGCGACTTTTTCCACCCTCAGGCTGACGATCTAAACGTTCGTTTAAGATACTACTAATTCTTACAGAAAAAAAGGAGAGAAAAAAACGTGTATATAAAAACATATGAGGAAGGACATCAGTGAGATAGGGAAAGAAACTTATATTTACCACAATCTGTTTCATCACTGCCATCGAGACAATGAACTTCGCCGTCACAAGCGTGACGTATTGGTATACACTCTCCACTTGTACATGTAAATTGCAGCGAAATGTGTTTGCATACGTGGAATTCTACAAAGAAAATTGATATCCAACAATTTGATGAACACTGTGTGTATACTTTGGTAAGTTTTAGGGAATTTTTAAATCTAAAATTTAATAGTGACACGTGATGTAAAAAAAATATTTTTCTTCATCGGGTCACAAATGAACAGTTTATTACCAAACAGTAAAATAACATCGAGACACGACGCTTAAAAAGTCTCCGAGTACAAATCAGATTGCCGAGTGCTTCTATATGTTCTTTCTCTTTTGTATTATAGGCAAAAGTAGTTTACGAGCATCTGAATATGACTCTTCTATCGTTATCCCTTTCCCTGTCATGACAATAAAGAACCTCAGAAAAAAATGTAGCCAATCAACGAGTATGCTCCAATTTAATTACCTACACACAGTGTGGTAACTGGACTGCGGGTAACTTATCCATGTACTCCAGTTAAAGCACTGTGCATGTATGGGCGGGCACATTTTCAATAGAAAAGGCTCAAAACTAATGGTAATAGCATGATAAAGAGCTCTTAAACATTTAAGAAAAGCAGACAAAAAGCACGATAAATAGAAAAATTACCACAATATTCATCCTCAGCATTGTAACAGTCATTCTTGAAATCGCAGACCCTACTTACGTGGATGCATCGACCGTCATTGCATTCGAATTCGTTTTCCAGACAACTATAGGGTTCTAAAAACCGAATGAAAAGTAACTAATGTTTACATCTGTTTAATCATGAAATGTTCCCACTCACTGTAAATTTGCTATAACATACGTGTACATCTTTTTTCCATTAAATGGCAATTTTGTTTCTGTAATGGTATCTCTGATTTTTATTGACTTAAAAGACAATGGTGTTATTTTATTATCTTAAAGGTATGTTGAACCTAAAAATGTTGAAACTTATTTTTCAATAACATTTATTTCTGGTTTGTTTCTGTTACTGATTCCAAAGCAAAAAGTTAAGCATTTATCTTATAGACATCTTTTGCATCTTTTTGCGTTTTGTAAATTAGAACATATATAATGATTTAGTATTTTGTATTGAAGTCAATATTCTTTGTTTTCATTTATGAATTTTTGACGAATTATTTTACATGCAGCGCTAATTTCTTCCAGATTACAAGCGACTCACATTTTGAAGTCAATATTACAACTTTTAAAATACACATGGTTGTCCTTTTTAAAGAATAAAAATATATCTAGGGTCTAATGTGACTTTAAATGCGTTATAAAGATGAATATAAGAGACTCAATCTCTTATATTGTCAACTTACTAGAAGTACAATTTCTTTCATCTGATGCATCTAGGCACTCGCTGACAGCATTACACAATGCCAATGCATGTACGTATTCGCCGCTTCCACATTCAAATAATGTATGCGAGTCCTGTTTAGTTCGAGTTTTATCCACTTCTTTGTATTTCGATGATATGCCTAAATATATCAATAAACATTTGGTACTTCCTGTATTGTATAAGTGCTTTATATCACGAATGTGACCTGCTTAGCGGTTCGTGTCAAATCAAATTTCAATTCTGTATAAAGTAAGTTGTGTATAGTTTTAAATGTAGAATGTATCATTAAGATGAATTCAAAGAGTATGAATTTGAATATACAAGATTCTTCATATACCATTAAAGACATTTTTAATCATTTGGAGATTGAACATTTCTTACGCAGGTGTTAGTGGGCTGGAGAGAAGCTGCAATTTTCATTGTTTTTACATAAACAGGTTCAATCAAACCAAGTCTGCGATATTCACATATACGTATATATTAATTGTTATATTGCATTTCTAGTAGTATTTACACTACTGTATAAATTAATATTGAAAGACATTGGTCACAGTTTAAAGGAGAGGCAGCCGTTTGCCAATACAACTAACACATTTTATTAACCATTGTGAATGATACTGTTTTTAGTGAAAAAAAATGGTTTAATTATTTGTCATAATATACGTGTGTATTTCCTTGCAATAGAAATCTAATGACCATTATTTGTCATAGATACCTTCAGTTGCGCGTCCAAGAACTTCCTCACAGGCAAACACTGTGAGATCACGCAAGTACGTAATTCCAGCAATTACTTTCCAAGGGTTTTCATTTTCAATCGGATATAAGTACATTATTACATTCTGCATCTTTTCAATTTTAGAAGGTTCATTTCCGTCCCTTAAAATAAAATTTTAGAAACGTAGCTCTCCTCACATGAATTTTACGTACTTTTTCAGATGCATTTAATTAAAACATTTATTCAATTGATTTGTGTCAAAGATTGAGGCTTTTTCAAATCAATGACGGGTTACTTTCATATAATCATAATAAAAGTTCCATATTGTGCCTGCTCTAGTCTCAAAAATATTTCAGTGCATGTTAATTTCATATCCATTTCTAAGAGGTAAAAAAGAAGAAAAAACTATGCCAATATTTACTAGAATTAAAACATTTTTAAAACTAAACATGCATTTACCTCTTCATATATAACCAAAGTTTAAAATTATTGATGAACTGTTTTCAGTGATAAACAATAAATCAACACGGAATTGGACAAAACACCCTTAATTACAATTGGTTCAAACACAGATATCCGGCGTATATGCGATTCTCTTCGTGCTAGAAATGAAATTGCAATTTTGTCAAAAACAATATCGGGGTTCCTAGAACGTCTGCGACGCTTTCGAAAGAAATACCAGTTAAGATCGCCGTGAAAGGGGCAAGATTATAGTCGTTTTACTGGGGTATAGAATGAAATAATTTACAATATACCATGCAGTAAATGTCAGCGGTGATCCGTCATTCCAAAACTGCAGTAAACCGTATCCAGTCATTTCATCCGGTTCTAACGTTAAACCTGTAATAATTGAAAATGACGAATTAACGTCTGCATAAAATTCAGTGGTCATCCATAAAAAGGCTTAAATAACTCTTTAACTGGTCATTACAACTGAAAAGAAATGTCACTCGATGTATTTTGAGTCTAAACAAAGTGCTACACTATCCTAACATGATACTCATAATATTTCTTATTTTATGATTTTTTACAGGGGATCAAATATCTAGGTCTTAAGACAAAAGTTCTTTCTCTTTAGTTGTGAAATTTAAGTCAAAATGGCCTAAATATACCCTCGCACATTTTTAATTGAAACTACCAGCACTATTTTGGTAGTTTATGAAAATATAATACAAGATATCCTTATCAGAACTATTAAGAATATATAAAATCATCAAAACACAGAGAAGCTTTTTTCACTGCCAGAGATAACTGAGTAGCTCTTACCTATGTATGTAAATGCCATAGTAGGATTTGCACCGTGTGTACCTTTCGTTTTAATCACATCGTAATAGAAGTTTAGCAATAATTCACGTGTAAATTGTTGTTCTTTTTTCGACTTTAAGTTTATTAATGTCATCTTCAAATTTTCACAATTTCCTTGTGCTATATCCCAACTGCTTCCGGTTCTTGATTTGAGGTGATAAAATTTCTTGAACTCATCTACGCATACTTAAAAAATAAAAGACAAAACATGTAAAGTTTTGCTATAATCATTGATTTTCTATTAGATTATAGTATTGAAATTTTTCATTCTAAACTGACCAAAAACGATTTTACTTTATAATTTGTAATCCTTTTCAGGAATTTTAATCAAATTTCGAATGATTGAAAACTAATTATTAAGCATTTGAATTCTGGTGAAAATCATCTGTTAAGATGATGTGAAGATAAGCTGCCTGATAAATTATTATAACTTTATTGTCATGCTAGTCTAAAACATATGTTCGCCTTTGATTCTTGGCTTGTTTAATAAGACATATCACCAAAGGAAATGCCTATTTCCTGAAACAGCTTTTTGTCGATATTTTACAATGCAAAATATGTTATTGAATATAAAAAAGCAGCATACACTGTATGCATCAGTAACATTGACCCAAATAACCCTAGGCTCAGAGACCCAACTCAACAAACCAAAATATATTAACTTCTTTCCAACTGGTGGACACTGAGTTGACACCAGTGCAAATAAATTGTTAATCAAGTTTATTATAATTCCAAACTTTATGTCTTACCTTATGATTGGTTTTCCTTGCTATTGAACAACACAAATTTATTGTTTTGTATTGGTCTATGAATTTCGAATTTTTATACAAAATGATATTTATTTTATTAGCGTAAATTTAGAAAAAAAATAAATATGATAGATGAATATAAAAATGTCAACATAGTATAATATAAAAACGATCCCAGCATAACAGCTACTTTTCTTATATTAAAACTTTTTCCTTATAGTGTATGTAATTCAAAGTCGTACATTCTTTCTACTAAGAAAAATTTTTATGGAAAATTAAATAGTATAAAGAACAAAATATGCATGCTTATTTACCTTTCCTTGTTAATGGAAAATCAGCATCGTCTGAAATAAAAAAAAAAGACAAATAAAAACACTGCATCTATTGTTGTTACAGAAAAGCAACGATTCGCGAAATCAAGTCGGCGGAGAAACAAAATGGGAGAAGAGAAACGTCTAATATACCACGCAGTGTGATAAATTATATTATGCTCAGAAACAAAATATGCGCACATTTCAAAAACTGGTTTGCCATAACTGTTTTTAAAGACTATTGAATTGCAATTTGATTAGGATTTCCATATAATATTAAAACATTACCCATTCTCTTATTCTTTCATATGCTAATTCGTATGATTTTTCTAATGAACTATAAAGGTAATTTTTCATGTATGTGATACGTCATAAAATATTATCGGAGGCACTGTAGGTCCTTAGAAAATGAAAATACAACCTTCATTCAAAAGGCTAGATCATCAACAATTCTGATATTCGCTATCAAAGATGATATCTAAAAGTTTGATGAAATAGATAATTGTTTAATCAGTAACATGTCCTGTCAGTATGATAAATATTTAAAGTAATTTTACCATTTGTTCATATACAGAGAGGTTTAATTTTGGTGTTATATTTACCATATTATATCAATGAAACGATAATTGTCATAAATCTAAAGTCTTACCGATTGCCATCGTAATTTTGTCTTGCATTGGAATGAAGTTATATTTCAGCTGGAACCCCTCCGGAAATGGGTTTGATCCAAACACGTTGCTTTTGAATGGCTTATATAATATATTTGTCGTCCCAGCCGGGAGAGAAATGTTTCCATGTGGTCGATCCGAATTACAATATTCCATTCTTTGTTTGATATAAGGACCTTGAATTCTAAACTGAGACTCTAAAAACAACAGTGTAATAATGTTATATCACTGTCCGCATTTGTGAATACAAGTACACATTCAGATTAAATAACAATTATCCCTATTAACTTTCAAAGAAAATGTACGTTATGATATTTATTACCCAAGTTTTATTCTTGAAATTACAAGCCGAAAAATATTCGTCAAGCATGTTTTTTTTTAATCATGCCCAAACATGGTTGGTGCTTTGTCATTGATGTTCTATAAGGAAATAAAATATAGGCTTAAACCTTACCAGAGATACAACTGATGTCAAACTCTTTGAAATTTATTGTCATCATTATAGAGTTTGTTGGTCCTTCCAACGTCCACACGTAAATATGGTTATTAACTTGATCATCATATCTTCCCAAAAAATTGTACGAATACAAATCCATTTCTGGTAACATACACTTCCTTGTTGTATAACTGCTCTCACAAATTGCAGAATCTTTGGAAATAAATAAAATAATCTCAGTATAGTCATAGTATAATACATAAGTGTGACTCATGATTTTTAGGAAAGTTCAGATACAACTATGTGTACATAAAGTGCTGGTTCTTTTTTCTTTATCAATCTGTCATTTATTTGCATATATGACAAAACAGCATGTTTGAAAAAAAAAATGTAATAAATTTCAAAACCATTGTGCTTACCAGTTTCCGTTACATGAACTTTGAAACCTTTGCCACGGTACAGCATGTTCCCTGCAGGGCAAGCGATAAACGTCAAAAATGCCATTTTGTTTATTATAGAAAACCCGGGTATTTTCCCATTACTACTGCCATTTATTCTACGGAGGTTCTGGTCATCGACAGGTATCGCCGAAATTAGGTCATACGTGATATCATATGATGAGTATATAATAACATCTCCGCAAATACGGTTGTTGAGAAACGTATCGTCGCCTACAGGCTTTTTATGAAATATTAATTGCTTGATGTTAGTTTGAATCATAATTACTTTTTTTAATTAATTTGCCTAGATATAGTTGCTAGGTAAAATGTCTTATCGTTGCTATGTTATATCATAAATTGTCACCTGTACAAATATATACTGAAAGCCTTATGTAAATTAAATGAGGTGGCATTGATTGTTGCAAAAAAAAATATTTGTCAGGAGAAAATATGCCATTTTTATATACAAAATATCGGTAAGTAAAGAATTGCAAAAGAAGAAAAGGTGTTTAATGGATCTAATTGTGTCATCTATGTTTGGAAAAAAAAGTATTGAATTAGTTTTACTTTAAAAAGATATATAAATATTATTTTGAAAAGGCGTTATTGCTTCTTGTTAAAAAGATTGTAATTGCATTTATATTGTTGAACTCAAAACACTCATCTGTAAATATTTTTGATTGTCTTCTTTAATCATTCATTTATTTACACAATCATTCATTCTTTAAGCATTTATTCATTCTTCCATGCATTCATTTATAAGCAAATATTTATTATACCTCTGTTGACGGCCCAAGTCGGTATTACTATTTCCACATTTATTTTAATATACAATTATTTACCTCAAAATTTCGCAGCGAAATGAGTGTGAACTGTAACATGGAATTTTCTATCGGAAGCTGAATTTTCCACGTATATATGCCATTGAACGAGCGCGTCATTGGATAATAAAAACCTATAACAGCAGTTGATGATATTAATTTTGATGACTCAAAATCGAACATTATTTTCCTGTCTGAACCAAGTCTGAATGTGGCAGCTGCAGACGTGTTCCTTTCTAAAATTAAGATAGAAAACGATAGAAATTTATGTATCATGTATTTACGTCATGATCAGGTAGAAAAATATTGTAGCAAATAAAATTGCTATGGTGAAATAAAAGAAATATATTCATTACATATAACAATAGATTAGTGAAATATAACTGAAAATTATACTTTTATGATATCACAGAAAAAAATAAATTAGAAATTCATTGAAGCCAAACTAGACCAATATTTGAATGAATATACACATGAAATGAATATAAAAATGCATCATTTTAAATGAATAGAAATTGCTACAAATTACGCTCCTTCTTAGTGGTATACACATTATAACTGGTGACAAATAAATATTCGCACACTTAGTGTTAAATGTTTTTTACAAAATTATTCTTCAAAGTGGAACTTGTGGTATTAAAGGCTTAACAAGCTCAAACAAACCTGTATTTCTGCAGCCGAATAATTCGAAGTTGATACACAGAACGCCTCCAGCGTCACAGCTAGAGGGATATATTCGAAGAACGTTCGCTTGAAATGGATCACTAAATATGAACGACCGTGATTCTCGTGAATTTATAGGTTCATGATAAACGAACGGCTGGAAGGCGATATATCATTTGTAATACATGTAATTTGTAAAAAAAAGTATTTGAATTCCAAATGTAGCCCAGTGAAATTTGTTTCCAGGTGAACATATTGCTCCTATTCAGACATAAGGCGCACATATACACACATATACATATATTTTTCTTATGAATTTTATGAAAGTTTCAGATATTGAACTGCAATAGTCTTAAAAATGACAGCAATGCCGGGCAAAATAGCTTTAAAAGTAATTAGCATCCTTTGAGGTATGTTGACATTAATTTCATCCGGTTATTTATTTAAAAGTATGTTATTAATAATTTCAATAATATATGTCTGATTCAAGAGCATTGAGATATGCAAAATTAGTATTTAGATTCACTGATATTCAAATTAGCCCAAGAATGTACACAATTTATCAATGAACACTAATTCATTAGACGATAGTACATGTAGTTGGTAGATATGCATATGCGTTTATATAAAAAATATTTTAAAGAAAACCATCGTAAAATCACATTTCCCAAATGCATTAAAACCTTTATAGTTTTTCAAACAACAAAGGCCTATAACTTAAAAAACTGATTTGAATGATATGCCATTAGCTTCAATCACGGTGATATTCAGGTAATGTTTTATTTAAAACTGATCAATCAGTTCAGACAGAAGGAATGACTTAACGAAAAAAGGTCATGGATCATATCTAATTCGTTTTTTGTTCTTTATTTCTTTTTGTTTTGGAAAATATCTATTGCTTGTTTATCGTTAAAAGGACTCTTATCCTAATCTAGTTGCTCGAGCATATGGACAGACATATGGACAGACATATAGACAGACAGGGTTATTTCAATATCTCTTCCTTTTTTATTGTCGACGGATAATGATACATAACCTTTTCGTTGTATACTTTGTAGACGTTTGCTGTCCGGCTATGTTCTAAATCGAACGACTTGCAACTGTTATCGTCTTGTTTACAAATATCTTTCTCATTCCACATTTTTATTTCCAGTCCATCTATTGTGATAGCCTCCATGAATTTCACCTGTGTTTAAAACGTGATTTTAAAAAAAAAATGATAATTTAATGAGAGAAACAGTAAAACTTAAATCTCAAAGTAATTTTCCTGACTAGGTCAGTCAAACACTGTTGCTGCCAGTATTATACATTGATTGCTTAAAGTAAACAAACACATCATGAATTTTGTCACATAATACGCACTGCAGAGCTCTAACAGCAAAATTACATGAGCAAAGTTATCAATATTGTTAATTTCCAACAAATCGTTCAAGACTATCATAAACATGTTAATTAAAGCAGTGGCGTCCAGGTGTTAAGTACATACCAATAAGACACCTTAACATAATGTGGAATAATAAATGAGATAAAAAGAACCATCAGGAAAGATTTAAATAACAACCTGGATATATGGTTTTACATCGGATGAATTGGCACACCAACCAGTTAAATGAGGACGGGCTTCTCTTGGTTCGTGTGATTGCTGCCAGGAAGATGCCGTTATTTGATTCTCCGAAATGTCAAAGTTATTCATACCGAATTCTTGGTTACATCTTTCACTGTAAAAGCCTGAAAACAAATCAGAATTTCATTTTACAGAATTATTCCTTGTATAATCTTGTTTTCAATTATCGGTTTTGCTAGCAATTAAGAAAACAAAATAAATTTATAAGTAAAAACATACTTTCAATGTTTTCTGCAGGATTCCTTGCATCGTAAATAAGGTGTGGCAATGTTTTTAAACTTTAAACAATTACTGTACTAGTATGTTACATTAGGGTTCGCTAATAAAGATAAAAGAATAATTTTCCCCGATTATCTTTATATTGATACGCATTCTAATATAAAACATTTTCCATTGGCAACAATGCATCTGGATTTCGACGTATGAACGTATAGATTTTATATATCACTTGCACAATTGCTCTTAAAACGTGCTTAATATAGCTTCAATTATTTTACTGTACAATTAAATGTCTGTAGCTTTGTTCTTAGTTATTATCAGTGCTAAAATATGTTTGGTAAAGTTATGTATCGAAATCTGGAAATGGGCCGATCTTTTGAAAGCAATGAAAGCAACAGTTTTATATGAAAATTGTAGATTCGGTTTTATTTAGTCTGTTCAAATGAGATAAGAGAAATGTGCAACAACACCCGCGTGCCCCTTAGCACTGACTTAACCGGTTGTCAGTCTTCAACACTGATGTGTTGGTGTCAATGATCCCGAAGGACCAGGCAAATATGAAATCATGAAGTAAAGTAGGGCGGCAACATTTTACATGGCACTTGACACTTGTGGTGTATGAAAATCTGGAAAAGGGTTAAAAGAAACCCGTTGGGGAAATGCCAGTACACTATCTTAACAACTGATAACAATGTAATTTTATCATTATGCACTGTAATCTCATTGGGATATTTCATCAATATTGAGATTTTACATTAATATTGAAAATATTTGATCGATATTAAATAAGGATAGTGAGATGTAAAACAAAAAATAGATACCAGTTTGAATCGCCGAATACATTGTATTATTGATAAAATTGACTACTATTTGGTTCAAATCTGCTGTTTGACTTTTGAGATACATCATTTTCACTAAAATAACAAAAGTAATAAGTTTGATTTCATCATTTTAAATAGAATTTTACGTCTTTTTACTGAACGAATTTATGATAAATCAGTTTAAACCGCATTTTTTTAATTGATGTTTAGCATCTACGTTATTGAAATACATTTTCATTTCTGATATATAATATGGTCAATAAAGTAAATGTTAAATTAACTATCCGATTAAGACAATAAATTGAATGTTGCTTTGTTTTTCTTTTTTTCTTCTTTTTTGTGTTTTGTTCATTTCCGTAAATGTTTATTGAGCAAATTTTAAGAATTGCAACTTTCGACAAAAAATACCTGTACTTTATATAACGTGAAAATAATGAATACGAATACAAATACAATTACTGCAATAAAACTATAAGGCAAAAAACAATTTTTTTTACATTTGATTTATATATATTACTAGTTCTGATCATATTATTTTCTGAATGAACGGTCATATGAAGAAATATATTTACCTTGATCCAGATCATAAGACATTATAGAAATAAACGTTTTCTCGAAGTCCTTTGAAAAGTCATCATCAAAATCTGTGGTGTTTGACTTAAACAATATTGTAACATACCTTCCAAACAGTGACCTAAATTGATCAATATTGTAACAGATAATGAATGAAGAATACACAAAATATACCTATAATCTTTAGTAAACAATCATTACTAAGCTTTATACTCGTATATCCCTGCATTGCAAATTATGTTCTGTAAATGAATCTATTTTAACGCAGCATGTCTCCAGATTCATGCTTATTTTCATGAAAATATTTAAAATGTGTTAAAAATTCAATGTATATTCAAGTCAAAGAAAGCAATTTACACATTGGAAATGGCACTTTCAGTTAACCAAATTACTTTTACACTTACTTTAACCTTATTATCACATTTAGATATTGTTAAATTTGTTTATGTATTTAAAGTACCAGCTTAACTATATGTACTCTAATGTTATACCTTTTACATCGAATAACCACAGGACTGGAAATAGTAGACGTGTCTACAGAATGTCTACAGATGAAAGCTCCGTCGTTCACATGACTCCATCTGTTTTCACTCACGAAAATATGTTCCAAATGATCTGAGATTCAAAAGGAATTAATTGAGAATTAAGGACAGCTCTGCAATGCGTCATTATGAGATTAATCACCTTGTTAGTACTAATCAAATAAGAGACACCATATATAAAAGTTATTCTAAGTAAATTACAGAAAACATTTTTTTTATTTTTTTCAATATATGAAATAAAAACAACAATTGTATCACGAACATTTATTTTGATTAATATATAAATAAAAGAACTATTGCGATGAGGAATAATTCGATAAATAACTTACAAAGATTCAACATGTCAATTTTCGAAAATAGTATTCCGGATACTAATACAGTTTGTCTCGCATCAAGCATTACCAACGTCTCAAAATAGTCACATTCTTGCACAGGTCCTTAATTAGAAAACAAATTTTCACAATTCTTAACATATTTCTATGAAGGGTTGCACAACTTACAAACTCACCAGAATATAACAGTACCAAGAGAAAACAAAGAGTGTAAATTTATATATTTTTCTCTCCTTCAAAAATATTTGAAAGCTATTATCTTTCCATCAGTGTATGATATATTCAATTATTGCGTATGTTACTTTAATTAGTAATAAAAGATGCGATCTTTTTTCTGAATATGACATGCGAAAATCCCATATTTGAGCAAGTGTGCCAATAAGCTAAAGCCTACGGGCAAATAAGTCACCAAGAGCAATATGGACTAAAGGGACACTTGCCCCATGTTATAACCTATACGTATTACTTAAATAAATATTCTTCTAATATTAAATAATAGTGGTGGTTCCTTTGCAAATCACTTTACAATTACACCAAAGGTGCTTCTGAACCTTAAGTCATGTTAATGCTGAAACCTTGTATAATTCTTTATTTATTTAAATTTTGCGATTACTGTAAGAATGTTGTGTGACTAAAACAAACCGTTCTGATAATGGTAACAGCGCTGATTTATACTCATGCTTATTCCTACAAAGGCATAACCGTAACCAGGGTATCCAAACCATTCTTACATGAAAAGTAGAAAATAGTGAGAACATCAATTGCATTTAGATTATTTACATCAGCTAATTAAATTGATATTATATAAACAATTATTTCATTATATGCTTAGCGATTTATTTGTGTCACTGTTTATTTAAAGGAAGTATACACCCCTTAGTTGTAGAGTTGTCCTAATCTTAAACCTTCTTCCAAAGTTGTCTATATTATTTGTGTAATGCTACTGATTATTTTGGGCGCATGAGTCCTGCAGCATGGATTTATGTGTGTATTTACTCTTGTGTAATTGCCTTCTTTGTCCGTTACTGTTATGCTATATATTTTCTTTTTTACGACAATTTCTTATTCTTGCCATTAGAATTCAGAATTATTATCATAACAATAGTTAAGGTCACATTATCTGTTAAGTAACATTTACGTCATCCACAAATTAGATTTAAAAGATGTTTGATGTCAATTTTCTTCCCAAAAGGTTGTTAATAATCTTGAAGTACGTATTTAGTTCAACTAAAAAACATATTATTGTAAGTAAAACATATTGTTTACCAATCATTTCTTGTCCATAGTCTGAAATAAAAACCATGTTTTAAATAAATTTCGCAAATAAACATCAATCTCAAGCAATATGTTTCCTTGACAGTTGACAAATAAAGTTGTATCAGTAAATATATTTAACATGAAAGCACTTTGTACCATTTCTGATCATTCGCTTTAAAGTAACTGACGTTAAGGCAGGTTTTTCCCAAAAATTTCAAATATTTCGACCGGAGATATTTTAATAGAACTTATATAAAACAGTTTACAGTACATCGTTACCTTAAAAAGAAATCTAAACTTAAAAGCTAAACTATTATATGCTTTTAATTAAAAGTCCTTTCTGAAATACATGATCTCCTTTTTATTGCTATAATCAATTAATAGTTTATAGATATCACATCCTTTTGAGGGTGATACCAGACACAAGTGACGTAACGCTTCGGTATATTCAAGGAAAACATTTAATACCTAAAACGCCGTTTGGAAATGTAAAGGGCCGAAAAATTATCTTGCCATGGATACACTACAAATTGTTACCTCCTGAGGTCAAATAAGGCTAAACAGTTTGTAAATCAAAAAAGGGATAATAACAGTGAATGTTGATACTTTAGTTACAGAAATCGTTAAATCTTTATTTTGTTTAAATGAAGAAGTGCATATAAACATTTGTGTATTTATGAATATTTCATAACCTGTCTTTCCCCCATCGTTAAAACTGCTAGGTACTATGTGGCAGAATGTAAACTGATAATATGGCAGCCATTCTCCAGAACTGTTCATGATACGTGCCGATAATGGCACGGGAAGATGTTCTTGTGTAATTATAAACCCATCCAATTCGGGACACTCTGTTGTTTGTGTAAAATCCTAGAGAATAAAAATCGTCGTGAACGTAAGTACATGGTCAAAAACAAGGTTCAATGGGCTCAAGTTTTGCAAATAAGTGTTCGAAGCTTGCAATAAATGATTTAAATCACATGGCATTTGTTAAGAATGCTGATAACTGACGATCTCTAATAAAATACCATACAATGCTATTGGTGAGGAAAGAAATGATACTAAAATGTATAAGTTCAATATTTGTTCAAATTGCACTTTCTTGCAAAATACCCATGAAATGATAAAGAAAAACTAAGTATTTAGTACTAAAATAGATAAATACAGAATCCCTAAAGAAAGCCCAACACGGCAAAATTGAAAATGTTGCAGGCTCGGTTTGATTGAGCCTGTTCATGGACGGTACTGAAAAGTGCAAGTTACCGTCCACGCCCCCTAGCACCGGCTTAAGCAGAATTCAACATTTAAACATGAAATAGTAAAATTTTGACTAAGACTGATCATCGCGGTATGGACACATTTGCTGATGTTTTTAATTGAAAACTTTCAACATTACAAGTTAAAATGATGAAAACTGCTTTAGCCGGTGCCACGGGGCGTGAACGGTAGGACCGTTGATAAACAGGCTCATTCAAAACGAGCTAAAGTATATCATTGAAATTTTGATATTTTGAGCGCTTTTCTGGGATTCTGTTTTCTCTGTTTTATTCCGCCTAAAATAAAAAGATGCCATTATTATATTTTATATTTTATTGTTCTATGTTTACCTGTAACACCAAAAACGGATTAAGAAATGTAGCTTCTTGAACGACGTCGTCGTTAGAAAATATTTCACGTCTGCAGTAAATTAATTGTAAATCTGAAATCGAAGATATTTGAAAGCCTGTGTGATCTTTTATCATTCACTTTAAATATTTTACAAAACAATGAAAGAATAAAAACACGTTTATTTTATTAGTGTTTAGTGTTATATATATTTCTATTTATGTTATAAATACCATTCCTAACTCATCTCACAATCTGGTATTTATTTACAAAACGTTGCTTTGACACGATCTGCATAGCAACTAGTCAGATTTTTTTAAGTCCGAAAATAACAAATCATTTAATTATTAAATTATTGATATGAACCTCTCACATTAACAAATATAATTATAATAATAATAATAATAATAATAAAGAATGTAATAATAATAATAATGATATATAAATTCATATACATTTAAAATACATCGGAGACCAATCAACTGATATTGATAAGAGCCATATGTAACCAGTATCACCTATAATATGACTATAGGCGTATAAATTAAGTTAAACAGTGACATTATGATTAGAGTGCTCACCTGTAAAATCTTTAGTTTCTATCACCTTATGGTATGGAATGTGGCCGTCAATATTGTAATATTGAAGTACTGGTAGACATATGGACATGTTATGTGCACTAAAACCTGAACATTAGATTGACAATCTCATCAATAAATAGTAAGAAAGCCCTTAAAATCATACATTGTTCTTTCATGAGCTTGGCCAATTGAGGAAATGCAGAGAGACATTTTTTTTGCCTATATATAGAATATAAAGGTGAAATTCGAATCTATATTTATTGTACACTAAAAAAATTTGGAGAAGTACACTCAATTCGTTGTCCTCTTGTTAAATTGATGGCAAGGTAGTTCATATAGCCCTGCAGTATAGAGTTAAAGAATAAAATATATTTTACAAAAGTAGACCAGCATTGTAATATGTACCATTCTTGATGTAACAGTTTTTATATCAGTCCATGGCCATTCCTTGTTTGATGTTTTAATAGGTTGACTAGTTATATTTTCTTTATTTTGTTTATTACATATTGCATCTTCAAAATAACAATACAAATACAATTTTTTTCAGGAAAATAATAAGTTTCAATGTACTCGATATAACGTACCTGTAGATCTAGTATTAAATTTTAAACTAAAGCTTTACTTTTATCAGTGTTACAGAAAAAATGTGGTTTTTGTGTAAGAATAACACCATATTAAGTGATATATTGTTATTAAATTAAACCATAATTCGCGCGCTTTCAAAAAGCAATTATGTTAAAAGGGGCAGGTCAGTCATAACACTAAAATAATTAGAAATTGTACCTAAGGGACATCCTTTGTCTGTTCCGTAAATCCCATATGAGCCATTAAACCAGCGTATACTGTCTGACTCTGTCAATTGTTCTTCAGATTCAAAGCAAAAGTTTAGCTGCAATGTATGTTTATTAAATGGCCCAAGCACTGATGTTGAGTTTTGAAAAGAAAAATTCATTACTCTTTGTTGACATTCCTCTGTATATGATTCAGGTTCATCTAATGGAAGAAGAGTTGATATATTGATATAACCAGTCTTCCAACCTTTTGAAGCACCATATGGACAGCCATCCTTCGACATTGGTAAAACGATTGATACATATGGAGATTCGTTTGTGTGAACACCTATATCATATATCCAATGGTTTATGTTTAAATATTTACAAAATAACTGCAGTTTGTGTCTTTCTTTTACAGTAAAATAAAGGTAAAATCAACACTGAAGAAGAAGGCTCGGTCGATTTAATTGAGACTGTTCTTGGTAGAGGTAACTAAATCATTCAATTTCCAGTTTTAAAATGCTTAGATATGTTATATAAAATTTCGGATGCGTTTGAAATAGGGTCAATATTCCACGTTTTCTACTATAGATACTCGGTTTGTCAAATATATTTAAGACTTTTAATGATTTTTATTTTTGAATTTCATCACTAAGTTTTTAACATACTAGTAAAAATGAAAATTTTGTATTTTATATAAAGTCATCGGCAGAGATTTTGCTTAACATTTTTGTTAATCTATCACGTCATGTTTTAATGTGCTATTTAATATAACTATTTTTAAGGAAGGACTTTTTTAATGTTTTACATATAATAAGACATTTTAACAAGCGTTGGTGCAGCTACATTTACGAAACGAATTTTAAGTCCGAGAAAATTTGAAAAATGAGACAAGTTCCTTCCAACCCTTGTTATAATCATGCAATTCACAGGCAGATAAAAATTGAAATAATTATAAGAAACAGTACACTTCAGTATATTTATTGTGAATGATGTTATTAATTTATTTTTCTAAAAGTCTTTTAAATAATTATGGCATTTTAACGTTTGTTTTTCAAAATAAATCTGTTAATAATATCTAAATATCTATTATTTAGTCATCTGTTTATCACAAACTTTACACTTTTTATTTTACAGATGGTAACTTTAAGTTTTAAACTATGAACAATTCATTATTACTTTGTATATAAAATTTATTGAAAAATAAAATCGCTAATGTTTCATTACATGGTATAGGAAAATGTTCTATATACAATAAAAAGCCAAAAGTCAAAATAAAATCTCGATGACGGGGTTATCCGTTGCATTATCTGTCAAATATGCAATTAGGATCTGTATTCTTAAAGTTGATTGGTGGTCCACAATTGTCACATTTTCCGTATGAATTTCAAATATTGATAAAAGCAATAAAAATGTATCATTTGGATATTATATATTATCAAATATTGATTGAAAAAAAAATATCGATCAAATTATTAACACTTAGTATAAACATTTATAAGATGAATAATACATATTTTATTGCAAACAACTTATTATCCATTAATGTACAAAATAATTTAATACTAAGATATCGGATGATATAATAAATTTTATGTTTTTTATGATAAGAACTCCCTTACCTTTTGTAGAACTAAGCATGTATTCTAGTAACAGAATAAAACTAAACGATTTAAAAAGCCTTGCCATACTAGTTACTTCAACATATCATCGTAACAACTATAGTTCTATCATACAGACCAAAATATTCTACTGTTTTACATGCTTCAGTAAGAAAAAATACACTAGAGTATTTGTTGTCTGAAATGACATTACATTAATGACATTAATTAATACGTAATAGATGAAAGCGCATTAATTACATTAATCAATACGTTATAGATGAAAGTGCATTAATTCGTTTTAACAAGCTTTTTGAAAAGCTTTTAAACAAACTAGATGAAACGGTGTATTTGATCCATTAGTGCTTATCTACTATAAGTAGAGTTTTTTTTTTAAATAAACATAAGTTCTTTGATTTCAGCTACATTAAGGTTTATTATTATTATTATTATTATTATTATTATTAAGATTATTATTATTATTATTATAAGTACAATTTATAGAACACATTAATGTAATAACATTACTTACTTTTTATAACAAAAAAAAGTGAAATTTAATGATACAAAAATAATTAAATATACATATAATTTTACATTTAATTGTAAATCTTAATATTTTGCAAATCATTACTTTTAACAAGAAGCATTTGTGAGTAACTACCATAAACTTTCGTTTAAAATTATAATATTAAAACAGGAACATTTCATGAATAAGAAATCACTAATGCCTTTAAACTTAAGTACAATTGGTCACGCTCTTTCACTTACCAACGTTACTGAAACAAGAAAAATGTTGGACACTACTTTCTGTGCTTTTCGTTAACAAGAAAACCTATCATTTCATTGATAGAAATTTACTTTAATTGTAAAGTTTAAAGTTTAAATGATCATAGGGTTGATGGCAATATGTTCTTTCCACCAATCAAGATCATCTAATGTAAGACTAAATGGCTTAAGTACCTTCATCGTGGATGACGACAAGGTTGTTTGTTTTCTCCCATTCTTTTTAATCTTTAAACAGGGAAATGACAAATATCTCAACAAAGTCTCTCTATAACATTCTTCAAATGAACATTATTTGTAGGTAAGGGTTACTTGCATCAATAGTTTAATCAATAATGATAAAAATTAATTGTTCCTTGTGCGACAAAATTTGTCGTCAAAGGTATGTGGTTCTGTGAAGCTGAGTATTGTTGGCGGATTTCCGTGTCATAGTGAACGTCTATTTTGGTTCTCTTGTTTCTCTATTTTCTTACTTATTAATTAATTAATTAATTAATTAATTAATTAATCAATAAAACAAGAAGGGGAACTCTCCTGAGTACATACCTTTTGTAAGAATCAATTAATTAATTAAACATTACATTAAAGCATACATACGAGAGGCAGTCATTAAATCAAGATTTTATGATTATTATATGCTTGTAATTTTTCTCCAAAGGGAAACTTCATTTTAATGAAATGACGTATATGTGTACTCTGTAAAGAGATTTTTTTATGTGATGACTTTTGATGACAATAAAATGGTTAGTAATATAACTTAATAATAGTATCATTCAATTTCTGAAGTACTTTAGAGGATGAAAATGACCAGAATAATATTACAGATTTATAAAAGTCACCCTATTTCATGTGATAAAGATGAAGGGAATGTTTGTTGTGATATGATGTACACTTGCAGCAACCTTAACCATCAACAAATAATTTCTAACAATAAATTACTTTGCCATTAGTACAGATATATTAAACAAACATATTCCAATATTTGATCAATGGTTTATCAAAATTTACATTTACAAAAAAACACAAATACAATAAGATACTTTGCTCTATGTTTTAACCATATTTTAATGTAACGAATTTCCCTTTGATTTTTCCTTTTTCAAATAGAAAATAAGCAAAATTAATTTTAAAAGAAACATGCACGTCTTCCTCAAGTAAATGAGATTATAACATAGGAAATGATAAATAGCCCACAGCATCTAACAATTCATGAAAGCCAAATATTTATTGAGAGCAGTAGTGGCAAACGTAAACAAAAGCTTACATATATTTTTAAAACTTTTAAAACTGTTTGCTGATGAAACTGTTTTCACATAATTATAAAGAAATATACAATTATTAAATATAGACTGGGGGAATATCTTTGAACCATTACAAACCCGCTGTTATGATATTTTCAAACAATTTCCCCAAACAGTATCTTCATTTTACATTATAAATCCTTTGTCTGAGCTAGCCTTCACATTTTTCAACAACTTGCCATTGAATATTCTTGATAAAAATGTTAAATCAATTAATTCTTAAATTCCCTCAACTGAGGTATTTTTTACTTGACGGGGTTTAAGATATTTGTCCAATATTAATGTAACATTTGATGCATGTCTAGACCAATAGCTTTTATGCAAGTTTTCAGAACGTTCCCTCTCTCCGTTTTTTTCAGAATCAACATTAATTTTGTATTGTGCAATATAACCCCAAAAATAAAAATAAAAGGGTTGCAATGCTTTTCACTCAAACCGGGCTGAGAAATGCACACAAATCGATTTTCAATTTAATTCTGAGCATATTTCTTTATCATCTCTTTATTATCATTATTATCCTTTGCAGATTTTTGCAGATTTTCCATTTTAAGTGCTTCACTTGTTTTATGCAGGAATATCACATTTTATGGTTTTAGGCTTTTGAACTCAACGAGTTCCTTTAAATTTGGGTCTGAAATATCGGTCTTTCACAAAGGGTATGAAAAGTTTATTAAACAAGTATTGTAGTGCTGCCTTCTATGTACTAAGGAGAGTTCCCCTTCTTGTTTTTCGTAAGATAAGTATTGTTAAGTCTTTGTTTAAAACAGTAAAGAAACCTGATGTAGTTTTAGCTCTTTTAAAAAGTTAGCACTCTCGAATATTGCTACAGTCATGTTGTCGTTGACGTTGCCGTTACCGATATTATTGCATTAAGGTATTAGGACCCTAATGGGCACTATCAGGAACTAAAGAAATGACATCATAGGTCAGATGTATACCTTAAAGTAGGCCTGTATGCAAAATTTAAACAAAGTTTACCGTACAGAAATAAAGTTATGGCCACTTTTCTGAACTCAAGCTAGAATGTTATGAGGGCCCTTTTTTAGAAATAAGGAACCTTTAAATAATCTGCAATAACATTCTAATGAAAACTGTTTTCCCATGAATTTTTGGTAAGAAACAAATAGTACCATTCAGCTAACAATCCACATGAGCAAAATTATGGTTTCTACTTAAAATTTATGAAATCTGTATAAAAATGTTACCCTACCCCACCCATTTTTACCACATTTCTGACCATTTTTCTACTAAGGGAGCCTAATTCAAAAAATTCTTAAAATTTACCCAAATGAGTGCCTGTTTTCAAAGTTTCCCTAAATTTTTTTAAAAGTATATTGGTTGATCTTGTAAAATATGAAATACTTTTACCGTCTAGTTTTGATTATATTACACTTTGAAAATATCAGGTACCATATTTGTTATTAGATTTAGCATAATTTAGCCAATAAATACCTAATATAAATTAAAAATTTAAAATTAAACACTTTTTTCTTCCATAAGGGATATGAGAGATACATAAATCATGCTAAAAGAATAAAAAGGAAAGAAAGTTGACCCGTCTGGGTTTTGAACACTGGCAGCCCTAATTTTCAATGTCTTTAACAGTAATTCTAGCCTATTTGAATACATTTCAAAGCAGAGGTAATGCTTTAGGGTGCTAATACCTTAAATATTCCTTATACACTTTGTCTCCATCTAAAGGTGCACTGCATCTAACACAAAACGCATCATTGTAAGAACTGATGCATTATGTCGTCATCTATTTATCTTTTTATCTGGAACAGTATAAAACGAGTACAAGTATGGACGTAATGGAATTTCCATGTCGTAACTCTTCCCTTTAACTTCAATTGTCCCAACTGCTCTGACATTTGTCAAGGTAGTATCTAAATGTATGCAGTTCACAGCTATGGTGTTACAACATTTATACGCAGCCATTTGACACTTGCGTTAAGCCTTGCTTGTTAATTTTTTTTGCCACTATTTCGATAGACAAATAAGCATTTTGATTTCACAAGTTTAGCCTACCAATATTTTTTTTCTAGGGTAACACTAAATATATAAATACGGTTATAAACAGGAGTCCAAGGAAAGAAGCGGATTTTTCTTTAAATATTTATTGATAATAGCTTAGTTCTCATAAACAAAATCGTTCTGATTTCGAATTTCTAATTAATTCAATATCCATTAGAGTAAAATGTAGTTCTGCATACATGATGCATTGATTGTCGTAACAGATGAATGAATTGTGTAAAGTGTGCAATGAAGAACCAACCTATGGTCACTTACGTTCTATTTATTTGAAAATCACTGACTAGGTAACAACAATACGTTGTCTAATTTGACTTTGAAACAGCCTGCAACTGACCGCACAACTTCATCTTGAAGTAGGCTACAAGATGCTTTTATGATGCAATAAAACATATAATAGATTTTATATACTCGTCCGATTGGAATGGGAACCAATATGTTTTTACAGAAAACGAAGAATTAAATCAATTAAGAATGGCATTTATATTTTAGTTTAGATGCCATGTATGATGAAGAATGACATATTTGCTATCTTTTCACCAAGCTTCGCTACATTTCTTCTATAATAAAACATATACTTTTTTCTGTCGTCTGCTACTCTATACTTTGTTAACTTCTGAACTCGAAGTAAAACTTCCTAATATAAAGATGGCGCGATCCATACAATCTGGATGCGTTGTACTTCTAGGTGCAGTTTGATATTGTCATGTTTAAGTGAGTTTCAACAATGAGAAGGAAGAATAATCAAATGAATAATATGTATGTATTTATTTTTTCAACAAATTTGAACTAAAGCATCACGGTTGCAAGGCAAAAATGATTTTTTTTTTTTTTTTGATTACTTTTTACCAGCTTTTTACCAGGCAATGCTGTCAACTTCAGGCTGCTGCTAGGCTACAAGGATGCAATGTTGCTTACCTGCAAACTTCACGAACACTATGTTTTAGTCAGTCCCATAGCATCGATAAGCGGAAGGTCTGCTTTGCAAAAATGAATAAAAACATTTTCAATGCTCAATACCATATATTTTAAGAAAATGTATTTTATTAAATATCATATAAATCTCTTTTTTAATTTTGTAAAGTAGATTTTAGCGTTTCTTCCCAAATTACCCATTTTTCCTGACTTCTGTATTATATATTCTATCAGAATAAGACAATTTTATCAAAACTCTCCGCTTGAACAACAATTAAAAAATACTTTGTCTAGCGCATTTCTTGTTTCCAAGTTGCCATACGGTTTGTGTATAAGAAATAACTCAAAAAGTTGATACATTTTAAAAAGTTTCATCACTTTACAAACGACCGTTAAATTGTTGAATCATTACTAGTTTTATTTTTATTTTAAATGTGGTCAGTTTTATGAACATTTACGAATATTCTCTTTAAGTTGATGTTAACCCTTCCTCTAAGTAAGCAGACATTATTACTTAACTTACAAACTTAATTACCTACAATATATATCACTAGGCGTTCCTCTAATAGACGGAAGCAAAGTCATTACGAAAAATCCTATATCATCTATCTTAATTGCTTTATATATCAGATATTTTTGATGTCACGGGATTTCGTAATGTGAACATACGATATACTGTGAAAATTATTGAATTCCTTCTTCTCTGAAAACAAATGCTAAAAAGAGTGCAAACGTGAACACGGCCTTTTTAAAAAAACGAATTTAAATGATATTGAAAACAAAAGCGACCTCCATTTGTGTGCAGTAACAATCCTTCATCAGTGACTAAAAAAGGCAACCTCGTGAAAGATTTTTTTTCAAAATCGACTGTATTATTTGTGTAGGGTAATTTTAATTTCAATACAGCAAATCTATCATTATTGTTTCCTTTTTGTCAGGTATGAAATAAATGATATATATCATTCTTTTATGATTTATGCCATAACAACTCGTGTCCAGTCATATACAGTTTATCAAGGAGCTTTCATGTGTCATGTTTTATGATAACTTTCAAGAGATCAAACTGACTACTCTTACCAATTTCCAATTATATGAGAAAAAGTCAAATTTAATGAAACTGTTGTTATATACAGAGTATATATGTCTACCCGCTGACCTTAAGAGGGAGAGCATCGGATTTGTTATTGAGGGGTCATTGAATCGATCCTCCGTCTGTTTAGCTCATTACGGAGATCATCGGGTTTGCGATTGAGGGGTCGGTGAATTGATCCTCCTTCCACTTAGCTCAATACGGACATCATCGGATTTGCAAAATGAGGGGTCGATGAATCGATCCTCCGCCCGTTTAGCTAAATACGGAGAGTATCATTTCGAATCTTGAATAAGGTATTTCCGTGAAAGTTGATCTCGGACATTGAGACTAATTGTTATTTGTCTCGCGCCCTTTGGCGCCAAGTATTGTACGATTTGGAATAAGACGTGTGATTTATAGCAAAATGACACGATTTATTTTGTGAGTTCTCAGTAATTTAAAAGATGAAAGTACATAAAATTTGTCATTTACACCATAACACGTTGGGAACCATTTAAAAGTTCTTACTTTTGCCAAAAATCTTTTATTTACAAATATCTTATTCAAACTTTATGGATCTTTGCTCCAAAAAAATATAATGTTCAGGAATAAGACATCACTTCTGTGTTGTTATACTTTTCTTATCTTTCGGGATCATTACTTTCAGCGCATTTAAGAGTTGAAAATTGAGTGCCGCTAAAGCGGTGCTAGGGGCAGATGCACTTTTTTATTATTCCAATTGTACAGACTTAATCAAATTTTCATGTAATTTTGTTGTGATGAATGCTTCCGAGGGATCATCTTTTACCAGATTTGTTGAACTTTGCAAAGATTTTAGGGATACTAATTTTCATTGGTATCACATCACGGTATATTGCATTGGTGAGTATTTCTTATCTTGTATACTTGTGTAATTTGAAATTCAAACAGTTCACGCGAAAAAAATATCTTTTTGATTGTTTTACCTCTAAATCAAAGTCCGTCGCATATTTTGAAGCGTTTAAAGTCGAAATACAAAATTTAATGATTTCATTATTTGACTGCTTTAAAGCATTGTGATATAAAATTTATAAATACGTAATTCAATTCATATAATCGACAGTCATTTTCGTTGGATCGTTAATTGGCACAACGGATAATCCCCAATAGAATTGTTTTTATCTGATGAATTACTTGTGCTTTTGTAACTAAAATGGGAAAATTTAGAATATTTAACTATTTTACGCTTGTAGCTGCAGAGAAAATTAATTGATTGATTAAATTTAACAGCAGTGACTTATTTTTTCTATTAGTTCAAGTATTAGATCTGGATGCCATATTCCATTTTGTTGTTATGTATATTTTAACTCGAATACATTCTTGTTTATAAAATTTCATTTAAGAAACTTCTAAATAACAGGTCTGACAATAGGAAGACGAGAAATGAAACCATTGAAAATTATTTACACATTCATTTCACATTTATTTCATAAATGATGAAATATTATAATTTATACGTCGGATGAAATTAATACACAAATAATAGATAGAAAAAAAACATACACAAAAGCATACGTTACGTGACCTGTGGTTGCCAATGAATAACAAAATTATCTTGAAGATAATAACGTGTTAAAATTCCTCAAAATGTCTGCTTGTCTAAATTCATTAGTTTTGACATCACAAAAACGTCAAAGTTTGTGAACAAATGCGTTTTCTTTTAACTTAAGTCAGAACAATAACATATTGATTATATTGATAAGGACAAAATAAGCAAGTATCGAATTTAAGAAGGACATAAATTTTCATTCTCTTTCGATGTGTGTTAACGCCATATAACTGATTTCTACTACAAGCTACAAGAAATAACTTAGTACAAGTACATTTATGCTCAACTTCATATAACGTAACAAATAACGTATGGCCAAAATGCTCACGATGTTGTTTTCATCTTGCTACACTCGTGGTCTCTATCGCCGCAATCTTATTTCTGCGCCTGATGATGAGATAAATGCAAAGGTTCAAACAGCCGCCGATGTTGGAAAATATTGTCCCAGCATGAATCAATGCCTGTGGTACGTTGACATCTATAAGTGTCCAGATACCTGACGGACCTAACGGCCACCATTGAATTATGAATGCTACAACAAACATTGACATGTTTTTAGCAGCTCTTTTTGACTTGTTAGCAGTATTCTCTGTTTGTATATCTTGATGAAGACCGCTAGTATCTTGTTTGATCTTCCTCCATGTGATAATATACAGACCACTGTTTAAGGTGAGGAAAATTAGAAGAGGAACTGTTGTTAAGACGATGTTAGCTGTACCACCATTAACTCCATCAAAAAGACAACTGAAAAAGTAGTTGAATTCAAGAATCAAATCAATATATTTTGAACTATAGGTGTTTCACCGATATCAGTAAGTTATTTCTGCCACATTTTTTTTCTTTCTGAATTCTGTATGTGTGATTATTAGAGAGTTACTGTCGAATTTTTAGAACATCTCTACCATAAAAGTAAATATAACAATCAGATTTGCAGCATCTTAACAATTATTTAATGTATAATGATATAGACATCATGCAAAACTATTTAAATGCAAGAAATGTAGAAATAAAAATTTCTTTTGAGGTTTTGTAGTCCTTGATTTTAGCAACAACAATTCATTCCTTTTTTCCTCTTTTTTTCCTTTATCATCGATTTTCAATCAAAAAGTTAAATGAGAACGAAAAAACTTAAGTACATAGGGAAGTATGTACATAGGGAAACATACTGTTTACCCACTTTTAATTTTGTACTACATGTATTATCTGTCATCATGAAAATTTCAAACCTTTCGGAAAGTCACATCAATGTTAATTAAGGTGTAATCTTTATATATCGTTCTCACTAGTACAAACAATCAATCAAAAAAGATAAAAGAGTGGGAAATCAAAAGGAAAAATGACTTACAATGACCCGGCAGGTCCAAACTGTTTGAAAGCCCCTGCGATCGAGGCACAAACAAACGGGATTCCAAAAGTCCATGTCAGAAGTTTCCAATCATATTTGCCGAATATAAGTTGTTTCTTGAAAACCATAATCATAAACGCGTTAATTGCCACAACATTTGACATCAAGATTTGTGAAGAGATGAACTCTACCAGCAAAAACCCATACAAGTCGCAAAGTTCTTTCGGTCGCACATGCTCCTTCGTGACGACATAGTGAATATGGTCCATGCTGTGAACTATATTAAATCCTCCGTCGCAAATTGCCATGTAGACGACAAAACGATTACTTTTTGACCATGTGAAGAATTTTCTAAAATTTCCATGCTTGAATACAAAGGTTAATGTAATAATGGCACAACTAAAACTGCATAATATACAGACAAGCGCGGGGATATGTATATAATAAAATGATCCGTTAGATAAACCATACACCGGTAAGTCATACCCACTTCTTAATCCTGGTTTTTCACTCTTACTTGAATTTTCATTCATTTTAGAATATCTTCTTAGAAGATTATTGTTAATGTTGTATAATATGCGGTGTCAGTTTCACAGAATAAGCTAAATTAAGCAACAACTTTTATTTATCGAAGCTACTACATTAATAACGCGACGCATTTATATATGTAAATATGTTAGCCAGTTGAATGAATTCACAATGATAAACATTAAAATTTTAAAGAGCAACAAATAAACTCTTACTGATACTACATATTCTGTTAGGAGACAATCTAACAAGTGTAGAATATGACCCTTTTACTTCGGCCAGAATGGTATAATGGACAATGTTGAAGACTTGATTTGTTCGGACTGTACTGGACGGTACTGGTAAATGCCAGCTACTATCTCCACACCTAGATTTTTTAGGGTAATCTAAAATAACTTGTGTATGCGTTAGAATTTACCGATAATTTAGTACATGTACTGTACACATGCTGTATATTTAGAAAGCATGGAACTTTTGCTTTTACGAGAATAACGTTAGATTTACAAATAAGTTAACAACAATTTAACCTGTGAGTATCCTTTATTACTTATTAATATTAATTACATTTTAACAGTTATAACTTATTAATAAGTATCTATTACTTCATTTTTAATATTTATAGTTTCGTAGTTATTTCCACGTGTGTTCTAGGCAGGCCTTGCTCCTTTGAAACCGTTGTTGCCCGTAAGGGCCTTAATTAATACCCAAATGGGCATTAGTAAAACTGGAAACACATTAAAGATTTAAGCAACGGCAACTTTATTTTTAATTAAACATTTCCGTAGTTTTGAAATGTTGTTTAACGACATGAAGCTTTTAAAACATCAATAACTTTTAAGACAGGTAATGTTGGTCATTTTAGGTTAGGTTTCACTTTTTACCAAAGCTGTCATGGTCATATGGCAAATTTTAAGTTTAACAAGTTAGAATGTGCTCCGTATCCCTCCCTTCCTTAAGTATATGTGTTCAGTACACTGTGTTCCGTAGCATTTCAACTTGATGAAAAAATGCTAAAACAGCACTGCATTAATGTAAAACACAAACAAGGGTAATCATAAAAAAAATCATATATTTATCTATAAAACAGTGAGAAAAAACAGTCCCAAGTGTTCTCGTAAAAAAGGTAAAATATAAATTTCGAGAAAAAAACACTAAAATTATCAAAAAAAGCAAATTTTCATACAATTTTTTCAGATTTTATTCAGAATAACAGAAAATGTGTGTGTATAGTTCCTTTAAAATAACAGTGTGTCCTGTACCATAACTTTATGAAAATATGCTAAACATCACTGTATTCACTATATATATTGGACTTAGTAAATCTATAAGAAACTAATGTTCGTGAAGTTGGCAGCCTAACAGCCTGAAGCTGGCAGCCTAGCAGTCTGAAGTTGGCAGCCTAGCAACCTTAAGACAACTAAGATTAGTACAAACTTGAAAACGGTCAGAAATACATCAGTAGCACTTTCTTAGATATTTCCACGCCTTTTTTCAATATCGTGATCTTTATTTTTTATGATATTATTCCATCTTATTTGGGAAAAATAGTTTAAGACCAATTTTTAAACCAAAATTAATGCTTAAATCCTAGCATTTTATTGTCATACAAATACCTTTCAATGTCTTGTACTAAGTATTAAATAACTCTTCTTTTTTCTTATACCAACATTTGTTTAAATCGACTGAAAATCATGATATATTGTTTGATAAGCAAAATGATTTAAGAAAGGCAGAAGTACAATTGGTCACGTTCTTTCACTTACCAACATTATTGAAGCAATAAAAGGTTGAACACTACTTTCTGTGCTTTTCGTTAACAAGAAAACCTATTATATCATTGATAGAAATTAACTTTAAAGATATACTATGCTCAAATTTGATATAAAAATATTGATAATTGCTACACAGTCTCTTTGTAAATATGAAATAAACATGTTTTGACTTCACACAAAGTTAATATGTCATGTTTAAAACTCTACACACATAGGTCGTCACAATATGAATATATTGTGTTGTTAAAAAAGTGGCAAGTTTTTCAAAGAAAAGACCAGCTTTACTTGTCCTGTAATAGAGAACGTGATTTCAAATATAGTTTATTAATCATTTTTCATTTAAATCAGACATATTCAGTAAGAATTTCATAGGTTTTAATAAATTTTTTCGATTAAAATATTTTCCTCAAAGGTGAGCATAGTATTTAAAATTTAAAGTTAAATGATCGTAGGGTTGATGGCAATATGTTCTTACCATCAATCAAGGTCATCTTATGTAAGACTAATTGGCTTAAGAACCTTCATCGTGGCTAACGACAAGGTTGTTTATTTTCTCCCTTGCTTTTTAATATTTAACAGGGAAATGGCAAATGTCACAGCTAATACTCTCTTTCACATTCTTTAACTTCACATAATTTATAAGTAAGGGGTTATTGTATCAATACCGATAAAAAATTAATTGTTCCTTGTCCGTCACATTTAAAATTTGTCGTCAAAGGTTCTTAAAAGCTGAGTATTGTTGGCGGCTTTCCGTGTCAAAGTGAACGTCAATTTCGGTTCTCTTATTTCTCTATTTATTTATTTATTTATTTATTTACTTTTGTAAGATAATTATTTAGAAAACTATATTAGCTTCATAGTAAGTTGCTGTGGTTTTATTATTCTTGTGTTTGAAGGTAGTTGATACATTGTAATTGCATTTCATAAACAGTATATTCTCAATTACATTACGTGTGTCAATAATTCTTATAGTTTACAATTCTCTCAGATATTTCAGATGTTAAAAAAAATAAAGCAGAATATATCACTTTAAAATCCTGATTACTTCTTAGAAGTTTTGAAAATATACCACTACAAATGTTTTAGATATGATGCTTTGAATAATACTTAAATCTCTTATAATACAATATTAAATGGCATTGTAGCACATTAAATGTGTTGAGTTCACGATAATGCTATAAGTACAATGAGACGCAAATAAGATAACACAAACAATAATGTAAACAGTAATGTATTTTATGATGATTATAATTGCTATAACTTAATTCTAAAGTAGTTAATGATCGAATAGCATACAATACATAATTCAGAATTATAAATTGAATTCTTTATGATGATTATAAACATGCAAATTTGTCTTTTGAATCTTATGCAATAAAACTAAAATATTGCCTTATAGACTATAATATAAAGTCAATTTGTTAACATCACATTAAAGCATACATATATATTTTATTTATCTATTTTCATTTGACATCAAAGGCACTCATTAAATCACGATTTTATGAATAATATATGCTTTTAATTTTTCTCCAAAGGGAATTTCATTTTACTGAAATGACGTATATGTGTACTCTGTAAAGAGGAAATAAAATATGTGATGACAATAAAATGGTTAGTAATATTACTTTATAATAGTATCATTCAATTTCTGAAGTATTTTAGAGGATGTAAATGACAATAATAATATTACAGATTTATTAAAGTCACCATATTTCATGTGAGAAAGATGAAGGGAATGTTTGTTGTGATATGTTATAAGATTCATATGTACACTTGTAGCAACCTTAACCATTTACAAAGAGTTTCAAACAATAAATTACTTTGCCATTCGTACAGGTATATTATATATCAATAAAAACATATTCCAATATTTTATCAATGGTTTATCAAATTTTACATTTACATTACAAACAAATACGATAAGTTGCTTTGCTTTATGTTTTAACTATATTTTAATGTAATGAAGTTTCAAGATTTTATGTTTTTGAAATAGAAAATAAGCAAAATTAATATTTTGCAAAAATATCTTGCACGTCTTCCTTAATTAAATAAAATTACAACATATGAAATGATTAATCGCACATAGCATTCAACAATTCATGAAAGCCAAATCTTTATTGAGAGCAGTAATGGCAAACGTATACAAAACTTACATATATTTTTAAAACTTTTAAAACTGTTTGCTGATGAAACTGTTTTCACATATAAAGAAATGTACAAATATCAAAAATAAACTGGGGGAATATCTTTGAACCATTACAAGCCCGCTGTTATGATATTTCAAACAATTTCCCCAAACAGTATCTTCATTTTACATCATAAATCCTTTGTCTGAGCTAGCGTTCACATTTTTCAACAACTTGTAATTGAATATTCTTGATAAAAATGTTAAATCCATTTATTCATATAAGGACTCCACTGAGGTGGGTTTTTGTTGTTTTTTTTTTTTTTTTTTTTTTTTTTTTTACTTGACAGGATTGGAGATATTTGTCCAATGTTTATGTAAAATTTGATAAATGTTTAGACCTGTATCTTTTTGCAAGTTTTCAGAACGTTTACTCTCCCCGTTTTTCCAGAATTATCATTTTTTATTATGCAATATAACCCAAAAATAAAAAAAGAGTTGCAACGCTTTTCACTCAAACCGGGCTGAGAAATGCACACAAATCGATTTTCAATTTAATTCTGAGCATATTAACCTTTGCAGATTTTTGCAAATTTTTCCATTTTAAGTGCTTCCATTGATTTATGTAAGGATATTAGATTTTATAGTTTTAAAGTTCTTTTAACTTTGGGTCTGAAATATCGGTCTTTCACAAAGGGAATGAAAAATTTATTAATTAAGTATTGTAGTGCTGCCGTCTATGTACTATGGAGAGTTCCCCTTCTTGTTTTACGTCAGATAAGTGTTGTTAAGTTTTTGTTTAAAACAATAAAGAAACCTGATTTAGTTTTAGCTCTTTAATTAGCTCTCTCGAATATTGCTACAGTCATGTTGTCGTTGACGTTGACGTTGCCGTTGCCGATGCCGATGTTATTGCATTGAATATTGCTTTAAACACTTTGTCTCCATCTAAAGGTTCACTGCATTGGACAAAACGCATCATTGTAGTGTAAGAGCTGATGCAATTTGTCGTCATCTATTTATCTTTTTATCCTGAACAGTATAAAACGAGTATTATTAGGGACGTAATGGAATTTCCGTGTCGTAACGCTTCCGTTTAACTTCAATTTTCCCAATTGCGCTGCGCGCTGACTTGCCAACTTTACGGATATAATGAGTCCCATAACAACGGTAAACGGCGGGCCTGCTGTGAAATAATGAATATAAAAATTGCAAAGCTCGATACTATGCTGGCCGATTTCTGCTTTAAGAATTTTGTGTTGTAATTTATATTATATTAAAAATCTCCTATATATCATAAAGTGGGTTTCAGCGTTGCCTCTCAAATTACGCTTTTCCAATATTCTTCGCTTGAACCACACAGTAAATAAATTATTCATTCATGCTTTCTCTAGTGCATTTCTTGTTTCCAAGTTACCATACGGTCATGTAAGAAATAACTCACATGGTTGGTGCATTTTAAAACGTCTCATTACTTAACAAACAGCAATTAAATTGTTGAATCATTATCAGTTTTATTTTTAATTTGAATATGATCCATTTTATGAACATGTACGAATTTTCTTTATAAGTTGTTATTAATTCTACCTCTAAGTAAGCAGTACTTAATTACCTACAATAAATATCACTATCGGCGTTCCTCTAATAGACGGAAGCAAAGTTATTACGAAAAATCCTATATCATCTATCTTAATTGCTTTTTACATCAAATATTTTTGATGTCACGGGATTTTGTAATGTGAACATCTGATATACTGTGAAAATTATTGCTTCTCTGAAAAACAAATGCTAAAAGGAGAGTAAACGTGAACACAGCCTTTTTTAAAAAAAACGAATTTAAAAATATTGAAAACAAAAGCAACCTCCATCTGTTTGCAGTAGCAATCCTTCATCAGTGACTAAAAAGGCAACCTCGTGAAAGATTTTTTTTCAAAATCAACTGTATTTTTTGTGTAGGGAAATTTTGATTTTCAATGCAGCAAATATATCATTGTTGTTTCCTTTTTGTCAGGTATGAAATAAATGCTATGTATCTTTTATTATGATTTATGCCATAACAACTCATGTCCAGTCGTATACAGTTATCAAGGAGCTTCCATATGTCATGTTTTATGATAACTTTCAAAAGCATAATGTGAAGTTGATGGAGGCACCCCTTTAAAAAATGTTGAGCGTTCTTTGCGTTAGTTATTCTTTGCGGTAGTTTGGCGCAGTCTCCGCCATGTTTTAATCAGAAAGAATAAAGGCAATGAATTAAGAACATATTCTTTTCTTTTTAGGTAAGTATTTACAAGTTAGAGAAAGAAAAGACTTTCCTCGATAGGTTTATTCATTGTATTTTTCGTTTATCGTAACTGTTATCAATGACATTGTATTGTTTTGCTTGCAAACATGTTTAAAGTTTAGAGTCATATGTTTTCGCGAATAAACGTTTTACATACGCATTTTAGGATTCATCTTTATATCATCATATTTTTACTGTTTATTGTTAATACGCATTTTACATGATAATTATGAACTTGTTATAAGTATAATACAGTTTAATAATTGTTAAGACAATTATTTAGAAAAGCATGTATTATGCCATGTTTGGAAAGAGCGATTAAACGACATAAGGTCGAACATATAATATATTGTTTTGAACATTACTAAATAAACGACATAAAGTCGAACATATAATATATTGTTTTGAACATTACTAAATAAACGACATAAAGTCGAACATATAATGTATTGTTTTGAACATTACTAAATAAACGACATAAATTCGAACATATAAAATATTATTTTGAATGTTGTTTATATGCTATTTGTCTCACCGAACATATGAAAATTCATTATTATCTTGCATCTTTTGTTAAGTATATACAGTTATAAGTGCCAAATTAATTGATTGTCAGTATTATCATTTGTGCCAATGATTTAGATTTTATTGTTTTATGCATAATAGTAAATTCTCAAGTTAAGTATCTATAGTAGCAGTTTAGTAATCATCAGTTTAATATGTTTTTATTTCAATCAGATATATAAATAATTAAGGTTGTGTTGTTAATTAGGTTATTATTATTCATTCCAAACATTTTACATTGCAGTATTATCATAATAATGATTTATATTTTAATACTCTTTGCATGTACCCCTAGACATGAGTAAAGTCAAAACATTGTTATTTTTAGTTGTGAACAATTAGTTAAATGTTATTATGCCACATGTTGTTATGCAACGGCAGTCTCCGCCGTGTTTTAAGTAGAAAGAATAAAGGGCAATGAATAAGAACATATTCTTCTTTCTTTTTAGACTCCGTATATATCTTCAATTTGACCCGGCCAACAATAAGAGGAGCGTGCCTGAGTGAGTGCTTGTGTATGTATGTGTATATGCGTGCGGTGTGTGTATGTGTATGTGTGTGTGTGTGCGTGCGTTTGAGTGTGTGTTTACATTACTGTTTTAGAAGTGAATAATTATTAAAATGGAACATATTATGTTGAATACATGTAACAACAGTATGTTTACTGGAATGTTTGTAATTCATATATGAAAGAACATAGTAAATGGAAAAAAAATCAAGAGATCAAACTGACTACTCTTACCCATTTCCAATTATAAGCGTAAAAGTCAAATCTAATGAAACTATTGTTATATACAGAGCATATATGTCCATCCGACGAGCTTAAGAGGGAGATCATCGGATTTGTTATTGAGGGGTCGTTGAATCGATCCTCCGCCCGCTTAGCTAAATACAGTCATCATTGGATTGATAATTGAGGGGTCGATGAATCGATCTCCCGCCTGTTTAGCTCAATACGGAGATCATCGGTTTTGTAATTAAGAGGTCGCTGTATCAATCCTCCGCCTGTTTAGCTCAATGGACAGCATCGGGCTTGCAATTGAGAGGTCGCTGTATCGATCTTCCTCCGCCTTAGCATATTTTGAAGTGTTTAAAGTCGAAATCAAAATTTAATGATTTAATTATTTGACTGCTTTAAAGATGGTGATATAAAATTTATATATACGTATATATACGTAATTTAATTAATATAATCGACAGTCATTTTTCGTTGATCGTTAATTGGCACAACGGATAACCCCCATAGAATTGTTTTTATTCTGATGAATTACTTGTTGCTTTTTGCTAACTAAAATTGGGAAAATTTTAGAATATTTAAATATTTTACGCTTCAGATGTAGCTGCAGAGTAAAATGAAATTGATTGATTAAATTTAACAGCAGTGACATATTTTTTCTAGTAGTTCAAGTATTAAATCTGAATGCCATATTCCATTTTGTTTTTTATACATGCATATAGTTTAGCTCATATACATTCTTGTATATAAAATTTATTTCATTCAGATCCTTCTAAATTACAGGTTTGACAATAGGAAGACGAGAAATGAAACCATTGAAATTTATTTATATTTACATATTTATTTCACATTCATTAGATGAAATACTGTGAATTTTATGAATACAATCAATAAACAAATAATAAATGAAAAACATACAAAATATACACAAAAGCATACATAACGTGACATGTGGTTTCCAATGAATATCAAAACTATCATAATTCTCAAAATGTCTGCTTGATTAAATTCATTAATTTTGACCTCACAAAATTATTAAATTGTCTGAACAAACGTCTCCTTTTAATTAGAGTCAGAACATTAACATATCGATAATTGATAAGGACAAGATAAGCCAATAGCCAACTTAATCTTTGCAAATGTGTTAATGCCATGTCACTGATTTCTACTACAAAACATACCTCAGTACAAGTACATTTATGCTCAATTTATATCCGTTCACTTGCTCTTTAAATAACGTAAGCCAAAAAATCTCACTGTTGTTTTCATTTGCTACATCGTGTCTCTATGCGCAATCTTTTTTTCTGGCTTGGATGAGAAAAATGAAAAAGGTTTCAAACAGCCCGATTTGGGAAAAATTTTGTCGCAGTATGAATAAATGCCTGTGTACTTTTGAATCTAAAAGTCCCAATCCCGTGGACCTAACGGCCACATTAAATTATGAATGCTATAAAAAACATTAATTTTTTAGCAGTTTTTGACTTGTTAGCAGTTTTCTTTTTGTATATTTTGTGAAGACCTTTGTATTTGTTTGATCCCCCCATGTAATCGCCCTTTTTTAAGGTGAGGAAAAAAAGGGAAAACCTTTTTTAAAAACCTTTTAGCGTACCCCCTTAACTCATAAAAAGGGGAATTTAAAAAAATTTTTGATTTAATTAAAGTAAAAATTACTATTTGGCTTTTTAAATAAATGGGGCACAGAATCTTATGTTTTTTTGCTACCTGTTTTCTTTGGGGGTCTTATGTGTGATTTTAGAAAATTTTCGGTCGAATTTTTACAATATTTCAGAAAATTAACAAAACGTTTTTTAAAAAATATAGTATTTTGCAGCAAAAAAGTAAAAATAAAAATTTTCGGTTTGGGTCATTTTTTAAAAACAAATTTTTATCCTTTTTTCCATTTATCAATCAATTAAAAACATAGGGAAAATAGATTTTTTTTTGCATTTAAATTTCAATGTGAAAATTTTTTTTATGGCAAAAAAATTAAAATCAAAATGAAAAAAGACTTACTATCCCCGGGTGGGCCAAACTGTTGAAACACTGCACCGAAACAAAACCCAAATTCAAAAATATGTCAGAGTTTCCAATCAAAATTGCCGATTCTTGTTTTTGAAACCTTCATCAACGCGTTTGGACTACATTTTACATCAGATTGGAAAGTATTAAAACCCCAAAAAAACCCCCCACAAGTCGCAAAAATTTTTTTCGGTCCACATGCCCCTTTGTGACACATATGAAAATGGGCCCGCGTGAACTTATTAAAACCTCCCTCGCAAATTGGCCATGTAGACGACAAAACGATTACTTTTTGACCATGTGAAGAATTTTCTAAAATTACCATGTTTGAATGCAAAAGTTAATGTAATAATGACACAACTAAAGCTGCATAATATACAGACAAGCGCGGGGATATGTATATAATAAAATGATCCGTTAGATAAACCATACACCGGTAGGTCATACCCACTTCTTAATCCTGGTGTTTCACTCGAACTCGAATTTTCGTTCATTTCAGAATATTTTCTTCAGTAGATTATTGGTAATGTTGTATGATTTGTGGTATTACAACTCTATAATTAACCGGCTGAAGAAAACTGAAGTTTCAGGGGAAAATCTATAATTTCTGTCTCACAGAAATATGGTTGTATTAGTATAAGGTAATATAAGCAACAACTTTTATTTAACGAAGCTACAACATTAACAATGCGACGCATTTATATTATGTATATATGTTAGCCAGTTGAAGATAAACATTAAAATTTTAAGGAGCACAAATAAACTCTTAACTTTACTACAGATTCTGTCAGGAGACGAAAAAAAAGGGTTGGTTTATTTGGGACTGTACTGGATGCCAGCTTCTCTCTACACCTATGCCATTGTTTAAGGTTATCGTAAATAACTTGTGTATGCGTTAGACTTTACGACAATTAAGTACATTGTACTGTATATTTAGAAAGCATGGAACTTTTCCTTTTACAAGAATAACGTTTGATTTACAAATAAGTTAACAACAATATAACATTTCTATATGCTTGACGATAGATTCTGCATCTTTTTGCATTGCAAAATAAAATCTGAAACGATATGAGCAATAAAGAAATGCTTGTTAGTGGCAAATAAAAGCGCAACAGCTCTATGAGCTGAAACAAAATGTGCGTATAAGTCATCATGTATACAGTATAAACATGTTCTAAAATCCCGAATAGTTGAGATTTTCCGGGAGCACTGTGGACAAACAATTGTTGCAACTATGTAGACTTGTGAGATATTTTACCTTTTAAGACACATTTTGTGCGCCCATAGCATCACTACAAACCTTTTTAATTTGTAAAATATAATGTATTGAAAACAATGGACTTAAATCAGTATGTTCTGAACCCTTTTTTCTTATATATAACTTCACGTAAATATACGTTCTTTCAAATACTTGGTTTTAATGGATTTTTTACCAATAAATTAGTTCTTTTTTTTTTAGTTTTCTCAATTCTATATAAAATATTAGGAAAATCTTGCGTTATTGCTTCCTTGTATTTAATCAATGAAATGAGAAATATGATGAGAGTAATTACTAGTAATATGTGGAAAATAGACTAATTGATGCGTACACATTATTATTTAATTAGGGGTAAATGCAACAGCTTTATGAGTTTTTTCCATGTCTGTTTAAAGCAGTCTCATTAACCAACATAACAGTATGTTATTCAAGTTACATGAGCTTGATGTAACAACTGTTGTATTAAAGGTTATATAAAGTTATTTCAGGATGTAATTGTTAAAGCGTTTGTATAATATTTGTTATAAAGTTTTTTGACAGGTTATATGGCTCTATATAAACGGTTGTTTGGAAATATAACCCGAGCCGGTAGGCGCGGGTTATATTGCAAACAACCGTTGATATTATATGTTAATAAATAAGTGATTTGATATTGGCCCTGTTATTTGTCCGAGGGCAGTCGTATTGGCCCAAGGCCGATATCAAATCACTTATTTTTTGACAATTTTATTAAATAACTACAAGTACTTATAATATTTCACATTTAATCTTCGGTTATTTCTTCTTATTTCAATTCTAACATATTTTAATTATAACAAAGAACAACTGTAAATATTACTGCATTTTATCAGTTTGTTTGGAAAACCTACATTTTGTAACTTATATTGTGCATGTACAACAAAATGTCAGACTGTGAATATTTAGAAACTGCATGAGAATTTTTTTGCTTTATTTATACAACCGAGTTAAAACAAAATGGCTGCCATTTCCCACTTTCTTGCAGAAATCTATATCATTTTTGGCCGTGCTTTATTAGCCAATCAAATTACTCCAAAATGCGGGCTTTATATCTATATTACTTTTCGGCCCGGGGCCGAAAAAGTGATTTAGATATTGGCCCTGTTTTCAGGCAGGTTATCGTGTTATTAAACGTGGCAGGTGCTTTTTATAGGATTATAAATATACTAGGATAATAAACGGTCTTATAACCTGTCAGAAATATTTATAACGAATTTATAATACAGCAAGAATCGTTTTGTAAGACAAATGAGATTTCTTCATAAATCGGCAGCAAAACAAAAAATGTTACCCAGCAAATATCATCTGTGGCGATCTTAGGTTATCAAATGAATATCACTTTAGATGGTGCATTATCTCTCATGAACAGACGAAATCACATCGAGTCTATAATTTTCATGTAATGTTGTCTCATTGATTTCGAGTCGTCACATGTCAGCGTCAAAAGAATCTATTTTACGTATTTGATTCATTTGTCTATGCTGAAAAAAAAATCATGCGGATGTTGAAAATATTCATTTAAACCACCTGTATGTGCGTCATTGGCAAGGTGCATGCGAAATCAGACAAACATATTATTATTGGCCTGGTTGCACTGTTTGCCTGTTTATTTTATGGTGAATGTCGGGCGGCGGGCGTTCAGGCGGTTCGTAACAGTTTTCTCAGCAACTACTTATCACGGCCTCTTGATATTTGACATACAGCATTGAAACGTGGTCCCATACCTTGGGATTCTATTTCAGATCTGTTGCTTATATCCACTTCCTGTTTACCGACTTGGTTAAATTTTCGACAATAATGGTAAATGGTATGAAATTTCTCGTAACAGTTTTCTCAGCAACTACTTATCACAGCCTCTTGATATTTGCGATACAGCATTGATACGTGGTCCCATACCGTGGGATTTGATTTCAGGTATGTTGCTTATCCACTTCCTGTTTACCGACTTAGATAAATTTTCGACATTAATGGTCAATGGAAGGAAATTTTCGTAACAGATTTCTCAGTAACTACTTATCACAGCCTCTTGATATTTGCCATACAGCATTGATACGTGGTCCCATACCGTGGGATTTGATTTCAGGTATGTTGCTTATCCACTTCCTGTTTACCGACTTAGTTGAATTTTCGACATTAATGGTCAATGGAAGGAAATTTTCGTAACAGTTTTCTCAGCAACTTCTTATCACAGCCTCTTGATATTTGGCATACAGCATTGACACATGGTCCTCTACCGTGGTATTCGATTTCAAGTCTATTTCTTATCCACATCCTTTTTTCCGACTCAGTTAAATTTTCGACATTGATCAGTGGCAAATTTTTTTCGTAACATCACAGCATCATGATATTTGGTAAACAAATGCAACCCGGCCTTTTCTGTCTTTGGCCCATTTTTAATAAATAGTGAAGTTTCGCTTTAATTAACGTAATAACCAATTAAGTAATTAATAGGTAAATGTTTGTTTTGAACACATTTCACGCGTTTGACTTCTTAAAAACGAGTGTTGAACAGAGACCAAATAGTCGGAAAAAAGGAAACACATTTAGGAAAGTTAAAATGATCAAACAATAAGAACAAAGATCACATGGTCAGAATAAAGTCAACACAGTTGAGAAAAGGACAAGCACGCCTTTGAAAGAGTTAAAAATGACAACCCAAGTTGGAGAAAGGTCACACAGTATTGAACTAAGAACACACAATTGGAAGTGTTGAAAAGGCTATAAATACAATGTACCATCAAATAAAACAAAATCCACAGAATAAAAACAAAAGTCACGCGGTTGGAAAAAATTAAAAAGACGGAACAAAGGGCGTGTTGGATAAAAGACCGCGTGACTGGACCAAAACCAACACACAAGTAACAGGGTAATGGGTTTTTTTAGATAGGAACAGTCCGCACCAAGGAAGAAACATTAGTCAGTTAAAACAAAAAACACCTTTGGACAGTTTGGTAGACTGCTCAGTATGAACAAAGTGCCTCACAGTTGAAAAAAATCAGTGGCAAATATAACAAATATAACAGAAATCAACAATTATTATAAATTAATGTCTAGATAGTGGAATTAATTGATTCTTTAAAACAAAAATCCCGTTAGATTGAAACATTCTACATTCCGGGAAAATTATCAGAAGATCTAAATCAGTGGCAATGGGACAGAGCAAAATATAATTCAATTAAGTTTACAGAACAGAATACATCAAATAATATATGATCATATTTGGCAAATTCTGAAATGGTGGATTGGAAATTTTCAAAATTAGCCTAAAGGTTGATTTTTTGTGTATGTATCACCTGGGGTGTTTTTTTTTTTCTTCTTTTATTACAAATCGAACACAAATGTTCCATACTTTCATGATAATAATTAATCCCATGGCTTTTACATTCTAAATATGAATGCCTCATTTAAAAAAAAAGAAATGGAATTGCTCTGTCTAAACTATGTACAAATGAAATTAATAAAAGATTTTTAATGGAAACTCTAGATCATAAAGGGAATAATTTGACACAAAAATATTCACAACAAAACCAACATAGTGCGTTTGCGACCTGCATGGATCCAGATCAGCCTGGGCATCCGCGCAGTCTGATCAGGATCCATGCTGTTTCTCCACTTGTATTAGGGTTTGTAAGCGAACAGCATGGATTCTGATCAGACTTCGCGGATGCGCAGGCTGGTCGTCTAGATCCATGCTGGTCGCAAACGCACTATTGTTTTTGTCATGACGCGGCTCATTTATTTAATTAACCTTCTAGCACTATAAATAGATAGAGCAATTGTATATTGTCCCTTATGATTAAAAAATTCTGACATTTGATATAAAGTACTGCTATATAAAAAATATCTAAATCATTTATAACTTCAATGACAATTTGCAAGAAGGAAAATACTCCAAAATGGCTTTAACTTGCAATATTAATGATGGAGTCTCTATTCCCAATCGTTGATTCTTGACATTGAAAATAGAATTAGAAAATGGAAATCCTTAAAGAACCCCAAAAAGGCAAAATTGAAAGGTTTGTTTGAACCATATTCATTGACGGCTGTGTTGATTTCACGCCTTGTTTTATATATTATCACCCTTAGGATGGTGACAGCCTTATAAATTTATCTTTTAATAGTTGTCTTTGCTTCTTTACCTCTAACCTCTTCACAAGATTCCGTTCTATATTGTTCCGCCCATTGCTTTAACATGCATAGCATGCACAATCTGGAACTTAAGAACCATCCGTTGTCTTTCATTGAATTGCATGAACATGTCTACTTCAAAATTTTAAGATCGGTGCAGTTTGAATATATTTGCGCTAAATAACACAATTTTCAAATGAAAAATTTCATCATGGACTTAGGATTCATTCATTCATGAGGAAGTTATCTGGCTACATAACGGGAGGTCGGTGGTTATATTTGGTGCCCGGTCGTGCTGAAAGTCTGGGACAGAATAACAACTGAAGTTACTAAATGTCTTGTACAGTGTTGGGCCAACTTAAAATCCAACAAAATAAACAAACCATAATATTTTTCAGACCGCTCAGGAGAGTGTCAAATAATGAAATTCCGGAGCAGCTTGCCTTCCATTTTGCAGTGAAAATTAATTGCCTATGGCACTGCGTTTTACAGTTTCGCCATAAGAAAACAAATAAGGAAATTCTACAACAATATGCTTTTTCTACCTTTTATTTTCAAAGTATAGCAAAATTTGACAAAACACAGGCCACTGTAACAGCTGCCACTATATATTTTTCCTCACTGCATAGCACAATGGCAACTTTTACTTATCCAAATTTCCTGTCTAGTTCAAGAACTTATTGATATCATCAACCAAAAGGATGTAGTATATTCAGACTGCAAAATGCTAAGGCTGGCCCGGCTCTACATGAATATAGGTGGCAAAATTTATTATCTTTCAAGGGCAAATGGCTTGCAATATAGGTTCCTTTAAATTTGTAGCATATGATAAAAGCATAAAGAGTATCATAGCAATCAGTTTCACAATGTCACATGTACTTAATGAAAATAAAATTTTCTCAGAATGCACGGATTAACACCACTGTATCTTATTTTCAGCAAAAAAGATAAACGATCAGCTATCTTTGTATGTTGAAAGAGACTTTGATTTACATGTCAATACAGCACAAATACAAATTCAAAGCTGGATAAATAATGGTAATATATCAAACAAATAACCAAAAGCAAGCTAAGCAATCTTCTCATTTATTGAAATGTAGTTATTTTTTAATGTTAACCTTCGCAAAAAAAATGATAACTGTAATTATTTTCAATAAAAGATTATGTTTTCCATCACGAGTAATCTTTATTCTCTATTTTTCTTAAATAAACAATATATAATGCCCTTAAATTCAGATATATATATAAAGAATGCAAGTTATCTGAATAAATAAAGTACAACTTTTGGCTACAATACATTTAGCATGGACAAGTTTTGGCTACAATATACAGCATGGAAAAATTTCAAAAACTTCAATACTAACACTTTACCTGCTGGAGCTGAAAGTAATCAACCTTTGACATCAGTATAGAGCCAGGTATAGAGCCAGGTCGGCATGCACTAACATGCAGTCTGACAAGGGCCTATACTGTTCATTCCTCATTTTCTCTACTTTGATATTGACATCCCTTAAATATTCAACACAAAATTCACAGCTAGGAAAGCCCATTAGATTAAAAACATATATATCATTAGAATCAACAAATATCACCAACCCATATAACAGTGACAGGAGCAACATACAAAATGCCTTGTTAAACATGCCAAAAAATATGCACTTGAACAGACTGGACCTTTTTCATTCTAATTTTTTAAGACTGCCTATAAAAATTTCACTATTATAGGCTAAAAAGAATTCTAGAGGAAAAGACTAAATTCAAGCTTTCCATTTAAAAAGAAAAAAACTAGGTTGTTTTAATCATTTTAGTACAAGTATTTCAGATACATCAATTTATTTCAGGCATTGTATTTTGCTATTTTGAAATAATACTATAATCTTTATTGATTATACATGTATATGTACATTGTACATCAAATTATATGTGTTCTGTTGGCATACTTATTTTATTTACATACTTTGAACTTACAGTAATGTTCCCTTGGTAAGTCCTGTATGACAATCTTGACTGTACAATCCAATAAATCAATTTATTTACATATTACAAGCACTGCCATGTAATATTATATGTATTAAACCTTCAATAACAACACTGGTATGTAATAAATCTTATGTAACCAACTTCTCACAAATATAAACATATAAAGCACCATCTTCAAAGTTATCTGCGTCTTTAAGTTTAAGACATGATTGTATTTACATGTTTACAGGTGTTCATACCTTTAAATAATGTCAATCCAATTTCCATGTTTGACATTAAGTAATAGAGTTCAACTATTGCTTTTCAGTACAACACTTTCCATTCATGTAATGGAATCTATGGAATCTAAGATTTCTAACACAGCCCCCTCACCCACCCCTTTCAACTGCATTGCACATTATATTCTTTTTCTTCAATTCTTACATACATATAGTTAAGTTACACAACTGTAGTCTGTATCAATCAGTTTTCTTATATGCTACCATTGTATCTACTTTGTGTATTGTTGTTGTGAAAGATCGTAAGCGAACTTCTTCAGAGTTATTCACAAACTGCGGCCCAGACTCGCCCCAGGAATCAGGGACCTCTAGATCTTTGTCGGTATATACCAGCAAATCAAAACTACCTGTCAAATAAAATTGATAAAATACTTGTATTAATTTCCAATCCTCAAGAAACATTAATTTTACATCGCCAATTTATAGAATAAAAAAAAGATATTTGAGCCGCGTCATGACAAAACCAACATAATGGATTTGCGACCAGCATGGATCCAGACCAGCCTGCGCATCTGCGCAGTCTGATCAGGATCCATGCTGTTCGCTTACCAACTTTATTACAAGTGGAGAAACTGACAGTGAACAGCATGGATCCTGATCAGACTGCGCGGATGCACAGGCTGGTCTGGGTCCATGCTGGTTGCAAACCCATTATGTTGGTTTTGTCATGACACGGCTCATTTACACTGGACATGTTCAAGATTCATGATTTCAGTTAATATATCTAAAATTCTATTGTCTAATTTTTCTCTTTTTTATCAGTGTTGTAAATTTTAGCTGGTTTTAATCTATTTGTAATAACCCCTAAATGACAACAATATGTTTATTACTAATATACTTGTACACTATGATATCTACTAAGATTCTACTTGTATCATTGAAGAACAGCAAGCCTTAAAACATGAAATTTACCAGTGTTCCCACTTGTATTTTTCATTGGGGGTATTTCTACCCCTTACCTTTGAAAACTGGGGGTAAAATAAAAATTCAGGTAGTACATAAATTTGAACAATAATTATATGAAATTTAAGGATAATTCCAAAACCATACATCAGGCAATTATGCTGTTTTCTTCAAGATTCACTCCACACCCCCCCCCCTTTAGGTAAAATTCATTGTGACCAACACATACTGGCATATATCTCCATCTCAATAAATATAACCATTATTTATGTTATCTTAATTCATAAACAGCATATTTTACGTGAAATAATGGGCATTATCATAGTTATAAATCGATTCATGCCTATAATTTCAGGAAAGTCATTAACAAGAATCCAAAGTCTCAAACAATACTTCAGTTGGTTCAATTAGAGAACAAGGTGGTACAAAAACTTAATCCAAGTATGATGCCTTCTTGGATGCAGACAATCATTTGAGTACAATAACTCTCCCCATTCTTTTAGGAAATAGATAACAATGTAGAAAACATTGTTGTAGAATAATACAGAACTTGAGCTCAAATGCTCAGGAATGCCTGAGTAATAAATTCAAAAGCATTTGAAAGATAAACCATGCATTATTATTCTATAATGCAAGAAAAATTACTATCAAGTTCCATTCTTACATGCTAATAAAAAGAGAACTGATAAAATTTTGTTGAATGTCATTGAACGTCAAAGAAATTTTCGCTATATTATAAATTGACCTCATATGACAATCATCATGATGTGTAAAGAAATTCGTTTTTCATGCTATGCATATATTGTGTAATAATTCACTTGATTGCCTACAAATGCAAAATAGGGGGAAAATAAAATCATTTCTTCTTTAAAAAAGTGAAATATTTGACATAAAACATACAAGGTTCTTCTATGAGTGGTAGAAAGGTTACAGATGCCGTAATCTGTCTAATAACTGCTCTAATTTCTCCAGTCACTTCTTTCTCTGACTTTTCACGAGGTTTACTAAAAAATATACATAAAAAGTAAAGTATTTAAATAATTAAATATAGCATTAAACCACATATTGTTTCAATCTTTAGACAGTACAATGTTTAATCCTATCTGCATACAGTTCAGTGAAAAGTTCTAAAAACTTTCACACTAACTATGTTGCCTAGCTGCGATGGTTTTATAAAAGAAACATTTTAAATTCCAGTCTTGTACATAAAATAGTTTTTGCTTTTAACTCCTAGCTTAATCCTTTAAATTACTTACCAGTATTATGTATGTATGCATTACATGAGCAAGTACTTGTATGTGGAAAATGGTCAATTTATTTATAAGAACCACAAAGATTCAATGGCTAACAGTTTATCATTGACATCCACAAAACAAATTAAAACCTTAACATACACAACTCGGCTAGCTAACAGAAGGGAGTGCTTCCACTTGGGAGCTTGTTTTGGCCCTAAAAATGCATTCAAGGTCTTCTTCCACCTGAAAGTCGCCCAATGACTTTTTATTTTTGATCTGATTTAAACTCAACACAAACAATAACATTTATTACATGCTTTTCTAAGGTTTACAGAAATGTATGGGTAATATATAAAATGTGATATTTTTCACTGTTTTGAATTTAAGCCCATTACGTTGAAATACCGGCATGCACAGGAAACAAACATAATGATGTTGACGTCATGAATAACGTTATGTTGTATTATTACTTGGCAAGCTTTTCATTTAGTATTAGGTTAAAATGTCTTTTTAAACATTTTTTTGCATATAATAAAAAGATATAATTTGTTTAGTTTAGTGTAAGATCGAAAATATATTTCACTTTGTGAACCCCAAAAGTTCATATTTCATTTGTGGCTGCGCCACTCAAGAAATTTACCTTTACCGGCTCAGTCGGTGAAATTTATTCCAATCTTACACTGAACTAAACAAATACCCTCTATACATTGGCATGTGCTCGGACAAACAAGTACAAATGATATCAGACAAGTGTATTAGATAATTAAAATAAACCTCTGCTCGGAGATTAATGACCAACTTCTCTAAAATAAACTTTTTATAAAGGCTAGTTTAACAAAATTTTTCCACCTTTTAAGGATATAATAAACACATACCTATCAGTTAATGCAGTTTTATCACACTCCACATCAAACTGCCAGCGTTCTAACACTTCATTTGTGTTCAGACTTTTTATTACTACCACCAGCTTGTTTACTGTCATATTTAAAAGCCATTCTGTAACAATAAAAAGAATTACACTACATTTAAATGTATATGCATAAACCTTATTCAGGCATAAAACGTATATAAGGAACACCACTGATGATCCAAAAGCCTAAAACATAAAATTTAAATTCCTTACATACATGTACATCAGCTTGGACACTTTAAACAGAAAGATAAAAAAAAAAAATATTTAAGAAATCAGAAATAAATGGAAATTCGTATTTTTGTGCTATTCATAGCCCCGATTTGAGTGAAAAGCATTGCAACACTTTTCAGTTTTGCGTCATTTTTCACAATTATAATAATGATTCTGGAAAAACAGAGTGAACAAATATTCTGAAATTTTGCACACTAGTTATTCGTCTACATTTTCATAAAATATGGAACATTATTCCCGAAAAATTGTTTTATATCCAAAAACCATAGTGGAGTCCCTTTTAGGCTGTGTATTGCTGGCCAGATGGCTATCTCATCCACGATTTAAGACCCAATGCTTCATGAATAGAACCAGGAATCACCTTACTGTCATGGACTGAATTGCTAATATCTAAGTACAGTATCATTAAAGCTCTGTTTTCAACCACAAGTATAATTAGTTATCAGCTAATTAACTCACTGAACTGTGATTTAAATTAAAAATTTTGTTGGTTTTTCTGCTTTTTATTCCAATTTTAACACATTCTTGACTTTTTTGAAAGATGTCGAACCATCTATGACAACAGATAATTTAAATACATAAGCATCGTTCTGATCTTCCTTAGTTTTAGGAGAAATAATTCTGCAGTGGCAAAATGATTTTTTTTTTCGAAATGATTTAATCAAAACAATAACTTACCTTTTATTTGTGAAATAACTTCAGATAGATATTTTTTAATTGCATCATCTGTGCTGATAAGAAGGGTTAGTCCATACTTTTGTACTCTGGTAAATGTTTCTGGTGGGTATATACCTCGCTGATACAAAATACTGTTGATACCATAATCTGAAATCACATGAATTGCAGGTGGTCATTAATCAAATTTCAATGATTGCATCAGACTTCCTGAAATACGTCGGTCCGTCGGACATGTCCGATAAACTTTGATTAGGTACGATGATTTTTTATTCCGGATCGGTCTGACTGTCCGGCTTTTATCCAAGTTGCATGTATATAAAATGGCCTTGCTAAAGGTGCCAAACCTGGGAAAAAACGAAAATCTACGTCAGAGGAGCGCACAGAACAGCAGTAAAAGGATGAAAAGAATAGACCTGAGACAAAATTTAATGAAAAATGGAAGCAGGACCGTGAATCGTTGGTGTATGACACTGAGGGAGGAGATGAAAATGCACAGTATGGACTGTGCCGATTTTTACGGCGAAAAAATTAAAACCGAAAATTGTGTAAGAAATACAAACACAAGTTTTCCTTTGATTTTAATTAATTCTATCCGGTCTGACAGATTTCGTTTCGGTCCGACAGATTTTCATGGTTTGTCAGACCAAATGTCTGACACTTTTTTTTAACTTTCAGGAAGTCTTTTGCGTCAATCATAATTATCACCTGATAAATCAGTATCCTAATTGATTGGTAATAATATCGGGTGATGATAATTTAAGAAAACATCTTTCCATGTTTGTGAATAAGTCCATAATATTATATTAATTATGTGGTCATTGATTTTCCTGCTTATATACCAGACTCCGATAAAAATCCTCTTCCCAAATGAAATTTTCTTTAAAATCATGTAGTTTTCCCAAAAAACTGAACTTATACCTGCTTTTTTACTTCCCAAATTAACAATTTTAATGATAATTTTCCCCAAAATCAAGTGGCTAAGCCCTCTTCCCAATTAAGTGGGAAAATTCACTGGTGGTTCCAACAATAGAGCGATAAAACAAACCAATATATTAAATATTGAAAAGTGGGCAGAGTTGACCCCTGCCAAGTTGGAATAGGTCTGAGCTGACTCAGAGGCTGAGTACGTTTTAGGTCAGTGATTATTCTCACTTAATTGGGAAGAGGCCTTAGCCTCTTGATTTTGGGGAAAATTATTGCTAAACTTGCTGATTTGGGAAGTAAAGTTCAGATTTTTGGGTAAAGTTAAGATTTTTGGGAAAACTGCATGAATTTTAAAGAAAATTTCAATGTTGTTTACGATTACACTAAGCAGGCGCATTGTCTTGGAATACTGGATACTGCATAGAGTGACCTAGTCCTATAACATAAGACGTTTTCGTTCGTACTAGGTACACTCCAACATCTTATCGACTTCTTCATAAGTTGCTTTAGCAAAATGCGCTCACATGTATACAGGTAATATGGCCGAAAGTATATAGCGGTGAAAGTGGTATAAATTGTTTTGGATTGGATTTATTTACATTCAAAGGCGAGTCATTTATTTTTTTGGCTGCACATTGATGCAAAAATGTTTAAATTTTCTGTCTGCATATCTTTTGACTCAAAATATTGTTTTTGAAGATCTAGTAAATTATGAGGGTTTATATAGCGCCTCAAAATCAATGCGCGTTTTGCGAAGAAGTCGATAAGACGTTGGGAGTGTACGTAGTACGAACAGAAACGTCTTATGTTATAGGACTAAGAGTGACCCAATATTTTAAACCTGCAACTTGACTATTTAAGCCACTAGATGGCGCTGGGGCAGATTTTCATGGTATTTTTGACATGCTTCACATCTAACAGCCCTTTTTTGAAATAGTAAAATAACCAAGAAGTATTTTGCCTAAAAACTTTTTGTATAACTTCTTTGCAACATTTGAAATAAAATGGCAGAGAAAATATCACAAAAGATTCACTAAAATGTATACTTTGTGAAGTTAACTGTCAAAAATTTGAAAATCCCGGGGCGGAGTAAATGGGGTCATGAACTGCAGGTTGTAAACAAATACACATGGCAGTGTTAACTTTCCAGTAGAAACTTGAAATTTTACTCTAGGAAGGGAGCTGCTGATCAGTAATTGTCTGCTATAGTGTTTGTTTACATCAGCTAAATTTAGCACAGGTACAGCGTCCTTTGCATGATTTATCTGATAAACACGCCTACAAAATTCTCCCTACCAGGGCAGGGATTTTTGCGGCTTTAACTGCCTATGAATTTCCAAAATGTCATCAGCAGCATTTTGAATATCTGGCAATTTGACGCCATTGTGACTGTCATTGTAAGTGGGTCCCGATCTAAGAGACACATATGTACCTGCAAGGCCGTCGTCGATGGTCCGGCCGGTCCGGCCTTGGCCGGACCAATATTCTGGCCAAAAATGATAAAAAAACAAAACAAAAAAAAACGCATCGCTGATTAGCGATATGACACTTAACTAGCCCCTTATGCAAATTGCCAGGTACATGTCGGTGTCCCCCAAAGTCAAGTGTGAAATTATTTTAATTGGCATTAATTGACATCGACGTGGCTTCCGACAGTTCACCGTATATATATGTTTATTCAAAATAGTAACATCACAATTCTTAAATTTTACCTCTGTTCACATTAGAGTTTCTTAATCGGACAAAAATCATAATCGATCATCAAAAATAATCGAACAACCTTTTTCGATCAATCATTGATTATATAATCGAAACATTTGCAATAACAAAGTAAATAAGTACAATGCATATATCATGCTTTAATTTTTATAAGAATTCCATTAATATTCTATATTTTGTGTAACTACCACTTAATCAATTGAAATAAACTAGTTACTCATGCTTATGTTCATCCTTGAGTAAAAAATTTTAATCAAATAAAATCATTATATCTATGAAATTATTATGTCTCAATTCCAATAAAGGAATGAATAAGCTATGTATGGGAACAAGAGAAGTTGGTCATTAACAAAAATGCCAGTTTTTTTTAATGACACTATATATTGATATTGTAACCATCTTTAGTGTGTAGAATAATTTTATACATATCTTCTTTGTGTGAAGTCAAAACATGTTTATTTCATATTTACAAATAGACTGTGTAGCAATTTTCTAATTTCAAATTTGAGCATAGTATGTCTTTAAACTAGAATGCCTCACTGTCAACTATTAACCTCATGGTCACCAGTATGCTTTCTCATTCATTTTAATGAAAATTATTGGGTAAACCAAAGCTGGCTTTAATTTAAAGTGTTGTTATAATACAGTGAGTCACTTAAGTAACAGCAAGAAGATAAATAACCGATGATCGATTATTGAACTTTGTATTCGATCATCGCTAATCGGTCCTATAAACGATCAATTATCGATTATACTCGATCATCGTTTAATCCCTAGTTCACATACAAGTATCTTAATATGAATAGTTTAAGATAGTAAAATATCATGATGTTTGACACAATTCCATCGGAACCAAATCAACCAAAATCATTTTCGTTTCCGAAACGAACATTTGGTGAGTACATTTTTTCATCAATGTTATGTATATTATGATATAGCAAGAAAAAGAAAAAAAGTGCATGAGATTTGCAATATGCATTATGAGTATCTCAAACTAGTATGCCTGAATTCTCCGAGAACTTGATATCATTGTTTTCGCAACTCTGTGAAATAAATTCAGTAATAAACTCATTCAATTTACTCTTTAACATAACGAAATTAAACTCAAGTTAAAAGGGGAACGCTTCCATATGAGGATAAATTAAATTGAATAAAGACATATATCATTTCAGACTCATATATTTGAGACTCATTTCACAATCATATTTCTACTTTCTAAATATTTACTAACGGAAAAAGGAACATTTTATTAAGATAAATCATATCAATTTATTGGTATATTTGTCATACTGCTTACTATTAAGAACATATTCTAAATTTTCATACATTAAAATATGTGTTTCTTTTAATGTAGGAAAAAAAGCTCCCGTTCAGAGATCTTTCCAAAGCAGTTGGTTCAACACCCGAAAATGGCTGCATTACGACGAGTCCCGTGACCTTGCGTTCTGTTACGTGTGCATAGTAGCTAAACGAGATGGTAAGCTACAATCTTCCAAAGCGGACAAAGCGTTCCTCGAGTCAGGATTTTCTAACTGGAAAGACGGGACCGCGGCATTCAAGACCCATGAATCTTCTGGATGTCACAAAGAAGCGGTGGAGCGCGTTATCACCTTGCCGAAGGTTACCAAGGACGTTGGTGAAATGTTGTCCGAGTCCCATGCTAGTGAAAAAGTAAACAACCGAGAGTGTTTGTTAAAGATCCTATCCTCAATCAGATTCATAGCGCGCCAGGGATTAGCGTTACGTGGTGATAATGATGGAAGTGATAGCAATTATATTCAGCTACTTAAACTCAGGGGTGAAGATGATTCAAATATTCTAGAATGGATTAAACGCAAGAATGACAAATATACATGTGCAGGATCCCAAAATGAAATGTTGAAAATTATGGCCTTATCTATCCTGCGAGACGTCGCAATGAATATAAAGAACAGTCTGTGCAGCTAGTCTCAAAAGTGTGATTGATAACTACACTGTGCTACAGGACCTATGGGACGAGTGTAACGCTAAGGACTCCGAGACCAGGGCGCGAATACTTGGTGTTTCTGCTCAGATGAGGACTTTTGAGTACTTTTTCGGTGTTATGCTCGCACACAACATCCTAGCATTGACAGACAACCTCAGCAAATCTCTTCAACAAGTTTCATTGTCAGCATCCGAGGGCCAGCGGCTAGCAAAGCGGACTCTAGATAGCTTGATAGACATGAGGTCAGGCGACATTTTTGATTCTTTTTGGATTAAAGTTCAAAGTGAGAGTGATCGAGTCGATGTTAACGATCCAAATGTTCCCCGGAAGAGGAAGGCGCCCACACGATTCGAGATTGGGAACGGTGTTGGCTACCACCCCGTTACAGTGCAAGATGTGTTCCGCCCTAAGTACTTTGAAGCAATCGATCTTGCCATGGCCAGTGTTCAAGAGAGATTTGACCAACCGGGATATCGCGTACTTCAGAACGTGGAGGATTTACTTATTAAGGCCGCACAACCTTTGAAGACCGAGTACACTAGAGAACTTGGTTTTGTTTGTGATTTCTATGGAAATGATATTAACCGAGATATCTTAGAGGTGCAGCTTCAGCTGCTACGTTCACATTTTGATAGTGCTATTACTCTACCTGATGTTTTGAAATGTGTGTCAGAACAGTCGGTGCTAGAACATGCACTGTTCTCTGAGGTCGTTGTGTTGCTTAAGATTTTGTTAGTAATGCCTGCTTCTAATGCTACCAGTGAAAGGTCATTCTCGGCGCTCAGAAGAATAAAGACATACCTGAGATCGACAATGTCTCAAGTACGCTTGAACAATCTTATGGTGTTACATATTCATAAGTACAGGACAGATTCACTCAACTTACGTGTAATTGCCGATGAGTTCATTACCACTAGAGAACGACGGCGGTGTGTTTTTGGGAAATTTACATAGAATGAGACTCTTTGTTGTGTAAGATGATTGTGAACAAAATACAAGTTACTGCTAAACAAACGGTGGTTATTGTTGACTCATAATGTGCTATTCTTCCATCATGTCATCGATTGTTATTTAAGCTTATACCATTGTGTGATTTATGTTAAACAATAGTCCTAGTACTATAATATTTCTTGTATTTGTTTATTTATAATTATCAGATAAAATACATATAAAGAATTATAACAACATCAGTTATTGTTTGCTTTTCATTTGCCAAATATCAATTACATGTATTCATCATTTATGTACACCTATCCGTCCTTCACGACGCACTTAAATCTGTAAAAAATCGTTAACATATTACTATAATTTGTACTAACGGCAGACTATAAACTGTGCCAAATATACGGGAAAACGGCCCTGAGAGCATCCTAGAATAAAAAAATTTCCGGGGGAGCATGCCACCGTACCCCCCCTAGAATCTGGCTAAAACCAACCAAATTGGCCGCACCAATCACAAAATCGTGACGACGGGCCTGACCTGTCTCTTTGTCCACGTGTAGTAATGAAAAACTAAAAACTTCAATCGTCATGACATTCATGATGATGATTCACAAGATTATTTCTCTTATGACATCTGTTCACACTAGATCTATGTTATAATCAAGTGCCATTTATAAATTTACCGAAAAATTCAGCAACTGTTTCCGTGGAACCTTTAAGAGTTATTGCGTTCTTGGCAGCTGTTGCTGCCATCCTGGTGTTGCGTTTTAGGTCAAAAAAATATTTTTTAATTTCCCGCAAAAATTAAGCCGGCGGTGTCCTTGAAAATTGAATTAGTCGTAAGTACTAAAATACGGTTATAAACGTCTAAATGTTGGGCAGGTATATTCCGCGGAAAATCCCGCGGAAAACCCGGAAAAGATAAAACCGTCTGCTATGTCATGATGATTGTGTACATGTATCTTATACCAAATCTGATGTTTCAAGATCACAAAAAAAAAATGTTTAAGCATACTGGTCGGGGACCATCAACCGGACACTTTTTGAACATTTTTCGATACAGATTTCATAATTTTTTACCTAGAGATAAGAAAGATTGACACAGTTCAGCTAGGTTCTTCTCCTAACTAACAAACTAGTTTGTTTATTTCTGATTGTATTGACACTTATATCTGAGGCTTGACAAAGAGGGTATCAAAAGTACCTAAATTGTATACACTACTGTACCATGTGTCCGGACAGATATGTACATGACGTGATTTAATTCAGATAAAAGCTTGGGTGTTTTGATTTTTGATTTTTACATGATATACAATATTTCAGCAACAAATGCTGAAGTTTTGAATATTCCATTGTTTACTCTGCAAATGATTATAGCTGGTATATGAGGTCAGGCATTGCTTTCTTGACCCCCACATTTCAACGTCAACATTCTTGAAATAGTCATTTAAATATTACCATTTACGGAGGTTGAAATAAATTGATTTACTTAATTTTAGATGAAACATACATTTATTGTTAATAAAAAGTGACAGACAACCACTGAACAAAGAATATACTAAATTAAGCATTTTCAGGGCCGTCCGGGTTTGGTGGTTGTCCGGTTTTGGTAGTCCCCAACCAGTAACCATTATTTACAGTTTTTATTGTCTCTTATTGAAATTAAAATATAATCCTTTCGTTAGATATTTTGCATTGGTATTTAGATATTTTGCATTGATATAATTATCACTCGTTTTTGTCAATTGTAAAATTTTAGAAGAGCGTTAATTTCAAGATTTTCAAAAATCCTTATATGATTTACAAATGGATACTGTATAGAACTATTTTATCTAGGACATAAAAAGATCATTTTCCCCAATATTTTAAATTTTCTACCTCTGAACACTGACCAATATTATACAATTATTGACTAGTGAATATTAAATATGATGTGATTTTCACCGGCAGATGACATATTGACCGAGGCGATAGCCGAGGTCAATATCACTTTCTGCCGGTGAATATCACATCATATTCAATGGCTCACTAGTCAATAATTGTTTTATTATATGAATAGGCTAAGAATTTTTTTTTAAATCACAAAAAGTACAACCTTACATACATGTACAAATTTTGCCTCGTTGAAGCGCGGGAAAAAAGACGCACGTGTTAGGCGTGCAACGACTACTCGAACGCTGTGCATTCAAAAGTAATTCAAATATATACTCACCATTGCGTTATAGCCTTTAAGTATAATAGTAAAGTAATGATATTTTAATCGAGAAATATGCCATAAAGAAAAAAACGCAACTATTATTTTTTAACAGACAGGCGTAATTAATAATCTACGGTGTATGGTCATTAAATACGAGTCTCAATCTATTTTTATACTGGGAAAATCCAATTTAGCCAGTGAATATGATACTGCACTCAGTGAATATGATTTTATAAAAAGTTCTGTTGACTACTGTTTGGACCAATGAGATTGCAGCTATATTTAGATCATATGATAAAGTGGATTATTCAAAGAATCTTCCTATTGCATCCGTTATCTAAAAATATATGGCTTTCTATATTTTTTGAGCATTCTGTTGTGATATACGTGAATGACAGAAGATAACGATTTCATACGACTCATTTATTTCATTTTAAACATTAAGATATATAAAATCAAGTAAATAAAACAAGTTATGAAACTCGCAAGGCATACGGTGTTCCGTTCGACCCTCGACCACATATTTACCAGTAAACTTACATACAATAAATATCGACACAAAGGACTCGTCGTTTATAGATGATGTACAATGTACAAATCTTAATAAAGTATTTGTTCTGTTCTGTTCCTATATAGATATCTGATATATATCAGATATTCTGCTGACTTATGGTACGCTGTTTTGATAAAATATATACTTAATATACATGTATTTCAGAAAGGGGGAAATTATGGCATGATATATACATATTGCGCCACGTAGCCTTACATCGGCTTTGGATATTCTATCTTTAAAAGTGTCTTTTCTGTTTGAATTAGACACCGTCAAAAATGCCAAATACAATATATTTGACAAACACGTCAAAAAGTGTCGACAACCATGTTTGATATAAATAATTTCAGCGGCCCAACATATTCTAGTATTTTTAGTGGCTGTTCATTTTGATAGTGAAGGTCATTCTATTGAAGAATCGTTTTCTTCCTATTGATATTGTACATAATGCTCAACATGAATTGACTGCCTAAATTACCTATATTTTCCTAATTATTGTACATTTTTACAATATTATTATTTGTACAATAGGTAAACCTTTTTTTTTCTAATTCAGAAATTTTGTATAAAACCAAATATATATATATATATATATATATATAATATATATATATATATATATATATATATATATATATATATATATATATATATATATATATATATATATATATATATATATATATATTATATATATTTGGTTTTATACAAAATTTCTGAATTAGAAAAAAAAAGGTTTACCTATCGTTGATCTATATTTATATTTATGTACTGTACCCTAAAAATTTCACGTTATCGTTCTTATTCTTTAAGTAATATTCAACGATAACTTTTGCTCAATACTTTGTATAAATTTTCTTATTCTGTTATGATAAGGAAAACTTACTCAAAAAGCCAGTCGATACAATCCCTCCTAAAAACTTAAATGCATTATCATCATATACATGTATTTCTTCACAAAGATATTCGTAAAAGATAACTTTTAAACGTTATAACTTATATCAAGGATATTTAATTACTTCAGTCGAGCAAAAATCAGTAGCTTTTAAATTGCATTAAATTACTTCCGTAAATTTATAAACGAACAAAATTTACAAGGGGGAAATAGACTCTATAGTTTCAACTTTTAGAATATCTAAATCATTTTTGCGATCTTGAAACATTGGATTTGGTATAAGATACATGTACAAACTATTTCTTGGCATTTTGTTTCCTGGCTCGTAATTTACTGTAACTTATAATGAACCTAGCTTGTACTAAATTATCACAGTGCTCATATTTATAAAAAAAAATACGAGGGCTGTTCAAATTGTAATAGGACTAACAGTCTTGCGTTTTCATATTCCATTAAATTTCATATATTTTCCATAAAATATTATGTACAGCGATCATAAATTGTTTTCTGCAATTTGGGCATTGGTTGAATACAGTATTTGATATTGAATAACCATGGTTACATAATTATTTAATTCAATTTTTCCAGTAATGTCCCTTTTGAATGTTTGTATTAAAATGCTTGTTTGAAAGAAATGTTTTGAACTATAAGAATATGAATAATTCCAAAAAGTACCACAATGCTTTATTTTGTATTATCAACTCTTGAAAATGACCTAAAGAGAAAAGTTCCCTTTCAGGGGCAAAAACTCTTAAATCAGGATGGTGACCCCATTTATTTTGTCATAATTTTTCTTTCAATTATCAAATTCTGTGATAGAAATTCTCTGCTCTATATAGTTTCAGAACCAGATTCCATAAGAAAAATTGATGTTGATATATTAATAATAAAGAAAGTGTACCCAGATCAATATGTACGAAAATATAGCTTGCTATAGCTAATAAGACTTTCTGGGAGAAAAAGAATTTTCAAAGGCTACCAATCATCATCATCATCATCATCATCATCTTCAGTAATCGCCTCACTCTTCATAGAGCATAATCGCAATGTTTAACAATATATGATTGTACATTGTATCATAGATCTATATTTAGCTCCATGGTTGTATTGGGTATATTTTTGCTCGATTAATATTAAATAACATGTGGAATATACATGTATACAGTACGAAAGTGACTTATAAAATATTTAATATAGCGTAATCATTTTTTATAATTATTTCAGATGGTAGAAGCACCATGTAGATTCTATTTTTTCATTAATGAATAATGTATTTTTTTGGAAATTATCATTATAAATAAAACTGAATAATTATTATTATTGTATTATATTCACTTATATAACGTCTGCAAACTGCAATATTAATGTAAAATTCTGTTTTAATTAAAAGCTAATTCAATCATTTATAAGTCACTTTCGTATTGTTCACAGATGACGAAAGGAAGATCTCTGAACTTGTACATAGAAATTATGCAATTAAATGGAGATAAAATCATCGTAATAATTATTTTTGAAAATAATTATTATTTATTTATTATGATATACGTCTACTATCTGCAATATTGATTAAACGCTGTAGATCTATTTAATATTTTTAAAGTCACTTTCGTCAAAAAAAGTTACTTTCGTATTTTAATCATAACCTATTCCACTTTCTGGTTTGTTGTATTCAAGCGTGCCTATTTGGTTGAAAATTGGAACATGGAAAGCAAAGAGGCCTAAATTATCATAGTATATTCAATAAATAGCGTGGATTGGAGACAGTCATGTTTTGCGATCCGTCGGAGGAGTTCCTAGTAAGTGATCTTTCAGCATATTATAATGTAAAGTGGTTGAACTGCAATATTTAACTATTTGATATTTAGAAAGTGAACATGACATTTTGCATTCGTTCCAAATTATTTCGTACCCATTAGAGGGTTTTAGAAGAAAACAAAAACAATTTTTCTCTGTTAAATGAAAAAAAAGGTTTAGATAAAATAATTTTTTCCTATTTACTTATATCACTAAAAGGTCACTTAGCAGCCGTAACACTACATGGAGATTTGCAAGGACTAGTCCAATAGATTAGACGTTACAGGCTTGTTAAAGTTTTATGTTGGTCAAGCCTGACGTCTAATAGTTATTGGTCAAAAACGCGTAGCATTTTGAAAAATTAAAAAAATGTCTGTTGACTTGCCTTTCAAGCTTTATTCAAAAGCTTATCTTCTGTTCTTTCAATTGCATGGTCTATCATTAACAAAAAAGTTTCAAACAATGTACTTATTAATTAAAAATAAAATATAAATATCAATCTATTTCGCTCATCGCCATACTGGTTTAGTAAAGCATTTTACAGATTGATTCCAATTTTTTGAACGGAAAAATATTTTCGAACACACTGACGGTGCATGGGCAATTATTTCGTTGAAAAAATATTCCGTTAGAAACTTCTGGGTCATTTAAACGCTTGCATTTGAATAAGCCAATCAGATTTCGCGCACTGTATGGCGGCCATTTGTATATCTGCTGTACATGGAATTTAATTAAATGAGAGGATTTAATCATGACTTTTCGGGTGTGACAGTTCAATTATTTTGTTGAAAGGTATTTAATTTTTAGTTTTGTTCATAAATAGTTCAAAATTTATGTAAATACACGCTGTTTTAATTGTTAAAATGCATTAGATCTAAATCGATGTCTAATGTCAATTTTTTTGCTACACGATTTTGCAAAGATCTGTTAAGACCTAACGTAACATGGAAAATGAAAAATGTAAAATATCAGATTAATGAATGATAAATATGAAATAGGTTACGTATAGGTCTTATAATTAGGACTATACAAGGACATGTTGTGGTTGTTCTAATCGTCCATCTTATCAATATCAAGATTCAACCTCTCAATTTTAAAGATTTTTATTAGATAAAGTGAAGTTACACAGAGCAACAGATAAGATGTATTTGTGTATTAATGCAATTAATTTTACAACATACGCAATTTGTTCTTTTAATTTAATATGCATATCAAAACCCATTTAAAAAAAGTAAGATACGCAATTAAAGATCCACAATTTCGTCTGTCTTCTGCTTGTAGTTTTGGACAATAGTTTTATGCATGCTATCGGAATATTCCAAAATGTAATTTTGGGCTTCCTTAATGATTGTCTCTGGTCTTCACGGGAATGCCGAAGTCAAATCAATTAAGCACGAGACCGTCAATTTATAAAATACTCTACTCAAGTTGACAGTCTTTACAATTACAGACCGGTAGAGACAGTTGTTTTTGTGGAGACCACCATGCAAAAAACCTGTATCAATAGACGCTCTGAAAACAATATGGCGTCATACATACATTATAGGGAATAAAAGAAGATTTGGAACATAACAGTTCTAAATAACTAAAAATCCGCCAGAAAACGAAGTTGTTTAAATATTCTGGACGATGTTTATGTGTGACATTCTGAAATGTACACAAAAATCTGGCACATTGGCACATTTGGGTGATAGCATAAATGATAATAATGGACCATGAAATTTATATCTTTATGATTAAATACCCAGTCGATCTTAAAATCACAGGGTAACAGGTTTTAGAATACGCAATTAAATGGGCCAATACCCAGTTCCACATGAAATGATGGAGTAATACCCAATTTATTATCAAAGCTTTTTAATATCTGTTGCTCTTAAACTATTTTAATACAACTACAGATTTATTAGGATCCATGATATGACTAATACCTCAGTCACAAATGACTAACTGCTGCTGGGTCACTGGGTGGCGTCTATTTCTCAAAAAAATCGTAATATCGGCCTGTTTTGTCTGGTCACCATGATAAATTGGACGATTTATACAAAACTGGTCAACATGATAAATTGGACGATTTATGCACAGGCACTGGACAGTAATCATTTTGTCAAATGGCGAGCTCACCGCTTGAGTTTGTTGTAAAAGCTGCTTGAGTATTTTGTAGTTGTAAATGTATCTGTGAATTCCTTTAGATTTTACATGAACTTCATATTTGAACGTCTACTAGAGGTGTAACGATTCATTGATGCATTGATACATCGCGATCTGCCCTGTCCTTGATGTATGCATGGTAATGAATTTATAAATTCCAATGTATCAGGATGCAATACATATTTCACCTCCCGATGCATCAATATAGCGGGAAAGTATCGCAATACACTAATAGTTATGGTATAATGAAAAATACCTTTAATCCTTAAGTAAAAAGTAAAAATCCTTAAGTAATAAGTAATGTAAATTGTTGAAAGATCAAAACTTCAAAATAAGTTATAATAACAAGTTGAAGAGTTTATTGTTTTGTTATTGTAATAGTTTTTATATTACATTCGTAATTATGCTGTGAACAAAGACCAAGTTTTTTATATAGATAAAGTCTGAAAGTCAGTATTGTGATACGTATTGCATCGAAACATAAGAATTGCATTTTATCAAAGTATGCAATACATATCATGAATCGCATCGTTTAGAAATGCAAGTATCGTGATATGTATCGTGACAGAAAAAAATGGCAATGCACAGCCCTAACGTCTACGCTAATTATTTTTTGCTCACCTGGCCACAAGGCGTGGGTCGTCGTGCATCATCAACATTTGGGTTGTTAATACTCTAGCAGTCACGGTTTTGATTGGCCATAAACAAACTTTGTCAGAATGTTTGTCTCAATGAAATACAGGTCAAGATCAAATATGGGTCATCTCTAGGTCATACTGCCCAAATATGGAAAAACCTTGTTCATATTCTAATGGTAACATTTTGACTCAATTGTCATCACACTTGGTCAGGATGCTTGTCTAGCAGGGATCACGCTAGCCCTGAAATTTAGGGAGAAGTGACTTCCCTCCAGTGAAAATAGGGAGAAGTTTTTGTGGACAAGGAGAAGTGCATAAGAATTGCATTTTTAGCTCGACTATTCGAAGAATATGAGAGCTATTGTAGTCGCCCCGGCGTCAGCGTCCGCGTCGGCGTCTGCGTTGGTTAAAGTTTTTTGTAAAGTCAAATATCTCAATTATTACTTTAGATATTCAATTGAAACTTACAATACTTATTAATAGTAACAAGGTACATCAGATTGACAAGTTGGATAACTCTGCCTACAATATTGACAGAATTATGCCCCTTTTTAACTTAGAAATTTTGGTTAAAGTTTTTTGTAAAGTCAAATATCTCAATTATTTCTTGAGATATTCAATTGAAACTTACAATACTTATTTATAGTAACAAGGTACATCAGATTGACAAGTTGGATAACTCTGCCTACAATATTGACAGAATTACGCCCCTTTTTAACTTAGAAATTTTAGTTCAGTTTTTTGTAAAGTCAAATATCTCAATTATTACTTGAGATATTCAATTGAAACTTACAATACTTATTTATAGTAACAAGGTACATCATATTGACAAGTTGGATAACTCTGCCTACAATATTGACAGAATTATGCCCCTTTGGAACTTAGAAATTTTGGTTAAAGTTTTTTTGTAAAGTCAAATATATCTCAATTATTGCTTGAGATATTCAATTGAAATTTAAAATACTTTTTTATAGTAACAATGTACATCAGTTTGCAAAATTGCATAACTCTGCCTGCAATATTTGCAGAATTATTTGCCCCTTTGAAACTTAGAAATTTTGGTTAAAGGTTAAAGGTCTTCAAAGATATTTACTTAAAACTTTACACATGCACTTAGAGTCATAATTGGAGGTTCATAATTGTATGTCACTGACTCCATATGTTCCATAACTCTATCTTGCATTAAGGCTGATTCATATCCCCTTTTCTACTTAGTCTCTTGGTTAATGTTTACATGCAAGTTTTACATAATCTCAATAACTATTAAAGATATTTATTTAAAACTTCACATATGCATTTAAGGTCATAATTGTAGGTCACTGATAAAAATCCATAATTCTATCTTGCATTAAGGCTGATTTTTCTCCCCTTTTTCAACTTAGAAATTCATGGTAAAGTTTTGCTTGTAAGCTTTTATCTCAATAACTACTGAAGGGTTTGTGCCTTTTTTGGGACAATTTTATGCATTCATATTATTAAAGCAGTGATTTACTTGATAAAACATCTTAATAACAAGCCTTTGTACCTTTTCTGTCAAATTTATGTATTCATAGGTAATTAGTATTATTATACTCAATAAAACACCCTTGTGACATTACCTTCCGAATAGTCAAGCCAATACTGTATAATTAGACTCTCTCTAAGGCCAATAACATGAATTTATAAAAAAAAAATTAGCCCTTTTGTGAACTTAAAAAATTAAAACATTATCAAGTCTCTTTTACTATCAAGCACTTAGAATAGTCGAGCGTGCTGTCCTACCGACAGCTCTTGTTTGATGTTGATGTTCCATTTAATACTAAGTTTTAAGACTGACCAACATTAGGTGGAGTACATAACAGTTTATTAAGTAACTCATAACAATAAACAGCAAAATTACAAATGAGGCCGTCTTTTTTTATGCCCCCACTTTAAGGGTCATTTAGATTTACCCTTGTCCGTCCATCCGTTCTTCCTACCGTCCGTTCTCTTTTGTGTCAAAAGGAACTCAAAAAGTATTTGACCTAGAGTCATGAAACTTAATAGGAATGTTGATCAGCATGTGTAGTTGTGCACCTGGGTATTTTCATGTGGATTTATATAGTATTTTTAGAGTTAATGCCCTTGACTTAGTAAAATTTTGCAATTTCGCCTTGTGTCGCATGTAACTCAAAAAGGATTTGGCCTTGAGTCATGAAACTTTACAGGAATATTGATCAGCATGTGTAGTTGGGCACCTGGGTATTTTCATATGAATTTATATAGTATTTTTAGAGTTATTATGCATGTAACTCAAGAAGGATTGGATATAGGCCTGAAATCTTATGGGAATGTTGCTCAGCATATGTAGTTGTGCACCTTGGGTTTCACTTGTGGATTTATCCAGTATTTGTAGAGTTATTAACCAGGTTTTCCGAAGGAAAAAACTGGTTATTAGATTGAGGTATGTCGGCGGGCGGGGCGGGTGGGCGGGCGGGCGGACGGGCGGGCGGGCGTAAACAATTTCTTCTGTGCGCAACTCCTCCTACATTTCTCAACGGATTTTGACCAAACTTTCACAGAAGCTTTGTCATCAAGTGCCCTGGCGCATATTGGTCGGGGTTTTGCGATTAGATAATATTTGACCTAATTATGGCCCTTTGTTTTTTTTCCTTATATAGAATATATAGTGAACAATTTCTTCTGTGCGCAACTCCTCCTACATTTCTCAACGGATTTTGACCAAACTTTCACAGAAGCTTTGTCATCAAAGTGCCCTGGCGCATATTGTCGGGGTTTTGCGATTAGATGATATTTGACCTAATTATGGCCCTTTGTTTTTTTTCCTTATATAGAATATTTAGTGAACAATTTCTTCTGTGCGCAACTCCTCCTACATTTCTCAACGGATTTTGACCAAACTTTCTCAGAAGCTTTGTCATCAAGTGCCCTGACACATATTGTCAGGGTTTTGCAATTGGTACATATTGGACCTAATTATGGCCCTTTGTTTTTTTTTCATTATAGAGAATATTATAGTGAACAATTTCTTCTGTGCGCAACTCCTCCTACATTTCTCAACGGATTTTGACCAAACTTTCTTAGAAGCTTTGTTATCAAGTGCCTGGCACATATTGTCAGGGTTTTGTGATTGGATAATATTTTACCGAATTATGGCCCTTTGTGTATTTTCCTTATACAGAATATAATAGTGAACAATTTCTACAGTGCGCAACTTCTCCTACATTTCTCAACGGATTTTGACCAAACTTTCACAGAAGCTTTGTCATCAAGTGCCATAGCACATATTGTCGGGGTTTTGTGATTAGATAATTTTTTACCTAATTATGGCCCTTTGTTTTTTTTCCTTATACAGAAATATATATAGTGAACACTTCTTCTCTGCGCAATTCTGTGCGCAACTCCTACAATTCTCTAGGGATTTTGACAAAACTCTCGCAGAAGCTTTGTCATCAACTCTTGCTGCATGTTGTCAGGGTTATGAGATTTGATAATGTTTGACCTAATTATGGCCATTTATTTTTTTCCCTTATATAGAAATATATTGTTTTTGTTCCATATATAGAATATAAAGTGAACAAATTCTTATTTGCACACCTCTTCCTACAAACTATTTTGACAAACTTTCACAGAAGCTTTCTCATCAAGAGTCCTTGTGCATATCATCGGGGTTTTGTGATTTTCGGTGGGCGGGCGGGTGTTCACTTTAAAACAAATGCCCCTGCATGACGAAGCTTCTGTGAAATATTTTGCTGAAAACCTGGTTGCATCGCATTGCGATGTTCCTTGTTGCCCTTGACTTAAAAACCGTTTAATTGTGTTGTGTTATTTGTTACTTGAGTGCTTGAGTTAGAATCAACAAACTTTGCAGGAATAAGGATCAACATCACTGTGAAGCTATGCACCTGGGACTTTGCATGTGGATTTTTTTTTTAGTTTTATATTGCTCTTGACTTACAGTAGTATAAATTTGCAATTTTCAACTTGTTCATGCATAGCTCAAAAAGTATTTGACTTGTAGACCTGAGAGTTTACAAGAATGTTTGTCAGCATGTGTAGGTTGCTTGTGGATGTATTCAGTATTTGTAAAGTTCTTGCCCTTTATTTAGTAACAGGTTTTTAGTTTTCAACTTGTGGCACATGTAGTCCAAAAAATATTTTACCTAGAGTCATAAGATTGACAGAACACTGGAGTGTGGGGGCACCCATGTCCCATGGACACATTTCTAGTTTCTTCTATATCATCTTTATCATGTGTAGCTTGTTTTGATCCAGGTGATGTTGTGCTGAAATAAAAAATAATTTATTTAAGTAAATCACTAGTAGGCCCCTATATTTCATTATTTTCAATGTTTTCCCAAGAAATATTAATAGGCAGTACAGAGTCCATGTAGCTACATGTGACCAACACGTTTGGCGATGCGCTTTTGTAAAGAGAAAATGTGTGAATAAGATCACTAAACTTACCGACTAATTAATGTAATAAGTATGCCCCCAATTTATCCAAATTGACATGAATCACTGCTTAATATCTGTTTATTTTTTGTTTATTGATAATAATGATTTGCCAATACCGAAGATGTCAACCGTTCAATTTCAACACTCAATTTCAACACTCGCTAAGTTATCTCGCCGCATTTCATTAGCTTTTCAATTTTACCGACCAATGAAAATACATTAAAAAATGGCTTTGAAATAGGAGGAGCGTAGACGATACTGACTTGGTTGACACTTAAAAACTTATCGCAAGCGTTTATCGAAAATTAGGGTGACTTTGTTTTCGCTTTTCTAGGCGAGAAGGAGAGAGACAAGGCGACTTTGTCGCCCAAATTGCCTAGAAACGTGATCCCTGTCTAGTTAATAGCTTGGAGGAGTTCGAAAATGGGTCATCTTTGATGAAACTAGGTCACAGGAGCTTAAAATAGAAAATTCTTGTGAACTCTCTAGTGGCTACTGTTGTTATCCAAATATTCTGGAAATCAGTCTGCAAGTTTGTTTTGATGATTTCTAGATCAAGTTCGAATATGGGTCACATGAGGTCAAAAACTAGGTCACACTGCCCAAATATTGAAAAACCTTGTTAACACTCTAGAGTTCACATTTTTGACTCAATATTCATCAAACTTTGTCAGGATGGTTGTCTAGGTAATTGCTCGGACGAGTTTGAACATGGTCAGTATGCTTGTCTAAATGGCCTGGCGACAGTTACATTCATGACAAGGCTAGGTTTCAGATTTAAAACCGCCCGGCATTCGCAAAATCGTCAAAGCCACCGATGTTGTTAAAATCGTTAAATTAATAGGCATAAGAACAATCTGAACCAAACACAAGTTTGGTTGTTTTGGATGATTTCTAGGTCAAGTTAGATGTACTTCTGCTATGACTTCACAGTCATTCCAAAGAATCGATTTTCCTTTCTTTTCTCAAACTCAGCAGATGACATCAGTTCATTAGAATAATTTACGGATCATTTAGTAATAGTCGAAATCGGCATCAAAAAGCGACATGGATTTTAAGTCAAGAGGATTTCTCAAGTAATCTTGAGTATAAAATTATATGAGATTTTACCTGTTAATTATTTTTGCTATCAGACAATGAAGTATTGATATATTCTTATTTTATCACATTAATAAGTTTTAATTACATGGGATATCAACTATTAGTAACTCTGTCATTGCACCTGTTTTTACTTTGAATTTCTGTTAGGTTCTCTTGCCACCCTATTTTATTTCCTATACCCTTTAAGGTTTTGCTTTGAAACCTTAAATACTTGTTAGTGACTATCATCCCCACTTCCGAGCAAGGGGACATAACTCTGTCATGGATTTTGATAAGATTATGCCCTTTTTTCAACTTTGGTAGTCAACATAATTATTTTTTTTGATGTCAAACTCTAACAATTAATGCAAGTTATACTATTAAAAATTCAAAATTTTAGAATTTTTTGTAATATTTCAAATTAAGTAGTATGTAAATTCATTAAAATATAAATAATTCTGTATTCAGTGTTCCCACCACCATTTTTCCTTAGGGTTTTTTTTACCCCTTACCTTGGAAAACTGGGGGTAAAATGAAAAATCAGGGGGTACAGAAAGATAAATGTGTACAATGTATATATAGAATGGTTAAAGTACTAATAAAGTCTTTTTCAAAAGTTACTGTGTTTATTCATTTCTTTCTTCAGACATAGCAAAATTTGTACATTACATGAAAGATCATAACAATGTACTTAATTATTTTTAGCAAGCTCACATGCTCTAGAGATAACCTCATTTTGATAAAAGTCTGCTCTATTTGCTCCATATGCAATGATCATTCTGTTTTCAACCAGTAACATTATGCTACTTTTGAAGAGCTGTCAAACTCTTCACAAACACGGCAATGCATAGTAAGAACTTGGTTTCGGGATAAAAAGCCTTTTGAAGGGTTTGTAGGACTCAAATTTGATTGAATGTAACGATTTTTTAACGTAGATGTCTCGATTCTTAATTCGACATTTTTCCGATATTACTAAAAAAAACACAGTAATATCGGAAAAATGTCGAATTTAGAATCGAGACATCTACGTTAAAAAATCGTTACATTCAATCAAATTTGAGTCCTACAAACCCTTCAAAAGGCTTTTTATCCCGAAACCAAGTGCCTATGAGTAAGAGTTGTATTATCATAGCGTAACCATGAAAATTCAGATAGCCATTCATTTCTAAACTTAAGAATTCTTTTCGACTTTTTGCTAGATTGTTCAGCCGCCTGCAGCACATTATTTTCATTATTTGTTTGAGAACTGGATGGGGATATCGTCGGCGTCTCAGCATTTCCTTTTCCGAAAATATCGGTTATTTTTCTCTGCGCCATAGCGGTATTTACAGACTAACGGTATGACGTACATACTAATGACGTAGCAAAAACATGTGCGAATACGATTGACTGTGTCGCGAATTAATTCAATAAAATGTACGTATTTATTAAACAACCAGTCGAATATGTAGGTATTTTCCAGTTACGTCATTCCATTACGTTTCGGAAGTTCAATTTAGCGGGTGCGCGTGCTAAAAATAGTAACAAGTACCTGATGAAGTTCCCGATTGTTCTTTGTTTTATTTAATAATGAGAAGTATTTCCTAGTTACGTCATTCCATTACGTTAAGCCAAATACCCGATTGAGTTCCCGATTTTTCTGTGCGTATTTTTACCCCCTTACCTAAATTTCTGTACGTGAACGGTCGATTTTATGCGTAAAATACGCACATTTGTGCGTAAATGGGAACACTGGTATTATATTTAAGATTTCATTGAAAATTTAATGGTATAATCAATTATCTATAAATAAGCTCTAGGACTTTCACCTGGTATCAGTTGCTTTATGTTAAACTGAAAAGTTGAATAGCAGTCTTAATTTCATAAATGCATAAAATGACATGTATAAACTTATTCACTAACAATGAGAATATGGATTTATTAAAGTTAAAAAGTTGTCATTAAGTGCTTCACAAAAGTGAATGTGAATAAGTTGAACTGCTGTATGTTTATTGTTAGTTGTACATCTCTCTATACAATGGTAAACAATCATGTGAATGTTCTTCATTTTAACAATTTAAACAATCATTTTTTTCTCATTGAAATATTAGATATGGTAATTAAAGAATTAGTTTTTATTTGTGATATGACGTGATATGATCTAACCTTGATCAAAATAAATAAACTTTACATTTATGGTTTTAGGATTAAAGTAAATATGCATAATATGTTTTGAATTACTATGTTATAAAATCTAGAGTATGTGATATTAAAGGCACATCATGCTTCAAAAATGAATTTTAAAAAATCATTATATAGAAAAGACAAACATGAGTTAATGATATTGAAATAATGGTTTTAAAGCATTTTAGATGCTTATCTCCCCTGAGTTTGAAATGATTATAACAATATGTAAACAAAGAAGTGTTTTGTGTACCATTCAAAATGACAAAATCGCTACATTTTTACTAATTGCCAGAATGCTACCAAAGCAAAAGTTCAGGTAATAAGGTCAATTGAGTAACTTTTTGGAAACCTTTACAGGGCACAAACAAATTATAAGCTTTTGATAGCATTTCTGGGGCATAATGGGCCTTTAAGCTAAGTGAAGAAAGCATTCTTACTCAAAGATCATCCTATAGAAGCAAATACCTTATTCTATCAAAATACAAAAATATAGTTAATGATAGTATAGAGCCTAGTAATACTGCATTGACATGCATGCTGGCCTAAATGCTCGGTACTTTTAAGGCAGTTAACAAAAGTTTAATAATTATTACTTTTGGTTCCAGAAGGTCAAGGGTTAAAGTTTATTTCACCAATAAATGTGACGTTAAAGTAGAAAAATGACTTAAGTGTATAATTTAGTACTTTCACACGATTGTTTGGTCAGCATTGTTTGCTTGAAAGATTTTGACCTTTATTATTAAGACTTCGAAGTCCAATATTTGTTACACAATAATCAACCTGTACATAGGCAAAAGGTCAGTAAATGGAACAATTTTCAGAGAGCTTATTGTACATTTATTACATATTTTTCTGGTTTTGAAAATAGCAGTAGCTTGACAGAACTACCATTTCTAATTTTCTATTTTTTTAACCACACCTGTCCAAGAAGTTAAAAAGAAGGATGCATGTAGATTCTCCTTAATGTTGGAAAGAAATAAAAAAAAAATTCTTCCTGTGGAACCATACATTTTGAATAGCAGTACTGACAATCATTTTGATAAGAATTTTAGTTCATTCTTAAAATTACCGAAGTCTACTTTTACAATGTGTCCATAAACGTTGATAGTTTCCATATAAAACTATTAATCTAATCTAAGATTCTAATTAAAGTTGCATCTAATATAGGTCAACATAAGTGATAAACTAAGAATAATTCTGCTATAATAGCCTTATAAATGAAATTATTTCAGAAAAGTTTAATGTTTATGGAAAATACATGTGTTGCAATTTATATATAAGAAAATTATGCATTGGAAACTTGTATGTCCATACAGTCATGTAAATATATGTTTATTTACATAAATATTTGTTGTTTATGTTACAAGTAGATTTGGAATTTATTCCTGGAAAATTCTTAATCCTGATGTAAATTTACTTTATTTCAGAATGAAAACCAGTATTGGAATACAACAGATCCTGATTTCTCCGAATGTTTCCAGAAAACTGTGTTGCTATGGATACCATGTGGTTTCCTGCTTTTGTTGGCCCCGGCTCGGATCTTGATTTTACATAACAGCGACCACAAACATATCATACCATGGTCATGGCGCAGCCGAACAAAATTGGTAAGGATGACATATAGTTAGATTTTCATATTAAAAAAAAAATGATTTTAATTTTTTTAAACAGTATAAACTGCTTGATGTGTAAGAAATACGATAAGAGATTGGTTCATAGTATAATACATGTAAATCTCGATCAATGCTTTTGGGAGAGGGGGTGTACTAGGACTGTCATTAACTCATTATTGAAAATTACTATGTTGATATGTCATAGATATTAAACATTGAGTCGATATTGATTCGCAATTTAGAATATATCATTTGAAATCCATGTCTCCTGTGAAATATTTTTTTTGTCTGAAAAGAGAAATCAAGTCCCTCCCCTTTTTGTGTCGCCTTGAAAAAGTGACATATAGGGGTTACTTTTGTCGGCAGCGTGGGCGGTGTCTGTGTCGTTGTTGGCGTCATTGTCGGCGTCGGCGTCCCCTAAAGCTTGTCCGGAGCATAATTCAGTCACTATAAGTCTGATTGACTTCAAACTTGGTATGCATGCTTCTTTAAATAACCCGAAGTGCAGTGCACAAGGACCGGTACTCTGCAGTTCTTATTTTTTGAGTTATTGCCCTTTGTTAATTTTCATACTTTACTTTTGTCTGGGCCATTTCTCTTCAACTAAAAAAGCTATGGACTTGAAACTTCATAGGATGATAGATCTCATTAAGAAGAAGTGCAGTGCACAAGAACAAGTACTCTGCACTTCCTAATTTTTGAGTTATTGCCCTTTGTTAATTTTCATACTTTAATTTTGTCCGGGCCATTTCTCCTAATGTATAAAAGCCATGGACTTGAAACTTCATAGGATGATAGGTCTAATTAAGAAGAAGTGCAGTGCACAAGAACAGGTACTCTGCATTTCTTATTAGCTCACCTGTCACAAAGTGACAGGGTGAGCTTTTGTGATCGCTTTTAGTCCGGCGTCCGTCCGGCGTCCGTCCGTCCGTAAACTTTTACTTTAAATGACATCTCCTCATAAACCACTAGGCCAATTTCATCCAAACTTCACAGGAATGTTCCTTTGGTGGTCACCTTTCAAAATTGTTCAAAGAATTTAATTCCATGCAGAACTCTGGTTGCCATGGCAACCGAAAGAAAAAACTTTAAATATCTTCTTTTGAAAAACCCTAAGAGCTAGAGCTTAGATATTTGGCATGAAACATCTTCTTCTAGTGAGTGTCTACCAAGTTTGTTCAAATAAAAGCCCTGGGGTCAAAATTGCCCTGGGGGTCATTGATTTTCCCTATAAGCATATAGTAAATACTTAAAAATCTTCTTTTAAAGAACCCAAAGAGCTAGAGCTAAGATATTTAGCATGAAACATGTTCTAATGAGTGCCTACCAAGTTTGTTCAAATAAAAGCCCTGGGGTCAAAATTGGCCCTGCCCCAGGGGGTCATTGATTTTCCCTATATGCATATAGTAAAAACTTAAAAAATCTTCTTTTAAAGAACTCAAAGAGCTAGAACTAAGATATTTAGCATCAAACATGTTCTAATAGGTGTCTACTAAATTTGTTCAAATAAAAGCCCTGGGGTCTAAATTGGCCCTGCCCCGGGGGTCATTGATTTTCCTTATATGTGTATAGCAAAAACTTAAAAAATCTTCTTTGAAAAAACCCAAATAGCTAGAGTTTAGATATTAAGCATGAAACATGTTCTAGTGAGTGTCTACAAAGTTTGTTCAAATAAAAGCCCTGGGGTCTAAATTGGCCCCGCCCCGGGGGGTCATTGATTTTCCTTATATGTGTATAGCAAAAACTTAAAATCTCCTTTGAAAAAACCCAAATAACTTAGGTTAGATATTAAACATGAAACATCTTCTAGTAAGTGTCTACAAAGTTTGTTCAAATAAAAGCCCTGGGGTCAAAACTGGCCCCGCCCCAGGGGTGTCATTGTTTTTAACTATATGTGTATAGTAAAAACTTAAAAATCTTCTTTTAAAAAGCCCAATGAGCTAGAGCTTAGATGTTTAGCATGAAACATCTTCATATGGGTGTCTACCAAGTTTGTTTACATAAAAGCCCTGGGGTCAAAATTGGCCCCGCCCCAGGGGGTCATTGATTTTCCCTATATGCATAAAGTAAAAACTTAAAAAATCTTCTTTTAAAGAACTCAAAGAGCTAGAGCTAAGATATTTAGCATCAAACATGTTCTAATAGGTGTCTACCAAGTTTGTTCAAATAAAAGCCGTGGGGTCAAAATTGGCCCCGCCCCGGGGTCATTGATTTTCCTTATATGTGTATAGCAAAAACTTAAAAAATCTTCTTTGAAAAAACCCAAATAGCTAGAGTTTAGATATTAAGCATGAAACATCTTCTAGTAAGTGTCTACAAAGTTTGTTCAAATAAAAGCCCTGGGGGTCAAAACTGGCCCCGCCCCAGGGGTGTCTTTGTTTTAACTATATATGTAATGTAAAAACTTAAAAAAATCTTCTTTTAAAAAGCCCAATGAGCTAGAGCTTGATGTTTAGCATGAAACATCTTCTTATGGGTGTGTGTGTGGGGGGGGGGGGGGGGGGGGCTATATACAGGTGAGCGACCTCAGGGCCATCATGGCCCTCTTGTTTTTTGAGTTATTGCCCTTTGTTTATTTTCATAGTTTAATTTTGTCCGGGCCATTTCTCCTTAACTATAAAAGCTATGGACTTGAAACTTCATAGGATGATAGATCTCATTAAGAAGAAGTGCAGTGCACAAGAACTGATACTCTGCATTTCTTATTTTTTGAGTTATTGCCCTTTGTTGATTTTCTTACTTTATTTTTTTCCTGGTCATTTCTCCTCAAGTATGAAAGCTATGGACTTGAAACATCATAGAATGATAGATCTAATCATCTTATTGATAAGAAGTGCAGTGCACAGAAACTGCTGCTCTGCACTTATTATTTTTTTAGTTATTGCCCTTTTGTTATTTTTCATATTTCATTTTTGTCCTGGCCATTTCTCCTAAACTACATTGTTCACAAGGCGACACATCCGACTTGCGGAGTTCTAGTTCTTGACTACATGTAGCTTCATGTATCTGGAATTTAAATTAGTTGTTGTATTTGCAACGACTAAATAAGGTACTCCTAACTCCATGATGACAATTTGGTACACATATTCAAATTTTTATCACAGTTGTGTGATTGGATACATTATCAACATTAAGCTTTCAATATATTGATACAAAGTTTCCCATCAATGTCAGCCGTAACATTTCTTTTAATTTGTTGTTGGTACTTGTGTTAGGTTATGTTATATGTTATAATCATATGAAATAATCATACAAACAAACTAGTAGGAAATATTCAAAGAAATGAGTTACCATGACAACAAAAAACATTCATATTTCTGTACTTCAATAGCAAAGAAAAAAGTGCAATGCAAATAAATGCCTGTGAATTTGAAGTTAAATCTCATTATACTTCAAATATTTCTCTGAAATTCAGAATACCACTAATGTAGGTTTGTTTATATTTATCTTACGATTGTTTACTTGTTCAGATTATCTGGTTTTCATTTTAATTACCTTGCACTATTGGAGCTTCCACTTACATCAATATAATAAATTTGACGAAAATACAATATTAAAATAAAAGTTCAAATCAACTGAATGAAATATTTATGCTCATGCAAGGATAAATTATATTGAAATTTGTTTTTTGGTTGAGATATATAAGGTAGGTATCAGAGAAATTTCTACTGTGAAAATTTGATAACATATATGGTTTTACTTCCTGGTTTATTTGTTAATCTTTAGCCAATACTTTATCAGATTGATTTGATATTGTACTTAAATATAATTAATGATACATAAAGGTTGTCAACAAGACATCCACATGTCTGTTTTATTTTGTATGCATTATTCTGTTGTTGTATTTTAAAATACAAATACATTGTATTTGTTACATCAAATCTATGCATGGAATGTTAAATATAAATGTCCTTGGTAAAGGTTGTATAAAAATAGGTTACTTTTAAAGTCATGCATACATGTAGTATATGCACTTCACAGTTATATTGATCAACTTAAATGTAAACCCTTAAAAGAATTAAGATATAGTCTTTCTTAGATGTTGTTATTAAAGGACATTGTTATTGGTACTGAAGCCTCATGAAAGCTGTTAAGTAAGTCACACAACTGTATAATATAAGCTTATCCCAGCAAGTCAAAACAAACATTTTAGCTGGTGCCAGGTGGTGTTAATAGTTTTCACTTTGGATCACGGCAGTAAGCCATATTGAATTTACCAGAGTACAGTTCAGCCACTGCATCGTTCCTGGGCAGGCTGTCAAGCAGTTTACCAGAACTAATTGCCTTCACTTTCCCAAGGAACTGATAACTCTCTATACATGCCAGACCATTTGCGAATAACCATAAAAAGAATTTCATAATCAATCACAATGAAAGTGACCTGTACTATCTGAGAATCAAACCTGGGTCGCCTGATTCACACGCCAATGCTTGACCTTGTAATTGAGCTAACCGGATGACTTTTTGCTTTTTGGCTTCCCTAAGCCCTATATTCAGTTGTATTATGTCATTCTAACACGTGCCTATAATAATAGTTTGATAAGATTTTTTTACTATCAACTCTTGCAACATTATAACAACTTAACCTCAATAACCCATAGGGTATTAGCCTGCTGAGGCTGAAAATGATAAGCCTTTGAAACCAGTTCACTGTAAGTAGCTAGATTTTTATGCCCCTGAGCCAATAGAAAGTTAACTGTTCATCAATTCTGTCTGTCTTCAAACACTCTGGGAACATGTATATGGGATGAACGTCCATGTTTGTTATGTACAGACTGACATGTGGGAAAAAGGCTGCATATGGCATAAACAAATGTTGCTAATTGAATGGGCTTTAAAGATCAAAGAAATAACCTATTTATGTCAACTTTGGAAAACACCACCCATTTTGTTTTCCCAATTTGGGTTTAACCTAACCCAGCTAGTTTAAAGTTTTCTTACATTTTTTAAATTCAAACCCTTTTACAAAGGGCTTCAAAATTTGATTAATTTAAACTTCCTTTTTACAAATTTAAAAATTAAAATGATCTTTACAAGTTAAATAACAGTTTTTTTCCCCTTTTTCGCATTGAAAAAATTTAATGGGTATTTTTTAAAGCTTTCTAAAAAGGTCGATTTAACTTAATATACCGGGAAAATTGGGGAAAAAAATTTTGTGTTTATCAAACCCGGGGTTTTTGTTTGCGTTTTTTGGAAATACAATTTCCCTGTCTTTTGGGACAAATTTAAAATATTTTTTAAAAAAAAATTTCAGCCAAAATTTAAAGGGTTTTTAAAGAAAAAATTTGCCCCCCCTCATCCAAGCTTAAGTGATGGATGAGGGGCAGTATTGGAATAAAGCCGGAGGCTGAGCATGTATAAATAGCATGTTATCCTAACGCATCGAGTCCACAACGCGCTTCAACGAACCGTAAAAAAACATGACCAAACCATGCGCGCGACCATGTCAACCCCAAGAAATCATAATTCAAAGCCCAAAAAATTTGTTGACGTACATAAAAAATAAACTGGGAGGGAAAAAGAAAAAACTTGTAGCACCCAAAAAATGGGGGGGTTTATACATGCTCAGCCTCCGGCTTTATTCCAATACTGCCCCTCATCCATCACTAAAGCTTGGATGAGGGGGGACAGTTATTTTCATAAAAGCCCTCAGCTTTCACATGTATAAATAGCATCTTTAAAGATCGGCAACAAATATTTCCATGTCATTAGAAAAATGAAAAAGACACATAACGCCAATCAAGAAACACAAATGTAATATCTGACAAATCCATAATATTTTATATCAAACAAAATATAAAATTCATATTTCATCAAAAATAATAAATCCAGATTGTCACTTTGAGGAAAAAACAGCTGTAGAAAAAGACAGATCCTCATTTTCAATAATAGGTCTATAATAAAACTTGTAAAAGTTATTGTCCGATTTCCAACCAGCTGTATTCAAGATATTTTTAATTTGAACATCTCTGACTTCTTGCTGCTGCCGATACCGAGGCCCCACGAAAAGAATGGGCCTTAAAAATGGCAACATCAATGCCTGACAATTGTAACACTGTCTTTAGCCATCTAGCAATAGTGCTTGATGTAACTGCATTAAATGTTACATATGAAATTAATAATTGATCAGATAGTCTCAACTGTTCCGTTACTTTGATATAATATAATAATGTATGATATACACACAAACTTTCTTTTCCTAAAATGCTCAAATTTAACACAAAAATTATTTTTCTTTTCCCACGACTGAAGTCTTCAATAGATTCGGGAAATAAAACACACAATAAGAATTATGTACCTTCATATAATTCAAATCAAGTGACATAATTGTCTGAGCTCTAGGAGCACATGCCAACGCTATAAGTGCCGTAACTTTTAATGTTAAAAACTTTAAATTTAAAGTTTCTAAAGGATACCAAAGTACTAAGCAATTTCAAAACTATTGTCACATCCCATGTGAACTTGTATCTCGGTAACGCCGGTTTTAAAATAAAAATCCCTCTCATAAAACGTTTAATCAAATTAGGTGAATCACACCAATCATTTCCTAACAATGACAAAGTCTGCAATAACATAGCCTTGTGAGAATTCAGCACCGAATATGACTTCTTGTCTAGATGCAAAAAAATATAAAAACGATATTACCTCCATTTCAGTTGCTTTTAAGGGGATTCTTACATTTTCTGTGAACACCAAAACAGCCATCTTTTCCATGCCATGGAATACTGTTTACGAGTTCCTTGTTTCCAAGGAACCAAGGATGATGGCAACAATTTCTGGAAGTAATCCTCTACCTTGGAGATATCTGCTGATAGTTGAAGAGCGACAAAAGTTGTAGAATGGACCATTGGACACACTGTACTGGAATCTTGAGGCATAATCATCAGATCTTGTGACGCGGCAACCTAACAGGATCAGAAATTAGAAGATCCATAATAAGTGGAAACCAAAATTGTGTTCTCCACAAAGGGATAATCAATATAGCTTTTTTTAACCTTATCATCTTTTAATTTATTGATAACTCTCCCAACCAACGAGAATGGTGGAAACAAATAGGGCTTAAGGTTTGACCAAGGAAACGAAAAAAAGCATCATTTCTAAATGCCCCAGGCTGGGGAAACCATGACACAAACCTTGACAATTGACAGTTTAACCTACACGCAAATAAATCGATGTCTGGAAAGAAACATCTGTGAACAGATTCTATCAAAAAATCTCCTTTTTTAACATCCATTCAGCAGACTCTGAACGAAAATGTCGAGAAAAATAATCAGCTTGTACATTCTCTGAACCTTTAAGATAATTAGCTGATAAAAATATAAAATCTCTCTAAGCACCAATTCCAGATATCAATAGCTAAACTATCAAGACTGGGGGAAGACATTCCACCCATGTCATTTATGTATGCTACAGCTGTCACATTGTCTGAAAAAACCTGAAGATGACAACTTTTAAAACTATCATACAAGCTTTAATTCCATTAAAAACAAGCTAAAAGTTCTAAATAATTTATGGCAAAACTTTGTTCACAAATTAACCAACGACCATTAGCAAACTGAACCTGATGAAACATCAACACAAGCCCAGCCAAGTTTACTAGCATCTGTTTGACACGTAAAGGAAATATTTTGAGGTCGTATTCGCTTACCATTCTTGAGACGTATATTTTCAAGCCACCAACGAATTTCAGATTTTTGCACCTTCGGACAAAAAACACTTTATTGTCAAAATTCATATTTTTACCTAATCCATTAATTTTACATCTTTCCATTTGTCTATAATGAAGAGGAGCTTCTAAAACTGCATGGAAGGCATTTATAACAGACCCTATAAATGAAGCAAGCTCTCTAACAATCACTAACTCACTGTGAATGAGATTATTAGCCTTTGAGAGTATTTTTCTCAATCTTTTCCTCTGTCAAAAACACCAAATAAAAGAACTGAATCCAAAAGATACCCAAAAAAAGACAATTTTATGACTGGGTACCAAACTTGATTTTTTTCTCATTAATAACATAGCCTAAAGACTGTAATGTGTCACAAATAATCTTTGCATTTTCTAGACACAAATCTCTATCACAGTTCATATTTAAAGAATCATCTATATAATAGGCACATCTGATGGCTTGAGAACGAAACCAGGCATAAATAGGTTTTAATAATTTGGTAAAGACTCTAGGTGCAGCACTATAACCAAATGGTAAACAAACAAAGGCATATAATGAATCTCTCCAATAAAATTTCAGAAATTTTTGGAACTCTGAATGAATGGGAATGGAAAAGTAAGCATCTTGTAAATCAACTGAACAAAAAATAATCATTTTCTTGAACTAAAGTCCAAAATTACTTTGAAATGCTCCTGTTTGAAATGTTCATAATGAACAAAAGTATTTAACTCTTTGAGATTAATGATTGGTCTATATTTACCATTTGGCTTTTTCACTACAAAAATATTAGAAATAAATTGATCACTTTCCTCCACAGAAGGTGCAATAGCCCCTTTTTTAAGCAAATCTTCAACTTCAGAATCTATAATACTCATTTCTTCTGTATTAAAATTGATTTCCTTTGGTAAAGAATATTGCACAGGATAAACATCAAATTCTAATGAATAACCCTGAACAGTACTCAAAACCCAAGGGTCATTAGAAAACTTTTCCCATGCATGAATAAAGTATCTTAACTTACCTACCGAACTTATTTCTCCCCGTTTGGGGGTGCCGTCACAGTGGCAGACTTAAATGTTCCCTTCCTCATGGGAGCTCTCTGGGAATAACCACCCCGCACCTGTGGATAAGGTGTCATTCTTCCTCTGTTAAAATGCCTTGCTCTAGAAAAACGACCTCTGAAAGAATTCCTATTATACTGTGCGTTATAATCCTTTCCCAGATTAACCCCTACTTCACAATGCTTAATCTCTTTAGAAATATCGTCACCAAAAAGAGAGGTTGAAATAGGGACAGTCATGTTACACAAATTTTTATACCTCTTGTTCAATGATGGACGAATCAAATATCTACGTCTGATACTTATGTTATACTGTGCTTGTCCAAGAATTGACAAAGAATCAGAATAGTAACTGTTTAGCCTGTGGTTTAGCAGAAAATAGAGGTCTTCAAAATCTTAGCCAGCTTAATAATGGGCACCATACCAGCTGCTAACAACGACTGAATATCCTGAAATAGACGGTCATGAACCGAGAACGTTTATCCATAACCTTCCAAATTTCCATGTTCAAACCCTTTGGGGGTTTTAAATTCTCACAGTTTTGCTGGGACAGGGTATTTAAACACAAAGTTCCCTTTACGTCCAAAGTGCGTTTCAGGGAGTATTAAAAAGGGTTTTGCTAAGGAGGAAAAAATTGCCTCACCTTTTTTCTCTGTTTAATTTTTTGGCAAACCCCAATCTTATTTATTTACCTAACATGGGGCACAAAACGTCCTCTTTCCAAAAATTGAATCAATCAGCCTTTTTTCAAAATCTCGCTTTTAGGGATGGGCCCTTTTTAGGTTGGGGGCCAATACTGGGACGCTATCTAAAAAAATTTATTTTTTAACTTTCCCAAATTTTTAAAATTAGGTTTCTGGGCCAAAATTTTAAAATACTCTTTTTTATAATTTAAATTTGTTCCATAGAAAAAAAATGTTTGAAAAACCCGTGGGCAGGGGAAACCCCAATTTTTTCTACGTAACAACTCTAAATCATCAGAGGATAATTTATTTAAATCAATCAAACTTTTGTTAGCGTTCCTTGATTTTGTCCCCTTTTTATCACTAACAGAGGTCTTTGTTGTCTTAGATTTTTTACCAGTTTTCGCGACCTCTTGACCAACTTTTGACACTGAACTTTTAATTCTGCCAGGCCCTTTACCACGGCTCTTATTCTTAACGGGGACATCGTCCTCCGAAAATCCAGAAAACTCTGGACTCTCGTCAGAAAGATGTAACACATCTTCATTCTGAACAGATAAATTCCTATTTACCGAGACATCGTCTTCGGACTGGCTCATATTGAAAAAACAACAAAGTCTGGACAACGTCCTAGACAGAGCCAAAAATACTGTATAAGAAATAAAAATAACAAAATAATTTCACGTCAATTCACAAACTTACCGACAAACAAAAAGCCGAGAGCTGTAAATACAAAACAAACCTCAAAAACTGCATAAGAAAACGAAAGTAAGCGTAACACGTGTGGACTATTCAACGACGCCAGGAAAACTATGATTTCTGGGGTTGACATGGTCGCGCGCATGGTTTGGTCATGTTTTTTACGGTTCGTTGAAGCGGCGTTGTGGACTCGATGCGTTAGGATAACATGCTATTTATACATGTGAAAGCTGAGGCTTTATGAAAATACTGCCAATATTTTCAAATATGGTATATTATTATCATATTCTATTTATATTTTAACAAAGATTCTGTATTTTCAGGGATTGGCATTTGTTATTGCCTTGCTTGGAGCACTAGACATAGGTTATAGTATCTATGAACATTTTAATGGAACAACTGTCCCTGTGGTAGATTTCCTGTCTCCACTTGTGTTGGTTCTCACCATGGTAAGTCTAACTTGATTCAAGTTATATGAATATCCATATTATAATCAAGCCAAGTCAAATATTTTATTGGCAAAAACAAATACATTTAATCATGGCCTTGTTACCATGGTGGATATAACAGTTTTAATCCTGGATAAATAATCTGCATCTTTATTCTTATCAAATCACAGCTTTGATCCGCCATTTTCTATGCATGTGCAAATATAAAGTATCATCTGAAAGAAAATTGCAACATAAATTACAGAATTAACCTCTCAAAGAAAGAAATATGAATCATGTCAAATATTGTGATTGAAAATTCACATTGATTTTTTGTTTACCTGCAGGCAACATTTACATTATGCTAAATATCCTTAAATGTTTACTTCCAATCTGGACAAAGCTATTTATCAATAGGAAATTGATAGGATTAGGAAATTTTCAAAGTATGGTAATGACTGAATTGCAAATAGTACAGATCACGATCTGACGGCACATATGTGCAGACTGATCTTGGTCTGCACTGGTTGCAAGGATAGGTTGCAGGCCAAGGTTTAGGTAGACTCTTACCACCAGTTAGGAGTCTGAGCCAGGTCACTGAGGTCAGCATGTATATCTTTGTAGTGCAGTCAGTTTTTAATTATTTGGTTTTCTATATTAAAATACTTGAACTGGCAATAGAAAGTAAGTGGGACAAATGTGTTACAGGACTTCAGCATAGTAAATGTTACTTGTTTAAAGAGATGTAATACTACACCTTTGCTTTGCACTTGAACTTTAAATTGAACTCTTTAAACATTTTGTTAAGCAAATATACCAGAGCAGGGCATTCTCTACCTAGTCATAGGTCAGACTATCAGAACAAATCTTAATGTCAAATAATTCAATTTTTTTCCCTATCCAAGCAGGGCTTTTTTACATTATATAACAGAGGTGCATAAGAGGCCTCTTCCCAGTTGAAATTTTCTTTTAAAGAATCCCGGGCGACAGAGACTATGAATTCTTTCATGTGAGAAAGCAATCCAGCTTGCTTACTGAATGTCGGTGGTTCTACTCAGGTACCCTTTCATTTCTGAATTAATGCACTGAAGGGCATCGGTGGTCTTCTTCCACCAGTAAAGCTGGAAAGTCCCCATATAACCTTTATTGTGTTGGTGCAGCATAAAAACCAACAAAAAAGAAAGAATTTGTTTTATAACTTGATGCTATAATTAAGAAGTTGACCACTTTGATTTGGTTGTAAGAAATAATAAAATATTATCATGATATTGGGCAGTGCTAATTGCATTGATAGAAATGTTTAACAACTGTGCAAATTTAATTTACACTAAAATTTGTGTTTTTGCAAATTTTAATAGTCACCTATTATTCCTGGTTTTTTTTTTACAGATTGTTTATGTGCTGGTCATTCACTTTGAAAGGAAGAATAGTGTGAGATCATCAGGATTTCTCTTTAATTTCTGGTTTATTATGTTCCTTGTATCCATAGTAACGTTCAGGTCAAAAATCAGAGTAGCTCTCTTGAAGGTGAGTTTCAGAAATGTTTGAAATGTCTGTTTATAAAATATATACACACAATGATGTTTCATAAACATTTCATGTAATACATTGTAAAGTCTTTTGTGAAAAGAAGAGATATTAAAAATGTCATTTTATTTATATGAATGTCTTGCTGTCTTAAATTGTTGATGGAATTCATTAGAAATGATCTTATCTGAAATTAACATCAACCTTAGTTGAAATTTGGATGTGTTTGATTGTTTATAAATGAATTAATATTGTTTTGACCAAATAGGTGATAATCCGCTTGAGGTATGATAAAACTAACTAAATATTGACCACTTTAATGTATTCTTGGGTATCAAGTATGAATTTGTTTACTTTTAAGTTGCACCCCTGAGGTGAATAACTGGATACAGGTATGAAATTGTTAAAAATGTGCAAACATTTGACAAACTTAAAACTTCTTGTTATCGCTAAAAATATCAACATTTCATGTGTTCATTCAAGTGTTGGACACTCAGTACAAACATCTGTTAAGTCAAATACTTTTGAAGTCAAATAATGTTTATCTCAAACAAGAATTTGATGATGCAAATAATGAAAGGTCAAACAGATATGTAGGTCATTATGACAATATTCAGGACATGTACTAGATAGTGACCTCTAGTTAGAAATATAACATGCATTTTCAAAAAGGGATGGATAATGAGCAAAAGAGAGTTTGCCATATTTGTCTATATATAATCTTGCTTATTGAAATGCATTTTATTAGGTATAGAATTAATAGATGATATAATAAATTTGATAAAAAAAGAAAGAATTGACTGAAAGAGAGCATTTTTTGCAGCTTGTCTACTTTTCATGTGTTGAACAAAGTTATAAAAAAAAGCCAAATGAACTCTGGTTTATTTTCTACATATTTGATAGTTTTTGACATTTACATAATTATAGAAAATGGTATATGAACAGTGATTTTCCTGCTTAGAATCACATACAAGGCCTTTTCCCAAATTAAATTTTCTTTAAAATCATGCAGTTATCCCAAAAATTTGAACTTAAACCTGCTTTTTACTTTCAAAATTAGCAATTTTATTGATAATTTCTCAAAAATAGAGAGGCTAAAGCCTCTTTCCAATTAAGTTAGAAAAATCACAGATTAAATGTGTGCATTTTTAGCTCGACTTTTCTATGAAAAGGGGAGCTATCCTACTCGCCCCGGCGTCGGCGTTAGCGTCGGCGTTGGCGTCACACCTTGGTTAAGTTTTTCGTACCACCCCACTTTATTTCAGAAGTATTACAAGTATGGCTTTGAAACTTACCATACTTGTTCACCATCATAACCTCCATCTACAGACAAGAGTACATAACTCTGTCAAGGTTTTTGACAGAATTATGGCCCTTTTTTGACTTAGAAAGTGTATTGAGCTTGGTTAAGTTTTTTGTACCACCTCACTTTATTTCAAAACCATTGGAGGTATTGCTTTGAAACTGACCATACTTGTTTACCATCACGACCTTCATCAACAGACAAGAGGACATAACTCTGTCAAGGTTTTTGACAGAATTATGCCCCTTTTTGACTTAGAAAATACATTGAATATGGGTAAAATCCACTTATTGCCTTAACCCTTTGAGATATTGCTTTGAAACTTTTAATGCTATTTCACATCATTACCCCCATCTGTACGCAAGAGAAGGTAACTCTGTCAGGGATTTGTTTTAAAAATTAAGGCCTTTTATCGACTTAGAATCTTGGTTAAGTTTTTTGTACCAGTCAACTTTTTGACTGAACTGGTTGAGATATTAAATTGAAAGTTGGAATACTTGTTTACCATCATGGTCCCAAACATGGGCAGGAGAAGGTAATTCTGTTAAGGATTTTATTTGAATTATGGCCCTTTTTGACTTAGAAACTCAGTTAAAATTTTCATTCTTGTCCACTTGTTGACCTAACCATTTGAGATATTACTTTGGAAGTTGGAGTTCTTATGTGCCATCATGAGACCTATCTGTAAGCAAGAGAAGATAACTCTGTGAAAATGTTTCTTGATTTGTACTTAGAAATTCCTAGTTAAAGTCTTGTGTGCCCTTAACTGTCAAAGTTTTGTTTTATAGGCAAGCACTAAAAAAGTCGAGCGCGCTGTCCTTCTGACAGCTCTTGTTTATCTTCCATGTATACATGCATAATGTTGTGTTTATTTGATAGGATGAAGTGGAGGACATGTTCCGGTTTGTGACATTTTATATCTTCTTCGCTGTCATTCTTGTCCAGCTGATCATCTCAACATTAGTGGATAAACAACCAGTAGGGGCTGTACCTGTAGAAGATGAGGTATATACATGACATTGTGAATGTTTGTCTAGTCTCACAGTTTGTCTTCCATCCTGTTTGAGTTTATCAGAATATGAACAAAAGGGAGGAAAACTCATATAATTTTTGTATTTTTGGTCTCCCATTGTTGTTAAGTGTGAATAATCAGAATTAGTATAAAAATATGTATCTTACATCTTTTTATATACATGTATATGTTACATATTTTTCTGATTTTGGAATTTGCATAGCTTATTTTAAAATCAAATTTGATCTATATACCGGTATTAGAAGAGACTTATGTACAGTTTTGACTTTTGATATAGTTTAACTAAGAAATGTCCATAATGCAAAGATTTCCCCAAAAAAATAAAGAAATGTGAAAGTAGAAAATGGAGTACCACAAAACTAAATTAAAAACAGGTGAAATAGAAAATCTTTGTCAGTCTTTAACTTGTTGCAATTATAAGACATATACAATAATCAGTTTAGGTTGTTGACTTCAAACCACTTGCCCCTCACCGCTGTGGGTTCGAATCCCTACAGGGACTTTGGATTCTTTCATGTGAGGAAGCTATCCAGCTAGCTTACGGAACGTCGGTGGTTCTACTCAGGTGCCTGTTCGTGCCTGAAATAATGCACGGAAGGGCACCTGAGGTCTTCCTCCACCAGCAAAGCTGGAACGTCGCGATATGACCTATACTGTGTCGATGTGACGTAAAATCCAAAACAAAACAAACAAAAAACAATAATCAGTTATACAAAAATATGTCGATTTATATTACGAAAGATCAGGGGATGTATTATTTCCCTTGAATTCTCTGAACACTTATTTATTGCAGAAACCTTACAAGAGCCTCGTTCATAGAGGTAACATTTTGTTATCAACAGATTTAATCAGATTAAAATAGTCTTTGTATTTGTGAAACTGTGAAATCATTTAATGTTTGAAGCATAAGAAACAAAAATTCTAAAGCTTCTCACAAAAAAAACATTATTTGTCTTTATTAGTTCCAGTATACTTATGAGGCATAATACTGGTAATTTTTTCATAATTAATAATCATATAAAGGATTTTGAGGTCAAAGCCGCTTTGTTTTTGTTTTTTCTGTCTACTTGTTTCAAATTTGGATTTAAGACTTCATCTGTAAAGTAAAAATTAAGATTTCATTAAACCCTACATTAAATCAATGATAGGCCTATTTTATATACTGGTAATTTTATAATTCTGCCACTCTTAATATGATATTTAAGTTTTGAGTTGTGGTCCTTTATTCCGATTTAGTTGTGTAAGACAGTCCTCGTATATTGATATATCATCATCTGAAAAAACAACATAATTTATTATTCACATCTAGTAGAGATGACCCTGTAAAACTATGACATGCCTTATATAATTTCATAAATTGGATCAGCCCATCGAAGCCTTAAATGATTTCACATTTAATAAACATGTATGTGTGTTACCCATTTTTCAGTGTTTTTACTTTGAACAGTTATATGGAAATGTTTTATGCCCTTAAACCTTTACCACACTCATTATCTTAAATGGACTTGTCCATCTTACAAACTTGACAAAACCATTTGAACCGCGTCACGACAAAACCAACATAGTGCGTTTACTACCAGCATGAATCCAGACCAGTCTGCGCATCGGCCCAGTCTGATCAGGATCCATGCTGTTCGCTTACAAACTCTATAACAAGTAGAGAAACTGATAGCAAACAGCATGGATCCTGATCAGACTGCGCGGATGCGCAGGCTGGTCTGGATCCATGCTGGTCACCAACACACTATGTTGGTTTTGTCATGGCGCGGCTCATTTATCATTTTAGGGGAAAATTTTTAAAATTAACACTAACTGAATAGCAAACAGTGCAGACCATGACCAGAAGATGGCACCGTTGTATCAAATTATCTTTGTCTGCACTGGTTGAATGGGAAGAATCAGTTGCCACCAGCAGACTAAGGGTTAAATTGATGATTATTATTTGGTATTTAAGGGCAACAATGTGGTAACATTTTGATCTAAGTGAGCATTATTATAGGCTATACTTTAACAAATATACTATTGATTGAGTTAATGCATATACAGTCTACTCCACTTATAACGAGATCGGTTTTAACGAGGTACCGCTTACAACGTACATTCTACTGTGTCCCGGCCTTTTTCCTTCTATTTTCCTTTCATTTTTTATCGTTTATAAGGAGATCGGTTTAAGCAAGATATCGGTTACAACGTACATAATTTCGCCGTCCAATGCATATTTTTCAGAACTTTAATGAGGTCACTTCATTTGCACTTTGTCTGCATCAGTTTGTTACCTTGAGAAAAACAAAGATGACCAATAATAAAGGTCAATTAAGGGAGAAATTATTGACTGGGGACGAGATAATGGGTCGAGCAATTAGCGATCAAATGTGTCAGCCTTGTTTTGTCAGCGCTCCGGGCTAAATTGTCCTTAAGGTGACGAAATGTCATAACAAAACAATTTCATTGAGTGATTAGCACAAAGGAAGCGGCTAATTTCTTGCGGTGTTATTCGGTGTTGGTGAGAAATACACTGCGTGACTTGAAAACGAATTTAAAAATGTACATATTAATAAAAAAAAACACGCGGTTAGACGTAGGTTGTGTTTTCATGTTTTGTTTAAATTATATGATAGCTAGATATATTTATATACATGTATATTTAAATAAAACAAAAACTTCTGATAACAAAGAGTTACCTCCCATTATATACTCTTCAAAAAGGATGCACATGAAAGCTAAAGTAGAAATAAATGATGCTCGACGGTGTGGAATTTCTCAATTTGTTCTGTCCCGGTTACAACGAGACCTGGTTATAACGAGGAATCATGCGAAGTCCCGACGATCTCGTTGTATCTGGAGTGCACTGTTATAATGTTTGTGCATGCATATAACTAGAATAATAAAATATGATTACATGTATTTTAATTAAGTTGGATGCATAAAGCTGGAATTGAATGTGAACAAAAGAAAATGTTTAATGAAATTTGTTTGTTATCTTCATTAACTTTATATATATTATAATCCTTTAACATAAAACTTTTGTACATTTCAGAACCCATGTCCAGAGCCTCATGTATCCTTCCTGTCCCAGGTGACATTCTGGTGGTTTTCTAGGTAAGTAACTAGCATGTTTCTAGTAAACAATACATAGTGATTAATGATTATTTTGTTGAATGGATAGTCAAGTTACCAATCAATATAAAAATAAAATGTTTTTTTTTCTCCAATTCTTGATAAATATACCTATTTGAAATACTAATAGTTTGTTATTTTTAGCTCGACTTTTTTTTTTTTTTGAAAAAAAAAGTAGAGGTATTGTTATAGTCAGGTCGGCGTTGCCGTTGCCGTCCGCAAACTTGTACCTGGATCATAACTTTTTTATTTCTTGGTGTATTGTCTTCATACTTGGCCACAACAACCCTTGGGACAAGACCTTTCAGTAGACCACACTAACCTTGACCTTCATCCATAAATGACCTTGACCTTCAAGGTTAAAAGTCCAATTTTTGCTTGTTCATGCTGTTATTGGCTGTAACTTTGTTATTTTTGAATGGATTGTCTTCAAACTTGAACATAATAATCTTCAAGGATATCCCTTAAAAATAACCCGCCAGACCTTGGCCTTCACTCATAAATGACCTTGACTTTGAAGGTCAAATTATTGAAATTTTCATTTTTTTGGCTATTATTGGCTGTAACTTTGTTATTTTTGAATGGATTGTCTTCAAACTTGAACATAATTATCTTCAGGGATATCCCTTAAAAATAACTAGACAGACGTTGACCTTCACTCATAAATGACCTTGACTTTGAAGGTCAAATTATTGAAATTTTCATTTTTTTGGCTATTATTGGCTGTAACTTTGTTATTTTTGAATAGATTGTCTTGAAACTTGAACATAATAATCTTCAAAGATAACTGTTAAAAATATATCGAAAGACCTTGACCTTCACTCATTAATGACATTGTCTTTGAAGGTCAAATTATTGAAATTTTCATTGTTTTGGCGGTAACTGACTGTAACTTTGCTATTATTGAAGGGATCAACTTCATATTATAACAGAACATTCTTAAGGACCAGACCTCGTTGTTTATCAAACCCAAATTTGCTTGGGCTCTTTAATGACCTTGACCTTGAAGGTTAAATTACTGAATTTTCTCAGATTTGTGCATTAAATGACCATAATTATATATTTATTGGTGTGTGTGTGTGTGTGTATATATATATTTACAACAACAACAACAAGAATTGCGTAATTGTTTCTATTTTTAGAAATTGCGTCATTGTTGCTATTTTTAGAAATTGTGTCATTGTTGCTATTTTTAGAAATTGTGTCATTGTTGCTATTTTTAGAAATTGCGTCATTGTTGCTATTTATAGAAATTGCGTCATTGTTTCTATTATTAGAAATTGCGTCATTGTTTCTATTTTTAGAAATTGCGTCATTGTTGCTATTTTTAGAAATTGCGTCATTGTTGCTATTTTTAGAAATTGCGTCATTGTTGCTATTTATAGAAATTGCGTCATTGTTTCTATTTATAGAAATTGCGTCATTGTTTCTATTTTTAGAAATTGCGTCATTGTTTCTATTTTTAGAAATTGCGTCATTGTTGCTATTTTTAGAAATTGCGTCATGTTGCTATTTTTAGAAATTGCGTAATATTTCTATTTATATATTTATACAAAATATATAAACAAAACTAATGTGACAAGACAGACCAACTAAATTTATAAAAAGGAAACATTAACATGTATGTTCAAACCTTTCTATGTTTGCGTTTAGAAAAAGTAAAAAGTCGAGCGTTGCCCCCGCCCGGCGGTGGCTCTTGTTTGTTAAATGCTTTAGTTGTTTATGTTTACAAATAAGGACAATTTTTTCATTCTTGCAATTAATCTACTGAAGTGAACACTTAACCCTTTCCCCCATGAGCATATTGTGAAAAATGGCCATTTTCACTGAAAAGCTTCCTCTTACAAGTTCAAACTGCTATGAAACTATGAAAAATGCTTCAATACTAATCAAACTTGGCACAAATGTTGACTGGACCATTGCCTTTGTAACGACATGCTCAGTCTTAAATTTCCTGTTACCATGGCAACGAGGGGACATCTCAAAATTGCCAAAAATCACTTTTTTGCCTCGATTTTTTCCATCAAAATTTATTTCAAAGTGCTGCAACTTCTCAAGGGATTGAGATAGAGTCAAAGGCTTTTCAGCGTTGGTTACACGTTACCTTATGATCAACCTGGGGTCATTTTAAGCCTCTCACAAGTCAAAAATTTTCTTGGCGATCAGGGGGACTCCGCCCCCCTTCAAACCCCCCAAACAGAAGGGGGCACATCCCCCTTCTGGCAACCCCCTGATGTATTATTTGGATGGGGGACGGCGCCGAAAAATGGTCACTTTTTTTAACAACATTTCTCAAACGAAAAACAGTGTTTGGGGTCTAAATAGGACATTTTTTCACTGTTTGAGGCCTCAAAAGGGGGGGGGGGGTGCAAATAGCCGTCGAAACACGCTTATATAAAGGAAAAGGTTAACATGTGAATTTGATCCTCATTCCTAAGCAAAAACACATCTTAAATCATACGAAAATACTGTATTTTATGCTTAAAACTTATAGTTTTGTTCTAATTATTGACTTTTGATTTTACTACATCAAGAACGGTTTATGGTTTTCGCTAATTGATACGTTTTAAATTTGTCGGATTATCTTGTCTGCCTTGTAGTCCTGCTGGCACATTGTCAGACCATTGACTGACAAAATAGTGTAAAGTTTAGGCATCTATGTCCTATAGACACGTTCCTAGCTTTGATTTCCTAGAAAACAATAAAAGCCATGTTAATGTCTTGATACATTTAAAAAAGGCTTTATTCTATTTTGTCAGTATAATTTCTTTATTTTGCAGTTTGGTGGTATTAGGTTATAAGAGGCCACTCGAAAAGACAGATTTATGGAACCTCAACCCATCTGACAAATGTAAAAATGTTATGCCCAAGTTTGACAAACATCTGCAAAAAGAACTCAATAGATGTAGGAGGTAACCTTGAAAGTTTTTTTACCTTTCTTATTTCAGTTTGTACATAACACATTTTTATGAGTTAGGTAGATTCCTTTTTCCTGTTAATTGAACAAGTTATGTTTTGACCTGGTTTGTATTGGCTTTATATATTAAGAAAATAACAGTGCTTACAGAGCATAAGATATTTTTGAAAATGGAAAGGTAACAAAACTTTATTTTAAATTTAAATTTTCATCTAGCAGTTCTTTTTCAAATATTACTGTAATAGGTTCTGTTTGTTAGAAATTCTAATAATAGAAAAAAACATGTATTTTAATAGGGTTCATGAAAGTTTAAGCCCCGCTACAGAGACTAATGCTAAGGAGGTTGAGATGAAGGAGATGCCCAGGGAGGACAGCACCCCGAAGGTTCAAATACAATGTGAAAAGAAGAAGCCTCGTCTCTTCTGGGCCATGATGAAAACATTCTGGTTTAAAAGTTTTATTGCTGCCGTTTACAAGCTAATCTTTGATGTCCTTCAATTTGTCAGTCCTCTTATCCTAAAGTAAGTTCTGTACATATATTTTGCTTTATTTGTAATATGAATAAAGTAACAACTTTACAACATGATACTCTTTTATAACAGGTGAATATAAGAGATATGAAATCTGTATGATTTATTGATTAGTTATAAATTTAAGATCAGATGATGATTAAGATAAACCAAGTTTTAGTCTACGAAGGGATTATTGAATTAACATTTTTTGACATTGAGTTCTTCATACCAAGTGGATGGTCAGAGTTTTAACAGAGCTGTGAAACATGCTCCTTAGGTTACAATAGTTCTTTTCAAGTGAAGCTGTTAAAATTGATAGTTTTGATGTGACTTAAAATTCCAACTAGAAAAAAATCCACATTCATGTCATTTGGTATAGATGTGATCTTTGATTAAGAATTGGAATTAGAATGAGGAATTAGTAGTCAGTCACTAAATGTGGATTAATAAGTAATTATCGGTAAGTAACTCAGTTAAGCTGGTTAGCGGGATCCATTGCGGAGATATGACCAAGGCATTCTGGTAGGTTAAAATTGACATAATAAAAAAAAAAAATGGGGAAACAATCAATGAATCTCATTAATTTCATAACTATCATAGGTGAGAATTTGGCTATTTTACTAACAGACAATGAATGTTTCAGGTATCTTATAGCATACACGACAGATAAGAAGCAGGAGACCTGGAAGGGATATTGGTACGCTAGTTTAATGTTAGCAGTGGTGCTATTCCAGTCAGTTGTACTGCATCAGTACTTTCAGAACTGTACAGTTGTTGGTATGAGGCTCAGAACAGCTATAATTGGTGCTGTCTATGAAAAGGTAGGGACAGTATGAGCCATTATTTTGCCTGTTAAGATTTTGATTAAGTTAAATTTGTTTTTGTTTTGATTTTCTTAAAGGTTTTTGACTTCTGTAGCAATAAGTTTAAACAAATTTTGATACACAGTTTTATTGGAGTATAAATAATTTTTTCAGTTAAGAGAATATTTTGTATGAAAGAATGATAGTAACATTTTAACGTAACATGAAAGAGGAGATATTTTTAAGTCATGATTTGTTCAGGCTGTGATTTCTTTTCATATCACCTATTTAATTTTTTGTTTTCTTGGTTGTGTTTTATGTCGCACCAAAACAAAGGGTCATATGTCGACTTTACAGCTTTACTGGTGGAGGAAGACTTTGGGTGCCCCTGCATTAATTTTTTCAGGCACAAATGGGCACCTGTGTAGAACCACCAATATTCTGTAAGCTAGCTGGATAGCTTCCTCACATTAAAGAATCCAAAGTCCCTGGCAGGATTCGAACCAACAGTGGTTAAAGGGCATGTGGTTTGAAGTAAATGTTATATTATTATAGGTTCACAATTGTATTATTAGATGCTATATCCTTTAACAAAACAAACCCACTTGGATTTAATTGGCAATGTTATATTACAGATGTTAAGACTGTCTACAGCAGCAAGAAGAACATCAACTGTCGGGGAGATTGTCAACTTGATGTCTGTTGATGCCCAGAGATTTAATGATATGATGACATACATCAACATGATCTGGTCCGGTCCAGTACAGATCACGATATCTATATACTTCCTGTGGGTGACCCTCGGTCCATCAATATTGGCTGGTTTGGCTGTCATGATTATACTTATACCTGTGAATGCTGTAATTGCCAATAAAGTGAAACAGTTTCAAGTACAACAGATGAATCTGAAAGATAAAAGAATAAAAATGATGAACGAAATTCTGAGCGGAATAAAGGTAAACTGACCTTTTATCCCGTTTTATCCAGAAAGTTAATGTATTAAAGAAAAAGTCTAATGAAATTTAAAGCTTTTTTTATGAACTGAACCATGAACAAGGTGATTGCCATTTATAATAAAATTCTATGTTCATACTTTATCTACATGTATATTGATGATAATTTGAAATAACTTCATGCCAGTTTATTTGATTGGTTAACAGTGTCTTGTGATTGACTCACCTCATATTATAGTATAGTATTTCAATAATGAGAGCGTATATTCTACTGATCAAAGAATTTTCAGCCGAAATCCAATATTGCTTTCAACATGATTTCTTAGATAGTTATTTCCCAAATACATTGTATTTATTCAAATGATTGATGTGAAATACTTGCATATAGAAAAACAGGTTAGTACTGTAAAAAACATAAGGTAACTTTCTGCAAATACACTTGTAACTAATACTTAACTCATATACGTACACATGTTTAATAAGTTTATTTTAAAATTTGTATTATAACATATTTTGTATATATTTTGTCACAGGTGTTAAAACTGTATGCATGGGAAGCATCCTTCGAACAGAAAGTATTAGATATAAGAAACAAAGAGCTTGCTGTTCTAAAGAAAATGTCCTACCTGAATGCTTGTACAACATTTACCTGGACTGTAGCACCTGTTGCTGTAAGTATTCTACTCTTATATTATTCTGCTTTTTTATGTAGGGTTTTATCTGTTGCATCATTTGCTACGTTTTTGTACATGCGCCATTCTCGATTAAAGTAATTTACTACCATATTTCTGCCATACAAAAAGTTTGGTAGTATTCTTTTTTTTAAATTCAAATTTAATTTTTGCAGCTGATAAACATGTATAGCTTTATACACTTTAAATTCTTGCTATTGATAAATTCTTAAACATATTATGTTAATCGTAAATAATATCTTTATAATTTTTTGAAAATATTACATTTGTACAAAAAAAAAAATTCTTACATTTTTTTTCAATAGATGCAATTATTTCTAAATAAATCTGAGAAATAATAGATTGTTTTATATGTGATTGTATATCAGGTGTGTTTGGTAACATTTGCTGTGTATGTGATGGTAGATGTCAACAATATCCTTGATGCCGAGAAAGCTTTTGTGTCTCTCTCCCTGTTTAACATTCTCAGGTTCCCGCTCTCAATGTTACCTATGGTCATATCTAACATTGTACAGGTTAGTCATTTAATGATATATTCAATTAACCAATTACCTGTTGAATTTGCTGTATGACCAATAATGTGTCATTGTGCCATTTTACCCAAACAAACTTGTTGAATTTTTGGTATGGATCCTGCTTTGAAGTTAGAACTGTCCATTCAAAGTTTAGAGATTATAATTATCAAAATACAATATATAAGCTACCAGCAGTCCAGTGTCTGCTCAAACTGCACGTCTGTGCTTGCTTACCTTGTTTCAGAATAGAACCTAGATGACCGGTATTCAAAATGTTTCCTTCAATATAATCTCAAGGAATATAATGCTAATGAAAAATTAGTATTGATATTAACTTTTGGCATGATACAATTGAGAAATTATTACATTTACACCTTATTTCATAAAAAATAAAATGTTAATTCCTAGTGTCAACTGTATCTATGTTTTATTGATAACAAGAACAACATTGTTCCAGTGTTATATATTCATTATTTACATTGTTTACCATCCATACAGGTGAGGGTATCTCTTACACGTCTGAGAAACTTCTTAGGAAACGATGAGCTGGACCCTGACGCCGTCTCACGTGATCCTAATTCAAGTATGTATAATTCATAAAATTCAAAATCTCACTGTAGTAAACTTTTTGTAAATTCTTACATTTGAAAATAGACGGTATGACTTAGTTTATATAGATTTTATTTTAGTTTTATTTTGTAAGAAGCTATATAAGCTTATACACGCCTCAAATCCATTCCTTAAATCAACCAGTACGGAGCAATGAGTGTAAAGTTTCTTGCTTAAGGAGACAACGACTTGCCACTGACTTGGTTTGAACCCACACAGCTACAGGTCCATAGATTACTAGTCTGACGGGTCATGATATTCATGTTTAGCTGTTCAATTAAGTTTAAATGTAATGTTTTATTTTGTTTCTAGAATATGCTTTCTCTATAAAGAATGGATGCTTTTCTTGGGATTCAGCTGCTGGAACTACATTAAAAAAGTAGGTGTTTAACTTCTATCACTTAAATATGTTTAGAAGATTTAATTTTTTTTTTTTTATTTAGTATAAACAATTCAATTCAAAAGTTTAATTGTACAGAAGGCCTTAGGCACACAGTGCATAAAATATACAAATTATAGAATACAAATTAGTATTACTTGAGATACAGTATTGGTCAAATTTCTAACATATCTATACTAATTGACAGACAGATTTCTCTTTGTTCTTTTTTGCATTAAGTGATAGAAAGAGAATCGAAAGTCAAGGCTATCAGATTAATGAGTGTTTTGATTTTCTTTCTCTTTTGTATCATTGTCAAACATAAAACACGTTCCCTGTTGTCACAGTATGAAACCCCAGAAAAAAAGTAACCAGTGAACGAGCATCTAAATTAGATATTTCTATCGCTTTCCTGTTCTCTGCCATCACAATAAGAAGTAATAATAAGTAAACCCCAGCAAAAATGAGCCAATCAATGGGCATGCTTAGGAGTGCGGGTAACTAATACCTGCACTCCAGTTAACACACTGTGCATGTATATGTATAAGATTTAACTCTGACACATTTTCAACAGAAAGGTCCCCTAACTATGATACAACTCTATTATGAGCATCAATGATTCATGCCTGCTTACTGGAAGCAGTTTGTTCCATCTTTTGCTATCAGAAAATCTGGAAAGGTGGTATTTACTAACTTAATAAAGAGAATTATTAGTAGCTCATAATTTTTTGGCTTCTAGAATTTTTTTTTAAAATTCACCTGAAGTTATCAGAATCACTCCTGTATAGGTACCAAAATTACCAGATTGCTTTGATCATACTTAGTTAGCAATGAAATAACTAGATATAATGGATAATATTAATATTGATACTAAATTTTTGTAAATATCCATGTGATAGTAGATTTAAATGATCTTCAGAAAATTCCTTACATTATGTAAATAGTATATTACGAATTTCTGAAGGACATTTAGGAATTATTTTTTACATGCATATTAGGTAAATACTGTTAGTATCAACAGTTTGATTTTGACTTATTTCAGTATAAACTTGGAGGTACCAGAGGGGAGTTTGATTGCTGTTGTAGGGACTGTAGGCACTGGCAAGTCATCTTTATTACAGGCTATGCTTGGAGAAATGGAGAAATTAAGGGGAGATGTCACGATTAAGGTATGATAATTGTTATACATGGTTATGATGCAAGAATATTATATTGGAAAAAAAAAAACAATGCAACACTGCTGAACTTTATATAGACGATAGAAATTATTTTAGAACAACTAGAGTACTGGCATTTTGGATGGCACTTAATTTAATTGTTTCACAAAGATTGATTGTATTTTATATCATTTTTGTGTCGCCTTGAAAAGGTGACATATAGGGGTTACTTTTGTCGGCGGTGTCGGCGGCGTCTGTGTCGTTGTCGGCGTCATTGTCGGCGTCCCCTAAAGCTTGTCCGGAGCATAACTTAGTTACTATAAGTCTGATTTACTTCAAACTTGGTATGCATGCTTCTTTCAATAACGCGAAGTGCAGTGCACAAGGACCGGTACCCTGCAGTTCTTATTTTTTGAGTTATTGCCCTTTGTTAATTTTCATACTTTAATTTTGTCCGGGCCATTTCTCTTCAACTAAAAAAGCTATGGACTTGAAACTTCATGGGATGATAGATCTCATTATTAAGAAGTGCAGTGCACAAGAATCGGTACTCTGCACTTCCTAATTTTTGAGTTATTGCCCTTTGTTAATTTTCATACTTTATTTTTGTCCGGGCCATTTCTCCTAATGTATAAAAGCCATGGACTTGAAACTTCATAGGATGATAGGTCTCATTAAGAAGAAGTGCAGTGCACAAGAACTGGTACTCTGCATTTCTTATTTTTTGAGTTATTGCCCTTTGTTAATTTTCATACTTTAATTTTGTCCGGGCCATTTCTCTTCAACTAAAAAAGCTATGGACTTGAAACTTCATAGGATGATAGATCTCATTATTAAGAAGTGCAGTGCACAAGAATCGGTACTCTGCACTTCCTAATTTTTGAGTTATTGCCCTTTGTTAATTTTCATACTTTATTTTTGTCCGGGCCATTTCTCCTAATGTATAAAAGCCATGGACTTGAAACTTCATAGGATGATAGGTTTCATTAAGAAAAAGTGCAGTGCACAAGAACTGGTACTCTGCATTTCTTATTTTTTGAGTTATTGCCCTTTGTTTATTTACATACTTTAATTTTGTCCGGGCCATTTCTACTTAAGTATTAAAGCTATGGACTTGAAACTTCATAGGATGATAGATCTCATTATTAAGAAGTGCAGTGCACAAGAATCAGTACTCTGCATTTCTTAATTTTTGAGTTATGGCCCTTTGTTAATTTTCATACTTAATTTTTGTCCAGGCCATTTCTCCGAAAGTATAAAAGTTATGGACTTGAAACTTGATAGGATGATAGATCTCATTAAAAAGAAGTGCAGTGCATAAGAACTGATACTCTGCATTTCTTATTTTTGAGTTATTGCCCTTTGTTGATTTTCTTACTTTATTTTTGTCCTGGTCATTTCTCCTCAAGTATGAAAGCTATGGACTTGAAACATCATAGAATGATAGATCTTATTGATAAGAAGTGCAGTGTACAGAAACTGCTGCTCTGCACTTATTATTTTTTTAGTTATTGCCCTTTGTTATTTTTCATATTTCATTTTTGTCCTGGCCATTTCCCCTAAACTACATTGTTCACAAGGCGACACATTCGACTCGCGGAGTTCTAGTTTTGTAAAAATTTATTGAATTTATATCATGATTGTTTTGTTAAGATTAATTCAGATTTTATCATTATTTTTTCTTAAAGATTGATTGAATTTTATATCTTTATTGTTTTGTCAAGATTAATCTAAAGAAAAAGGGTACAAGGTTTCAAATGTAATTGGAAAATATTTGTTTTAATAAGGATTGAACTTATGTTTTTGATGATTTTCCTTAAGATGTTTGACACTTTTAATCAAAGTGAAATGGGATTAAAAGATGGCTTCTTAAATCATGAAATAATGCAAATGATGAAATATAATCTGCTGTATATGCATGGATTATGTAAGGTATTGTTAATTATTGTGACATTTACATGAGTATTAAAATAACATAGCATATATGGCGAAAAAGATGCTCTGCCCATTGGGCTATTTATCTATGGGAGGACCCTAGATAATGTTGGTATAACTTTTGGTCTGATCGTTTTGTATGTACATTGTATTTATGCTTAAGATTATAATGTTAGATTGTGTAAATTTATCATGTACAAAATATTCAATAAAATATTCTTAAACTAAGTCTATATGTCACCAATATAATCGAAAGTAGTTATGATTTACATTACTTGTATATTTCAGGGATCTATAGCATATGTGTCTCAGCAGGCCTGGATACAGAACGCCACTCTACAAGATAATATTCTGTTTGGTAAATCAGCTGATGTTAGCCAGTACCGTAATGTTATAGAGGCATGTGCTTTGCAACCAGATCTAGAAATTATGCCTGCTGGGGACCAGACAGAAATTGGAGAAAAGGTGATTATATTAGACTGTTTACCCTTTTACAGAACTCTAGTCTTGCTTGAAAACATAAATTAAACAAACTACTAAGATTGAAGTTTTAGGAGGAAAAAAAACAAAACAGTATGTCTTGCCAATGAAGTTGTTTTTATTTAAAAAATTGTTTTGAAGTTTATTTGGGAATAACTCCCTTGTAAGCTTGAAGGTCAAGTTTCACAGTAAAATTTATGGATATTTATTTCCAGGGTATTAACCTGTCTGGCGGGCAGAAACAGCGTGTTAGTTTAGCAAGAGCAGTGTACCAGGATAGAGACCTATATTTGTTAGATGACCCACTGAGTGCCGTTGACTCGCATGTTGGTAAACATATCTTTGAAAATGTCATTGGACCAGATGGCCTGTTGAAGGGAAAGGTAATACATTTATAAAATTATTTTACTCTTTCTCCTATATAATGATTAGCCAAAAGTTACATTTTATTAATCAGTTTTTTAAGTAATGGCTTATCCAAATAGGTCATGTTATTATCCAATCTTAAACTCAGACAGTTATATTCGTGTTGTTGTATTTCAGTACCATAGGAAAAAATGTTGTTTTATCACTTGTGCTGATTTGTTAAATTATAATTTTATGTTGATATATTTTACAAATTTGTATTTTGATACCTAAACCTGACTGTTTTATATAGTCTAGTAAAGTTGATCTTATCAATATTAATCTTTTATATAATAAGTTAATTAAGTTGCAAAAAAAAATTGTGTTTACCTTTAAATTTGTCAGTTAACATTGCCTATTGGTTAACATTTTCCATCTGATATTTTATTTATATATATATGTCATGAAACTAAGGATTCAATCCTGATTATGTACAAATATCATATGCCAACAATATACCATATAGGATATCATATATCCATATTTTCTCTATTACAGACAAGAGTGTTGGTGACACATGGTGTAGGATTCTTGCCCTATGTAGATACTATAGTTGTCCTAGCCGATGGTCAGATCTCGGAGATTGGTTCATACAAGCAGCTACTTGACCATGATGGAGCGTTTGCTCAGTTTCTCAAAAACTACCTAACTGAAGAGTTGCAAAAAGAAAATGCAGAAGGTGATTTATTGTGTTCTACTGACAAATTCTTACATTGATATAAAAAGTTTAAGATATATGAAGAGGTCTGTGTTTCAATTTTGGAATTTTTTGTGTCATTTAAATATCGGACGGTTTTTTTAAAGTGACGTTATGCTCATTGATTACTTATTTTGACTTTCACCTGTTCACTCACTATATTACCTTGAATGGGCATAATATCACTTAAATACATAAAATAGGATATGATGATAATAGTTTTGCATATAACTCATAAAAATTGTCAGTTAAAACCAATATAATATCTTGGTTTGAATTTTTATCCATAATTGATTACACTGCTTCCTAATTATTTAATTGAAAAGGTTATTGTGTATATGTTGATTGTTAAATTTGAGAATATTAGGCCTAATGCTATATCTGTTACTCCCAGGTTCATATATATCTTACAAGGCGTTGGTAAATGTTTATATGTCATATTATTCTATTGCAGACATGGAGTTAGATGTGGAGACCATTTCACAGATTGAAACATTTGTAGGTCAGAGTGCTGCATTACAAAGGTACAATTTGACTTCATAAATGAATCTGTTCTATGTAAAATAGTGTGCAAAATAGGTCAATGTCTTATAAGAGTCATGGTAATTAACTGTTCACAAATTAGGGGGAAGGGTGTCCGTGGCCGAGTGGTTAAGGTCGGTGACTTCAAACCACTTGCCCCTCACCGCAGTGGGTTCGAATCCCGACAGGGACTTTGGATTCTTTCATGTGAGGAAGCTATCCAGCTAGCTTACGGAACATCGGTGGTTCTACTCGGTGCCTGAAATAATGCACGGAAAGGGCACCTGAGGTCTTCCTCCACCAGTAAAGCTGGAACGTCGCGATATGACCTATACTGTGTCGATGTGACGTAAAACCCAAAACAAACAAAACAAATTAGGGGAGATAGTTTGTAAGCTGCTGGTAGCTAAGTCAGTAGAGCTGCAGTACGGTATTCTGAAGGTCCCGGGTTCCAGTCCATCATTTTCTTCTAAATGATTTCAATGTATGGAAAGAACATCTTATAAGAGCTTGCTTACAAGATAGTAAAATTAGTACATCTTTTAGGTATTGGTATAGCAAATTTTTGTGAACCGGAAATAATAAATTTATTGTTTCAGTATTGAATGAGGTTAATCTTTCTTTACAGACAAGTATCTGTTTTATCTGAGCGTATGAGGAACATATCGGAGGCTGTATCTACCCCACCAGGTACCCCAGATATATCTCGTAAAGGGGCCACTCCGGGGTCTCCAAACTTAAACAAGAATGCTTCTGGTAGTAAAACACACTTAACATCCCAGAAATCTCTACATGAAGTAGGTAATGGCATTGACAAGAAGGCTGGAAACAAGAAAGATGAAGAGAAGAAACTCATAGAGGCTGAGAAAATGGAGACTGACAGAGTGAGTATATCAAACAGTCATGGTTATTACATGGTTATTTTGTTGATTCCTTTAAACTGACAAATTAAGATAAATACTTCTTGTTTATTAAATGATGGACATTTTTTATTTGTAAAATTCCAACGTTGAAATTTGGTGTGCATTATATTTAATTTTTGAAAAATGAATTTTGTGCATTATGCACACAACATACACATGATTAATTAATATTGCATACTGTGTTTGAATCGATTACCAATGAATATTATGTGTTTAATACTATAATAATTTAATATCAAGATATAAGTATTATGTGCAAGTATACAATATGATTACAAATGTATGTTGTTTTCTATATACTTTACATATAAGTATTTTTTTTTTTAAATTTTTATTTGTCTTTTTCCACTGGCTTTTTAAAGGTTCAACCTAAAACCTTGCTGTTAAAATACTTAACTGATGCACAGCTTTTGATTTTTTTTCTCCCAACTTTAAATACTTGAATGTTTGGTGTTTTTAGGTAAAACTTGGTGTATTTGCTGCCTATGTGAAGTCAGTTGGTGTTTTACTCAGTGTACTGACTGTGGTATTTTATATATTATACAATGCTGCCAACTTATACTCAAACATATGGTTGAGTGAGTGGAGTAATGATGTAACTCATTACAACATGTCGGCTAATTTTACAGTAGACACTGCACAGAGAGACATGAGATTAGGTATCTACGGCCTGTTGGGGTTCATACAAGGTACGTCTGCACTCAGAATGATGGACAAGTTTCTTGTTTAATTGCTCAATTTCCATCAAGTCTTCTTAAATGACTGGAAAGAGGGGTAAAGAATTTGTCCAGATTTCAAGACAACATACTCTGAATTTGTACTGTGTTAAAAGAATGCTTGATCTTAAATAATTAAAATAATAATATTGAAACTGCATGCATGCTTAAAATAATGATTTAAATCTTGAAACATATTTGTATAATATTGAATGAGAAATATTATTGTGTTCATGTTACAGAAAGCAGAAAAAAATTCTTAATTGCATTTCAGATTATTATGAAACATTTTTATGATATGAATGTTTTTATATGTATTTCAAATAGCACAGTCCTTTGTTTATCTATAAGTTCTTCGGTTACAGTGAATATAAGTTTTACCTAAAATATGAATGTTTTACATATATGTTTATTGGACTATCAGAAGATTTTAAAAAATATGTTGGTGATTTTTTACTATTAATTCTTAATTTGCTGACACAGAAACTTGTAAAAAGATAAAGAAGGATTGTGTTATACCTTTGTTTATTGTTAAATATAATATGCTATTGGTACTGGCGTTAGCTGACAACCATGAGGCTGATATTTTAACAACTCTGTATTGCATGCTTTATAACCCATGTTTGGTTATGATATATGATAAATTGAGGTTCTTCAAAACTAATGACAGACATTGACAGTTAAGGAAAATTGCCATTTTGACATGATTGTCCACCTTATCTTGATATATTGCAACAATTCTTGTACATTGTTAAACTGGCTTTAGCAAAATTATATCTTACCTATTTAGTGTATTAAATTATAAATCATAATGGGGCAATCAAAGTTTACCAGTTACTGTCTGTATGGAATAACTTGTTTTGTTGTTGAAATATTTTGCTTGTTGGGTTGTCAGCTACAATTTAATGCTAGACTTTACTTGTTTCATCTGTTATTTGCATGCCTTTGCCTCTACCTTTGCATGTTACTAAAAATGGTTGTGGCTTCAAGATAATATGTATTGAGATGACAGATTTAGTCAGTAATAATTTTTAATCTGAAATATTATTTTACCATTGTTTTACCATCATGATTATTTTAGGTCAAGTGTCTGTCTCTAGGAGTAAAGATAATTAAAAAAAAAATAAAGAAAAAGATGGATTTTAGTATAAAATGAACATGGTTTCTTGTTATCATTAAAGGTTTATAGCCCATGCGATGTATAACTGTCATATCAACACCTTTATTACAAGTTAACAACCATTTTACACACACACAAATCCTTTGATCACCTTTAATCTTCATGTAACCCTTACACTCTAACCTATGTAACCTCTACCTACTAATCAATAACAGAATTCTTGCTTATAACACACGGCTAAACTTATAATTAAATACTAAATTAATTCAGCGTTGCTTTATTAAACTACTTACTGCTTATAGAATAAAAAAGACTTTGATAAAGTCTGCATTCGTAAAGTAATTATATTAAAAAATATACCTAAGTAAAATTATATTAAACTTAAAAAAGGTAAAATATGGCAATAAATAAATGAAAAAAATTTTTTTAGTGATTGAATGGCAAAAAGCTAACTGGATTAAAAACAACTTTAATTCCTAATAATGTTCACAGAGAAAGACTAGTGTACTATGCCTTTGCCATCAGTATAGAGCCAGGACATCTATTGTACAGTCTGTCAAGTTTATACTATTGGCTAGTCATGATAATATTCCTAACATTGATAAATGGACTGTTTCAAAATTGAATTCTCGCCGTTACGGTAATTATTCCGGTGGCGTGTGAAAACAAACCGTAACACTAACTTTAAAAAGAAATAAGGCAATCCCATTCTGGATTTTCAGCAAGTTACTGGCCAAAGAATAAAAGTAATGACTAAAATTATCAATAAGTTATCATGAAGTCTGGATTAGAAACAGTTAATAAATACAATGTATAATCTATTCATTATCAATGACTAATATTAAAATGACACATCTTAATTATGTTTAAAATAAAATCAGACTTTTCAAGATTACAGTTATGAAGTTTAAAAATTGTAACAAACAGTTTTAACAAAGGGGAAAAGTTTTAGGTCATTCATATATTAGATCTACTTTATAAATACAGAATATATTTTAAATTGATTGTGTAGGAAGCTATAAGGTTATAGACAGGCTCACGTCACGAATCCATTCTTGGAACCAACCAGTATGAAGCAATGCTCCAAAAAAAAAAACAGTGGCATGGCCCTGACAGTGTTTGAACCCACACAGCCAGAAATCCTAAGATTACTAGTCTGACATGATAACCACTTGGCCAAACTTCCGCAAAATGTACTTAAAACTAATAAATAATAAAATAAGGACAAGCTAAATGATGAAATGATAAGAACAAGTAATCTAAACATGTAAATATTTTGTTAAATTTATGAGCTTGTTTGGAAACTGCTGATTATTTCTGTGTTTTTCTTAGGAGGTTTTTCGTTTTCCAATCAATCAAAGTGTAGACTACATATATTTCTTTTTTTGTCTACTGTATAAAACTATAGAACTACATGTATATTAGTTTGTTGTATAAACTATAGTCCTGTATAGTAAAATTGGCTTTCTTGTCAACTGTACATCCTACAATATAGTCTCTGGTGGTGTTTTTTCCACACCAACAGCTGATAATTGTAGTTGTTTTTCGTTGTTAATGAAACTGTTTGTTTTATACAAAAATAAAATGTAATTTTCACATTGTTACACATAGATCACATGAATTACGATAGCTGTTTTAGACAAAACGACAAGAATTGAAGGATATGGACCAAAATGGCCAATTCGATTGTTTAAAAAATCTTTACCGTGATAAAAATAGTGTATTATTAGGAAGAAATTATTAGGTCAGCTTGGTTTTTACTGAATTTTTAGCTGGGGGTTTTCCAATTTTGAAACACAGTTACAGATATCATTTGTTGGGCTAGTGTGTTTGTGTGAGCAGTTGAAGACCACCATTGAATTATTGTTTAGAGATCTTTGCCTGTCTTGCATGTAAAATGTTGGAGGGAACACTGTTATGTCCAAATATCTAAGAGAAAGAATTTTGATTGATATCTTCAGTACATGTTTAACACCATAAGAAATATTGCACTTCACTGTCAATTGTGGGGTGTTTTTTGTTATTTTGCACATATTTTTGCAAAGTTTGAGTAGGTCTGGTAGATTTTTGGTGAATCCCTGGCCAGATATTGGTCAGGATTTAAATAAAAAAGATATGTTCTGATTTTACTGTATGCTTTAATTATGTCTCAGTCAAACAAAGCATTTTAATTTTCCTGTCACCGACTTCTTATTTCAAGATTGCACATGCACAAAACTCCATGCAGAATAGCATTGTGAAGAATTTGAAGCATTATTTAAATTGTCCAAGTTATGATAAGCAAATAAAAAAAAAGAAAGAAAAGAAAGAAACATAATACACAGTATTGTTGCAATGTAGAATGTCAAAGGCTTGTTTTTATTTGTTAGTGGCATTGATTCTTGAAATCTTGCATTTAGTTTTCCGTAGCTCTGCATTGTATACTTTAATATGTAATAAATACTAGCAATATTTTTTTAATATTATTATATTGATATTATGCTTGAACATTATTGAGTTTATTTAAATGATTTGTTAGAATTATATAGCTTTAAAAAAGGAAATGCAATTATAAATAACAGATACAAATTACTAATAATTCTGTGCAGGGATTTTATAACTACGGTACATTGAATATATGGGATGACAATGAAATTAAAGATAATATTTTATGTATATACCATACTAGTAGAACAACTAATAAGTACAGGGAAATAACATGTCACTGGGTGTACACTGTAGAAAATATATCATGAATATAAATAACTTGGATAGATATATATATGGATAATTATCTTCTGTAGGTTCAAAGCCTGGTAGGGATGTAAAATTCTTTTGTGTGATGAAACTATACTGGTAGTTTATGCAATGTTGATTATTCTACGGTATATTTCTCACTTGTGCCTAGAACATTGCATGGAATGTTGCCATATGACTTTAAATAACTTCATTGTGACTACAGGTTAAATACAAGAATAAAGTGGCATAATTTCAGAGCTTAGGTAAATGTTATCAATAGCTGATTTTTGAACGATATATTCCTTTTTTAGGTGTATTTGTCATAGCAGCAAGTATCTCGTTATTTATCGGCAATGTTCGAGCGGGTCGCAGAATTCATTTATGGATTTTAAGAAACATTGTAGCATCCCCTATGTCGTTTTTTGACACAACACCAGGGGGTCGAATATTAAACAGATTTAGTAAAGACATAGATGTGATTGACACATTAATTGCAATCAACTTCCAGGCGTGGATAACGTGCCTTCTTCGTGTACTCAGTGTTCCAATTGTGATAGGATTTAGTACTCCCTTGTTTCTGACAGTGTTTGTGCCCATCCTTTTCCTTTACCTTGTTATCCAGGTTAGTTAATGTAAAAGGTTGTTATGGGGGATCCAGCAGTTGAAGAGGTTGACAAAATGGACATAATAACCCAATTTGCTTAACTTTTAATGTCAGACAGTTTTTTAATTTCAATGTACTGTTCAGTTGATTTAAATGGCATAAAAAGACCATGTGCCCATTCAGATGGATTTAAGTATTAAAACAGCATCATATTTTACTCAGGATTTAATTAATGTATAAAGGGAATTAATTCAAAGAACGAATCAATTCAAAGAAAGAAAAAATACTTTTCTGCTATATCGAATTCAAAGAAACCTTTAAGAATGTAAATTAAGTATCCCTGTAGCCTTGTTTTCTCTTAAAGTGTATATACGGTACTTTTCCTTGTAACTGCCTTTATTATAACACTGGAGAAACTGTGCTTGCAAAAGCAATTCAGTTTAACATACACAGTTTAACGTATGTCTACATAACATCTAACTTAGGACAGTTCTTTTTTTAGTTTATTAATTTAATATAAAAAATGTAACTTATTAACAAAACAGCATCAATTTTCAACAATTTCATTATTTATGTTTGAACTAATTTTCTTCAAACCTTTAACAGTGAAAGTTATCAATGAAATCAGCCTCAACAAATTGCTTCTTACCTTAAACCATGAGAAATAAAAATTCTTTAAAATTTCTCAGGAGTGCTTACTACCAGCTACACCAATATTTAATTAAAATGGTCTTGTACAAGACTCCTAAGAGTTGCCTGCTTAATAATACTCACAATGCCAGAAAGGACTTGATTTATGATGGAACCTCATTAAGACTAAGTATAGTTTTAAGCTGCATGCCTCCAGATGAACAAAATATTTAAAAGAACAGTGACATACTGTAAAAAGACCTAAAGCTATACAATTTGGACTAAATGCACAGTTGTAAATTTACCTAGATTTTGACTGATTGACCTTCTTTTTGTATTGAGAGCTACAACATTGAAAATTGAGTTACTGCCACTTTCTTTGTTAACTTGACAATATTCTACTCTACATTTTAATAATTTTCATGAAAATTTGCATAAATTTGGAGGCATTCTGCTTTAACACATTAAATTAATAAAAACTAAACAATAATTAAAAAATATAACAATTTTAATCTTAAATTCTCACAATGCATGAACACTTCTCTTCAAATTTATTAAAAACAGAATGTAATTTATACTAACCAATACAATTTCAGGATTTTATCAATGAAATTTTCTTCAACTACCACTCACTGTTGCTGTAAGCTGCAGCTTTTCATTTAAAGTAATCAGAAAATAATTGGAAACTTTGTTCAAGAACATGCTGTACATGTACATGGAACTATTCAAATGTAGAATATTTTTCTTACAGTCCATTTTCAGAGCTTTGAATACATATTTGCATCAATATACTTTAAAATAAATAATTGTACAGGATTCTGTTTTGTACAACTTTAACATTGAAGAAGATTCATACATTTCAATGGAAATGTAAAAAGATTGTATTATTTGTGAAAGTAAATTTGATGTAATTTACAAAGCAGAGAAGATCTACAAATGATGATTGATGTTTTAAAAGACCTATTTAGAGCAAGGAAAATGTGCACAAAATGCTATAGTTTAATTAACCTGCTTACATTTACAATATAATCAGCTGACTGGCCCTGAATTTTGAACTATCCTTTGAGAAATTTTGAAGTTGTTATAGTATGGTGATTAGGAAAGTCAGACTGCAGTAGTTTGCAAACTGGCCTAAATCTATACTGGTGACAAAGGCAAGTAATGATTGCTCCACCATGCAGAGGTAAAGAGAGCTTGGCTTTTTATTTTATATACCAAAAGCACATTGTACTCGAGGTGAGCTAGTGTGAGCACTCAGTTTAAATTTCTGCCAACTGATCCAACAACATTTATCTTTGAATGACCACAATTATTTTTATATGATTTGAATATTTAATTTTATAGAACTAATTCTCTAGTGGCTGTCTAGGACAATAATTATTGTTCATGCAAAAAAACAAAACAAAAAAAACTAAGAAGTAGGCTTGTGAATACCTATTTGTATTTAGAAAAAACTTTCAAAATATGCTTTGTGAACCATGGTGAGTCTTTTGACCCCTTGTTATGTTTTGTGTTAAATTAAAATTTGCCTTTCAACCTCTGTGCTTAAACCTATGAGATGATACATTTGTTTAGAAATTGAATGGTAAATGTTTGGCTTATCATTGTTATAACTTCATCATTTGATATGAAAACAGTTTAAAAGATAGATATAATAAATGTATAGGTTTTACATGAATTATAGAAAAAAGCAATTTTTCTAAATCTTAAAAAACACAGTTCGTCATAGGTGATTTTAAATAATTTCAGGAGCGTTTCTGTTGTGTGGTGCTCTAAGTTTATTTATTGGGAATGTCCGAGCTGGACGTCGACTTCATAGCAGAATTTTGAAGAACATTGTAGCATCCCCTATGTCATTTTTTGACACGACCCCATCTGGGAGAATAATGAATAGGTTTGGCAAGGATATAGATACGATAGATACAATTATAGTACAAAATGTGCGTTTTTTCATCAGCTCCTTGCTCCAGATACTGACCGTACCTATTGTGATAGGGTACAGTACTCCGTTGATACTTACAATCTTCGTACCTATCGCAGTTTTCTATTTTTTTGTACAGGTTAGTTTGCATATTTTTATCATTCTAATTAATGGGTGAAACATCATGTTTACCGCAAATGGGATTTAATATACTAGAATTTATGAGATTTTGTCACTTTGCATGTCAAAACTTCTATTTTGAAATCTTGCCTGTAATTTGAAGTTGCCAGATTTTAGATTAAATCAAAAGTTAAGTTGTATTCCCATCATTATTTTGATGTGATTCATCTCCAGTTTTACAGACATGATTATTGAAGACCAGTGCCATTGAATCTGCCCTAACATTGTTTTCACAGCAAGAATAAGAAACAGTGTAACTTTAGCCTTATAAATGAAGAAATAGTGTGTTTTGAGACAAATATTGTTATAACTTTACATCAAAGACAGTCATTGTTAAAACTTTTCTTTTACATCAACTAGGAGAATAATAAAATATTCAAAAACATAGTAAAATACTTTCAAAGTTGCATACAATACATCAATATTCCAAATAATGAATAAATATTCACTTATGGTATGATCAAGAAAATTATTGATTAATAATTATGAATTTAATTTAGGCTAGTCTTCTAATTTATAATGCTTCATACTTTTAAAAAGCATTTACACATTTATTTTGTTTGAAACATTCAATAACTATCTGACATCACTAATAAAAACTAGCATCACTGAAAATAACATCTTTTTAAAAAGTGTGCAATTGGTGTAGTAGAGATATTAATATTTTGCTGTGAATTATTTTTATTTTAACTACTTGTACAATTGTGGAGCCAAAGTTACAAGGTAGTTTAAAAGTATGTTGATATTTCAAGTTTGTCCTAGTCCTTTTTCTCTACTTTTATCTTGTTCGTGTTTCTCCTCGAGACAATGTTTTGGAATGATAAGCGTTTGTTCAAGTCTATTTTTCACTCAGGTTGTATTTAGTTTTTTGTTAAAAAGCATGCCCATTTTTTAGGAAATAATGCATGAATTACAGTAATTATAAGGTCAGTAAGAGCTGACAATATTAGTTATATACTTTAAGTCTGATCGCTAAAAATAAAAAATAAAAACACAAATTTTATCTGAAAGAATGTGAAACTTAGGTCATTGGCTGTTTCCATGGTAACCATTGGCAACAAATTTAAAAGGACTTGCTTGATTTAAATATAATTGTACAGAAAGATTTACACAACTGTTTCTGTATCAATATTTGAGCGGCGTCACAACAAAACCAACATAATGGGTTTGCGACCAGCATGGATCCTGATCAGACTGCGCGGATGCTGGTCGCAAACCCACTATGTTGGTTTTGTCGTGAAGCGGCTCATTTGTCATTAAATCTTGTAATAATACTCTTAACAGAAAATTGATCATTGACATATTAACAAGACAGGTTAGTGTACTTTACTATCCTGTTATCTTATGAGGCAGAGTCATTAAATCATTTGCAATCAGTTAATTGCCCGATTAAATGCACTAAACCTTAGACATAAAAAGACTGTAGTGGTTCGTAGTTTTTGCCTGAAATTACGTGCATATTCATACAATTTTGATTAAGTTAATACTTGCTATGTAGTTTGATTAAATTCATTTGCTTTTTTATTTGATTTAGTTAATAGTTTGATTTGTGTTGCATGAGGTTAATTTTAAAATTTCGATACAATTGGATTTGCATGATCTGTGATTAATGTTGTTGTATTCAAACAAACTATATGCTGGTATTTGCTCCATTTATTGATAGTCTTAATTAGTTGCATTACCAAAATTGAAAATATGAGCCGCGTCATGACAAAACCATAGTAATGGGTTTGCGACCAGCATGGATCCAGACCAGTCCAGACCAGACCAGATTCGCGCAGTCTGACCAGGATCCATGCTGTCGCTTACAAAGTCTATAACAAGTAGTGAAACTGATAGCCAACAGCATGGATCCTGATCAGACTGCATGGATGCGCAGGCTGGTCTGGATCCATGCTGGTCGCAAACCCATTATGTTGGTTTTTTCGTGATCGGCTCATATATATTACATATACCAGTGATGGTACCTGTTTAGACACGATAATAGTGTCTGACAGTGACACTTAATCTAAATAAAATCAATATATGGGGCAAATACCAATGATGTTATGTTGAGGTTCCTTTTATTTATTTCCCCTTATTGGTGTCTTCATATGCATGCATCACAATGAATATTAGCATGTCTGTATTGTGTGCATTACCAAACCTTCTAGTTTAATATAGGTATATGTAACTATGGTCTGTTTACAGGAGTATTTGTTGTGGCTGGTGCCCTCTCTTTATATATTGGTAATGTTAGAGCTGGAAGAACCCTACATGGGGCTATTCTTGGTAACATAGCCCGTTCGCCCATTTGTTTCTTTGACACAACACCTTTAGGGCGTATAATGAACAGATTTAGCAAAGACATTGATACAATAGATGTGACAATAGCCCACAATTTCCAGATGTGGATTTCCTGTTTTCTGCGTGTGATCACTGTGCCTATCATAGTGGGCATGAGCACACCATTGTTTCTTACATGTATTGTGCCCCTCTTCATATTCTACTTAGTGGTACAGGTGGGTGAGGCAGTATTTTTTACGCGATCACTTCATTCGGGAGATGCAGCAGTTTGAATGTTTTCACCTTAAAACATTTTATTTTTCAATTTTTCTGTTTTATCATTCTTTTATTGTTTTGTTAAGTGTCTCTTCTTTCGCAGAATGTATAATAATGAAAAGCTTCTTATGGTCTTCTAGATATGCATTAAAACAAGGCTTCTCATGCATACTGATTGTAGGAGATTGTATTATCGTAGCATGGGCTAACAATAAGAATTTTCTGTTAATGTATTATAGTTTGGGGACCTTAAAATCTGTTGAAAATGTGTCAGAGTTTAATCGTATACATATACATGCACAGTGCGTTAATGGGAGTACAGGTTTTAGTTACGCGCACTCTAGAGCATGCCCATTGATTGCCCATTAATTATGTCTCCCCCACCTCGGGGGGGAGACATATTGTTTTTGCCCTGTCCGTCCGTCAGTCCGTCCGTCCGTCAGTCCGTCCGTCCATTCTTCGTTTCCGGACGATAACTAGAGTTCCTTTTGACCTACAGCTCTCAAACTTCATAGGATGAATGGTCTTATTGAGCAGATGATCCCTATTGTTTTTGGGGTCAGTAGTTCAAAGGTCAAGGTCACAGTGACCATTGGTCAATTTCTCGTTTCCGGATGATAACTAGAGTTCCTTTTGACCTACAGCCCTCAAACTTCATAGGATGATTGGTCTTATAGAGCTGATGATCCCTATTGTTTTTGGGGTCAGTAGGTCAAAGGTCAAGGTCACACTGACCGTTGGTCAATTTCTCGTTTCCGGATGATAACTAGAGTTCCTTTAGACCTACAGACCTCAAACTTCATAGGATGATTGGTCTTATTATGCAGATGATCCCTATTGTTTTTGGGGTTAGTAGTTCAAAGGTCAAGGTCACAGTGACCATTGGTCAATTTCTCGTTTCCGGATGATAACTAGAGTTCCTTTTGACCTACAGCCCTCAAACTTCATAGGATGATTGGTCTTATAGAGCAGATGATCCCTATTGTTTTTGGGGTCAGTAGGTCAAAGGTCAAGGTCACAGTGACCGTTGGTCAATTTCTCCATTTCCATTCCTGTTTCCATTCACAGTTATTCTCAGCAGTGGGGGAGACATGCGCTTTTTTACAAAAGCATCCTCTAGTTTTTGCTGGGGTGTACTAATTGTGATGGCAGAGAAAGGGAAAGCGATAGAAATATCATATTCAGATGCTCGTTCATTGATTACTTTTTTCTGGGATTTCATATTGTGACAGCAGGGAACCTGATTTTATGTTTGACTGATACAAAAGAGAAAATCAGATAACCTCGTGTTTCGATGCTCTTTCTTTTACTTGTAAAACTTTTAAAGACTTTAATCTGATGATGAAGGACAAGTTTGATTGTATGTTAGGAATATTTTGTGATAACTCTTATTTACTGAACCTTTAGTCTGCTAGCAGCAGTAGATATATACATGCAATCAGTGCAGACCAAGATTAGGCGCTATTCAGTTAGTAATTTTTTTGAAATGACAGATTCAAGGATTGACTCATTCATCCATTTATGATACTTTAAGTGGTATGAGTCTAGACTAATGATTACCAGACGTGTACTGACACTTGTCATCAATAATTATAATTTGCTGTAGGTTCAAGCCACGCAAGCATCGTCGGATTCTACATGTGATAAAAATATCCAGCTAGCTTACGGAAAATCGATGGTTCTACTCATATGCTCGTTTGTGCTAAAAGTGATGTACAGAGAGCACCTGAGGTCTTCTTCCACCTGTAAAGCTATGTTGGTGCCACGTAAACCCAACAACATAAACAAAAATTACAACTAAATATTACTTAAGATTTTGAAAATCTCTCGCTTTGGGATCAAATCCCACCTATTTTTGGTTCATATCCCCTGCTTATGTAAGACAAAACCCCCTATCTTGGTAGCTGGAAATATGGCATGTATGAATTAATGACATTTGCTTGCAGAATGTTGGCAATTTGAATGGTATTTTTGTTCAATTATTTTGCAATTAGCTCTGTTAAGGATTCAGTATTGAAAATTATCAGCATGAATAATTGGCTAAAAAAGCTTTGAAACTAAAATGTATGAAATCTAGATAATTTTATGTATGAAGGCATTGTTATTTTGTTTACCATACTGGCTAAAAACATTTTGCATCAGTATTAGTATTACCCTGTCACCAACTACAACCCATTAAACTTGGCAATTGAACTTGGCAATCGTTTAAAACATTTGAAAAACAGCAGCAGGTCAGAAAGCAATGTTGAGTACAATACTGAATTCTTTCTGTCTCTGAATGTTACTTTGCATAGTGTGTATTTGCAATGCAGCATATTTATTCAGAAGAGTATTCAGTATTGACTTTAAGATTGATTAAATGGCCTGCTTGTTTTTCAGGTGTATGTACCTGCATTGCTGGTATTTGCCTGTATCTCGGATGCGTTCACGCTGGAGCTGTATTGCATAGGAAATGTTTAAGCAATGTCATTGCATCCCCAATGTTATTTTTTGACACAACACCACTTGGGCGTATTCTGAACAGATTCAGTCGAGATATAGATACTCTTGATGTGGTCATAGCGATGAATATAGACCACTGGTTCCTGTGTTTACTGGAGATTGTTACTGTGCCCATTGTAGTTGGGTACAGTACACCTTGGATACTTGTTACTCTTCTACCTTTAGCCATACTCTACATAGTGATTCAGGTTTGTTCTTGTATGTTTGAGTTGTTGTTTACCAATTTTACACATAGAATACTGAGATTAGTTTTGTAAATGTTGGAGGGTGGGCAAACTAAGGAGAGCAGAATTCTTGTCATCACATACTCTGGCACATATTGTAAAGACTTCTTGATTTGATCATTTTGACAGATTTAAGAGCTTTTAGGTGCTTTTATCACAAATGTGATATCTGTATAAAATTAAGGGTTTTATGACAATTTACTTGCACTTGTTTTATTTCAAGTACCCTGATATTACAGTCAAAACTGCTTTAGTTGTCTCCTTATAAAGTGAAACTGCCTATAATGATCAGATTAGGGTACGATGGAATGAAATTTCTATATATAGACACTGTTTATAACATGGATTTCTTAAACATGCTAAGCAGCCACTAAATTTTAGTTCAAAAGAGACAATTTAATGGTCAGTCCAAGAAAACATTTGCATAAACTATACAACATACAAATTTTAAATATTATGTCACCTGGTCGGAAGCATTAAAAGCTGATAATTACAGTTAAATAATCATAAAAATGTGTTTATACTACATGACTGACAATAGATTTTCGATGATTCAGAAAGCTTGTTTTTGAGATTAAACTGGGAGATTTCGTTCTCACAAGATCTTATGAGATTGTGATCAAATAAAGTATCCAATTGAATTTTATTATTCATCTGTAAGCTGTTGTCATTAATTCTAAATATACATACTATTTCTATCTTGCAAATTACAGACAGCATAAGAATTGCTTTATAAATGAAAAATATAACTTATGTTTTACAACAGAAAACTGATTTATGAATAACTGTTGTTACTTTTTCATTAGCATTGTTTATTGCAAACTGATATACTATTATATGTTGTTTTTGTAAGAAAAATGAATTTATATCAACAGAACACATCCATATCAAGTGATATTTTATCATAACTTTCTCATATTAATGTCAACCTGGATATAGTGGTCACCTGCCTATAACGATCATTTTAGCTCAGTCGTCTTACTGACCACTGTATACAGGTTAGACTGTATGTTTTGTTTTACTTTGACGTTGGAATTGTCTCTGTGCGTGTGGGTATTTTCTAGACATTTGAGCAGCTTACAGTTGAAAGTATTTTAAGATCTTATTGATGAACAGGTTTGTAAGTTTTCCTGTGGTTGTACATTTTAAAGTCATTATCATTGTCTGTTACCATTGAAGCAGTCTTTTAACTTTGCCAGTGGTCTTCCTTTGCCTATGAGATTTCTTCTGTACTGGTTTATGTTCTTCATTGATTTACTTGTAATAAGTTTCACTGATAATGTTGATCAATTGTCTGCATGAATAGGAAGTATGTTATTCAAGTTTTGAAATTCATTTTGAAGTAAAAAAAATTTAAGGTGTGTGTATATAGGAAATATAAAAAAAAACAACATATTTTAAGTGGCCATCCATAAAGCATACTACTTATCAGTTATAAAAAGAAACAATATTTCCAGAGAAAGAGCTAACAATTTCAAAAATTTATGTCCTCAAAATAATCACATGCATACACTTAAGAGTTTGAATGTATTTTAAGTACTTACAAAACATCAACACACAATTAAATGCAATAAATCATACTTCCATAATATGGAGTACCTGAAAGATATCTTTAAAAGCAAAGCCTCAGTTCATTCTCACAGCAATAATGCAAATCAAGTGTTTATAAATCTTTTTTATTATGACTTGTTATTTAGATTGAAATAAATATAGAAACTATTACATGTACCTGTACATTCTCTGACAATATTATAAGCCAATTGTAGATTGCGTGTTTCTATTTTTATACCCATTTGTTTCTATATAACATTTTTAACTCTTATATATTTTCTATTGTTAGAATTGTAATTGTCCTACCCCCTTTTAAAATTTCTAGAACTCTATTCCATAAACTTGTAATAGATGTTAGATTTTCTAAGTCTAGTAGAAAAGTCCTTCCAATTGTTCTTCATATAGTATGAAACAGGAGACTATTGCCCTGATCTTTGCTTCTCTATATTACATTTTAGACATTGATATATTACATTGTATGTGTATATTTTCATTATATAATTATACCGTTTCAATGATATAATATATACTGATATATCATTATACATCCTTTCTCACAGCCTTTAAACTGCTGATGCGTCTTTGCTTTTCTTATACTATACAAGTTCAACCGTAGCTTTATTATAAAATTGTCCGCATTTTTATCATAGTTCAGGTTATAAATTGTTGCTATGTTACAGGAGTGTTTATATTTCTTGGCGCCATCTGTATATATGTTGGTGGCGTGAGCGCAGCGAGAAAATTCCATGCTGCAATAGTGTACAACATTCATCGGTCACCTATGAGCTTCTTTGACACTACTCCTCAAGGTCGTATTTTGAACAGATTCGGCAAAGACATTGACGTTATAGATAACGCGTTAGTGCAAGTTCTCCAGGCAGCATTAAGTTGTGTGCTTGCTGCACTGAAAGTTCCCATCGCTATAGCATTGAGCACACCAATGTTCCTGGCCACGTTGGTGCCACTTGGTATCATCTACTTCCTGATTCAGGTGGGTTAGTCCAAGGTTTGAAACATGATTAATCTAAGCCAGTGTTAAGCACAACTATTTGGAGAATAGGGAGAACTATTTTACTCACCAAGGCGTCGGGCACATACTCCGGTTTAGTTTTGCACGTAAGTTGGTATGGAATGGGTCCTTAAATCTGACAGCTTTTGTTGATCATCCTTGTTGGCTGAAAAAAGAAAGACCAGCGATAATAGGGGTGGAAAATTTCCTAAAAAGCATCTTCTCCTGCACTCAAACATAGGGTAACTTAAGGTGAAATAATTTTGTAGACATTGAATAAAAAAAATTAATGACAAAGCAGAAAAACATTTTGATTGGAGGGAAATTCATTGAATTAAATAATATTAGTTGTTTCTCAATATATTTTTACAGTAATCTTAGAGACATGGAAATTGCCGCACATATTTTCAAGCAGTGCAAATATTCAACTCTCCTTTAATTTTGTCTGTGATTTAGTCATAAACCAAAACAAATCACATTTTCTCGAACAAACACTTGCATTGTAAACAAAGTTTATCTTTAAAATAAGTTAAGGAAAAGCATATAGTTGAAATAAAAAGCATTTAGGTGTAAAATAATTCTAATTATGCCCCCATTTCGAAGAAAAGGGGGTATATTGCTTTGCACTTGTCGGTCCGTCGGTCCGTAGACCAAATGGTTTCCGAGTGATAACTAAAGAACCCTTAGGCCTAGGAACTTCAAACTTGGTATGGTGATTGGTCATGACCAGTAGATGACCCCTATTGATTTTGGGGTCAAGGGGTCAAAGGTCAAGGTCACATTGACCTTGTAAGCAAAAACGGTTTCCGATCAATAACTAAAGAACCTTAAAGCCTAGGAACTTCAAACTTGGTATGGTGATTGGTCATGACAAGTAGATGATCCCTATTGATATTGGGGTCAAGGGGTCAAAGGTCAAGGTCACATTGACCTTGTAAGCAAAAACGGTTTCCGATCAATAACTAAAGAACCTTAAGGCCTTGGAACTTCAAACTTGGTATGGTGATTGGTAATGATCAGTAGATGACCCCTATTGATTTTGGGGTCAAGGGGTCAAAGGTCAAGGTCACATTGACCTTGTAAGCAAAAACAGTTTCCGATCAATAACTTAAGAACTTTAAGGCCTAGGAACTTCAAACTTGGTATGGTGATTGGTCATGATCAGTAGATGACCCCTATTGATTTTGGGGTCAAGGGGTCAAAGGTCAAGGTCACATTGACCTTGTAAGCAATAACGGTTTCCGATCAATAACTAAAGAACTTTAAGGCCTAGGAACTTCAAACTTCGTATGGTGATTGGTCATGATCAGTAGATGACCCCTATTGATTTTGGGGTTAAGGGGTCAAAGGTCAAGGTCACATTGACCTCTTGGGTAAAAACGGTTTCTGATCAATAACGAAAGAACCCTTAAGCCTAGGAACTTCAAACTTGATATTGTGATTGGTCATGATCAGTAGATGACCCCTATTGATTTTGGGGTCAAGGGGTCAAAGGTCAAGGTCACATTGACCTCTTAGGTATAAACGGTTTCCGATCAATAACTAAAGAACCCTTAGGCCTAGGAACTTCAAACTTGGTATGATGATTGGTCATGACCAGCAGATGACCCCTATTGATATTGGGGTTAAGGGGTCAAAGGGCAAGGTCACATTGATCTTGTAGGTAAAAATGCTTTCAAATCAATAACTTAAGAACCCTTTGGCCTAGGAACTTCAAACATGGTATGGTGATTGGTCATGACCAGCAGATGACCTATTGATTTTGGGGTCAAGGGGTCAAAGGTCAAGGTCACATTGACCTTGTAAGTAAAACGGTTTCCGATCAATTTACTAAAAACACTTAGGCCTAGGAACTTCAAACTTTGTATGATGATTGGTCGTGACCAGCAGATGACCCCTATTGAGTTTTGGGTCAAGGGGTCAAAGGTTAAGGTCATGACCAGTAGATACTTGATAACCCTTATTAATTGTTTGATCACTGGGTCAGAAGTCATGCATAATAACCTTATCACATGACTAATTGGCTGCTGATAGGGGGCATACATGTTTTACAAACATATCTTGTTACAGCATATATTGGCAAAAATCTTACTCATCCTGCAGAATGGTCATATACAAAAAATCTCTGGTCCTTCATGGCACGTCTACTCGTCATAAAGAGCAGATAAGTGGAATTTCCCAGCCCTGCTGATTCTCAAGTTTAAATACAAAGAAATAATTCAAGATATTGTGTGTCATAATCTTATTGTTTACCAAGGCTACTTTATTTGAGAGTGGAATTTAAAAAAATACAACATAAGTACTAGTTCAGAGATGAATGATAATAATTAAAGTAACTGTTTAAATGTTTTCATTTTTTTTCAGCACATTTATCTGTAAATAAGAACTAACTGACATATCTGATCATAATATCAAATAAAATAAATGGGCATATTTATCAAACATAAAAAATATTTGACTCTTAGTTTCTGATCTTTACCAACATCTTGGTACTTTTCTGTTGACATTATTGTTGTGTTTCCTACAAAACTCATTCTTGTTCGTTGGTTCCAGTTCTAGTGCCAAATGCTCAGTGTTGATATTGTATAGCTAGCAAAGTATGTCAGTGAATGTTGTACTTCATTATTTAGCATATCTCATAGTTCTATCTCTGGATTTTTAATTGGTTTGTTCTAAAACTTCATTTTGTTCTTCATGGTTGTTTCTTCGTCATCTTGTAACAAAACATACATATCCTGTTGAAAGTTGTGTTTAATTCTTCTTTGGATCAAATATTCCCATCAGAAATTATATAATGAATGCACACTGGACATAATTCTCTTTAGCATATTTGTTTTATGTGTAAAAGCCATTTGAATAATCTAATTACAGAAACAAACAATTTTGCATTTAGATATATATATATCTGATAATGTTAATACTTGGTTCAAACAATGCATACTAAGTCACAAGTATCACATCTTGTATACAAGCATTACTTTAGAAAGATTTACGATACACTTGTTGCATGCAGTATAAAAGCCAGTATTGTGGTGTTTGAAATAAACCAATTCTGTACACTTTTAGACTTAAGTATCACAGAATTTGATATAATCTCTAGGGTTCTTGTGTCACATTTTAGAGGTGAATGTATTAGAAATTTGCTATATATGTAGAGAATTACAAATGTCATAGCATGTGTAGGTAGGTCACAGGTACTGGTTCTTATTGCATGGTCCTGATTGTTTCCAAATTATTGTATTCTTATAATGAGAAAAAAATCACAGAAGAGGTAAAATGTGTATTTAAAGAGGTACAAAAAACATACCTACCTTTATATATGAACAGAACTTTTTCATGGTCGCCAGACATGTAACTTCATAATGAGTTCCTGTTTTAAGAAATATGCACTGGCAATGTAAGGCCTATGCATTGTAATATGACAATATCTTAAACTTTGGTTTCTTTGAGCACTTAATACCCCTAGTGTTTAGTTGTTGTGGTTTTTAGACCTTAGTCACTTAATATTAAGATTGACTCTTACAATGGTTGTTTTTCTTCATTTTAACATCAAAACTAACTTCCTTTAATTGTGTTCCTTACTTGTCCATGTTTTGCTCACATTTTCAGTATTACCAATGACCAATATGAAGCATATTGGATACTTGCTTTGTTTCAGGTGTTTTGACAATAGCTGCCTCCATATCCCTGTACAATGGTGTTCTTAAGGCTGCCAGAAATCTCCATTTAGGAATCTTATACAACATAATGCGTTCTCCCATGAGCTTTTTTGATACAACACCTAGCGGACGTATTCTAAATCGATTTGGCAAAGATGTTGATGTTTTGGATAATGTTTTAGCTTTTATAATCCGAGGAACGATAATGTGTTTCCTCGGAGTTATCTGTGTACCTATTGTCATTGGAATGAGTACACCCCTATTTCTTACAACATTGATCCCTCTTGGAATATTCTACATGATTGTACAGGTTTGTTACATTTTCAATATACAGACTGTGTGCAAAAAAGTCTTTTTTCAGAAAATTGTGTCATGAAAATGGTGTCATATAGCAATATAGATCAATATAGCCAATATCTAAGACAATGGAATAACAGAACATTACAGACTTACTCATTGGATTTGTCCTTGAATTTAGAGGTGTTCATTGTCACAGTGTATAAAAAAATAGGATTATTTAGTTGCAAACAGCATCTGATTAGACTACATAGAAGAGGAGGCTATGTAAGGCTCATTACTGATTACAAAAACTTAGTACTTATTATCTCAACTAGGACTCAAAGTAGTGAGATAGCTATTATTGTCCATATGAATTTGTTGATTCTTGGTAGTTTTTGTATGTTGATTTTTAGCTCACCTGTCACAAAGTGACAGGGGTGAGCTTTTGTGATCGTTTTTCGCCCGGCTTCCGTCTTCCGTAAACTTTTACTTTAAATGACATCTCCTCATAAACCGCTGAGCCAGTTTCATCCAAACTTCACAGCAATGTTCCTTTGGTGGTCACCTTTAAAAATTGTTCAAAGAATTTAATTCCATGCAGAACTCTGGTTGCCATGGCAACCGATAGAAAAAACTTAAAATATCTTCTTTAAAAAACCCAAAGAGGTAGAGCTTAGATATTTGGCATGAAACATCTTCTAGTGAGTGTCTATCAAGTTTGTTCAAATAAAAGCCCTGAGGTCAAAATTGGCCCTGCCCCGGGAGTCATTGATTTTCCCTATATGCATATAGTAAAATCTTCTTTTAAAGAACCCAAAGAGCTAGAGCTAAGATATTTAGCATGAAACATCTTTTAATGGGTGTCTACCAAGTTTGTTCAAATAAAAGCCCTGGGGTCAAAATTGGCCCGACCCCAGGGTGTCATTGATTTTCCCTATATGCATATAATAAAAACTTATAAAATCTTCTTTTAAATAACCCAAAGAGCTAGAGCTAAGATATTTAGCATGAAACATCTTCTAATGAGTGTTTATCAAGTTTGTTCAAATAAAAGCCCTTCGGTCAAAATTGGCCCTGCCCCAAGGGGTCATTGATTTTCCCAATATGCATATAGTAAAAACTTATAAAATCTTCTTTTAAAGAACCCAAAGAGCTAGAGCTAAGATATTTAGCATGAAACATGTTCTAATGGGTGTCTTTTAAATTTTAAGAGCCCTGGGGTTAAAATTGGCCCTGCCCCGGGGGTCATTGATTTTCCTTATATGTGTAAAGCAAATACTTTAAAAAAAATCTTCTTTTAAAAAACCCAAAGGGGTAGATCTTAGATATTTGGCATGAAACATCTTCTAGTGAGTGTCTATCAAGTTTGTTCAAATAAAAGCCCTTCGGTCAAAATTGGCCCTGCCCCGGGGGATCATTGATTTTATTTATGTGTAAAGCAAAAACTTAAAAAAATCTTCTTTGAAAAAACCCAAATAGCTAGAGTTAAGATATTAAGCATGAAACATCTTCCAGTTAGTGTCTTTAAAGTTTGTTCAAATAAAAGCCCTAGGGTCAAAATTGGCCCTGCCCCGGGGGACATTGATTTTCCTTATATGGGTATAACAAAAACTTAAAAATCTTCTATGAAAAAACCCAAATAGCTAGAGTTTAGATATTAAGCATGAAACATCTTCTAGTGAGTGTCTTTAAAGTTTGTTCAAATAAAAGCCTTGGGGTCAAAACTGGCCCCGCCCTAGGGGTGTCATTGCTTTTAACTATATGAGTATAGTTAAAACTTAAACAATATTTTTTTTAAAAAACTCAATGAGCTAGACCTTAGATGTTTAGCATAAAACATCTTCTAATGGGTGTCTACCAAGTTTGTTTAAGTAAAAGCCCTGGGGTTTAAACTGGCCCCGCTCTGGGGGCCTATATACAGGTGAGCGACTTCAGGGCCATCATGGCCCTCTTGTTTATCTCATTTGGATGCTGAGGTTAAAGGTGAGGAATTATCATGACTACTTCAATATTCTAATACTGACCCAGTAAGCCACAATATGCTATTATATTTACTTATCAAAAACTTTATTTTTATGTATTACAGTTTCAAAATCTGTACTCATTGGCAATTAGGCTGTAATATCTTTTGCTTGTTTGTCATTACTTAAGTAAGAGTGGTTTAGTATTGCTTACAGAAAAAAACTTTTGATTACATACTTATGTATTAGAAGAGTGATTAAGTATGGAATTAAAAATACTACTTTGATTATGATTTGCTACTTTTACAACACATTGTCACGTTCAGTGCTGTCACTTTCTTTACATGATAAAAAGATAACATGCTGTAAATCTATTATGAAAACAGCATACATATACCAGAAAAGCAGTATTCATTTATGAGATATAATGTAAGCTGACATAATATGATTGTGTTGTGTAATAAATCAAGTCTCTTGATCATCATTGAAATGGGACAGAATTTCTTTTAGCATATCAGAGCTTGAAAACTTATTGAGATATCCATTGTTTTATGTTTCTGCAGAATTGGTAACGGTTTCTTATCTGCAGAATTAACATAACTTTGTTCTTTTCTGAAAGGATAACAACAAATTAGTAATGTTGAAATAGGGTCATACAATACCATAGATAAATCAATAATGCACTGTATAAAAGAAATAAAGATAAGAAGTTGTGTCACTAAAAAATGTTGAAGTTTTCATATAGACATATAGGCAAAATGAAAACTGTTCAATAGAATTTCTTTAAACTGGGCTTGTTGTTAGAATATAATAAACAGAAACATTTTAAGCAGAAAAAAATTTGGGGTCATCATTCGCGTTTTTGAGTTATCTGCCCCTGAATTGGACGTTTTTGCTACATTAAATAGTTGTTTAGCTGCTGTTTAATTTCCTGATTAAAAATGTATTTTTTCAGTTATTCTTTAATTTGATTTTATATCAAGAGAAAACCATGTACATGTATATATTTATAAAACCAAAATTATACAGAATAATAGACACATTTCTCACATTTTCCAGCAAATTGTTTATCCTTGTAGGAAACTACCATTCCTGAAAACAGTCTTACATAAACCATTCAGCCATCCCTCCCATTGCATACCTGACAAGTTGTGTCACAGAAAAATCTTGCCACTTTGTCCAAATGATTTGATCCAATTTACTTGCTTCATTGTAACCTTTGCACAATGTTATTTGCAACTTTTTCTGGTATAAACATGTTAACAGTCATAGAATGAGATTTTAGGAATCTGGATGCTTTCATTATAAATGTCACAGAATTTCATCAAGTTTAGTGTATGTGCCACAGGAGCAGAGAAAAGTCAATGATAAGCTTTGCTTATTTCATGATATACTTAATTTACTTGTTTAGATGCCCTACTGCTTTCTTGATGATGAGTAAAATCGCAGATCTATGCAAGGCGGAAACCTTTCCCATAAGTTATATTCTTGTATTGCAATTGTTGTCATATAAAGATCCTAGTCAACATATTGTCCAATCAAAATCTCCCTGTGTACTTTCAGGCATCCTAGAGGCTTTCTCTGCTTTCATAATGGCAATCTGTGGCATAAAAGTCTCCAGAAAGATATATACGGCCATTTTGACCAATCTCTTTCATCAACCAATGAGCTTTCATGAATCCACCCTCAGTGGCCGTGTGCTGAATCGTCTGTCTGAAGATATAGCAACTATAGATTATGTTGTGCCATTTACTATACGTTCAATGATAAATGTAGTGTTACAAACTGTGGCAAGTTTGGGCATTATTGCGGCAACATTACACCTGTTTTTAGTTGTTATTCCTCCCCTAGGAGTCATATATTTTTTTGTCCAGGTAAAATTTCATCAAGTCTTTCTGCTTGTATATTTTTGTAACCTTTATTACATAATTATGAAGTTAAAGGACCCATTATTTCTTTGCTCATGTTATTTATTTCCAGGTTAAGTAATTGCCTTTATCATATAGAATACTGGTTTAAACTCTGATGTTTCTTTACATTTCATTGACTGAGTCACATGCCATCATATAATGTGCTATGTTAAGGTAGAAAAGGACTTGCAAATATCTATAGAAGGGTGTTTTATTTGTACTTGGTAAGAACACTAGACTGTAAAATAGATATGTAAATACCAGATCACTATCTCGACTAATATCACCCACCATGGAAATATTAACATCTTGTACAGAAGAGACATAAATTATATTCAGATTAGTGAAAAATAAACCGCCGGTCGAGGGGTTAGAGTCGATGACTTCTAATCCAGTTACCCCTCTGGCGTGGGTTCGATCCCCGGAGATGCTTTGGTAGTTTAGCGCAGAGGAAGGTTGTCTAGTACTGGTGTAACTCTCCAGGAACGATGGTTAGGAAACTACCTGCCTATATGACTGAAATACTGATGGGAAAAGGCGTAAAATGAAACAAACAAACAAACGAAAGTGAAAAATAAATTGAAGTTCCTCAAGGATTTAGAAAGAAAAATTGAAATTTGATTTGTTCTTGGTATAACTTTGCTACCATTATGCAAACCAGTGTTAGTTTGTACATTATATGATATAAATATATGGGAAATATTTGAAAGTGTGTGAAAAGTGTTAAACTGTGAAATAAATGTTGGGTTGAATTTGTATGAAATTAATAGTAGTGTTAAATTGATATGAAACATATCTCCTCAAGATTATTTCAGATTCATATTAAAAAAAAACTTCAGGAGGCTTGTAATAAATTCATTTAATGGTGGACTAGGAGTAATTTCTATTAGGTATCTTAATTGTTAGGTGTTATACATCACAAAAGTCTTAGATTTTTGCTATTCTCTTAGTGGTCTTGAACTATGTTACCAGTTCTTAATGTATAATTCTGTAAGTAAGGAAACTACTATGATTTATGTACAAATTATTTTTTTTATATGTTTTTCATCAAACAAAATGTTGGTTAGAATAAGGGGTCTTCCATATCTGATGCTTCAGTGGGGAGGGAGAAAAGCTCCCATTAAGGTAAATGCAGTTGAAGAATAAGTTAAAGATTTAAACAGCTATTCAAAATATGCCATGTGGTGTCAGATACTTCATTTAAATGTTTCAAACAGCTTTACAAAATATACCATGTCATGTCAGATACTTCATTTAAGTGTTTCAAACAGCTTTACAAAATACACCATGTAATGTCAGATACTTCATTTAAATGTTTCAAATAGCTGTACAAAATATACCATGTGATGTCAGATACTTTATTTAAATGCTTCAAACAGCTATACAAAATCACTATGTAATGTCAGATACTTCATTTAAATGTTTCAAACAGCTTAACAAAATACACCATTTGATGTCAGATACTTCAGTTTAATGTGATGTCAGAAACTTCATTTAAATGTTTCAAACAGCTTAACAAAACACACCATTTGATGTCAGATACTTTATTTAAATGCTTCAAACAGCTTTACAAAATATGCCATGTGATGTCAGATACTTCATTTAAATGTGATATCAGAAACTTCATTTAAATGTTTCAAACAGCTTTACAAAATATACCATGTGATGTCAGATACTTCATTTAAACGTGTTGTCAGAAACTTCATTTAAATGTGATGTCAGAAACTTCATTTAAATGTTTCAAACAAATTTACAAAATATACCATGTGATGTCAGAAACTTCATTTAAATGTGGTGTCAGAAACTTCATTTAAAAGTTTCAAACAGCTTTACAAAATATACCATGTGATGTCAGATACTTCATTTAAATGTCATGTCAGATACTTCATTTGAATGTTTCAAACAGCTTTACAAAATATACCATGTAATGTCAGATACTTCATTTAAATGTGATGTCAGAAACTTCATTTAAATGTTTCAACAGCTTTACAAAATATACCATGTAATGTCAGATACTTCATTTAAATGTGATGTAAGAAACTTCATTTAAATGTTTCAAACAGCATTACAAAATATACCATGTGATGTCAGATACTTCATTTAAATGTGATGTCAGAAACTTCATTTAAATGTTTCAAACAGTTTTACAAAATATCCCATGTGATGTCAGAAACTTCATTTAAATGTTTCAAACAGATTTACAAAATATACCATGTGATGTCAGATACCTTATTTAAATGTTTCAAACAGCTATACAAAATACACCATGTAATGTCAGATACTTCATTTAAATGTTTCAAATAGCTGTACAAAATATACCATGCAATGTCAGATACTTAATTTAAATGTTTCAAACAGCTATACAAAATACACCATGTAATGTCAGATACTTCATTTAAATGTTTCAAACAGTTTTACAAAATATCCCATGTGATGTCAGAAACTTCATTTAAATGTTTCAAACAGATTTACAAAATATACCATGTGATGTCAGATACCTTATTTAAATGTTTCAAACAGCTATACAAAATACACCATGTAATGTCAGATACTTCATTTAAATGTTTCAAATAGCTGTACAAAATATACCATGTGATGTCAGATACTTCTTGTTTCAAACAGCTATACAAAATATACCATTTGATCTCAGGTACTTCTTTTAAATGTTTCAACAGCTATACAAAATGCACCATGTGATGTCAGATACTTCTTTTAAATGTTTCAAACAGCTATACAAAATATGCCATGTGATGTCATATACTTCATTTAAATGTGATGTTAGAAACTTCATTTAGATTTACAAATATACCATGTGCTGTCAGAAACTTTATTTAAATGTTTCAAACAGCTTTACAAAATATACCATGTGATGTCAGAAATTCATTTAAATGTGATGTCAGAAACTTCATTTGAATGTTTCGAACAACTTTACAAAATACACCATGTGATGTCAGATACTTCATTTAAATGTGACATCAGAAACTTCATTTAAAAGTTTCAAACAGCTTTACAAAATATGCCATGTGATGTCAGATACTTCATTTAAATGTTTCAAACAGCTATACAAAATACACCATGTGATGTCAGATACTTCATTTAAATGCTTCAAACAGCTATACAAAATACACCATGTGATGTCAGATACTTCATTTAAATGTTTCAAACAGCTATACAAAATACACCATGTGATGTCAGATACTTCATTTAAATGTGGTGTCAGAAACTTCATTTAAATGTTTCAAACATTTTTCAAAATACACCATGTGATGTCAGATATTTCATTTAAATGTTTCAAACAGCTTTACAAAATAAACCATGTTATGTCAGATACTTCATTTAAATGTGATATCAGAAACTTCATTTAAATGTTTCAAACAGCTTTACAAAATATACCATGTGATGTCAGATACTTCATTTAAACGTGATGTCAGAAACTTCATTTAAAAGTTTCAAACAGATTTACAAAATATACCATGTGATGTCAGATACTTCATTTAAACGTGATGTCAGAAACTTCATTTAAAAGTTTCAAACAGATTTACAAAATATACCATGGGATGTCAGATACTTTATTTAAATGCTTTAAACAGCTTTACAAAAGACACTGTATGATGTCAAATATTTTTGGTTCAAATGGCTTAGCAAGATACAGGATGATATATGTCCTCTTTATGTGTTTCAAACAGCTTGATGAAATACACCATTCAATGTCACATATTCATTTCAATGATTAATAAATCAGCTGCACTAGTTTTTTTTCTTGTTTTTTTTTGGCGGGGATGGGGTGGGGGGAGTGAGGATCGGGGTTTGGTAGGGTACATGTTTGGATAAGCCTTGATTCATAAATAAGTGGTGTACATTTCAAACTGCTGTATCCCCCATTAATGTCATAATTTTCATTTTGTATCTCAAAATCTTACAATAAAAGATCACCTGATGATATACAGAAATTTCAACATGTGAGAATAAATATGATTAACAAAATACAGTGTTTTTAAGACCTTTTTCAAACTTTCTGTTTTTGCTTTTTATCATTTTTTATTTAAATAGTGACAGAATTGAAAAAAAAATTGTCTATTTAAAAAGTTCAATGTTTAATTATAATTAATTAAAGGTTGATTTTAAGTATAGATTTTAGTATTGGTTTGAAAAAGATACATGTATAACAAGAGAAAATATGAATATACAGGTGGTCTTTATTGTTTGTTTTTGGTCCTGTTGGTAAAGCTTAATTTTGGACAAAAAAAATAGACAGTTCAGTTCTTTTTTTCATCAAAACCTACATAAATGAACTTACTAATTAAATAACTGGGTATGTGAATTTTATGATTTTAATATGTTGATATTGTAAAAATTTGAAGGAGAAAAGAAGAAGAGTAAATACATAAAAAATAAGGCAGAGTTTTTGTGAATATTTTATTACACAGACTTTTGTAATTTTTTCTTTTATATTGATTTATATGTGTCCAAAATTATGCTTCTACTTACGATTTTTTCTGTTAATCAACAAAGATCAATAAAATAAATTTTTCATAAAACTTGTTATAACTTAATACTTGAAACATGTTTAATTTAGCTTGTTTAGGATTAAAAACTTAAAGCTTATTTGAACTAAAATGGAGTCTATTTCCATGAATTAACCAGTACATGTTTCAAAAAAGAAAACACAGTTGTAACCCTGGAAGTACATCTGAAATCCATGATCCCTGGGTTGCGAGGCAGACACCTTAACCACTAGACTAATGCCTCTTTGCTATAAAGCATCAATCTTAAATGTGAGATAATTTAAAAAGAAACAGTGAAATTATTAAACACTTGAAAATTTTATATAGTTACATGTATATCTATATAATCAGTACATTTATTCAAGCAAGTGATTAGATTATTGTGTTATTGTATTATCTCAGTAATCTGTTACAAATAAAATAGAGGTGTCTGTGGCTGAGTGGATAAAGTTGTTGACTTCAAACCGCTTGCCCCTCACTGCTGTGGGTTCCAATCATGACAGGGACTTTGAATTCTTTCATGATAGGAAGCTATCCAGCTAGCTTATTGAAGGTTGGTGGTTCTACACAGTTGCCCATTCATGCCTTAAACACAGAAGGCCACCTGAGGTTTTCTCCACCAGTAAACTGGAAAGTCGCCATATGACCTATACTAGCTGTGTTTATGTGACATAAAAGCCAACCAAAAAAAAAAAAGAAAATCTATTGCATGAAATTTATGTCATAATTATAAATTTTCTATTAATGAACTTGTATATATTTAACAGCGTTTCTACGTTGCAACATCTCGTCAGCTAAAAAGATTGGAGTCTGTGAGCAGATCCCCAATCTACTCTCACTTTGGGGAGACTGTCACAGGTGTAACTACAGTCAGAGCCTACAGACAACAGGAGCGCTTTATAGAGACATCAGACAATAAAGTAGATGATAATTTAGAATGTCACTATCCTACCATCATATCTAATAGGTAATTACTTTTAATGCAAATAAAACACAACTGCTGACTAATTTATATGCTCCCACTTCAAAAGTGAGGAGCATTCTATGACTGGGTTGTCCATTCATACATATATTACACATGGTATAGATACTTATGTGGCTAAAATAACAATAAATTTCATTTGATGATATTCATTTAGTAGAATGTTATGTGGTTACTCTTCCTTTTATGGCTTAAAGGAACAAATGGGAGAGCAAAAAGTTAACCACTTCAGTACCGAAATTTTAGGATGTTGGTTTGCACATTCATACAATTAATGTTTTTTCCTCATTTTAGACTTAACAAAGTAAGGTATTCTGCTAGCATGCAGATGGTTGAAGGTACTACTAGGATGTCAGATTGTGCCGGAAGTGATAAATAGAGGGACATATGAAGACTTCTTTAACAATTTTAATACTAAAAAGTTCCTACCAAAAAAGCTGATTATATATTTCTGTTTAGACATTTTAATCTTACCTGCGTTATTGTTTTGTTTTTTGTAGCTAAATAACGAGACATATTTTGTTTTAAACTGAATTAACTGGTCAAAGTTTTTTTTTCCTTTACAATTTTAGGTGGCTAGCTATACGTTTGGAGTTTGTAGGGAACTGTATCTTGTTCTTTGCGGCACTGTTTGCTGTTATTGCACGAAATGACCTCTCACCTGGTATTGTCGGTCTGTCCATCACATATGCTCTCAATGTAAGTATATATTAAACAATTTTAATGGTGCATTTCCTAAATAAATTTGCAGGAATAGTACACTGCGTTTATAATATAATACGAAATGTAGCAAAAAATATTATATTTCTTATTTAATATACCCTGTACATAATGATTTAATACATAAAATCATTTGTAAATAATTTGTATATTGCGCATCAACTTTTTATTTTTTTTTTGTAATTTTTATGAAGAAATTAAAAACTATATAATGTGAACAGGTGACCCAAACATTGAACTGGATGGTACGTATGACAACAGAGTTAGAGACAAACATTGTTGCTGTAGAGAGAGTGAAGGAATATTCTGAAACTCCCACTGAGGTATACTGCAAACTTTGTTCATCATTTTCATAGGCTTTATTCTTATAAAATATATTTAATTTTCAGATTACTGGATATATTAATAGAAATAAATTAGTTTTTTTCCCCCATTAAAATAGTTAGTTCTCAGATAACTGCATATCTTGATAAAAATAAATCGGAAGAAAAGCAATCTTTTTTTGCAATTGTCATTCTCACATTGTGACCATTGACATTTATTAATTTTGCATTGTGTAAAATAGAAAAGAGAATGCAGAGCATTGCAAATACTGATTAAAACTTCAAAGCTTGCTATGAATTGGACCTTTAATTCAAGGTCAAATTTGAAGTTATTGGAAATATATTGTGTCAACCATGTGTTTGAATGAAGTGTTAGTATAATATTTGTAATTGATCATTATGTATCACAGGCTGCATGGGAAGTTGAAGATAAACGACCCTCCGAGAATTGGCCCGAGAAAGGTGAGGTGAAGTTTGTAGACTATGGTACTAGATACAGAGAGGGGCTTGATCTTGTCATTAAAGGTATCGACTGTACTGTGAAACCTGGAGAAAAAGTAAGTTATTAATATATTATAACTTATGTTCTATATGACCTTATATGATTATATTTGGCCCTCATGGACCAAGTGGTTAATGTTGCCAACTTCAAATCATATTTCCATCGCTGCGATGGGTTTGAATCCCATCAGGGACCTTGGATTCTTCCATGTGAGATTTAAGTCATCCAACTAGCCCACTGAAGATTGGTGGTGGTTCAACTCAGTTGCCTTGCAATCTTCTTTCTCTACTTTAAGTAAAGCTGGAGAGCCATAGTTACCAGTGTCGGTGTGACGTGAAACAAACAAATTTAAACGACTATAACAATAATTTAAAAAGGAACTTTTCTACAATTTATATGTCAAGTCCTTTATTGTAATGTCATAACTGTCTAATGATATTTTCATTTTTCCAGTATTTTCATCAGTCTGTTAATCATTTTCATATATGAAATTAAATTTGACAATAATTACTTATCAATGCTATAATAAGCCCATCTTTGATAATTAGAAAAAATTTATGTCTGCATTAACTATCAAAATAATGAGAATTGATTGTTTCAGGTTGGAATAGTAGGTCGCACAGGAGCTGGAAAGTCTTCCCTGACACTTGCTTTGTTCCGTATTATAGAACCAGCCCAGGGACATATTATTATAGATGGTGTAAATATTGGGGAAATAGGCTTACATGATCTACGTAGCAAACTTACAATCATACCACAGGTTGGTAACAATTTTTACCAGTCTGATTTAACCTCAGACTACTAGTTTTTTAGCTCACCTGTCACAAAGTGACAGGGTGAGCTTTTGTGATCGCTTTTCGTCCGGCGTCCGTCCGTCCGTCCGTCGTCCGTCCGTCGTCCGTCCGTAAACTTTTGCTTTAAATGACATCTCCTCATAAACCACTGAGCCAATTTCATCCAAACTTCACAGGAATGTTCCTTTGGTGGTCACCTTTAAAAATTGTTCAAAGAATTTAATTCCATGCAGAACTCTGGTTGCCATGGCAACCGAAAGAAAAATCTTTAAATATCTTCTTTTAAACAATCCTAAGAGCTAGAGCTTAGATATTTGGCATGAAACATCTTCTAATGAGTGTCTACCAAGTTTGTTCAAATAAAAGCCCTGGGGTCAAAATTGGCCCCGCCCCCGGGGGGTCATTGATTTTCCCTATATGCATATAGTAAAAACTTAAAAGATCTTCTTTTAAAGAACTGTAAGAGCTAGAGCTAAGATTTTTGGCATGGAACATCTTCTAGTGAGTGTCTACCAAGTTTGTTCAAATAAAAGCCCTGGGGTCAAAATTGGCCCCGCCCCGGGGGGTCATTGATTTTCCCTATATGCATATAGTAAACACTTAAAAAATCTTCCTTTAAAGAACTGTAAGAGCTAGAGCTTAGATATTTGGCATGAAACATCTTCTAGTGAATGTCTACCAAGTTTGTTCAAATAAAAGCCCTGGGGTCAAAATTGGCCCCGCCCCAGGGGGTCATTGATTTTCTCTATATGCATAAAGTAAAAACTTAAAAAATCTTCTTTTAAACAACCCAAAGAGCTAGAGCTTAGATATTTGGCATGAAACATCTTCTAGTGAATGTCTACCAAGTTTGTTCAAATAAAAGCCCTGGGGTCAAAATTGGCCCCGCCCTGGGGGTAATTGATTTTCCCTATATGCATATAGTTTAAACTTAAAAAATCTTCTTTTAAAGAACCGTAAGAGCTAGAGCTTAGATATTTGGCATAAAATATCTTCTAGTAAATGTCTACCAAGTTTGTTCAAATAAAAGCCCTGGGGTCAAAATTGGCCCCGCCCCAGGGGGTCATTGATTTTCCCTATATGCATATAGTAAAAACTTAAAAAATCTTCTTTTAAAGAACTGTAAGAGCTAAAGCTTATATATTTGGCATGAAACATCTTCTAGTGAATGTCTACCAAGTTTGTTCAAATAAAACCCCTGGGGTCCAAATTGGCCCCTCCCCAGGGGTCATTGATTTTCCTTATATGCATATAGTAAAAACTTATAAAATCTTCTTTTAAAGAACCAAAGAGCTAGAGCTAAGATATTTAGCATGAGACATGTTCTAATGGGTGTCTACCAAGTATGTTCAAATAAAAGCCCTGGGGTCAAAACTGGCCCCGCCTGGGGGTCATTGATTTTCCTTATATACATAGCAAAAACTTAAAAATCTTCTTTAAAAAAACCCAAATAACTAGAGTTTAGATATTAAGCATGAAACATCTTTAAGTAAATATCTACAAAGTATGTTCAAATAAAAGCCCAGGGGTCAAAACTGGCCCTGCCCGAGGGGTGTCATTGTTTTTTACTCTATGTGTATAGTAAAAACTTAAAAAATCTTCTTTTAAAAAACCCAATGAGCTAGAACTTAGATGTTTTGCATGAAACATCTTCTTATGGGTGTCTACCAAGTCTGTTCAAATAAACAAATAAAAGCCCTTGGGTAAAAATTGGCCCGGGGGGGGGGGGGATCTATATACAGGTGAGCGACCTCAGGGCCATCATGGCCCTCTTGTTTTTTTAGAATTGTCAAACATGTATTTAATAATGTTTCGATAATGGGTTAAGAGCATGTTAAATGTTTAACAAGTGAAGAAGTAGCACAAAACATGCAGTAATGTGTCGTAAAGGTAGCAAAATCGAACAAAACAAAGTAGTATTTAGACTTCTGTACAATTTACTTATTAACTATAATTATACAAATGGCCAACATAACAAAAGCAGCAAAAGGTAGTCTATGTATATGGCAAATTTGTTAAATTTTTTTTTTGGTTACTGTAACAACATACATGAAATAAAATAGTTTTTGAGTACTGAAAATGTTAGCATTTCTAAGGCATAATGGGACTTTTATCATTTTCATATTGAATTGTATAAAGTAATAATGGTCATACCAGTAGAAATTAAATATTATCAGAAGTTAACAATTGAAAACTTGAATAGTATTTTAGGCTTCATACGTTAAGAATTCTTTAAAATGAAAATTTAAAATTCCAATTGACAAGGAAATGTTTAATAATCTGTTAAATATTTACTACCAGTAATTGAAAATATGTAGGATTAGAATTCCTAATCTTATACTTTTACTGTAAAAATATACTAAGTTGGGGAAAAGCTTGTAAATATTCATTTAAAGATTTTAAATTTTTCAATATGAAAAAAAAAGTTCATACAATCTTGAGATGAGATAGCATCTTTAAATGATTTGCAATTGGGATATCTATCAGTGCTAAAAGCTGTACAATTATTTCATATAATTTCTTTTATCTAATTTGTTTTAAAACATTTTAGGAGCCAGTATTATTTTCTGGAACATTGAGGATGAATCTTGATCCATTTGATGAGCATACAGATGATGCTGTATGGACAGCTTTAGAACACGCCCATCTTAAAGCATTTGTAGCAGAATTACCCACAAAGCTCGAGCATGAATGTACAGAAGGAGGAGAAAATCTCAGGTACGTTTTTAGTCTTTGGTAAAATATAAATTTTTATGTTAGACATAATTGTTTTGAGAGAGAAAAAAATTTAATGCAGGATTAAAGTTCTCATGTATTGTAAGCTTGGACCTACCTCACAAATTTTTCTACATGCTATATTAGGCTTTTTAAAAATGAGTTGCAAATCTTATGAATAGTAAGTAAAGGTATGATTTTCTTTACTTTCATGTGAAATCCATTTTAAACTATAAAACTTCTTGCTAAAATAACTTTTGAGTTTGGTTATATGGGGTGTCGATGGCTGAGTGATTAAGGTTAAGGACTTCAAACCACTTTACCTCACCGCTGTGGGTTGAATCTGACAGGGACTTTGGATTCATCCATATCAGGAAGCTATCCAGCTAACTTCCGAAACATTGGTGCCATTTGTGCCTGAAATAATGCAGAGGTATTTCTCCAAGTAAAGCTGGAAAGTCGCCATATGACATATTCTGTGTTGGTGCAATGTAATACCCAACCAAAAAAATGTATTGGTTACATAAATTATCACCCTGTTAAATTGCATGTCTTTTAATGGATATGCTCTGATTTAAATTTAAAATGTTGTATTGATAAAAAGATGTGTTAAATTATTAAATGTAAGCAGCTAGCAGTATAGAGACAGGGTAGTAGTGTTTTATATTGCTTGGGTTATATGAAACAAGTATCTAATTGTAACAATCATTTACAGTGTTGGTCAAAGACAGCTGGTATGTTTAGCAAGAGCGTTATTACGGAAGACAAAAATACTGATACTGGACGAGGCGACAGCTGCCGTAGACTTGGAAACAGATGATCTGATCCAGCATACTATACGTACAGAATTCAGTGATGCCACAGTACTTACAATAGCTCATAGACTTAACACTATCATGGATTATACAAGGTAAGGTTTCTATGTCAAGATATAGCTAGGTATAATTATATGACAATAAATAATCTTGGTTGTGATATAACAGTACATTAACCCCCACCACATATTGTGAAGGGGGGCTATACTGAAATCACTTTCAGTCATTCAGTCCATCTTCATGGTAACTACTCTATAACTCTTATATCCTTTGATAGAGATTTGTTCAAACTTTGCACAAAAGTGTTCAGTGGGTTTTGACTAAGGTGTCAGTGTTCTGTTTAAAACCATGCTGAGTAACCAGGTCAAGGTCAACCTTGAATTTGAAGTCGGACAATTTTGTGTCCATTCTAAACATCTTTTACACTTTGAAGGATTTTTTTTTCAAATTTGGCATGCATGTCCTTCTCAACCAGTGAATTTGTAGAACACATTCTGCAATAGGTGTCAGCTCAAGTTTAAGGTCACACGTTACTTTTTGCTGTTTTAAAAATGGTTATATGAATATACTTACAGAGTTATGGTTCTTGATCAAGGAAAAATTAAAGAGTTCCAGAGCCCACAAGAGCTGTTACAGGATAAAGATAGTATATTCTATGGAATGGCCGCAGATGCAGGTCTTGTGTAAATATTTAGGTGCTCAGATATATATATGTTTTGTGATTGTTTTGTTTTATAAATGGGTATGACAATTTTAAAGGTGATTTTTTTTCTTTTCCTTCAATTTAGTGAGGGAAAAAAGCAAACATTTTTTTTTTAAATAGAGGACAGTAGTGTGCAAAGTATTTGGAAAATTATTTTGATATTTTAGTCAATGATAGTATTGATATAAAACACACAGAGAACTGAGCTTTTAATTGCATAAAGTCTGATACAGGTTGTAAATTTTTCATTACAAAGTTAGTTTATATCAGATTATATTTCTATTTCTTATATTGTATAAAAAAATTATTAAAGTTCTTTAATAAGACTTTACTTTAATTAGAAAACATTTAAGCTCGCTATTTTTAATTTAATGTTTTAACTTTTTATTGTTTATATATATATAATTCCAAACAAAAGTCCTTGTAAATCCGGTGTAGTTATTCAAAGATTTTTTCAGATTTTATTTTGCAAATGTTAATATAAACTACAAAATTAATATACATGGCTTTAAGTGTTTAAGTTGGAGATTTTAAAGTTGTTTATCTGATAATTTTTATCACCATTATTTATTACATGACCATCACTTTGTCTCATTTTTAGCTTGCCTTTTTCTAAGAAAAAAAAGTCGATTGCTGCGGCGTTGTCGTCGTGTAAAAACTTAAATGTAGCCCATAATTCATTCAAACATTTCTAAAGTTATCAACATGATACTTGGAATACTTGCTTATCATGACAAGATGCAGCTGATAGACAAAGGGCATAATTATGAATAATGAAGATTATTTTAGAGTTATGCCCCTTTTTAACTTAGAATTTTTAACAGAAGAGTGTTAACATCGCATGCAGTGCTCTTGTCTTTCTTTATTCTGCAAAATAAATTGTTGTTACTTTTATATTGTAAAAATTAGGATTAAAATTTGTTGTTCTTCATGTTCTATTCTTAGTGGCCTTTGCTTCATGGATATTAAACAAAATATTTTTGTAAACATGTCCATAGCTTTAATATTTGCTCTTCCAATTATTCTAGCAACATTGATTATGTATATATGCCACTGTCTAAGACATTTAGAGCCAAAGATAGCATATTTTCAGTAACTATTTTGCAATACAGCATATTTTTTGTAAGTTTTTTTGCAAGTATTGTATCTTAATGAAGGGGAGATATCATACATCCTGTTCTAGTAGACTACAATAAGTTAACTTGACCATTGCTTTTGTATATGTAAGTCTTGCATAAACATGTATGTAACTTTTAGTTTGCAGGTTTCTTTTATAAAAATCATTAGAAAGTTGAAAATAATGTAATACACATGTTTACTTTGATAGGCTGATTAAAAGATATGTTTTATTTTTAGCTCGACTATTCGATAAGAATAAGTAGAGCTATTGCAGTCACCCGAGCGTCGGAGTCCGCGTCGGCGTAACCACTTATGTTAAAGTTTTTGTAATAGTTCAAATATTTTCAAAGTCCATTGACATATGGCTTTGAAACTTTGCACACTTGTTCACCATCATGACCCCAACCTGTAAACAGGAGGAGGTAACTCTATCAAGCATTTTGACAGAATTATGCCCCTTTTTCGACTTAGAATTTACGTTAAAGTTTTTGTAATAGTTCAAATATTTTCAAAGTCCATTGACATATGGCTTTGAAACTTTGCAAACTTGTTCAACATCATGACCCCAACCTGTAAACAGGAGGAGGTAACTCTATCGAGCATTTTTACAGAATTATGCCCCTTTTTCGACTTAGAATTTACGTTAAAAGTTTTTGTAATAGTTCAAATATTTTCAAAGTCCATTGACATATGGCTTTGAAACTTTGCACACTTGTTCAACATCATGACCCCAACCTGTAAACAGGAGGAGGTAACTCTATCAAGCATTTTGACAGAATTATGCCCCTTTTTCGACTTAGAATTTACGTTAAAGTTTTTGTAATAGTTCAAATATTTTCAAAGTCCATTGACATATGGCTTTGAAACTTTGCACACTTGTTCACCATCATGACCCCAACCTGGAAACAGGTGGAGGTAACTCTATCAAGCATTTTGACAGAATTATGCCCCTTTTTCGACTTAGAATTTACGTTAAAGTTTTTGTAATAGTTCAAATATTTTCACAGTCCATTGACATATGGCTTTGAAACTTTGCACACTTGTTCACCATCATGACCCCAACCTGTAAACAGGAGGAGGTAACTCTATCAAGCATTTTGACAGAATTATGCCCCTTTTTCGACTTAGAATTTACGTTAAAGTTTTTGTAATAGTTCAAATATTTTCAAAGTCCATTGACATATGGCTTTGAAACTTTGCACACTTGTTCAACATCATGACCCCAACCTGTAAACAGGAGGAGGTAACTCTATCAAGCATTTTGACAGAATTATGCCCCTTTTTCGACTTAGAATTTACGTTAAAGTTTTTGTAATAGTTCAAATATTTTCAAAGTCCATTGACATATGGCTTTGAAACTTTGCACACTTGTTCACCATCATGACCCCAACCTGGAAACAGGTGGAGGTAACTCTATCAAGCATTTTGACAGAATTATGCCCCTTTTTCGACTTAGAATTTACGTTAAAGTTTTTGTAATAGTTCAAATATTTTCACAGTCCATTGACATATGGCTTTGAAACTTTGCACACTTGTTCACCATCATGACCCCAACCTGTAAACAGGAGGAGGTAACTCTATCAAGCATTTTGACAGAATTATGCCCCTTTTTCGACTTAGAATTTACGTTAAAGTTTTTGTAATAGTTCAAATATTTTCAAAGTCCATTGACATATGGCTTTGAAACTTTGCACACTTGTTCACCATCATGACCCCAACCTGTAAACAGGAGGAGGTAACTCTATCAAGCATTTTTTTTACTATCAAGCACTAAGAATAGTCGAGCGTTGCTGTCCTACCGACAGCTCTTGTTTTGGTTTTTGTTGTTGTTTTTTTTGTGTTTTTTTTTAACATTTAGATATATATTATGTTATTTTATTTTCCAAGATAAAAGTGTTAACTTCAGCTTAAAGATAAATATAAGAAATTTACCATTACAAATCTTTACAGAAAAATTGTTTGCTTAATCACTTGAGAAAGACTTTAAGATTTTTTAGATTTGCAGGCCGATAAATTGTGGTAATCTAAATTTCAGTCTTGTTTGTTTTTGGGTTTTTTTTTGTTATATGTAATCACAATTCAGGTATGTAACATATAATAATCACTGACTTGTACCTTTTATATTGAAAAATTGATTGAGCACAATATCAATGGAACTTACACATCTGTAAGTTATACTTACGTAGGCGAAAAAAAGAAGTATAATCAATTGTATAGAACAACATTAGCAATAAATGATTTTGGTTATTAGGGGTAAATTAGTAAACTATACTAGTAAATTCTGTTATATTTTATATAATCATAGCATTTACCTAGTCATGGGTTATCACCGTTGAGTTACATATCATTTTGCTTTTCTTTAAGTCAATGTTTCCGGTCAAGTTATATTTTACATAAAAAATTATGTATTTATTTGTATAGTGTATTTAATAGAACCCTGTAGATGCAAGAAAGATAAATGTTTTATTTTATATAATTTCTGACAGGTTTTAAATACCAGTAATTTTGAGTACAGTTTAAAGTTTTGATTTTATTTGCTTACATGTACATATTGATTTGCAAACACTTACTCTGGATCTGAACTTTTTTTTATTATGAATTTTTTTTTTTAAATTGTACAGTAAAAATTTTAAAAAGTATTCAAGATATCATGACAATTTCCCCTTTAATCCATTGGTAATGTCATTTTGTTACTTGTTTTAAATTTAGCAGATAAATATAGCAGTTAGTATTAAGCAGTGTGTTTAATTAATTAGAAACAGAAATAGCCTCAACTTATACTGCTATGTAAATTGGCCTTCATGAATGACTTATAATACTTATTTTTCAACCTCTTGCTGTCATCTACAGATGCCGGTCTTTTTATGGCTATCAGATAGCTTACAACAATATTTTTTATGCCCCCGCCATGTAATGGCCGGGGCATATAGTGTTACCCTGTTCCGTCCTTCCGTCCTTCCGTCATTCCGTCCTTCCGTCATTCCGTCATTCCGTCATTCTGTCATTCCGTCATCATCAGTTTCCGTTCATTATCTTAGTAACGGTTGCACACATTCAACTCAAATTTGACATATGGATATGTCATGAGAAAATACAGGTCAAGTTCGAATTTGGTCATGGTTCGATGATTTTTGGCAGAGTTATGCCCCTTTTACTTTAAAATAATATGAAATTTTCAGTTTCCGTTCATTATCTCCCCAACGATACAACACATTCAACTCAAACTTGACATATGGATATGTCATGAGAAAATACAGGTCAAGTTCAAATTTGGTCATGGTTCGATGATTTTTGGCAGAGTTATGCCCCTTTTACTTTGAAAATAATATGAAATTTTCAGTTTCCGTTCATTATCTCCCCAAAGGTACAACACATTCAACTCAAATTTGACATATGGATATGTCTTGAGAAAATACAGGTCAAGTTTGAATTTGGTCATGGTTCGATGATTTTTGGCAGAGTTAATGCCCCTTTCACTTTGAAAATAATATGAAATTTTCAGTTTCCATTCATTATCTCCCCAACGGTACAAACACATTCAACTCAAACTTGACATATGGATACATCAAAAGGAATGCGCAGGTCAAGTTCGAATTTGGTCGTGGTTCAATGATTTTTGGCAGAGTTATGCCCCTTTCACTTTGAAAATAATATGAAATTTTCAGTTTCTGTTTATTATCTCCCCAACAGTACAACACATTCAACTCAAATTAGACATATGGATATGTTTTTGGAATGCCCAGGCCAAGTTAGAATTTGGTCATGGTTCAATGATTTTTGGCAGAGTAATGCCCCTTTTACTTTGAAAATAATATGAAATTTACAGTTTCTGTTCATTATCTACCCAACAGTGTTACATATTCAACTCAAATTTGACATATGGATATGTCAAAGGAATGGGCAGGTCAAGTTGGAATTTGGTCATGGTTCGATGATTTTTTGGCAGAGTTATGTCCCTTTCACTTTGAAAATAATATAGATACATCTTAGGAATAAGCAGTTTAAGTTTGAATTTGGTCGTGGTTCAATGATTTTGGACAAACTTATCTTTCTTGAATGTTTGAAAAATTTTGAACTTTCAGTTTCAGCACTCATACTTTTGTGGAAAGTTTGAATTTGGTCGTGGTTCAATGATTTTGGACAAACTTATCTTTCTTGAATGTTGGAAAATTTTTGAACTTTCAGTTTCAGCACTCATACTTTTGTGGAAATGTATGTAGCCATTATTTTGGCTACAAATATGAAATATGCTATTTTCAAAAGGTTAAGACTGAATAATTTCAGTGCTTTGAACATTGTATGAAAATGGTTTGTGTTAACATTGAAAAGTTTTAAGGGCTTTGAACTGCAAATGAAAAAAATAATTTGTGCAAACAAATTTGGAACTAAATATTATAACATATGAAATTTTGGCTGCATGCGGGGGCATCCGTGGCATGATGACACATTTCTAGTTTTTTAAATAGCCACTGTGTCATTTTAGTGTGATCGTAAGAGATGACTAAACTGGTTCAAATGACTGGAGTCTATGCATCACTTAGCTCCAGCAGGTGAGGTGGTTTTGACCCCTGTTGTTACTTTTAAGTTTGTTACACCCAAGGTGAGCCAAAATCATCTCTTTTAGCACCATATGACCTAAATGGTGTTGTTGCACCATAAAACCAAACAAACAAAAGCTTTGTCGAAATGTCTCTTGTGCATGAAATGATGGTACCACTTTTAAGTCATTCTTGATCACTAGATGTAACAATCTTAGTATGAAAGGAATCCAGAATCATTCAACAGTTCAGATGTTTTTTGTTAAATTGTCTCATGGTTTAAATAAGACCCAAGTTTTCTCATGGTTAGAATTAGACCAAGTTTTCTCATGGTTAGAATTAGACCAAACAAATTATGGTACTTTATACATGTTTATATGAGAAATTTAGCATAGGGTAAATAAATTCACTGTTATATTATTTATTTCTGTTATATAAGTTTTATTTTCTTTATTACATATAGCTTTAAATAAACTCCCATTAATAAAGGCAGCATGTAGTTTTAAGTCATTTAGAATTAGGTTAAATTTTGTTACAGTGACGGTCATCAATAGAGCACCATAATGATTTACTTCATGGGGCAACTGTAGTGCATATTATAAAATTATTTCAGTAGTGATGTCCCTATTCAACTTTTCATTAGTGTCGTGTGATTGTTGAGGGGTGGGACGACAGTTTAATCAATCCATGACTGTAAGGGCCATACTCAGCTTTGGTAAAGACAATCTTTCCTTTTTGTCATTAAGAAATTTAAATGAGTATCTTTTATATAGCTACTTAGGGACATAAAACAATTAACATTTTTCATAGACATAAATACATAGAAATTAAAGTAAGATTATATCTCAATCGGAATATGTTCTACCTCTATCATTCAGGAATGTTCAGAATTGGGATGCTTGTTTTTCTTCTGAAACTTGTTAACTTTTTATGTCAAAAACTTGAAATATTTTACTGTAAAGCAACAGAGTGAGAATTTGGTATTGGAAAGTTAGTGTTTTTTACTCTTTTTTTATTTTGGCAATAAGTATTAACTTTCTTAACAGTTCACACTATTCAAACCTTATGCCGAGATGTAGAATATATATTCTGATACATTAAAAGCATGTTAACATCCTTCATTGATCATGACGAGGGAAAATCTCAGTTATACATATAGGTGTGTCACTCAAATATTGATTTGAAACATATATGTCCATACAGTATGTAAGGTTATGACATGACAAATCTTGTTCAAGTATTTTTATGTTTTCTTATACAATATCATGAAAACTGTCTATTCTGTGCATGTGTTATATATTTATAGTTTATTCAATATTCAGTTATATTTTCTAAATCTGCTTTCTCTGTATTGAATGTCATTTTCGTTCCATACTATATATAAACAGTTACATGTATGATGTGACACTTGAGCATTTTTATTCGAATTTAATAGCTACAATGCCTGAAATTATTGTCAGACTGAGACCCTAAAACTTCAAATTGCATCTGCAAAGATCCACTTAGTATTGTTTTATTTTATGTCACTTATTATTCTCCATGACTTTGAACTTTTTGTGATAAAATCACAATATTTTTTCTCTGATTTGGCATTTTGATTGTATGAATATAAATAAGTAAAAGAATTTTACCTTTATCCTTTTAACAATTGATCTGATGAATTTTGAAGTAATTGGCCTTAAGCCACCAGTAAAGTTCCAGGCCAGGGCCTGTACTCAATTTTTGCATTTTTGATTTTGAAAACCCTAAATTTTGAATAGACTGTTTCAAATTCAAACCTTGGCAAATTTATTACACAATTTCAGAAGGTCAATGGTTAAAGTATTTTCCGGTGTGGGCATATATTTTTCTCTGGTTCAGTCTTGTACAGTCTACAAATGTAGTTGTAGTTGTTGTTTGAAATTATATATAATCCTGTGGAATGATTGGTTTAAAAGAGGCAGTTATTACAAACATATATTTTCTTATATATAGATAGTTACAGTTTTCTCCAATAGATATTATCCGGAACTCAGCAAAAGTGGGTTTCTCCAAGCTAATCCCAGGGTACAAACAAATTTTTACCGTTTTAGCTTCACTGTGCAATGCCAGTCACAGTAGTTTAGTCAACCTGTTGCGCTTATTTTCGAAGCTGTAGCTGTAAAAGCTAGTTTGTACCCCCAGGTTAGCTTGGGGAAAACCCAAAATGTTCTGAATTCCAGAGTTAGTCTATTAGAAACTAAGAATAGGCATAGATTCTAATCATTAGCAAATTTTTGAATTGAAAAATTAATTTTTGGTGTAATCACTATGCTCATAGCAATGTTAGTACATGCTTAATGTAGCTGTTGATCATTGAAAATAATTCACAAAGTTGATGATTTTTAATTTTTAATTCAGTTTGATTTTTGGGGAAGATATGGCAATTTTAAAACAATCGTGATTTTAATACAGTAACACATGTAAATGTTGATTGTAATAATAAATGATAGCTTCACATAGTGTTTGTAATCTATTTGTTTATCTATGTTTATGTATCACTAAAGAGTAACATCCTGAAAGTTGACAAGTTGGATCTATTTTTTTTTCTCATTAAATAATTCTTATACCGATAATGATACAATAGTAATTATCAGTTCCAATATTTTTGTTTTGAAAATTGAATAAACCTACATAAAATTTATATCATAGATCTGGGTAGATATTTATTATGCTTGATAGAATCATGCATTACAAAGTTAGGGACCCTTAACCTGCTAAATGGACTTGCCCAGTTTCTATTTTAAGGACAGTCTTATTTTGATTTGAGGGTATGGTGATGAAAATTTAAAGTAAATCAATCAACAGTACATTGTCAGATACCCATGGTTGATTAACATGTAGCATAACATGTAATCAACCGTGGGTAAAATTAATCAAATTGCTTCGATATACAGCAACAGGTGCGTATAATATCGACCAATGAAATCGTGTTTAGCAAATTTATATTCTTTGACAGCACCGGTACATTATAGGTCATATGGCGACGTTCCAGCTTTACTGGTGAAGGAAAAACACAATGCCCTTTCTTGCATTATTTCAGGCACATGATAAGCAAGTATTTCCAATTTCATGTTGATAAATGATTGTATAATGGGCTTCATTACAGTTTTTGCACAACAACAATGATGCAGCAATCTTAAAAGCTCTACTTTTTGCTTTTGAAACAGACAAGTTAAAAACTGTACAACAATTCTTCTGTAACATTTTATTTAAGGAAAGAAATATGTTTTAACAAAGAATACGTCTGAAAATTCTTAAGCTAGAAAACAACAGTTGTGACAGAATGACTGCTAGAACTCACCACCTTGCAAATTAACTTTGAAATATCCATCCCAATAAAAAAATACAAAAAAAAAACCAATCTCCTCTAAAAATGCTTATCTAATAAAACTAATTAAAATATCAGTACAGTGTTTATATCTCAACATATAGGATTGGTTTTACTGCATTACTTATATAACACATGAGAAAATCACTTATGACAAGGTCAGGTGACAGAAATCACATAGCCATGTGACAAAAACAAGAATATTTGAGCCGCGTCACGACAAAACCAACACAATGCGTTTGCGACCAGCATGGATCCAGACCAGCCTGCGCATCCGCGCAGTCTGATCAGGATCCATGCAGTTCGCCCACCAACTCTATTACAAGTAGAGAAACCGATAGCGAACAGCATGGATCCTGATCAGACTGCGCGGATGCGCAGGCTGGTCTGGATCCATGCTGGTAGCAAACCCACTATGTTGGTTTTGTCATGACACGCCTCATTAATGTTGAATATAAAAACCTTATTCTATCATTTATTATAGAGCTGCAGCGAAACTAAGTCTAGTGACTGATTAAGTTTTATCATGCCCTATAATACCAAAAATAAAAAGATTTATCCTTCAATCATATCAAACCCCAAATATCTCGAGTCTGACTTTTTTATAAAAAAACAATCATTTTCGCTTGTCTTAATAGATAGTACCAATTGCAAAGATTGCAAAAGAAAATGTGTTGAAATGATAAATGTGAAATGAAACAATATTGTAAAACAAAATAAGAAAAGAATAGACATTAGTAAATTCAAGAAATTCATACAGCCACATCTTGTCAAATGCTCATAAAAAATTTAACAATTAATACATCATTGTTTTGACAATCACAGAATCTGTGGCCAGATGCCAGGAGTACCTCAGAGTCTTTTTAGATGCCAACTGGTTTGACAGTCACCCTTTATTCTTGCTTTCTTTATTTGAGAAAAAGATGTTATTCAAAAATTAAGCCAACAATATTTTCAGCAGACAACAATTGTCAATTGCATGCATACAAATTTTCAATCACTGGAGAAATTTTAAACAGAATAGTGCATGTTTTACATGCCTACGTAAAGTTTATTCTTTAATATTATGTGCAAAATATACAAAGAAAATCATATATAAAATAACTTCAAACAAAACTTGGTTCTAATTAGAATTATCACAAGTACATGTACATTATTACAAACAATAAATCTAGCATTAATGCAACTGAAAAAGAAGGAGTCAATAGGTCAAATAAAAAATATGTTTGAAAATTGACAGACAAAGAATGTTAAACAGCAATAAGAGTTTAAATTTTCCTATACTTACTTAATGTCATATAATTCTTCAAAATCAGTAAATTTTATATAGTAAAACACAGCTGCATTAACAGTACTAACAGCTTACAGTTAACATTATTCCAGAAAAAAAAATATTCCAACAATCAATGAAATGGGTGAAACATTCAAAGAATTCCTCATTAAAATACTACATACATTCTTAATGAAATATTTATTAAAATGAAGTAAATAATTTGAATTCTATGTAAAATGAATATTACCTGTTTTTTTTCAGTACATGGAACACATAGTTTTGACAGTGAAAACAGTAAAGCCTGGATGTTTTCATCAAGAAATTAATATCAAACAAATAATGTATCTAATGATTTCTCATCTCCCTTTTTCATTTCCACAATAACCACCATGTCTTTAACACTTGCAACTCCAGATGGTAGTTCATAGAGGTATTTAGAGAATAATGGTCTAACAAGAAAATGTGTTCAATTAACTCACACACCATTAACACACCAGAATAAAAAAGAACCATAACTATATGGCTAGACAGACAAACGGAAGGCCAGACAATTCAATTAAAAGCAATTAAAACCTTATATTCCAATAAAACATGTTGTCCATGTCATTTAAAAACGTTTCAAGAAGCAGCCAATATTATGTTGCATTCCAGTTAACCATGCAGCCATTATAAACATTATGTTAATAATGTACCTCATTAACAAGAAAATTTTTATATTAACATCTTACAAATATGTTCCATTTCTAAACTTTGCCAATGTGGACATTTCCAAGTTGAACTACGTTGTTATCATATTCTATCATGCAACTGCGTAGTAACCTGACATCAAAAATAAGCCCCGCCCATTTCAACAAACTTCTCCAAAGTTGAAATGTTGACATTTCTAAGTTGTTATCATATTAATAATAAGCTGCCTTCTTCATTGTTGATAATTCATTTCTTTTTCACATCAAGTTTTAAATACATGAGATACTTAATGCCTTAGAAGCATCTTAATTATACAGAAAAAGATATTTACACATATCATCATGCCATTATGAAGTCTACATCATAATGATATCAATCATGTCATGTACGTACACTATAGACAAATTTGATATCATATATCACGGCACATTTACACAAGATGATATCACACGGAACATGTACATTTATTATGGCATTCAGCATTATGCATGTCTTTCCGGATTCTCATGGATACACAACTTAGCCAACTGCGACTTGTTAACATTTCCCCGACAATATCCCATGTGTCTGTCAGTGAGTTGTAACATTCAATTGTGTCATGATATCTAAAAATAGAAATAAAATGTATATTTCAAATTTGATATAGTGGAAAAGTGCACTTAACAGCATCTGTGATCAGTTACTTTATATTTTTTTGGTGTTTTATGTCTTTGTCTTTGATTACTTATAGGTTCCAGAATGTTAAGGGTTAAAAACTTTGTGTCTGAGTGGTTATAATGATAACTTTTAGATAACTTTCCTTTTCCTGCAGTTAAGATCATAATACAAATTATAATCAGGATTTACATTAATAACAGATTAAATAAAAAAGATAACTCCTCCCTCCCTTATAAAATCTCACCACAGCCCTTTAATATTTAAATAAAAGATAACTCCCTCCCTCCCTTATAATCTCACCACGCTCCTTTAAAACAAAAATAGAAAGATAACTCCTCCCTCCCTTATAATCTCACCACTCCCCTTAAAACTTTTAATAGAAAGATAACTCCTCCCTTATAATCTCACCACGACCCTTTAAAATATATATAAAAAGATAACTCCTCCCTCCCTTATAATCACACTACGCCCCTTTGAAATTTAAATAAAAAGATAACTAAAATTATACCTGTCCCAGCCCTCCTCACCACCACAGACGTATATTTTGGAACCTATCACAGCTACGCCTGGTCTGTATCGTCTCTCTAACATCGGTGCTTTCTGTAACCATTCATTTCTCTCGGGATCATAACATTCAACTTTGTTTGTATTCTCTGTAGATGCATGCCAGCCACCTGAAACAATAACAACAAGTGTATATCAGAATAAAGGGATGTTTAATCAAAGCTTAAAGTAACACATTTTCATTAAAATCCCACAATTAATTATGACTAAATAGTCAATACACACATTTTAATCTGACCTCTGCATGTGATCTTGACCTTGGCCATGGGGACCTAAAATTTGAGCACAACACTCCATCTTGCAATGTTATATTAAAATCCATCAATGCATGTAGGACATTTGCCTAAGACAAGTATTTATTTTCCTTAGACCTCCAAGTGTAACCTTGACCTTTGAGCTGCAGTTCTGGTACATGGTGTGACACTTCATCCAGGCATTTAAAATGATAAATTTTGCCTTAATACTCTATATTGTCAAGAACATGTTTATGCATTCACTTCAACTTCACTAAAATACAACATTAATTTCAAAAAAATTTAATACATAGACTTCTTTGTAGTTTTATATAAATTTCAAAAAAAAGACACTTTGCTGTAAAAATAGTTTACCTATAACATAGATGAGACCATCTAGGACACATGAAGCACTGCCAGATCTAGGTATCTGCATGTTAGGACGATCTATCCACATATCTGTCCTTGGATTATAACACTGTACCAGATCTATACCATCCCCATCCTCCAACACTGCACCACCTTTAATAAACAAATATTAACCTATATTACCATTCTACCTTATTATAATATATATACACTTGACTATAGTTATACCTTTAAAAAATTCAAAGGGCTTTATAATTTAATGTATTTAACACTTTTTAGAACAAAACATGCAACATTAAAATTCAATTTAAAAGGATTTCAATAACAAATCATACAATTTTTAAGCAAGTGTTATAATGGTGGCATAGACTGATCTCACTGAAGGTTCCTGCAGCCTAAGAGTCAATAAATTTCACTAAAACTTTTATTTCTGACACCAAGTTTCAGATGTATGCTAACTACTGACATTCAATCTTAATTGATGCTATTCATTCGGTTTCATTTTTGTGGCTAGAAAATTAAAAGAGCTATTGGGTAGCTACTGAACTGCCTGATACAATCCAGGTCAACATGCAACATATTGTCAAAATAGTACACCCTGTATCTTTCTTATTGTTAGCTACTATAATAAATGACTAATGTAAGCTTTCAGATAAATAGAACAGCAAACAAACATAGAAAACTTTGAAAATTAGTCAGGTGTCACATTAAGAAATAATTTATACATCAACATCATTATAAAAACATACCTGTCACATACAGGAGACCTTTGAGAGCCACAACAGCTGGACTAGTGAGTGCAATCTTCATTGGAGGTATAAATGACCATGTGTTCAGTACCGGGTTATACCTCTCTACACTGTCAAGTCTACTAGACCCATCCCAACCTCCTATAGCATATACATGACCGTCCAACATTGCCATTCCTGTGATAATTTACTATATCATAAGAGTGTCTGTGAAAAGTTAACATAAATTTACATGTTGAATTTAATTTTCTGCATTTATTACCTTGAACAACTATATCACACGAAATCTTATTTAATAGACTAATAATTCATCTTAAGGAATAAATACAATCCTGGCCACATGGCCGAGTGGTAAATGTAGCTATTAAATGGATTGTACAAATATTCTGAGTATTGCTGGCCACATGGGTTCAAACAGGGATAAGCTGTTGTTTTCATAAATAAATTTTGTATGAAGTTCAAGTAATTACAATGCTAGAAATTGACATGATATACTGACCTAATTCAGATCTAGCCATATTCATTGGCACCATTTCCATCCATGTATCAAGGTTCTGATCAAATCTCCACATACTTCGGCTAGCAGAACCATCAGGAAACTCACCACCAGCTAAATATATGTAATCTCCTACATAAAATAAAGGCAAAAAATATATAGTATAAATATGTATTTTAACATACAAACAACACAAAAAGTAAATATGTAACTTTGCATTATCAAAGTAATAATTGATAAAAAAATGAGGGTCATGATGGCACACTTATTGCTCACTTGACAATAACGATTCTTAATGTCAAGGAACAGTTAATATTGACAAATATTAATGAAAGGAGGCAGGTTAATAATCTGCATGTGAAATAGTTTACATGATTTCCAAAAGAAATCACTGATTGCTATTGAAAGTCAATGTCAGCTAATAAAATCAAGTGTTGCTACAAGTGTAAGTTTACTCAATTGTTGTTTAAGAAAGTTAATGACTTCTAATGGAAGTCACAGGTTGCTAAGTGGAAGTCAGTGGTTGCTAATTGAAGTCAATGGTTGCTATGGAAGTCACTAGTTGCTAACAGAAGTCAATGTTGCTATGGAAGTTACTGGTTGCTATGGAAGTTACTGGTTGCTATGGGAAGGCAATGGTTGCTTTAGAATTCACTGATAGCAAATGGAAGTCACTTGTTGCTATGACATTCTCAGGTTACTAATAAAGTCAATGGTTGCTTTACTGGTTGCTAATGGAAGTCAATGGTTGCAATGGAAGTCATTGGAGCCTAAGGCAAGTCAGTGGTTGCAATGGAATTCACTGGTTGCTATGGGAAGTCACTAGATGCTACGGAAATCACTGGGTTCTTATTCAGTTTTGACCGGACCCAAGGCTATAATTTGAACAAACTTTGTAGCAGTCAACAGGTTCAGAGGAGAAACAGAGGACAAAATTGTTCAAGTTATTTTCTATAAACATGTAAGGAAAAGAGGAGAAACAGAGGACAAAATTGTTCAAGTTATTTTCTATAAACATGTAAGGAAAACCAATGACCCCTCACACATCAGAGACAGGTCCTTCACAATAGTACAAAATAACAAATCTCAAAAAAATCAGTTTCATAGAAAACACACATGACACATGTACAAAAAAATTCAATTTTGCCAAATTGACAATATGGTTGTTAGGCTTACAACAGTAAAGAACCCATATATAAAGTTATCATGCTATACAAGTTTTTACTGCAGTATATACATGAGAACATACTAGCAAACTATCACAAAACATGATGAAATAATGGGATTTAAAATTGTTTTGCAACAAGCTTGTGGTATGTTATTACCAAAACCATCATAAACGATGGGTTTTTAAATATTTACATGTATATGATATTATTACCAATTCAATATTCATGTAATTAAGTTCCAAAATTTGGAAGTCAAAGACTGCAAAATGTTCGATACTGGTAGTCATACAGGTGAAGAAGGAAAACAGTTATATTTTGGAAGTCACATGCTAAAATTACAAGTAAACGACTGCCAAACTTCCACTAACAGAAGCGCTGTGTAAGTATGAAGCTATTCATTATCAATTTTTTGTTTTGGGAAAAAATTCCTGATAAATAAAATATACAACACTATTTACCTGATGAGACCATGCCATGTTTACTGATAGCAAATGGCAGACAGGCAAGTGGCTTCCACCTACAGGAGCCAGGATCAAACATCTCAACACTGCGCAGCACAACCTTGTCATCCTCACCACCAACGCAGATAATCACCTCCATGTAACCTATAATGGTTTAATTATATCAGATTTGTTTTACATTCAAATAACCTCTTTATACAGTATGTTAACTAGTCATTCTTTTATTTTTCAGTTGAATGAAAAGGAAACCAAGAAGAAATGCTGGTCCTCATTAAAATGCCATAACTTGATGTTGTTTTAAGGTTTATATTCTTTGCAGTTTGCTTTGAAAGATAATAAGTCTATTGACTTGACTATACAGATGTCAGTGCACCATAGAAAAGTTATTTTGGCCATTAACATCGAAGAAGTAAACATAAATAATTTATCTATTGTTTACTTCCCTAAGAAAAATATATCAGAGAAAAAGCCTGGTTATGCTTTGTAACACCATCTGTTTGTTTTCTTATGCTAAATGAATTAAGAATTCTAAATAAGTTGTCTGCTATTTAAATCACAAAATGTTTATTTCACATTTCCAGTAACTTACCCAAGGATTTTCTAAGTTGAGTTCTTGTTGACTGCAGTTCAGAGTGCCTATCCCTCAATAGTTGATATGTCTTAGCTTCATCCACCAGCACTTTACATTTCTCTGACTGACTGATAACCTCCTGTTTCTCTACTACATCAAACAGATAGTATGGACTGATCAATGGTAGTCGTATATGCTCTAGCACTTTATCAAAGTCATTTTTACGTCCTTCTGTATCAAAGTCCAGCCACCTGACAGCTGACTGATAAACCTGCTCCTCTGAATCTATATTTAATTCCTCATCTTGTAAAAACTCAATTAATTTATCTTTGGTGAGTTGTAGATATTCTTCTTGTAGACAAACAGATTTAAAATGTCTCAGTATGTATTTCTTTGACGTTTGCTGTAGTTCTATGCAAGCATGGGCCTCCGCAAAACAATGAATACCAATACTGTTGGTTTCGTCCATGTTGTGTTCTAAATATTGACCACACGCCTCTTTCACTGGTAAAATTTCGAGTAAGTTTGAAGCAGAGAGAAGAGCCTGCACATTTTGTCTGTTAATGAGAATTTCAGAAGTGTAGGCATAATTTATTAAAAGTTCCATTACAGATGCGTCTACATCATTTATAGTTACCATATCCTGTGTACTTTCTGCTAGATTACCAGTGAACATGGCATTGAAATATGGACTAAATGAGGCTAACACAATTTTGTGACATTTAAACTCTTGGCCGCCCGCAGCAAGAGTCATATCACAAAACTGATTTGAAACACGTAGATGATTTAACCCGGTGAGCACCTGGCTAGCATGAGATATCTCGTGAAACTTGAATTCCTCATCTGTTGCCGAGTCTTGAATACTAGAAGTTGAGTCAGCGCTATTCCTTCTCAAGCAAAACCCTGCTAGATATCCAGCATCAAAATTCATCGGGGGTCTTGTATGCTCAATGCAGGGTCCAGCATGATCCCCAGATGACATGACTGATTAAATGTCTTCCGACGGATCTGTTCAAATACAATATACATTTATTAACTTCATATCACTACAAATTCATGGCTTCAAAAAAACATTTCTTGCTGGCATCACAGCCATTAAATTGTGTTGCATCCAAAAATATTTAAGTCCAATTTTTTTTCCAGCTTTTTTGGGAGAAATTCGTGGCTCACATTGGAAAAACTTATCCTATATTTTGGGAAATTTGAGAAACCTTAAAAAGATGCAAGAAATACATTATTTATGACTATAAGTTTTATTCATGTATATGCTTATCTCAATTGTCACTTCTTATAAGATTTAACAAGTCAAAACAGTTCAACATTTCTCTGAAGTTGAAACAGATTGAATTTTTTTACCTGATATTGGGAAGTAACCTGTAATCCAGTATTAAAATTAAAAAAACTATTTTCACTTGTTAGGTTTTGGACCACTCTAAACAAAATATATCATTGATTAACTTTTCTAAAGATTAGAGTTTTACTAACTGGACTGGTTAATTCATTCTGGGATCCCAGGTTCATACATAATCATACATTGTTTTTCCCCTGCTTTGGAAATGGTGCCAGTACCAAACCAATTGGGAAAAATGCATTGTTTTGAACTTTTAACACAAATTGGTAATTTAACAATATCATTCAGGTATTCATGGGGAATTTCATTTATCAAGGGAGACATTCATGAGAATTATGCATAATATACACTTTAAAGCTATGTATTATTAACGGCAACTATTAACAATAAAACAATTTACTTAAATGATTTGTTTTTCTATTTGAGTTAAAATAAATTGAGTAAAAATAAACAAAAAATGTTTAGGTGCGAAACCCTGGAAGTACAAAATGAACTGGGTCACCGTACGTATAATACTCAGACAGACAGACAGTCTATCTGTCTTATAATACTCATGATGCAGTTATACTTGGTTTTTATCACATATCAATTTGGAAGCATCCATTGCAGTTTTTGTTTACCTTTTTTTGAAAGGGAATTTTCAAAGTAATTTTGGAAATTTTAAAAGTAAAAAACTTGGGAAATATGCTGTCTATTTTTTATTGGGAATGGTGCCGATTTCCAGTATTAGTAATATGTATATAAGGGAAAAAGCTATCATGTCATATTACTTAATTATTCTTTACTTTTTATCTAAACACTCAAGTTTTCTTTATAATATTCAACATTATCAAACTACACAGGAGCTGTGAAAAAAAATTAACAGAGAATGTATACAGTGTCCTTTTAAACTGTTAAAAATCCTAACATAAAAGCAAGCTGTATATATTTTTCAATTATTCAGGAGAGCATTTCATTTTTTTAGATAACAGATAGTCAAGTAAGACTTCTGATCATGTATAGAAATCCGTCGAGCACAAATCCAGCACAGAAAAGATCACAGCTGTTAGATTTACAGCAATGTATTTGTATGTCCGAAATATGGCATATCCGAAAATCTTTACTGTAAAGTAAAAGTAAGAGATATTTAAAAATATTAACTACGATACAAAATAATAATTGGTTTACATAATGAATACATAAACATTCAGTGCTTTTAAATTATCTGAATTGGAACATCAAATATATATAGTATTGATCATATAAATAAAGAAAATTTACCACAACAAATCCGATCTAGGCCAATTGAAAAACCGAAACCATACCATATAACAGGTACTCGTTGTTTCTTATTAAAAAAAATTCAATTAATAAGTTCAATGTGAATATACTATGTGCGCCAAATACAAAAATTGTTGATGTTAAAAAAAAGTTCACTTGCGTGTTTATGGCTCTAAAGTAATAAATATGCAGCTTGATATTGGGCCCAACAATATATTTTTTGGAACTTCAACACATATGCGCCAAACATCTTGAAATAAGTGATATTTAATCAAATAAGGTTAAAGACACATTTTGTCCCAGAAATGCTTATTTTTTCTCTCAAAAACTTTTTATGTTTGGTGTATATCTATAGTTTCCAAAACGTTAACTACCATTTACCTGAACCATCTTGAACTTCTGATCCTTTTTTGGCAAATTTTTAGTACAGCCATGGTATATTAGTATTTTGTATGGAAGTCAAAACACATGCAACCAGGTACGTGTTAATATACGTACCTGATGCAACTTATAATTTACATTTTGCTACTTTTATGACAAATTATTTCATATAAACGATACTTTTTTCGGTCAACAAGCATTTATAATTAATAACATGCTCTAAAAATGTAAAATTAATATTTGCCTGTTTAAAGAAGAAAAAAATAGCTTCTGAGGCATAAATAACGTGCCTTACATTATCGCAGGCTGTGAAGTGAATTACAATCACGTATAAGATGCATTTGGTCCAGGAATATGAAATGTTCATTTTCTGTTCCGTTCCAGTGTTGGGCACATAATTTAACATACCATGTTTAAAAAGACTAGTTCGTGCAAGTATGAACTTGTAATGTTCACATTTTTTAATTAAGTTTTTGATTTACGCTATGCTTCCACCTCAAAAATCATAATATGAATTAAATCATTTTATTACATGTTTTGCAGTAGATTACTGAGTTATAACGGTTAATTATATTCTGATAATTTCACAGTAATGATTACCAAATATAATTTCACAGTAGCCGAACTATATTTGGCGTAAAAATAAAATATTTATCATTAATGAATGTTTTTTCAGCGGAAATGTAGTCAATCATAATAAAAAATGTACGTGATAACTGTAGTTCGTAAATATTTACGAACGTTGTGCTGAAAAACATCTAAAATCTAAAAATAATCATGGAATTATATTTTGCTTCAACATTGTGACGTCATTATTTGATGACGTCATGAAGATAAGAGCATGACGTTACGCGGCAAAAAATCAGTAAAATGTTGTAAAAATCGTTAAAAAAAATCATGAAATAAACAGAAAAAATTGTTTGTTTACATGTGAGATCAAATAATATTTCACTCGTGAAACCCAGCTATTATATTTTCACTCGTGGCTACGCCACTCGTGGAAAATATTGCATCTGGTGTTCACTCGGTGAAATATTTTTCGATCTTACACTGAAACAAACAAATATCCTCTATATCTTTCAGTCCTTTAAAAATTGATATTAACTATAACTTTCTCTCCACGATTGTTTAAGGGATTCAGGTTTAAGTATTCGAGATCTCTGACGAGCTTCTAGTTAAATGCTATATGAATCTTGTTGTTTGTTTTTGAAACTATACAAACTTTCTTGAAGATAGAGTTGATGAAGACAGATCTGTTCGAATCTACTTAACTCCACCCAGAGTAGGGGATAAGATCAGGGAGACTTATACACAAAACATGTAACCATCGGCAAGCGCCTCGGGTCATATGTATGTCATTATTATATACCAAACTTCTTAAGCACTTTTCTTATGCACATTTACACGTTCAAAAGTACTGTACAGTATAACCAAATATATAAATGATACAATATTAAAAAAAAATGCTCAAGTAAAAATTTCAACTCAAATGTAGTTTTAAAATTTAAAAAGACCCACAAAAAAATAAAATACAGGTAACACTTAAGAATTGTTAAAAATCGAAACTAAAAAATAATCAGTCCAAAGAAGTGAGTTTTAAAATTTAAATAGACCAACACAAAAAATAAAATACAGGTAACACTTAAGAATTGTTAAAAAGCGAAATTAAAAATTAATCTGTTCAAATAAAACCTCTTAAATAAGTGAGTTTAAGTGCTCTCTTAAACATTGGTAGAGTTTCACAGCTTTTAAGTGTTCTAGGTAAGGCATTCCATGGAGAGTCTAGGTGATGCCGTCATAAACTCACGACCCCATAAGTCACATTTCTACTACGCGGTACAACCAATGTTAAACAATCATTCTGGGACATGGGATGTAAATGTCTTGCATGTTTTATATGTAAATAAGTGTCTGTCCATGAAGCGCCTTAAACACATATATGTAAACGATGCCAAGTCAATTATCGACATTTTTTTTCAATTTCTTTCAATTGCGAAAATTCGCTATAAATCTTGCTTTTTTGCGTTCTCGTGTCCATAATTAAGGGAAACTATTTCCATAGATTCAGTATTGTGGATAATCATACATTCTGAGAATAAATTAATGAGTCTGTTTATAATATGTTTATGAATGATTCAGCTATTTTCCTTTTTCTGCAAAACTGATATAAAAACAAAATTTGTCAAAAAATGTGAAAGTAAAAATAAATATATTGCTACTCAAAATGAGCCACACCTTCACCTATTGTTTTAATTCTGTAAAAGGTACCGTAACACACTTTAGATTTAAAACCAAAAGAATATAGTGAATATGTAACACTGTATCTATTAAGAAATAATTATATAAAAAAAAACACTGAAATTTATTATGACGCAAAAATGAACAAACTAATGGAGATTCATTGTTTTTCGCAAATGGTACACTACTGATATAATTGTATCAAAACCACAAATTCACTTTAATAAACTGTCTAAGCTATAATATATTTAACATATATTAAAATTTACATTTACCAGGTACGTTATGTCCCTGCCAAAACATAATTCTGGCATTGTATTTTTTTTAAAATAATTTTCGTTTATAAATAGATTTGAAATCTTCAAGTTTAATATAATGTTATAAATATACTGCGCCTAATTGTGCTAATATCGTCTTAATTGTTGCTTATAACAAGTTTATATAAATTATCTTACTAAAATGGTTGTATTACATGCATAAATGTACTAAACATTTGCACGTTCATATTGTCCGGAAGAGTATAGTGACCCCCCCCCCCTGCCTATTTAAAATAAGTCGATACATGAATACATGATTACAACATAGTTCGTAATGGTTTTTTTTAAAGTTATTAATTTATTTAATATTGCTCTTTTCTCTTCTTTGGCAACTATACTGTTAAAGATACATATTTTAAACTTAAGACTTTCTTAAAGAACTTATTTTTATTGAAATTCTACTTTGGAAATGAGACAATTCCTTTGGGGTAAACCGGGTTTATTTATTTTAAAAAGGTATATTTTGTGATTTATGGTGTATGGTAATAGATAAAACTATTTAATATCTATTTTATACATCACATAACCAGTCAATTTTTAAAGATATGAATTATTCAATGTTTTTTTTTCTTTAAGGCATATAAAATATATATGGGGGTCAGTATACTCTTCGTAATATTTCCCTCCCGTACACACAATATAACGTATTCATTTGGTCCCGTTTTCATCTTTTTGCGTTGTCGTAGTTAATACAATATTATGTAGTTGCGTTCAATGTTCCTTACATTAAAATAGGCAATCATATATACCCGATAAATATAGCGTTATACATTGTAAAATCAATCAACGGTATCGATCATATCTATATTTAGCCCAGTGATATACTGTATATACAACATGACTAACCGTATCTTTAATCTAAATATGTCAGGTATAAATATAGCACGGTTACAAACAGACAACTCCTTATATGACAGATTTTTCGTAGAATTTTAAGTGACACATTTACTTTTATAGTAAGTCCCTTAAGTATAAATATGGCTGGGCCCTCTATTTTACATCAAAACAAACCGAACATTGAAGACATATATGTGGATAGTTTAAAGCATTATAAATTCAAAGTAAGTGCATTTTCTACGTTACTTTTATAGTTAATAATGCGAATATTTACAGTTACTTTATTTATAAATCCGTGCTTAAACATATGATTTTGGAAAATCTTCAGAAGAAGATAAAAAATATCGTAAAATTTGATTGTAAAAAATAACTATAAATATGTAGAAGTTGGTCATCCATATCGAATAATGTAAATAGATAAATATAATGATGATTTTTTATTTACAATTATCAAATAAAAAATAAGTTAAAATTTATTCTTTACAATACTTTCTCATAAATTTTGTAGAATCAGAAGCGGCGCACCGAAAGCCTGCCTTCACCCTTATTATAAATCCCATTTTTTCGACTAATGAAATATGCAAAAACTCAATATCTATGAATAAGATAATTTCTTTATTGTAAACAATTTTATATTAAAACGACATTTCAGAATGAAGTATTTCATATATACAGACCTGTGCATATTTTTTTTTAAGTAATGAGAAACATTAGTGTATAGAATGGATTTGACACGCCTAGACCTCCATATAAGTCAGCTATACATATTCTATATTTCATCCGATCGAGTTCATTTATGTCAGATATTTGTATCAAATTATATCAGAACAGAACAGAACAGAACAGAACAGAACATTTATTTCACTTGTACATCATGTACATCGTGCACATAAATAACATATTTACACAACACAAGTATAGTCACACAATCTATATAAAACAATACAAATGTTATATCAACCAATGAGTTATTAAGAGGATGATTATGATTATATATTTTGACTCATTTGTTTATTTCTACGATTAAAAGCAATCTTACTAAATTTACAAAGTTTAACAAGAGTATCTTTTTCCCTGCAATTTAACAATTCGATAAGTTTATGCATGTTTGGTCTGATATAATAATATCGATCAATATATAACCGTCGTATATCATTAAAACATGGACATTTAAATACAAAGTGGAATTCGTCATCGATGTCTCTTGTATCACAGAAAAGACATACTCGTTCATTTCTGGGTAATCTATTAATTCCATACCTATTTGTTTTGTACCCGTAATGAATGAGCTGACACTCTTAGTTTTACTAAATATGTTCTTAAATCAAAAGGTAATAGATCGTGATACCTTTCATATTCAAATTTTTCTTTAAGATGGTGGTAAAGGTCTAACATTGTGCTTCCTGACTTATTACTATGCCAACCTTGCAAGAAACAATCTATTAACTGCTGTCTAAAAATACTTAAAAACGGATTTCTTTAACAGAATGAGGATTATCAAAAGCATAATTATATCCATTTTCACACAATAATTTTTTTACATTTGAGACCCAGTTCTTTTTACCATTTATACAATCATTATATGACATGTTATATACAGTTTTCAAAATTATATTATCTGTACTGTTAAGGTTTAAACCAAAATTTTAATATTCTAATATATCTCGAAAATATACAAAGGATATCGTCCCAATTCGCCCATAAACTGCAACATTAGGAGTCGACATTTTAACAAAAAGAATTTTCTTACAAAATTTAAGGTGAATTCTTTCGATTTTCTTTTGATTTTGTAAACCCCCATATTTCACTTGAATAATTTAAGTACTGATCCGACAAAAGAATCAAAAAGTTGACAAAGAATTTTAGGTTTCATTTTATATTTTGACATTTAACTAATAAAACATTTTCATTGATTTCAAAGCTTTACCGACCAATTGTTGTTGATTTAATGCAAAACTTCCCGTATAATTAAAAACAGTTCCTAGATAGTTAAAATCATTTACAACTTCCAAAATTGTCCCATTATACACAAAAGTCTCATTATTTCTAAGTCCCCCACGTTTACGAAATACCATAACTTTGGTTTTTGTATACATTGACTTCAAGACTCCATAGTTTGCAATACTCAGAAAGTAATATAAGATTAGTGTTTAATTTCATCCGGAGTCTTCCAAGAATAACCATATCATCTGCAAACAAAAAGTAGAATAAGAATAATATCATCAATATTTTACACCTGAATTTATATCATCTTGCAAAAATAACTCTAAGTCTTCAACAAATAGTGAAAATAATACTGGTGAAATTACCTCCCCTTGTCTTAAACCAACAGCATATTTGAAAAACTCAGAGTACGAATTACACGACCGAACACATGATTTTACTTTTTCATACATGTCCTTAATTATTCTCAAAATTTTACCGTTAACCCCGTGCTTATACAATTTAAGCCATAATGCATTTCTATATATACAAATCATATGCCATTTTTAAATCAACAAAAAACACAATATAATCTTTTATTTTCATTTAAATATTTTTGAACCCAAATTATGCAAAATAAACAAGGCATCAGTTGTCGAATAGCCTTTTCTGAATCCAAACTGCGCATCTGATATGGTATTATTCTCATTACAATATTTAACAATTCTATTATTTAGTATTGTCGTAAATAATTTCGACATACAACTTACTAAAGTAATGCCTCTATAATTTTTAACATTGTTTTTATCCCCTTTCTTGTGCAATGGTACAATAACCCCTTCAGTCCATCTTTCAGGAAAAAAACCGCTATCAAAAATACAATTAAAAATATCACATATATGCGCTGCCAGTATATCTACAGTTTCAATAAAATATTCATTCAGCAAAAAATCGTTTCCGCAGGATTTATCACGCTTTAAAGATTTAACAGCGATTAAAATTTCATTAATAGTAATTGAACTATTCAAAACGTCAGTGTTATCATCATTTTCTAAATTTGAGTTTAAATTATGATTTGTAGAAAAATCTTCTGCTTCAATATTTTTATTTTAAATTATATCATTTCTTACTTCTGAAAAATATTTGTAAAAAGATTCAAGCGATATATCTATATCATTATTCTTTTTTTAGCTTTAAAATAGTTCCAAAAATCTTTAGGCCTTCGAAAACGTAAATTTTCGATATCAGATGATTTTTTTTATTTCAAATATTTTCTTCTTTTTCTTAACTATTTGTTTATATCTGCTTTTGAGCATCAAAAACTGCTCTCTACTATATTCAGAGTTACATTTTTTAAAAACACGCTGAGCTTCCATATACCTTTGCCTTGCATGCTTACATTCAAGGTCAAAGCATTCTTTATCATTGGTTCGATTATCAACAAAATGTACATCGCGTCGATTTGACACATAACGTGTAAACAGAGGGTCAGCTACCTGACGAACCGTATCGGTGAATTCATTTAAAATGTTATTTACAGAAGCTCTATCTTGCATGTACATATCCTCCGTTAATCGGTTAAATTGCGGTAAACAACCAATAATACCTGAACGAAATTCAGATTTAAATTCGTCTGACCATCTAATTTTCATAAATCCTGAATTATTTACTTCCTCGGGCATTGCATTACAGTTTAAAGTAACGGAAATCGGACAATGGTCGCTCCATTCATTGAAGTCGTGTACTTTGAAATCACTAATATTTACAAAATCACGCTCTTTCGCGAGTAGATAGTCAATTAATGATGCCCCTTGACGTGATGCAAATGTAAACGCACCAATACCATAGTCATTACTGATCCGACCGTTAGCTATTCGACAGCACGTAGATTTGCATAAGTCAAGAAGTTTTATTCCGTTAGAATTACACGTTTTATCACAGGAGGCCCTGACGGAGGATATATCGGGAATATAATCATCATTATCTATAGACTTAATAGCAGTATCACATATAATATAATCCGCCTTAAGACCTACCCGACTATTCCAATCGCCGATCAAAAACACAGACCCTTCATTTTCAAACTCAAAAATATCATTCTGAATTTCATCAAATAAATCAACGTTACATACATTATAAAATGGCGATCCTTCAGGCCATATGTATATTGAAAAAAAAATTATCTATCTTTAACCAGATAACAGAATCGTGATTATTTCTAACAACTGAAATACCTTTTTTCAAATTGTCTTTAACATAGATAACAACGCCTCCGCTACATCTTTTAGCATTTCGATGTTGATATTTTCGATAAAAATTATATGATACATAACCTTCAATATCTACAATACTTTTAGAATTTGTCCACGCTTCAAACAAAAATATCACATCATTTTTGTCAATAATATCTACAAATCCTTGACATTCTTTTTTCACGTTCGTCAGTCCCGTTAACGTTCCACGCCAACACGTTCAAACCACCCCCTTCGTGGTCCTAGCTTCGTTCATCGCGCTGCGCCTTTCCGTTTACATATAACGTATCATATGAGATCCAAGCATTATGACCGTTCCGCTTCGCTTCCTTCATCTTTGGCACCAATTCTCGCCTCTTTGCAATAATTTCCTTGGGGAATTGTTCATGAACATAATATTTGGTTTTATCTAAAGTTTTCCATTGTTTTCGAACTAATTCTCTTTCTTTGAATAGTGTAAATTTCGCAACGATATTTCTAGTTCTACCTGGTATTTTATTCCCCATCCGATGTACTCGCTCAAACGCCATTCTCCCCACCTGCTCTTTAGCTATCTTCATATTTTGCTCCAAAAATTCTCTTAACTTTTGCTCCGTATTTTCCAGCACCCCTGACGGGCTTTCGTCGATGTTCGCAAATACAAGGTTATTCCGCATTGACTGCGATTGTAAATAGACAATATCATCTTTTAGAGCATTATTCTCTCTATATCACCTACCATGGCAAATACACAAAACATAACCCGCGAGTGATTTAGACAAAAATAAAGAGTACCCTTACATATTTGAAATGTCAAATATTGTTTTCAAAATATTGTTTTACCTTGTCTTTCAGGCAAAATGAGTTATTCATACGAAGATGACGTATCAGCCGTCGTTATTGACAACGGTTCTGGTATGTGTAAGGCTGGATTTGCCGGCGATGATGCACCAAGGGCTGTATTCCCAGCTCTAACAGGACGGCCAAGATATGACATTGTTATGGCGGGAATGGGTGGGAAAGATACATATATTGGCGACGAGGCTCAAAGTAAACGAGGTATCTTATCGCTTAGATATCCCGTAGAACATGGCATTGTTACAAACTGGGACGATATGGAGAAAATATGGCACCATACATTTTATAATGAGCTCCGTGTTGCACCAGAAGAACACGCTGTCCTTTTAACAGAAGCTCCGATGAATCCTAAGGCAAACAGAGAAAAAATGACACAGATTATGTTTGAAACATTCAATGCTCCAGCATTTTACGTTTCCATACAAGCTGTTCTATCTCTGTATGCCGCCGGACGTACCACTGGTGTTGTATTTGACTCAGGGGATGGTGTTTCTCACGTTGTTCCGATCTATGAAGGATATGCATTGCCTCATGCAATTCAGCGGATGGATTTAGCAGGTAGAGATTTGACAAAATATTTAGCACGTATTCTTCATGAGCGTGGATATAACTTTACAAGTTCTTCTGAGATGGAAATAGTTCGCGACATAAAGGAGAAAATGTGTTACGCAGCTCTAGAATTTGAAGCAGAGATGGATTCGGCTGCTAGCTCGTCAATCGCTGAAAAAAGTTATGAACTTCCAGACGGACAGGTTATCACTATAGGAAATGAGAGATTCCGATGTGTTGAAACATTATTTCAACCTTCCTTCATTGGAATGGAAAACGTCGGTGCTCACGAACTACTTTATAACTCTGTAATGAAATCCGATATAGACATACGAAAGGATTTATTTGCAAATGTTGTATTGTCAGGTGGAACAACTATGTTTCCTGGTATCGCGGACAGAATGAAACACGAGCTCGACAATCTGGTTCCAAGCGCAATGAAGGTTAAGGTCATTGCACCACCAGAGCGGAAGTACTCTGTCTGGATCGGAGGATCAATTCTCTCTTCTTTGTCGACATTTGGTCAGATGTGGATTTCAAAACAAGAGTATGATGAATGTGGACCTGGTATCGTGCATAGAAAATGTTTTTAAGTTTAACTTTATATTATAACTCTTCATTCAATTCAGGTGCAATAATAATACTGTTCATGAGGGAGACGTCCAAAAGCTAATTCGGTGATATGAGATGAGAAGAACTGTAATGATTTATCGATTGATATCACATGAAATATATTCTCAGCAAAACAGTATTGCTGTGGCATTTGGTGTTCAACAATGATGTTTTTATAGTTATGTCACATATGCATTGAATATTTTGTTATTTATATATTTTCATTTTGTACTTTTGTTATTAAATATAGTTTATATACTATCTTACTCTACTGATCTTTTATTGCCGTTCCATTTTTGGTGTTAATGTGATAACAAAGATATACTAATATTTATAGTATATCATGTCTAAACATTTTGTTTGTTTGTTTGTTTCATTTTACGCCTTTTCCCAACAGTATTTCAGTCATATAGGCGGGTAGTTTCCTAACCATCGTTCCTGGAGAGTTACACCAGTACTAGACTACCTTCCTCCGCGCTAAACTACCAAATCATCTCCCGGGAATCAAACCCACGCCAGAGAGATCACTAGATTAGAAGTCATCGACTCTAACCCCTCGACCACGGAGGCGGATATGTCTAAACATCAAAACACTTATCTGTAAATGGTAAAAACTCGAACGGACAACTGGTCTGTAGAACCAAGAATACTCGTGACAATAGCTTAAATAGCATTATTATAATTATTGTACAAACACCGGTAACACTTTAAAAAGGTAAACAATGAATATTTTGATATTTTACTGGTAGAAATATTTCATTTGAAATACCATTCAACTATTATGTCGACATTTCCCTGTGCTCAAACTGCATAAGTGACCCATGTTAATATACGTCATATTCTATAAGTCGGCTCATATCTGATTAAATAATCCAAGACATGAAGCAGTAAATTCTTTTTTTTGTTAGTTTTAGTTTATTATCCACCTATCGCAAGTGACTGTACTTATTCTGTAATTGATGACGACCACTCCGTTAAATTTGGACAACTAAATTTACTCGACTGATAAAGGGTAATGGCAAAAGAGTATGGGATTCATTATGCCTGATTGAATGAAGATATCAATTTTAAGACCAAAAGTCCTACATAAAATTTGTGTGCTATCTTTTATATTTTTTTAAGAATAGTTCCATACATGCTGTCCAGTCACATAGACTTACAGTTCTTTTTATTTGGTACAGCAATATCAACACGACGTCAGATACATGTTCCGATATTATACATTTTTATAAATTATATCAGATAATTTTCCTAGAACAATGTAACATTATTCATCATATAAATGTTCATACCCAATCACTTAGCACTTGTTCAGCATTTTTACGAGAAATATTTTATACTAATATCCAAATGATGCATTATTTTTTATCAATATTTTAATTTTTTTTGAAAATTTGCTCATTTTAGACCAATCCTTTTTAAGAGATGACCATTAAAGCCTAAGGTTGAATTCAAGACATATCTTACACTTATTAATACATGTAGTGTTGTTTTTTTAATATACTTTTATCATATTTTCTTTGAATCATTCAAATCATATTGCTATTTTTTCTGAAATGATTTCATAGAACTGAGTGACTATAGCTTGTTAATATTTATGTACAAACATATATCACAGATATAAAAACTGAGCATAACATAACCCTTGTACATAAATGACATTTTAATTTCATTTTTTTTACATTTTCATTTATCATTTCTTTCAACTATTATGCCGACATATCCCTGTGCTCAAACTGCATTAGAGATCCGTGATAATGCACGTCATACTCTATCTGTCCGCTTGATGTCTGACCTGAAAAACAACAACGAAATAATTTAGTAAATCAGATTATCATTTTTACTAGTTATATCCCTTTATCCTTGATAATATATCTTTGAATATATTTTATTTCACAAAGCCAGTTGACCAGAGATCCATGAGGCAACATATTAACAATATATACAATAACATAAAGATTACTTTTTTATTATACCGAGCATATAAAAAGTACTTTTTTATAAGACCCTATTTACATGTACGTCTATAATTAAATAAGCATCACGCAAGTCATAAACGCATTCTTAGCAATAATTAGTTGCATTTCACTTAAGATTGATATTGAAATTGAAATGTTTTATTGACAGGTACATATGAACACTGAATTGGCAGTTGCCGGAAAAGGTAATGACGAAGCCGTCATGAATTGGCGAAGATTTTCATGACGAAACCGTGTATGAATAATTCTGCAAGCAGACTGTAGGTGATGATTTGGAAACCGTTTCTTGTCACTTATACACCATTAATATCAGGATTAAGTTTGCTATTCTGAGTAGGTAACTGAAATAACTTATTAAAACCCGATATATCGTGAGCAAAAGTTAAATCTAAAATAGAAAATATCGTTGCCATGCACAATCTACGGAGGCACAAAGGTGCCATGTGTGTTTTTTTATTTATCTCGTGCGCACGAGATACTATGTCGTGGCCACGAGTTACTAAGTCGTGGCCACGAGATAGTTAAGTCGTTGGAACGAGATTACTCAAACCCTGACTATATATGTAAGCTCTTCCACATGTACATTTGTGTTTCTTTTTGCCGGAATAGGAAGAAAGGTGATCAATCAGAATTGCCTTAGTTCGAAAGGCTTTGGGCAGATGCTGCAAGTTAGAGTGGGTTAGCATGGAAAAACTTGTGTTGATTAAGTTCAGATTTTGTCGCAAACGAATTGTCATTCTTTGCACTGATGCAGTTTTGCTCTGCCATGGTTGTTTGCTCTGAAACAACTGAAACAAATTAGAATTAAGAAATACTATCAGTTTATTGATGTAAATATAGCTTCCATGTTGTGTTTAACGGTGACCGGGTTTCAAAATATTTGTCCTCATAAGAAATTTTGTACTTTAATTGTACCTATTTAAATACATATATATAATGCGTTCATTTCTCAACACAAAGGGTACATTGTATGTCGCTGCTTATAGCAAATAATGGGGCACTATATTGCTCCAGGGTTATCTAATTTCTTTTTCTTAATAGCTTTTCTTTATTAACATGTAACCATTTCTTTGTGTTCTTTCCATCTTAGACACTCAAGCCGTATGTAGAAATATTAGACGGCTATGTACTTCATGTATATTATGCAATTTACAAACCAATGTCTTTGCAATTTGCCAATACTTAGGAACCATGTCCCACAGCATGTATGGGGTATCTTCCCCATTGTAAACCTGCTCGGGACGACATGAAGATGATCGCCTTCTATACGATTTGCCATAATGCCGGCAAATAAACACATCAGAATTTCCGATTCCTGTAAAGATATTGAATTACTTAATATGTTGTGATGAAGTATTTAACGATAATATCAACACAATATTAAAATTTAAAACAAACAATACATGTATATATTCTATAGGTATACGTTAACATGCTTTTCATTGAAAGGAACACCTTTTTCTGCGTCTGAAATACAAAAACAACAAGAAGAAGAACAACTGCTTTCATTTCCAAAATAATTGTCAAAATGGTATGACATTTTATATATGTATTTTGTTTTTTGTTTTTGGGTTTTACGTCACATCGACACAGTATAGGTCATATCGCGACGTTCCAGCTTTACTGGTGGAGGAAGACCTCTGGTGCCCTTCCGTGCTTTATTTCAGGCATGAACGGGCACCTGAGTAGAACCACCGACGTTCCGTAAGCTAGCTGGATAGCTTCCTCACATGAAAGAATCCAAAGTCCCTGTCGGGATTCGAACCCACAGCGGTGAGGGACAAGTGGTTTGAAGTCAACGACCTTAACAACTCGGCCACGGACGCCCCTTTTATATATGTAATTGAAACATATATTTTGCTGGTAAAATAAATTCTATATAAAGTACATGTTTGTATTTTATTTTTGTATTGTAAATAAATACTTTTAAGCTAATGTACATGTGTGTTATCAAAGCAGAATACTATTAAGATGAGAATGTATGGCAAGCATAATGAATTCATTTAATTTAATACTTCTTTCTACTTTTCACCTTCAAATATTATATTTGTATGATTTCAAAGACAGCATAATTCAATGAAGAAATTGAGAAAATAGGACAGGCAATAAAATCGTTCGGCCATTGTACTCGTTAAATTTGGTTCGACCATTGTACTCGTTTTTTTAAAAAGATGCACAACTTCGTTATGCAACTTAACAAAGGATGGAAATTGTTCATGACGTGCAAAGTTGCAATTGTGCACAAGATTTCATTGCTAAATTTGCTCAAATTGCGTTTATTTTACTGAAAACAGCGTATTTTAGTGCCTGTTTGGCCATTGTACTCATCAACCAAAACAACTTTTTCGACTTTCAGGCCTAAACAGAGAGAGCTAGAAAGTAACCAATAACAGAACAGTACGTGGTTTTTATATTTATTTGAGCCCATTGTACAATTTTGGTCACGTGATCATCCTCAGTGGGTGCTCTCTTAAACATTGGTAGAGTTTCACAGCTTTTAAGTGTTCTAGGTAAGGATTCCAGGAGTTAAGGTGCTGCCGTCATAAAAGCACGATCACCATAAGTCACAGTCCTACTTCGCGGCACAACCAGACTGTTAAACAATCATTCTGGGACCTAGGTTGTCTGGATGGGATATAAATGTCTAGCATGTTTTATATGTAAATAGGTGCCTGTCCATGAAGCGCTTTAAACACATATGTAAACGATGCCAAGTCAATTATCGACATTTTTCAATTTATTTCAATTGCGAAAAATCGTTATAAATCTTGCTTTTTTGCGTTTTCGTGTCCATCATTAAGAGAAACCATTTCCATGGATCCAGTATTGTGGATGAGAATAAATGGAACTGTTTATAAAATGTTAATGAATGATTCAGCTATTCTCCTTTTTCTGCAAAACTGATATCAAAACAAAATTAGTCAAAAATAAAATAAATATATTGCTACTCTCAATGAGCCACACGTCCACCACTTTAGAAATAAAACCGAAGGAAAAGTGAATATGTACACTATGTGTCTATTTCCAAAATGTAGTAAGAAATTATAATAATAAAAAAAACCCACTCACATGTATATTATAATTCCGTAATCTACTGCAAAACATGTAATAAATAGAGGATATTTGTTTGTTTCAGTGTAAGATGGAAAAATATTTCACCGAGTGAACACCAGATGCAATATTTTCCACGAGTCGCGTAGCCAGGAGTGAAAATATAATAGCTGGGGTTCACGAGTGAAATATTATTTGATCTTACATGTAAAACAAACAAATTTTCTGTTTATTTCATGATTTTTTAACAATTTTTACACCATTTCACTGATTTTTGCCGTGTAACGTCATGTTCTTATCTTCATGAAGTCATCAAATAATGACGTCACAATGTTGAAGCAAAATATAATTCCATGATTATTTTTAGTTTTTAGATGTTTTTCAGCACAACGTTCGTAAATATTTACGAACTACAGTTATCATGTACATTTTTTATTATGATTGACTACATTTCCGCTGAAAAAAACATTCATTAATGATAAACATTTTATTTTTACGCCAAATATAGTTCCCCTACTGTGAAATTATATTTGGTAATCATTACTGTGAAATTATCAGAATATAATTAACCGTTATAATTCCGTAATCTACTGCAAAACATGTAATAAATAGAGGATATTTGTTTGTTTCAGTGTAAGATGGAAAAATATTTCACCGAGTGAACACCAGATGCAATATTTTCCACGAGTCGCGTAGCCAGGAGTGAAAATATAATAGCTGGGGTTCACGAGTGAAATATTATTTGATCTTACATGTAAAACAAACAAATTTTCTGTTTATTTCATGATTTTTTAACGATTTTTACACCATTTTACTGATTTTTGCCGCGTAACGTCATGCTCTTATCTTCATGACGTCATCAAATAATGACGTCACAATGTTGAAGCAAAATATAATTCCATGATTATTTTTAGATTTTAGATGTTTTTCAGCACAACGTTCGTAAATATTTACGAACTACAGTTATCACGTACATTTTTTATTATGATTGACTACATTTCCGCTGAAAAAACATTCATTAATGATAAATATTTTATTTTTACGCCAAATATAGTTCGGCTACTGTGAAATTATATTTGGTAATCATTACTGTGAAATTATCAGAATATAATTAACCGTTATAATTCAGTAATCTACTGCAAAACATGTAATAAATTTCAATATTTATTATGACGCAAAAATGAAGAAACTAATGGAGATTTATTGTTTTTCGCAAATGGCTTTCACCTTGATATATATCAAAACCACAAATTCACCTTAATAAACTGTCTAAGCTATAATATATTTAACATATAGTAAAATATTCATAAACTAGGCATGTTATATTATATCCCAGCCAAAACATAATACTGGCATTGTTGTTGTTGTTTTTTAAATGATTTTCGTTTACAACTAGATTTGAAATCTTCAAGTTTAATATAATGATATAAATATATGGCGCCTAATTGTGCAAATAACGTCTTGTTGCTTATAACAAGTTTATACAAGTGTTCTCTATTTTGGCAACTATACTGTTTAAGATACATATTTTAAACTTAAGACTTTCTTAAGAACTTACAAATATGTTATTTCTTCTTTTTTCATTGATATTCTACTTTGGAAAGCAGACGTTTCCTTGGGTTAAACCGGTTTTATTTATTTTAAAAAAGTATGTTTTCGGGGCATTATTTGTTCGACAGATATAGAGATGAGATAATCATATACTAGTAGATTAAGAGGATATTTTTGTTTGAGTGAAATATAGCATATATTTTCACAAAACATGATAAAATTCCGCATATTTTTACGAGCTGAGTCAGTATTTATAAATGTATTTATTTACGGTGCATACACCGTGTCTTTCCATATATGGTAATTCCTCGTGTTTTAACGGTTATAGTTTTGGCGGTAATTATGCACGATTTTACGTGTAAGTTGATAAAATATAGTCATTCGAGGCATTACGTTCACGCCGTCCATTTGTGAAATTTCTTTAAATATAATGTTCATATATTACGAAATATCATGGATAAATTTATGTATTTAACATTGCCTTAAACAGATTTTTGATATCTTGTTTTATCTATTTCAGATTCTCAGTCTTCGTTTTTAACATGGATGTAAAAATTAAAAAAAAAAAAAATGAAGGAAAGGGAAGATATCAATGCCATGTTTTGATTTAATCTGAAAGTAATGCATTTCATATAATTAATGGTTTTTTTATTAGACTCAAAATTGGGGATATGTCAGATAGGCGATTGAAGCAGCCGCTGAACTATAGCTTTGGAGCTTCCTACCTCCCCCGCCCAAGACGGAGTAGGGTTGGGTAGCCCGCTCGCAGCATTTCTGACTTTGGCTTTTTCCAATTATTTTATATTTGATTAATTCTACCTGCGATTGATTGAAAATAGTATTTCTTAGAAATCGAAGTTCATTAGGTTTGGTTGGTTGGATCGGAGAGCAGAGCACGAAAAGTTTAGAAGTACACTTGCAGTTTTTCTTCAAGTATTGATCATTTGAGTTGTTTCTTTTGTTTCCTGTAAATCTTTTGTCAAATAAACGGGACGGCTTAACGGCATGCCCTCTAACCTTCTTTTATGTTATGTTTTTCTTTAAAGTTGCATGCTTGAATGTAGGTGTATGTTGGAGGATAATAAATAATTTATGCTCGTTTGAGAGCATCGAATAAAAGCATAATCTTCGTAATATTGTCCTCCCGTACACACAATATAACGTATTCATTTGGTCCCGTTTTCATCTTTTTTGAGTTGTCATAATTAATACAATATCAAGTAGTTGCGTTCAATGTTCCTTACATTAGAATAGGCAATCATATATACCCGATAAATATAGCGTTATACATTGTAAAATCAATCAACGGTATCGATCATATCTATATTTAGCTCAGTGACATACTTCTATACTACATGACTAACCGTACCTTTAATCTAAATATGTCAGATATAAATATAGCACTGTTACAAACAGACAACTCCTTATATGACAGAGTTTTCGTAGAATTTTAAGTGACACATTTACTTTTATAGTAAGTCCCTTAAGTATAAATATGGCTGGGCCCTCTATTTTACATCAAAACAAACCGAACATTGAAGACATATATGTGGATAGTTTAAAGCATTATAAATTCAAAGTAAGTACATTTTCTACGTTACTTTTACAGCTAATAATGCAAATAGTTACAGTTACTTTATATCTTGCTCTTTTTTTACCGGCTATCTCAAAAAATGATTTCGGAAAATCTTCAGATATCGTAAAATTTGATTGTCAAAAATAACTATAAATATGTATAACTGGTCATCCATATCGAATAATGTAAATAGATAAATATAATGATGATTTTTTATTTACATTTATCAAATAAAAAAAAAAGTTATAATTTATTCTTTACAATACTTTCTCATACATTTTGTAGAATCAGAAGCGGCGCACCAGCCTGCCTTCACCCTTATTATAAATCCATGTTTTTCGGCTAATGAAATGTGCATAAACTCAATATCTATGAATAAGATAATTTCTTTATTGTAAACAATTTTATATTAAAACGACATTTCAGAATGAAATATTTCATATATACAGACCTGTGCATATTTGTTTTTTTTTGAAGTAATGAGAAACATTAGTGTATAGAATGGATTTGACACGCCTAGACCTCCATATAAGTCAGCTATACATATTCTATATTTCATCCGATCGAGTTCATTTTTGTCAGATATTTGTATCAGTTATATAACTTACCATGGCAAATACACAAAACATAACCCGCGAGTGATTTAGACAAAAATAAAGAGTACCCTTATATATTTGAAATATCAAATATTGTTTTCAAAATATTGTTTTATCTTGTCCTTCAGATAAAATGAGTTACTCATACGAAGAAGACGTGTCTGCCGTCGTTATTGACAATGGATCGGGTATGTGTAAGGCTGGATTTGCCGGCGATGATGCACCAAGGGCTGTATTCCCAGCTGTGACAGGACGGCCAAGATATGACATTGTTATGGCGGGGATGGGCGGGAAAGATACATATATTGGTGACGAGGCTCAAAGTAAACGAGGTATCTTATCGCTTAGATATCCCGTGGAACATGGCATTGTTACAAACTGGGACGATATGGAGAAAATATGGCACCATACATTTTATAATGAGCTCCGTGTTGCACCAGAAGAACACGCTGTCCTTTTAACAGAAGCTCCGATGAATCCTAAGGCAAACAGAGAAAAAATGACACAGATTATGTTTGAAACCTTCAATGCTCCAGCATTTTACGTTTCCATACAAGCTGTTCTGTCTCTGTATGCCGCCGGGCGTACCACTGGTGTTGTATTTGACTCCGGGGATGGTGTTTCTCACGTTGTTCCGATCTATGAAGGGTATGCATTGCCTCATGCAATTCAGCGGATGGATTTAGCAGGTAGAGATTTGACAAAATATTTGGCACGTATTCTTCATGAGCGTGGATATAACTTTACAAGTTCTTCTGAGATGGAAATAGTTCGCGACATAAAGGAGAAAATGTGTTACGCAGCTCTAGAATTTGAAGCAGAGATGGATTCGGCTGCTAGCTCGTCAATCGCTGAAAAAAGTTATGAACTTCCAGACGGACAGGTTATTACTATAGGAAATGAGAGATTCCGATGTGTTGAAACATTATTTCAACCTTCCTTCATTGGAATGGAAAACGTCGGTGCTCACGAACTACTTTATAACTCTGTAATGAAATCCGATATAGACATACGAAAGGACTTATTTGCAAATGTTGTATTGTCAGGTGGTACAACTATGTTTCCTGGCATCGCAGACAGAATGAAACACGAGCTCGACAATCTGGTTCCAAGTGCGATGAAGGTGAAGGTCATTGCTCCACCAGAGCGGAAATACTCTGTCTGGATCGGAGGATCAATTCTCTCTTCTTTGTCGACATTTGGTCAGATGTGGATTTCAAAACAAGAGTATGATGAATGTGGACCTGGTATCGTGCATAGAAAATGTTTTTAAGTTTAACTTTATATTTCAAAAATCATTCAATTGAGGTGCAATAATATTACTGTTCATGAGGGAGACGCCCAGAAGCTAATTCGGGGATAATATTATGAGATGAGAAGAACTATAATGATTTATAACATGAAATATATTCTCAGCAAAACAGTATTGCTGTGGCATTTGGTGTTCAACAATGATGTTTTGATAGCTGTATCAATGATTAACACGAGAATATAATAAAAACCGTTTGAAATAATTGTTTCATGTTTATTAAGGATTTGAAATTTTGTATCAATGTTGTATTTACATTTAAATGGTTAATTTATGATTTTCAAGATGTAACCTATAATATCTTTTGTCACATATGCATTGAATATTTTGTTATTATATATTTTCATTTTGTACTTTTGTTATTAAATAAAGTGTATATACTATCTTACTCTACTCGTCTTTTATTGCCGTTCCATTTTTGGTGTTACGTGTGATAACAAAGATATACTAATATTTATAGTATATCATGTCTAAACATCAAAACACTTATTCTGTAAATGGTAAAAACTCGATCAGACAACTGTTTAGGCGTACTGGGTTTATAAGTCCGTGTCTATGAACCCCATGCTGTTTCCATAAAGTCATTAATGACTTTTGTTCGGATTAAAATCATAGTTTTCAAATGCCCAGAGACATTAACTTAGTTAGATTAGCCGGTATGTATCAGAATTATAAAAGCCAAAAAAAAATCAACAACAAACACTTAAACATAACTATCATTAATTAAAAGAAGTAAATTGAGTCTGCTATTGATTTTAGTAGAATAGTTCTAAAACCGAAGGTTGAATGAAAGCAATGTCGCACATCTATAACGAGTGCTGTTATTTTACTATATACTTACATTTGCATATTATAATTTAAGTTCAAACTATTTTATGGTTCTGTAGAACCAAGAATTAAGACTCGTGACAATGGCTTAAATAGCATTATTATAATTATTGTACAAACACCGGACATAAAATAAAATAACACTTTAAAAAGGTAAACAATGAATATTTTGATATTTTACTGGTAAAAATATTTCATTTGAAATACCAACTATTATGCCGACATTTCCCTGTGCTCAAACTGTATAAGTGATCCACAATAATATATACGTCATATTCTATCAGTCGGCTCATATCAGACATTATGTATCAATTAAATAATTCAAAACATGAAGCAATAAATTACTTTATTGTTAGTTTTAGTTTATTATCCACATACATGTATTTAAATATTTCTTTGCAAGTGACTGTAGTTATTCTGTAATTGATTTTACGATCACTCCGTTAATATTGGACAACTAAATTTACTCGGCTGATAAAGGGTAATGACAAACCAGTCTGGGATTCATTTTGCCTGATTGAATGAAGATATCAATTTTAAGACCAAAAGTCCTACATAAAATTTGTGTGCTATTTTTTATATTTTTAAGAATAGTTCCATTCATGCTGTCCAGTCACATAGACTTACATTTTTTTTTTGGATCAGCAATATCAACACGACGTCAGATACATGTTCCGGTATTATATATTTTTTATAAATTATCAGATAATAAATTGTCCTAGAACAATGTAATATTATTCATCATTTAAATGTTCATATCAAATCACTTAGAACTTGGTCAACATTTTTACGAGAAATATTTTGTAAGAATATCAAATTGATGCATTATTTTTTTTAATATATTAAATACTTTTTGAAAATTTGCTCCTTTTAGACCAATCCACTTTAAGAGAAGAACGTTAAAGCTGAAGGTTGAATTCAAGACATACTAGTATCTTAAACTTATTAATACATGTAGTGTTGTTATTTTATATATACATGTACTTTTATCATTTTTACTTTTAATCATTCAAATCATATTTCTATTTTTCTGAAATGATTACGTAGAATCGAGTGACTATAGCTAGATAATATTTATGTACAAACATATATCACAAATATAAAAACTAAGCATAACATAACCCTTGTACATAAATGACATTTTAATTTCATTTTTACATTTCATTTATCATTTTTTCAACTATTATGCCGACATATCCCTGTGCTCAAATTGCATTAGAGATCCATAATAGTATACGTCATACTCTCTCTGTCCGCTTGATGTCTGACCTGAAAAACAACAACAACGGAATAATTTAGTAAATCAGATTATTATTTTAACTAGTTATTTCCCTTTATCCATACAAAAAGTTGTTAATATATCTTTAAATATCTTTATTTCACAAAGCCAGTACACCATGGATCCATAAGGCAACATATTTACAATACATATTTACAATATATACAGTAAAATAAAGATTATTTTTTTAGAACTTTTTTTATAAGGACCTACTTACACATACGTCTATAATAAAATAAGCCTGTCACAAACGCATTCTAAGCAATAATTAAATGTACTCCACTTTGATTGATATTGAAATGCAAATGTTTTAATGACAGGGTCGTGAACATTGAATTAGCAAAGTTGTCGCAAAATTTCATGACGAAACTGTTTATGACTCATTATGCAAGCAGACTGCAGGTGATTATTTGCAAACCGTTTCTTGTCACTTATACACCATTAATATCAGGATTTATTTAGGTAACTGAAATATCTGATTCAAACCCGATATATTGTTGTGAGCAATAGTTAAATCTAAAATAGAACGTATCGTTTCCACAATCAATACAGAGAATTAGTTTATACCGGAGATTACAATCTTGTCCCGGGGTTCATGGAGACGGATAGTTCTCACTGCATTACGAAGACTGTCCGATGTTGCCAAAAGACTGTATATTTCGTCATCTGAAAACAATTTTGAAAGTTCAAAAATGTCTATAATGGGACCTATGTTTTTCGATTGATACTAAGTCTTATTAAGTAAGGAAATTACATTAACAGCAACAAAAAACAACATCACATTTGTGCGTGCCAATGTTTCATCAAGAACTTAAAAGATAAATAAAATTTGTTATTACTTTTTTACTTTTTCCTTTCGTATTAAATTTGTTCTACTTTTATCAGCAAAAATACAGTTATTCTGACATATTCATACTTTTTTCTGAACAAAAATGCGTGTTAGCTCCATACATGTTTGGATAGAAAGACGATAACGTAACTGATATTCAACGACACCAGTGTTACAAAATTTCATGCTGTCAACTTTCGCTGCAACTCTCACAAATTTCAGAATTTTTATGAATTTGATCTGAATCATCATCATAAATATCATTTCCAAATCTCTGTCTAAACAGTAGTTTATTACTATCCACAGCTCTTCATATGTCATGACATTTTAACTAATTTCGATGAAGGATAAAAAAAATTTATCCAGTGGTTTTGATGCATGCTTTTTATTTCGAGATAATTTCTCTATTTTTCAGGTACATGCTCATGAAAGCATTTTTTTTTTTTTGAAAATCTTAAGTTTGATTTTGTCTTATGCACTTTAAACCAAAATGTATAACATTACATTTCAACATGTTTAATTAAGCATTATTTGCAAGGTATCTGGAATTGTTGGGAAATGTTCTTTTAGAGTCTTTGTTTATGTGGGTTTATTATAGGTCATATGGCGACGTTCCAACTTTACTAGTGGAGTAAGACCTCAGGTGCCTTTCCGTTATTGTGTCAGGCACGAACGGGCACATGAGTAGAACCACCGACGTTCCGAGCTTCCTCACATGAAAGAATCGAAAGCCCCTGTCTGGATTCGAACCCACAGTGGTGAGGCGCAAATGGTTTGAAGTCAACAACTTTAACCACTCGGCCACGGATGCCCCTCTTACAGAGTGAAAACGATTTAAGCTCATTTACGATGGAAATTCCATCAAGGTCTTCTTTTTATATTACCATTTGTGATCATTATTAATAAAAAGGGGGCACATGGATCCTCTTAGTTAATGATTTTATTCCATAATTGTATAATTACATATACTATTTAAACGATGCCAGGACATTTAATAACTTTTGCCATTTAATAACCTATATTATCTGATATAAAATTTTGGCAATGGAATTATCAGTCAAATATGGCTAAACAATTTTTACTTTGTCATTGATACAGTATTTTTGCTTTGCAATTACTGAATGTAGAAGTGGTATACAAGACGTCCTCATTATCTTTGTAAATCAAATTGACTCTGAAGTTTTTCAGCCTATATCGTCAAAACAGTTAAACCTTTGAGTAAGCTTTAGATAAAATATTTATCTTTTTAATTTTACTTAAGTAATGGAACCTGATATTTTGTTATTATTTCATTGTACTTTGAACGTTCCGTTTCCGACATGTAAGAGAACATCTATGTTATTAATAATTCCAATGATAACACCATATTTGATGTTTTGTTATTTAACTTTAAAAAAAAATATTGATAAAGTTCTTGATATTTTCTTACCAATTTTATTTTCTATATATTTAAATATGTACACTGTACATGCATACAGGTTGTATGTATTACTTTTATAAAGTGAAATAATGTAACACGTTTTAAAGATTTATTCCATTCAAACTATTGAATTTTGGCCAGATCAGCCAAACCATGACTTGCGAATTAGTAAATTAAGAGCAAATTACATTTTGTTATATGTAGTAAAACATTACATATCAGTATTTGATGTTTTTATCCATTTATTTTTTCTCCTAACTTATTGTATCTTTTTAACACTGTTGCTTTCACTGTAGAATTGCATGAATTTGGTGTTGTTGATAATACTTTGTAAGATTTGATTAAGGTGCCAGCATAAAATTTATACAACTATTTTATATCAACAACACCAATTTCATGCAATTCTACAGTGAAAGCTACATATAAATATATATATAATTCGTTTTAATGACTTCTAAATATATTACCAGTTTTATATTCGGACCTCGCCAAGACTTTTCCATGTATTGCTTTCTGTCCAATAACTAGAAGCCCAACATCTTTGGAAACTGAAATATAAGTAGTGTGTTAACCATCAGTAGTTATCTTTTTACAACCATTTGTCTATACATTTGCTCCAACTTTTGCACTCGTAAAAGTATAATTGCAATGAGGCATTTATGTCATTGTTTGTATTATGAAAAAGATGTCGAAGATACATTTATATTAAGAATTTATGACAGGCAAACTTAAAATTTAGCTGTAAAAAAAGAAACTTGTTGTTTTTTAAATTCTCAATACAAATCATAGTTAATTATAGTGATGTGAGTCTAATGGATTATAAGAAGATTTTAGAATATTTCATATGCAACACATTCTGAATTTATGCCTGAAATGTTAATTCTGATCATATATTGAAATTGATAGCTGAAGAAATATCAAAAAACTAGATCTGCATAAAAGAAGTACAATGTATTAAATGTTGTGATCTGACTAATAATGTAACAGATATTTATATTGACTTTAGTTTCTTAGCTGTGCCATATCTTGTAATCTCTTTAATATTTTAAAATCTTTAAAATTTAATATTTTATTTAAACACTCTAAGCATTTTGTTAAAAAAAGAAAAAGAAAACAAAACTTGCAATTATGTTCGTACAATAAATGATGAAATCTTAGAATATGTTAATAATTTTAGTGTTAATTTTTTACTTATATTGGTAATTTTACAGTTGTATTATCGTGTTAGCTTACATTTTTGATTCCATGGTTGTACCAATAGTTCAAATGTATTGGGAACTCATGATTTTAAGGAAGAAGATTCGCATAGATTTTGTAAAAATGTAAAAATGTTATAGGCGTTAAACTACAGATTCCAAATGCCGAGGTTTTGGAGAGAGTGAGACTGTTATTTTGTTAAGAGTCGTCATTAAAACTCGTATTGGCTTAAAATGAATAACTAAATTTCATAAATGCATAAATAATATATTGAATAATGTCTATAATTTTGAAAAAATGTAATCTTCTAATTATACTTGTTGGGTACTTGAGACTAAAACAGGAATTTACATAAGATGCAGATATACATATATACATGTACATGTACTATGCTTATTTTTTAGTAACATAATTTTATCACAGAAATTAATTGAAATCTATGAAATTCTTACTAAACATGTCTTTTTTTAATAAAATAATGTACAAACTATGTATGGGAAGCTGCATTCCCTATATCTGGTTTGTAATGTTGGTCCTTTCTTTAAAAAAAACTGCCAGTTTTCTTATTGATGCTATATATACTCATATTGTGGACTCCTATGGTGTGTAGAATTTAAAACATAACATATCTACTTTGAGTATAAACATGTTTATTTTATATTTACAAAGAAACAGTGTGGAAAATTTCAATATTTTCAAATATCAAATTTGAGCATAATACTAGTATATCTTTAATGCAATAGTAATTCAATTTATGCAAGACTGCCAAATATTTGAATGAATCACTCAAATAAGGGGAACAATTGTAGAAGGCGCTTCTTAATTTGCATTATGTCATTTAACTCTATACTACATGTATATTACTTTTGTGTGTCAATTTAGATGTGCTATATGTATTGTATGTATGTACCACTATGTAATTGTTAAATTGGACTAAGGATTTATATCATGCCGATTTCCTGAATAACAAGGAAATTAATTAGTAAAGATTTACACAAACACGGAAGAATGATTATTTTCCTTGATTAGTTAAATGAATGACTCAAATTATATAATAATGCACAATGTGTGTTATTAAATATTTGCAATGTCAAATTAAGTTTCAATCGCTTTCTACACGTAAAAACAATAAAATGGGAAGACGACAACAAATACTACTTTCCCTTAAAATTGAAATGTATTCTTTATACATTCATTCTTATTTGAGCACAAAGAGGAGCTTCAGTTTTCTAGTTATCTATAAGAACACAACACAATCATTATCTACTATTCAAATAATATATAATTATCAATCATTCAGACTATTGATGGCGAAATCCAGTTTTGTGAATGAATGCCATACAAAGGTATATGCAAATATGACAATATAAATCACACTCGCAGTTAATCTAAATGCTAATCACATATTATTCACTCAGTCATGACAAAAGATAAACCAAAAAAAATATTTCTGAGGTACTCTTCATGTAACTTGTTTGAACAAAAAAGAAATGATGCTAGCACTAAATGTGTGTTTCCTTTTTTTCTGAATATGACATTGCATAATGTATGTTTTTCAACACAAAAATAAGATACTTAATAGTATAGAGAAGGAGATACACTGCAAGCAAGTGTTGCTAATGAAATATGTGTACAAGGTTTGATAGGTGTGTTCATGAGATGTATGTAAATGTATGTCGTAGTCAAGTAGTAGGCTGCAGTATGTCTTTATATACTAAGACAACCAGAAAAGTTGATCATTGCAAAACAGCTAAACAAGGTAATCCAGAATGGCAAATGTCCTTTGTAAATTCTGCATCAAATACCGAAACAGGGGACTAGTGGAAAACGCACTCTGTATAGTCAACATAAAGGAGAATGAGCAATTTTGAAGTTCAGTGTTTCCAACACTATACCAAATATTTCCAAATCATTTACACAAGCGGATTAGAATGCACAACATTATCCAATAATATATTACATTTATTAAAGAAAAACAGTTTGCTTGCATTGCTCCTAAAACCAAAGACTGGCATTTATATACTAGTAAATTTATATTTACCCCCTCCTACCCAAAATCACACCTAAAATATACGAATATAGTGTGCAGGATACTCTAGAATTCGCCCTTTTCCTTAAAAAAAACCAGTGCAATCAATGGCATTTTCTGTGTGTCATACGTTTAGATTTTTCGCAAAACTCACAATGTTTCTTATTTGTTTGGCGTTTGTTTGATGCCAATGCTTGATTTTCAACCTTCATTCCGAGAGTCACAAATACATACTAAGTAAAAACATTCTTCTTTTGCCTATATTCAAACATGAATTCTATGTAAAATGGGAAAACGTAATGGGCACTTGTTTAAATTTTACTCTTAATACGGCATTGTAAAGAAATAAATATTAAAAGTATCTGTTACTTTCAAAAACGGTTCTGTTACAGTCATTTGTTTATTTTGCCTTTTATGTAAAAATTGTATCAAACAATGTATAATAGCAGAATTCACACATTGTCTGTTTGGAATTTTATGCAACCAACACAATTTTATCATTAAAGTTATATATGTTAGTCTCATTTGTAATGATAATAAGAAGTTAATTTTTATTTCGAATCTACAACATAGTGGTATTAATATGAAAGGAAATTCACTCTCATACAAGCCATTTACTTTTCTAAATGAAGTTGGTCATAAATTAGCTCCAAGTTTAATTTATTCATATTGGGATGACAAATACTTGTCTTTGTATAGAAGTAAAGGCTCTGTCACATCTAAAATTTAGCCCAAACATATCAAGATCCGTACAAATGTGTATTTTGCTTTAAGAGGTTCCCTATTTTTTAGATCTAAAACTGCATATTTATTTCATCTCCCCGAATACACTACACATACCTAAAACACTTGCATGAAATTTGCAATACATAGTATTATGATATTTTCTACACGTACTAGACAAATAAGAATCTTAAAGGTTGTAAAGTCTAGAAGTTTAGATAACAACTCTGATTAATGTTTTTGCTTCTAATATTCTTAGTAAAATTGTAGCTACATGTGTATTCTTTTTTTACTAACATAAACTAACACAGTCTGGGCAATTTTAACATGTCCAATATAAGATATATCTCAGTAAGTGTTATGCAGCTTTTCAATGAAATTAAATGCATATATGGTACATCAAAGGAGCAGGTACTGTCAACATGATAATTGACTCACTGTCATATTTTGATTTACATAGCAAATACAGGATTTGTTTTGACACTATTGCTTTGCAATCATTTAAATGTCCAATAATCTTTTTGTGTTGATGTATAATGTGACTCTTATTGAAACGAAAGAAAATAATTTTTTGAGAACATGCGTTTCTATTTGTCCAACATTTGATATAACAGATCAGATCTAATAAGAGGTATGTTAAGCTTTACGTCAAGAATTATACTTCAATGTTTATGTGTATCAATGCAATAATCAGAATTGGAAATTCTTCTTTTGCCAAGTTTCAAACATTAATTCTAGATGAATGGGGAAACTTGAAATGTCCAAATGTGCATTTGATTAACTTCACTCAAAAGAGGACGTTGGAGAACAATTGAAAAAATAAAGAATTTGCTGTTTTCAAAATCGGTTCTGTTACAGTTTTGCCTTCTTTTGTATAAAATTACATTAAAACATGTATAAAACAGAATTTACTGTTTGCATATAATGTTTGAAAAGTCTTATAGAAATTTTATATACAACCAACAAAATTTATTATTATTGTAATATATTATTGTAGCCTGGTGTGTCTTACTGAGAATCTAATTTTTATTTTGCATCAACAATATAGTGGTATTAATATCTTGCAAATGCAAGCTATCTGCTTTTCTAAATGAACATAGTTGTGGTCATGAATTACCACCAAGTTTACTTTATTCATGTTCTATAAGAGTGATGATAATGATAATGATGATGATGATGATGATGATGATGATGATCATCATCATCATCATCATCATTTGTCTTTGTTTATATTCATATATGTATTGGCTATGTCAAACCTCATTGTTAGCCTAAACATAGTAAGTATTGTCTGTTCATATCAATACACCATTTTATTGAAGGCTTATTGCAACAGTTAAGCCAACTTACAACCACAGTTAGCATTACTTATGAATGATGAAGCCCTTGTAATTATACCCACAATTCTGTTTTTGATCTCCTAGTAATGTGACTGCCCTGGTCATATAAAGGGTTTTGTTTTGTAATTTAATAGAACAGCCATTGGTAAAGAAACATAATTATGTGTATTGAATCATTTATATATTAGCTATTCCAGTTATTCAGCATTTGGACATAATATTTGAATGATATATAAATCTAACATTATGTTAATTAGTATATCATAGTATATAGTATTAGAGTACAGAAATAATATATCTGTTACATGATGGAATTAGGTGCAGCAGATGGAGGTAAATTGGACAAGTATTGAGAAAGCCACACAACGACAATTTCAAAGTATAAATGACATGGACACTAGAGGGAAGACGGAAGAGAGGTAGCCCACGAACAACATGGCGTAGAAGTGCAGAAAATGAACGAAAACAACTGGGATGGAAACTATTTAATGGAGCTGGTGTGGCAGCCGAGGAAAGATGGCAATATCGGAAGATGTTGTCTAGTCGTATCAGGTTACCATAGCTCGAAGAGGATAAGTAAGTAAGTCGGCAGATAGGTATGTAGACATGTTTGTATGTAGGATTTTGCCCTTGTAATGTCAACAACAAATTTGCGATCAGACAAACGTGTTTCATCATGGTTATCAGGTAAATACTTTTCACAAGAGTATAAACGAATAAAACCTTTATTGAATTTTATATGCATACCTTCCATGTTTGTTTACGAAAAAATACGTTCGTCTTTGTTCACTAAATAGCAACAGTATATTTAACTTCCTAGCAACCTTTATCTTTACATGTATCTATTTATAGCCCATGATTACTACACAGCTATATAAAGAAATTAGCGCCAGAAAAAGACATCATTTAACTTTGTAAAATGGAGAGGGCAGTTGACAAAACCAACATAAATGTTTCGTTGTTTAACTACAGAAACACCGTTTTTAAATTAAACTGAACAGTAAATCAATACATCATAGTCATATGAAAACATTGTCTCGGGCAGACCATGTAAGTTTCAAAGGCAAATATTTTTATTGGTACCTCATAAAATTAAAAAAAAAAAAACTTTTGTTCATGCTTATTCATTTTTATGTTACGATTGTATGGAATACATATTGACGAAGCTGAAAGCATACTTATTAGTATCATCAGTTAACGTCTTGCATATGTTACGTAAGTATTTGCTCCCCCCACTGGGTGCCTCTTATTTTCTTTTATTTTCCACGTGCATTGATGTAAGGTAATAAGAGCGTTCTAAATTTAATCAGGAGTTAAAATAGTAATATTAATTCGTCAAAACTATTAGCATTATATACCATACTCATTTATTGTAGAAACAAAAATCTTTTCTTTTAGAACAGCATCTATTTATAGCATTTAACTGGGAAACCGGGATTATTTCTACGGTGACACAAAAGTGACATGTCTACCTTCTTGTTTATTTCGAGGCCAATGTGGCCAAGGTATAATATCTCGTTCCAACGACAAATTATCATTCGTTCCCACAAAACAGAGACAATCTCGTTACCAAGACACTGTTAGTTATTACCTTGTTTTCACGAGATATATATATATAAGGCAGTGCATATATCACCTCTGTGCCATCGTATTTATTTAAATATACCGGACTACTTTACTAGCTACTGCATTATCGTCATATAGTAAACAACACTAAATCTTAAGTTTTTCTATCGTTTTCTTATTTGTTTGTTTTTGGGTTTTACGTCACCGACACTATCTTTGTCTTAGATGGTATAGGAAAACAAATGTTGAAATATATATGTGTTATTGCTTACCATTGTTTCATTTTGACACAATTTACACCTCACCATAGAAATCTAGAGGGAAAAGAAACAAAGTAAAGGATAAAGCATACTAGATGACCGTTTAACTTTAAATAAAACACATGAACATACAAAAAAGAAAAAACCCTGAAAACTATGCATACAAATTACAACAACAAAATTGAAATACTTAATTATTTCAGAAAAGAACATATAGAGGACAGGATACCTTACTATTAGAATAGAATACATGTGTATTGAATGATCCTGGATGAAGACTATTTGTTTGGTCAAGCCGAGTAAACGCTGTTTATTTTTACAGAAATAACTTAAATGTTATTTAAAACTATAATCATAAGCTTTTTAACAAATATTTTCACCACATAACCAAAACGTAAAGCAAATTCAGTATCACAAAAAAAATCACTTACATCATCCGAACCACTTAGTTGTTTGTTTGCAACCTCTTAGTAGCCTGTTTATAGAAGTCATGCCTTATCAGACCAAAAGGTAGCACTTATACTTTTCTTTTGACAGGACAAAGTATCAGGTGAACATAATATAAATAACGTCTTTGTTCACACTATTCTGAGTTTTTAAACGCTGAAAAAAAATAAAGACAACTCATTAGAAATAGAGGCGGGTTTTAAAGATTACTGTTCTGTCTGATTTCTCAGTATGTGTTAATTAATTATTTATTCTATTTTATTTCTTAAATTTAATGAATTATCAATTACTTTTAATACATTCATTTGTCTGTTTATTAAAACGCTAGTGCTGATAATCATAATATTTTAATAATACAATATTTTTCTGTGTAGCAACAACAATACATATGCATAAAAATGATGACATTTATTCAGCTATAACATTTTTGTTTGGTCCCTGAAAATAGTCTCTGCTCTATTTTGATATACTCATTAACTTTGCGTAATCAAACATGAATACTGCATTAAATATTGATACATACCCATAATAATAAAGACAACTCCAGGTTTGTATTTTAAATGGATTATACCCCTTCAGTGTTAACAGTAATCGCGGAGCAATTCGTTTAAAATTTATTGTACGCAACACATTTTCAAAAACTATTTCATTAATGAAAACTGAAATAAACATATGGTATGTTTTTCTTTTTAAATTCATGGTTTAATTATCAAATTTAACTTAATTTCAACGATACAATTTAGAACACGCGTATGAAAACATTTGTATATTGTTCAAACTTCCCCGTTGAATAAAAATCCTGAAAGATATTGTAAAGGGCTAGGTACGTTTTGGGGCGATTTTGGCCCATCAGCCAAAAATATTCAAAATTTGATATATGAAAATCAAACTTTATTTACAACAAATGAAGCAAAATTGAGTCAGGTATCTGTTTAGCCAAAAAAGTTACAAGAAATCAAAACAATCTATCAAGAAAACAAAAGACTACAGTTTGACGTCATCAACGTCACGTATTATTTTGAGCGCATCGCTTCGAGTAATTAAAAATATAATGACGCATATGTATTTTCTAAATTGTTTATCGTGTAATGCAAATGAGTTGAATATACATTTGATGTACATTTCTACCGTTCAATTACGATTGCAGACATGAATAATTAGTCACTGTGAAGTATATTAAAACAGACGAAAAGGAAGACATGTACAATAGCTTTTATTTTTGCAATTAACTTAGCCTATTTAAGAAGTGTGTTCAGTTACTGGTGTTTTATAAAATACACAATTACTTTGACAAGTTCATAGTTAAATTTTCGGCACTGAACCTTCTTCAGTTTAAAAGGGCTAACCACCAAAATCTATTAAAAGTTTGTACGAAGAGGCACATATTCGTAATATTACCGCTATTACAATATTTTTTTATTCAGTGGTCTTTTGTATTTACCTATTTAGAAAAGTTCAGAACTTATATGTAAGCACGTGTTTGATTATCATTATCATCATCATCATCATCATCATCATCATCATTATTATAAGGATATTGATCTTTCACATAATCTGTAAGATGTATGCCTCAAAATTTTGGGCCAAAGTCGATCCAAAACGTACCTAGCCCTTTAAATCCAACAAAGTATATAAATGTTCAAACTTAAACCAAGATAAATATACACACTTTTATGATAAGATCAACAAGACCAAAGTCTTCTCATATTGTTTGTATTGTACTTTGGACTTGATTAGTAAGTCACAAACTTAAAGTCACATTATGATCTTTCTTTTTTGTGCTGTCATTGTGAGTTGAATTAGTAATATAATTCTTCAAAACATTGTATATTTCATGGTGATAACCAAATAATTGATAATGAAAAATAGTAAATTATAAAATTGAACACAATTATGTCAGAATGCCAAGTTTTTTCTTTTTTTTTTACCTATTCACTGTCTATTTACACCTAGTTGAACATAATGTCACTTTTAAATATGATATCGGAAATAATTTGTCAAATTAAGCGAAACAAAGATTTTGGTCTCACCTACCTCGTTTTTCGAGTTATCTGTCCTTGAATTTAAAATTCTAAAAGCTTTATTTTTTCTGTATTACTGCATATGACTTCCATGAAAGTGATCGTGTGCAAGCTTTCAAGACTTGGTATTTAGTAGTTTTTACAGCTATGCCAATTTCCTTTTAAAGTATAGTCAGTCGCCGTACTTATACTGAATGACGGATAAAATGAGAAAACATAGACCCATTGTAAAACAGTGTGTCAGACTAATGTATTAGTTATCTGCCCTTGAAATAACTTGAGAAAAAAACAACTGTCATCTGAAATGGCAGATAACTGTGTCTCGAAAACGAGATCGGAGACTTCCATTTTCTAAAGCTTAAAATGTTTCTGCTGCCATATTCTAAAATACTGCAAAGCTTATTCAATAAAATGGTTTTCAATTTTCTAACCATAGCATTCGCCTTTAATCGAAATTGCATATTTATTTTTCCAACTTTTGGTTCGACAATTCTCATTGTAAGATTTATTTGTTAAATGCAATTTTACCATATTGTGAACATGTCAATGGCTTTCTCTTTTGTATTTTAGAAACAAATGTTGATGTTGAATACGGACAGCTCGTATTAAATACGATGTTTGGAAGACTCCTTACTTTATAGTACTATTTAAAAGTCATTTTCTCCTGTAAATATATTAATAATTGCACAAATTATTTCCTGGATTACCAAAGTACTTAACAGATAAATTCGCAAACACTTGACTATTATTTCTTTTTCTTTAATATTATGATTATTCTGTAGTTTGCTGCAGAGTTCTAGAGAACCTAAAGGTAAAAAACGTTTGGCCTGACGCAATATGTATCTATAAAATAATCAAAGAATTATCAAAAGAGGCATATATAACAAGTATTGATAGATAAAATTATTGTCCTTGTTTCATATTTAATCAATATGAATTCAATGTATGTATGACTTAATATCTCCCTTCGAGTTTTTATCAAATGTAAATACTGATAAAGTACGTCACAAACATGTATATATGAACATTTATTTATGTGGATACAAAACCTATTTCAGAGAGATCGCACTCATGGGTGTATTAAACTTATTTTTGAGCATTATCAAAGAATATCAGTCTGACGCTGTAACCACTTGGTTGCGCTGCCACAAGAGGTATTACCTCCGCTAAGAAGAGTGTTTAAGATAGTCATAATGTAATGCTTTCCCGCCAAAATATTTCTTACATGGTCAAAATCGTTAATAATTGGTGATTTCCGGGACGTTATTTTTCACAATTTTAGGTTTTCAAATTTTTTAACCGTTTATAATCAAAATTTAGTACATAGTGATAAAGGATAAGTAATTGTAAATAATTTAATGCCCAAGATTTTGAAAAAATAACGTTCCCGGAAATAACCCATTTGCTACGATATTGGCCGATGTTAGAATTTTTTTGGCGGGAAAGCATTACAGTAAGACTACCTTAAAATGCTACAAATTCTGTCAACTGCATTTAAGGGGGGGGGTCAACTTTTATTATTATTGTTTAACATTATTTATGTATCATTAAGATGTTTAATTTTAATTATAAAATTATTATTTATCATTTTTAAGGTATTTATTGACTAAATAATGCTAGATTATCTTACTTTTGGTACCTGATATTTTCAGTCTAATAAAATTTAAACTGCAAGATAACGCTATTTAAACAGCCGCTCAACTGGGCCAATCTTAAGGGAAAATAGTACAGTTGACTCTCGGCAACTCGAATTTCAAGGGACTGGACATTTTACTTCAAGCGAAACGGAATTCGAGTAACGGGGATCTGCTGCCATTACGATTACATTCATACATGTATATACATGAGCCTGATTGAATGTCCAAAGTAGAAGGCGTGTTATAACGACAATGCTGCAATATTTAACCTTTAAAATGACGGTTAATCACTTTCAACTACAAACTATAAATGAACAGAAAGAAATTATTTAAAATTTAATGCATGTATATAATAGTGAAACATAAACACAAACACTCATAGCAATGACATAAATGTATATCAAGTTGGTCAGTTACTGTTTTGTACATATTTCAAACATTTTAAGAAGAAACATTCATACATTTATTACATAGAATTTGTATGTGTCTGGTAAATTCATATACATATATAAAAACAGTGCTTCAATTATCTTATGACGTAGAACTAGTAATTGCGGGCATAAATCTGGATGTAACTGAAAATTCACAATTATTTCTTGATAACGAACAAATAATACCAGTTACAGTGAGGTTAGAGGAAAACATTTTAATTATTTGTTAAAATATTAATTTTGGACACTGTCCGGTAATACCGCGATTTAAGGTATACAGTAATTATATTTCCTGAAATAACATGAATTATCATTACACTTGTACACTTATCATAAAATTATGATCAACAATGAGTTATAGCAAAAGTAGGTACATGAAATACATAGAAGTACTTCTGGGGGAATCAAAGTGTTGAGGTTATCAAATTATTTACAAAAAATGATTGTTACATCTTCTACAGCATAGTCATGTTCACTGTCCATTTGATAACGAAATCTTTATTCAAAACTGATATATTCATTACCAGGGACACTTTATTCATCAATCGTAACGAGATTCCTTTATGCAATATTTAATGAATTCGTTCCTACTCCACCATTTACCTTTGACGCCAACATAGTTTAAAGCACGTTTAACTCGTTCTGTCATAGAAACGCAGTAAGACGAACTGTATTTCTTGACGCTTATAAAATCTGTGTTTAAATCAATATTGTAATGCTTTTTCCGAACAATATAATCATACTCATCATAAGCAACCTTTTCAATTCGAAACCTTCGTCCAATTCCGCCATCCAAGGATTCAATATTAACCAGAATTCCATCAGATTTGAAATAGATAACATCTCCTTCCTGTAGCTCTTCTGCAAGATGAATCTCGATTTCTTTCATACTCATTGAACGAGAACTGGGCTTTTTCAACGAGGAGTTATCTGCCTTATTTGTAATTGGCTTTACTTTTGCCCAAAAGCAGAAATGTTCAAATCTGTTGCTAGTGCTCAATTTCCTTTCTCCTATTCTCTTATTAGCCCGACTTATTGCCTCCTCCGTAGAAAATATACCACCATAATAGTTTGCACGATACAAACTGTCGCGCTTAAGATCTATAACCATCTGCTCTCTAACTATGTTTCGTGTTGTAATAGTAAAAATACTTGGAAAGCGAAAATGAATAAATTCGATAGAGCCTCTTCTGGTATCATTGTCATCGACCTGAACATTTGTTACAAGAATCTGATGCTCAAATACGTCACCTACATTTATCTCATTCAAAGAGTTAATTGGACACTTCCCCTTTGAAATGATTGCATCAATGTCTGGTCTATGAACCTATAATTGAAAATAACGAACACAGATAAATTCACAGCTTATGGTTTTTATAATTATATACAAGTCAGGTATGCCTTGATTTCCATCATTATACCTTTTGAAAATAGTTTATTTCTAATCGTTTTTACTTTAAAGGCGTATGCTAGGGTAACATGTAGACATATAGCTGAAAACTACATAATAACATCAATTAAAACTTTGAATGATCATATATGTGATAATGAATATATTTTATTCTAAACTAGAAATGTGTCCATGGGAAAAAGGTGCCCCTTTGGCATTCAGCAGGACAGTATGACAGAAGGACAGATAAAAGATTAGATTATATATGACTCTACATACTCTTTAAACAATCTAATTTTCCAGTGTTGATATCTTGATTTTCCCCAATCGCAGCAGCGATACTTAACATGCTGACCAACAGTCCTGTAACGTTTCATGAGTAGGTCAAATACTTTTTGTTTAATGCAAGACACAAGTGGAAAATGGCAAATTTTTACTACGGCAAGAACAATATCTCTATAAATTCTGAATAAATCAACAAACAAACCCAAAAGTGAATGACTACACATGCTGACCGACAGTCCTGTAATGTTTCATGACACAAGGTCAAATACAAGTTAAAATTTATAATTTATACTAAGTCAAGTGCAAATAATAATGAATTAATCCACACGCAAAACCAAGTTGCACAACTTCACATAATGGTTAACATTCATGTAAAGTTTGATGATTCTAGCTCAGTCATGTTACACATGACACAACATTGTGGGACAGTATTTACTAAGTCACGGGAAATTACTCAACACATTCTGATTAAAAATACAAGCAAACCATAGGTGCCCAACTCGATACGGGCGACTCAAGTTAGAATTTGGAAATTTTCACTAAGTCAAGGGCAATAACTCTGACAAAATTAAAATTAATCCACATGCCAAACACCAGGTGCACAACTTCACATGCTTAACAACATTTCTGTAAAGTTTTATGACTGTAGTCAAATAATGTTTGGGCTACATACGACACAAGTTGAAAAAATGTAAATTGTAACTACGACGAGGGCAATAACTCTACCAATACTGAATAAATGCATGAGTCAACCCCAAGGTGATCCACAACTACACGTGCTGACTACATTTCTGTAAAGTTTCATGACTCTAGGTCAAATAATGTTTGGGCTACGTATGACACAATTTGAAAAATTGTAAATTTTAACTAAGACTAGGAATATAACTCTACAATTAATGAAAAAATCAACACGTAAAACCCCGGGTGCACAACAAGCTGATCAACATTTCTGTAAAATTTCATGACTTTCGGACAAATACTATATGGGCTATGCACGACACAATTTGAAAATTGCATATTACTACTAAGTCAAGAGCAATAACACTACAAATACTGAATAAATCTAAAAGCGAAATGCCAGCTGCACAACTTCTTATGCTGATCAACATTCCTGTGTTGTTGACTCTAGCCCTAGCAATTTTAGAGCTACATGAGACACAACATGAGAACGCACGCACAAACGGACGGACGGACAAGGGCACATCTAAATGCCCCCAATAGTAGGGGTACAAAAAATGTCTCACAACGACCACGTCTACTTTATTTTATTTTATGATTTATTATTTCAAGGGCAGATTACATACACAAAATTACATAGAATTCCATTTAACCATTTTTTCTGATTTTTAGTTTAAGTACAGAGACTGAATAATCTTACAAAATTTGGTACATCTTTAAGTAAAGAAATAAAACTCATTTCCAAGTTTTTGAATTTATAAATGCATAATAACTCGTAGGCCGTCAGCTACATGAAATGTAGAAAATAAGCCAATTATTTGCCTTTGAAAAATAGCTAGATTTTCAAATTCACGAGCTGATAACTCGAATTGAGCTCATGCACCCCACATTTAGTTCTGTATATATATTATAAATTACGCAAAGTTTAAATCAATTATGTTATGTAGTATTCATTCTTCTATATATCTACGCCTTTAAAAATGTAACTTGTATTCTGCATATACTTTGAATGTACCAATGCAGTAAAAATAATAAATACTTGTTTAAATAAAGATAAATGTGGAAGCATTCCTGTGGTTGTGTAACGAAATAAGGAGCCAAACAATTTTCAATACTTCCCTGTTTTTGTAATATTGGGTTCTATTCAAAGCCTTTCTCATAATAACAATGAAACGTTGCAAGATGTAAATTTTAATATATTTATAAAGACAACACATGACTTGAATTGTGGCCGTTTTCCATTAAAACATTTTACATGTTTTTTGCATATACTAATTTTAAGTATAATATAACTCTCTTCATAGGTCCTTATTTTCATACCTCATCATCAGCGCTACATCCCGTGGCTCCGTCTGTTGCCTTGTCAGTTTGAATGTGCTTGTACAAAATTGGCATTTCATCTGCCATTTCCATTGCATTTTCACTATTTTTGGGTTTACATGAATTTGACCCGTCTTTCTCCTCTGCAAAAATAATATTTAATGATTTTAAAATAAACCTTAGATAGCACTACATGTTTTTTATATTATACCATGTAATATACAGGTAAAAGGCTCATTGTAAGCATTAATAAGAATTTTACACACTACAAAACATGGTAAATGCATATTTATATACACATGTTTTAATATAAAACAGGGTCTCTCACGGGTACAAATAAAAAGCACAAATCTTACCTAAAAGTAAGTGTTGCTTAGTTCCTATATCAGCGCTTATTTGAATGTGGTATGTGTCATTTAACTCTCTCGAAAGGACATTGGCTAGGTTTTTAACATCAGCTGTGCTATTGACCGCAGTTGCATCGAAACATCTGTAGACCTCATCTAAACTGGACACTGTGGCACATGATACTTTGATAGGAACGTAACATCCCTGTGTTTTAACTTCTAGAAAACATTCAAAATAATAAATGCTTCTGGATGATAATCCTTTATTAAGGCAGTTTTTAAGTCGAAGTTTATTTATATTGATTGCTATACTCATTTTTATCTCTAGCAAATTAAATATATTGCAAAATTCTTTACTCTATACATATATGACCTGCCATTTAAATTGCGGAAAAACAAAGCTTTTATAATTATTCTTTTACAAATCAAGAAAGACATCGAATCGTTCACTAACGTCTGGGGATGTTTTTGTGCAATAACAACGGTAATGAATTTGTGGTTAAAAGAGTGAATGCTACTAAATGTAAGAATGTATGCAATGTCAAGCTTTACCTGACATTTCTTGTAGTACTACGATGCTTGTTGGCGAAACAGTTGCAAGTATATTAAACTCATCACTCAAGTAAAAACTCAGACTCTGAGCCAAATCAAACATCTGTTCCTTTAAAGTGTTGCGTTCAAAACAGTCTAGTAGACTTAAAATGACGCAATATGAGGTACATGTAAAAGTTAGTAAAATGCAGCTTCTTTCACTCGACAAAAGTGTTGCCCAATGAATGTTACGAATATGGTCCAAAATTTTGCCAACAGCTTTAGTGATTTCTTCATATATGCTTGAATAATTTGTCAATTCCTGGGCCTTTGATATGATAGAATTGACAATTTCTTCTGCTTTTTCTGACATTTCTTTCGATGAACCATTGATGTGCATCTTAAAAACGATTGCTGAAACAGTAAATAAATTGTAGCGGATCGTTAGAGACATTCTGAACTTATTTGGAGTGAAAATGTACACATATTTTGTATTAACACATTGGTTATCCTGGTGGACATTTTATTGGAACTCATTCACTTTTATAAATATACCTATATATAACATACATAACATAACATACATAAATAACATATTTATTGCTTATTATAATAATCATTCTTGTAACATAATGACGAGTACGAAATAACTGTAATCAATGTTATTAGATTATTTGCTCTAGTCACATTTCCTGTTGAATGTATCGTAGTGTTTTCTACCATTTGGTTGATTAAAACAAATAGTAGTCACGAATGACGTCTTTAAAAAAAAAAATTTCTATAAATACAGATTAAAATACGAATATGAAGTATTGTATAATTAATTTGCCTTACTTTTCTCCTCTCCAAATGGTATTCCCTCTTCTCTCATTTGCTTCAAGGACTCTTTCAGTTTATCTCAGTTTATCTACATTTTCTACAAAAAATATGGGATTTTATAATAGTTAAGAGAAATCTGGAGGCGTGCTATTTTCAAGCATAAATAGAATCATACTGAAGAAGTAACTAAAAACAAGCATTTCTATTTAAGAATTTAAGATTGTTTATTATACCTGTATTTCAGAAAAATTCTAAAAAGACCATTTACATACGGGGGAATCATTGCGTATATCTTTTATTTATAATTATTATATTTTAAGCATGATGTACAAGAAAATGTTAGGATTCGTACAAACTTATCCTTCTATCTATTAGATTTTGATTGGCAACTATTTCAATAAATATTTTACCTTTGTATTCATCTGATAATGTTTTCAATCCCTTTAAGTTTTCCACTATTTCTTTTAAACATTCGCCTGTTTCTTCAAGATCTTCATTCTTGCTTATATGATCAACTTCCTCTATTAGACGTGATTGAATTGCCATCGTTTGTTTAGCTGCTAGCGAAGTTAGGTTCATAAGCAAAGCATTCCATTGCCCGAAAAAAGTTTCTTTCGAGGTAAATGCGACCTCTGTGTAGTGCCTTCTCCAGCGAATAAGTTTTTCTACAGCACTAACTTCACTCTCGTCCAGTTTGCTTGGGAACAAATGTATTATTAGAGTTCCTAAATGTAAGATATCCAAATTATTCACTTGAATACTCCCATTTTTTACCCCGTGAGACAGTAGATCTTCTAAATTTCTATGTAATTCTTTCTCAAGAAAAATTCTTGGTTGTCTGAGCATATTCCATATTTCTTCGTCCTTGTATGTTTTCGTTTCTCGTTGCCATATACCGACAAGTACAATTCTTCCACCTTCTACTAGCAGACTGAAATATTTTCTATGGTCTTGTTGAACATACTGAAGTTTGTCGTATAATTCTAAATAATGAAGAATAAAATGATCCAATATTCTATCAACATTATATCTTGTCTTGATTAAGATATTTGAAAGTAACAAAGAAATATTGGCCTTTATACAGGAATATAACGGTTAATTGGGGTAAATGTAAGTATTACACAAATCCAATTTATCGTTAAGTAGATTTTGAGTCGCTCTCAAGCAAAAACAAATATTTTTGTTGTTGTTTTTTACGGGTTTTAAGTTTCACCAACACTGCAAATGTCATGTGTCAACTTTCCATCTTTACTGGTCGGGGTGGAAGAGATGCAATTTGAATGAAGTCTATGAGCATAACCACTCGGTTAAAATTAATTCAATCATTTATAAAAAAAAAACAATAACTATTGTTAAGAACGTAATTTTTATGAGAGGGCATTAAATGAAATAGAAAGCCATTGAGTACATAAAATATGTACGGTGTTGTATGGTTGTATTTAATATTGATATAATATTGAAATATACCTTTAGCCTTTTCCCCCATTTCCTCTACCTACAGCATATGAAAAAGCAGTTGTCTATTATTGACTCAATGTTTAAAACATTATTAAAAATGAACAACGCAATTTTTATCAAATTCGACTGGAAAAAAAGATAAACCAGATGATTACAATTGCAATGTCAGCAACACTTTCAAAGATGGCATAACGGAAAATGTTATCTTTAATTCCACTGGTTATTTTGGTGTGTTGATCAAGCATGATCATGACCTAGTCATTTCTTCTTACTCTTTTTACAAAATTCGATATTCTTATGGGTCGTTTAAATTTTTTCTAGTAAAAAGAGAAAAATGATAAAGGTCACGAATAAGATCCATGTCAATTAAAATTTTATGTAACATATTGTTTCTGCAGGCTTTAGTCACAGAGCTAACGTGTAGTATGGCGGGAATTTGACAAGGTGTTATAAATTGTGTAAGAACTTGTTAATTTAAAACATTAAATAACACATTTTAAAGTATTTGAACCAATGAGAATTTATATTTGCGGAAGTGTATCTTTGGACAGATGAATAAATGGGTTGGGAAGTGATCAAATTCATAAGATTTCACAAACAATACTTGCCTGTTTTTGTAGTATGTTTATTTCGTCACACCATATTTTTACTGTTTCTAAAGCTTTTTGGGCATCTACAGTTGAATACGGTGATGGGGATGCATACGTAGATAATTTTGCTTTATATGAAGCTTTGCCTTTAAAATCAACAATCTCAACAATTCTTAGAAGCAAACTTTCTGTCTGTTGCCAAAGATCAGTGAATTCCGTGTTTGACAGTTGTGCTTTTACATGGTGTCCAATTATTTCGTTTCTGATTCTTTTCAGCCTTAGCAAATCTGCGCCGATCGAGAAGTCGTTCGAAGCGGCTGAAGGGAACGTGCCCCAACCATGAATGGGTGCCATAATTTCGTCTTCAAAGATGTTACTTAGCAGCGTTAGCAGCAACGACAAGTCAAATTCACGGGGATTTGGATAAGGTAATGTCACAATTCTATACTGACGAGGTGTTAATATGTTTCGTCTCTTCATGTAGTCAAGTTTTCTTCTTACATCCGGTTTAGAAAGAAAGGCAGTAACTTGTTCTTCAGGTTTTAGATGAAAAAACAAAAGGAGCATCTATTCAGTTCCAAGATCAATCACCATGGAAATAAGGCGCTGATAGTTCGATGAGTTCTTTAAATTGTCAGGCATTATAGCCGTTTCCTGTGTCTCAAAAATGAAAATAAAACGATATTGGCTTACTATCAGAAGGTACATTTAATACCTAAAATAATTTAATACGCTGTATATGAATTCAAATCAAATGCTATGGAACAAACTTCGGTTAACTTATGTATATGAAAGAGAAATCTTACTTCTTCGTACCTCTTAAGAGGAAAAGATTTAACATGTTTATATATACATGTATACCAATTCCAAATTGTGTGTTAATAAATTAAATAAAAAGATGTAACTTAAGTTTGTTGCACTTTTTCATTTTTCCTCACGTACAGACTCAATCAAACCGAGTCTACTATTCTCATGTAATTTTTTTTTGATTAATGCTTCCGAGGGATTACTTTGTTTCAAGATTTCACTAGATAGATTAATTGATGGATGAATGGATGGATGAATGGATGGAAAATAATAATTTCTTAACACTAATTATTTAGGTTAAGAACATTTAACATTTTAATGTATAGTAATAATACAGTGAATATTGCAATATTGCAAGCATATGTGCTGTTTTTATTTATAGTTTGTCCATAAAGAAAGCCAGTATTGTCCGAAAACGAAAAAGACAAGAACTGATCAATGGATATTACCAACGGCACAAAACCACTTCTTTTATAAGTCATTGCCACTAATATTACTTTAGATACCAAACAGTCATGTCGAAATAAAAAAAAAGAACAATACGTCAATGACTTATGCCTTTGGATGCATTTGATATGATATTTTGATAGTAGCAAGTTTGTTTTACATGCATGAAATAGAACATTTTGTTGTTAATTTGACCAAGAGTATATTATTATAAAATTGGATCATTTAAAGTTTTGTTTCTTATGACAAGGTAGTGATAGAAAATTTAGGACAACAGTATTCACAAAAGCAGTATGTTGAGTAAAAGAACACCCCAACATACACATACCATGTCATGTCTATCTATCTGTTGTTTTTATCTGTTGTTTATTAGTTGTTTTTTCCTTACTGAACAAATAACAACTATTACATAAAAAACATATATGAGGAAAATTACTAAATGATTGTTTTGAAATATCAACTAAAAATTCTAAACAAACTTGTATACAGCATGTACATACTATGAATTATCGTTTTGGCCTTCATTAGCATTAAGCCAGCAGCTTGTTTTAAACAAATGATAGAGTCTGGAAAGAAAATCTTAGCTTTCCTGACCCCGTCAAATGTGATGTTGAGGAGCATATCTTATTTTATTTATCTCGTCTAAATAAAAGATTATCCCTATGTCAGCTATGAGCAAATCCCATACATGCAGTTGTAAATAGGACTTCTTTGTGCAGGATCTACAATGATAGTACAAAAATAAAAATAAAAATATTGTTCTATGTACGGACGCGATATAAGTCTTCCAACGACATACACTATCAAATCGCAACAGGGGATATACACTATCAAATCGCAACAGGGACGTAACTCTGCAATATTGTCCAAAGCTTACATTGGTATGTATCATTAACCTAATGATCTGTGTTGCACTAAGCGTCCGTACCGTTTCTTCTTTACTGTCATAATAACATGTTTATTAAGTATATTCTTCCATTGGTATTTACTCAGAAACATGATGCTTCTTACATATTCCTCTAGTTCGAATTTTAAAAAGTCTGTAAATGTCAGGGATAAAACCAAGCACTTGATAGTCGTCATAAAGATAACATGTTAGTCAATTTGTGAATACCCTTTTGGTTAAATATTGGCACGGATGTCTTCACAATTGTCCAAGAAAAACAAGTTTCCAAAAGTCGATCATGGTTTCAATAGAGTCTATATCCAGCTATGCTAGGTAGTAATCTGTACTTGTACCTGATTTAAGCGACTGTATGATTTTAATACAAAAACGGCGAGCAATCTCTAGTTTATTAATGTCGTTCTGTATGCATGTTTGCCACAGACCACTCCCGAAATGTACCCCGTAGTTTTATACACCCATCCTGAATTGACTTCTTTGTTGACATGAAGTCGTTACAACTGACACCAAGATGCATATAGTCTTCTACTTTTTCAATTGTCTGAGCACCAATTTTCCACTGACGCAATGATTTTAATGTATTACGTTCATTAGAGACTATGATTCCACATTTGTTTTGGTTGTATTCAACGTGCCATCGTTTCCAATAATCATCACATTTCATAATCGCATACGGCTGCTACGACATTATACTTTAGTAAACCAGCATTACATTTTTTTCAGGAATATGTTTACTTTTTTAGATATCATTCGTGAGAAAGACAACCTAATTATAGTTTTTAATGTGACTTTTGTGTTTCTTCAAATAAATATGTACATTTAACACATTTAAAACTTTAATTTTTTCATATTCTGTATACCTTAGACATTTGTCAAACTACAAATGTCGCAAAACATTTTATATATAAGGTTTATATGTAATATATGCGTTTAATGTTATATCTAGCATAATGCGCTAATGAATGAAGTGTTCAATATATTTCAAATATTTAAAGAAATAACAAAATATGAAAAGAAAGCATGAACGTAGTAAATCATTTGGTTTCTCAACAGAAATCTCACGCATATGATAAGGCAACTATGACAGTGTATAATTTTATTTCTCAAACATATGAAAGAATATGTGTCATTTAACTTAAAATAGATTGACTTCGCTTATATCCAGCTAGTTAATGGCGGTAATTTGTCACAAGTACGTACCTTTTTCAAAAATCAATAAAGTAAACAATTCTTTACACAGCCTTTTGAATTCCAATGAACGAAATAATACAAGAAATTTACATCGTTAAAGATTACGTTTATACAATTCAATTTTATACATACTTTTATTAATATAAAAATATGATGTCAAATGTGAATAAATTATAATGTAAGTGTTCGTTTCAGATATTGTTAAGCCTTTTTACAATATCATGTCATACAATATATGCCTTATATCGGGCTTTTATACACCATTTCCGACATGAAAGTGTAATATGATATTTTTAGAAACCGTTTTTAGTCACTAAACTATCAAACAAAATGTTCAAAAAGAATATTGTTGAAAAAAATAACATTTTTTTTTCGATTCGATTTCGATGCACTGTATTCAATAAAATGATTTTCTGATCTCGTTTTTTTAACATCATAACATCAAAAGTGTAAATTTAGTATATTTAAAGTAAGAATGTAGTCCCCGTTTTCTTACAAGAGTCTTTTGATAACTCATTCCTGTTTGATATACATTTCAAGATGGAGTAATATTCGATTTTCTTAACCTAATTATTGACTATCATTCTAAATCTAAGTTGCCGTCATCCGAATTTTTTTGGATAATTTGTTTGCCAAAGAGACATATAACTTTTTTTGGGGGAAAAAATCTAATGAAATATACATGTACATGTAACATATTCAATGATTAAACTCTTTTTGGACAACAAGCTATATTTTGTTTTTCGTCACTACACAGTGTAGTGTAACAACCTTTTTCAATCACCATAACAAATTCTACATAATTCAACATAATTAGCATATAAATTTCAAAATATATTACCTGTGAACGAGAATAAATGGTCAATTGACTATACAATAATTTGGGTTGCCCTGTAATATAGACTGATATAAAAAAAAACTTACCATGGCTTACTATCTCCTTCAGGGGAAATCAAAGAAATTAATATCGAATTCAACAAAGTTTGAACTGAAAATCACACAAAAATGGTTTCATTCCATATTACAGCAAGTAAAATAATGAAATATGTGAGGGCTATATGATAAAAGACTTATATATTGTCTTTACCAATTCAATGCGTCAGTTGTTTCAAACAAGTGAAAACTATCGGATAACTTAAGTATAAAAACAAAGATCGGCATTCAATGAACGCATGCATTCAAAGACTACTTTGAGTGTAAATGACACTTTGAAAAAGGCGTTTAAAACTTCATTTTATTAAACTTTACTATATTCTAGACATAAGCACAAAAAATTACAAAAGTTTACCATCTTGTTTGAAAATTATTGACAAATTAAGTTCAACTTTTGTATGGGTTTTAAACAAAAACAACAACAGTAGAAAAGTGGATCATTTACACTTGTTATCCTTAAAATGATGGTGGAATTAATATGTTTACATGTATGTGTCATTAATTTGCGCAGCAAAATAATAAAATGAAGATTATGTATAATTGTCTGTACGGTTAACACAAATTCTACATTTCAGTTTCACAAGATAGCCAGAACGCATTTTGTGGACAAGTCTTCATCAGGCCTGACTTAAGGCATCGTAAAAGCATCTAAGATTTTAGGTTTGTTGGGGTTTTTTTTCAAGATTTTTTCGGCTTTATGTCAGGACCAGACTTTTTTCGGAATTTTATTTTGGAAAAAAACCGACAATTTATTTTCTATACTTATTGTAAATCAATAAGAATTTAAATAGCATATATTTTTAGCTGTTTATGTAAGAACTGTAGAACAAAATGTAATTTACTTCCGGTTTGAATGTACGTCAAAGGGACAGTAATTTGTTTAAAATAAATCAAAATTCAATTTATGTCATCTCCCTTTACTTAAATGTACGTAAAAAACAAATATAATTTCAAGAATTCCATAAATATTTTAAATGCAAATAAAAATTCCATATGCGTTGGAATATCTAAATAATGACGACTAGGCTATATTTTTGTATGCGATTCATAAACAACTTTCAATTTTCGATCTACAATGCAACAATTTAGGAAATTTGTTGGTAAATATTTTATTTTCGATAGAAAAGGACACTGCTTCATCACATTTCATTTTCTCACCTATCAATCAACATTGTTTTCAGAGAGATATACATGTTTAAGTATTTTGTCAACTTCCACCAATCTTTATGATTCAATGGAAGCTGTCTGTCTTCATATAGCCCGTCACAAGATTGTTACTTCCGGTATCATGTAATTTTCTAATTTGGCTGTGTTAATGATAATTTTTCAAGAAACAAATCTTTCTTATTTCTTCAACAAAGTGTTGTAATTATATGCAAACTGGTAAAATATTCCCCGAGATTTAAGCATGATGCAATTCTTCCAAATCGTAGTCGCAATTATCTTGAAAGAACGTACGATTTAGTCAAGCATTTTTGCGGAAACTTATTATTAAATTTGCATGAAATTGAGATATTGGAAATTTAGTTGAAACTAAAAACGCATTATTTAAAAAGAATTAAAATCAAATACGTATAACTATTGTTATAATTATTATATGCTCAGTTTTTTCCATAACATACATACATGTTTATTACTAGAGTACTGGAATATCTGACGAGGTTTTTCTTTCAAGGAGTTTGGTTTTTAAGTTAAATTGTGTAAAATATTATAAAAAGTAAGCGCTGATATTAATTAAAGTTTCTCTACGAGTCTTAATCTATTATTTTTTTCAGTTCGGACATCAAGCCGACAGATAGAGTATCACGTAAATTATCATGGATCTCTAATGCAGTTTGAGCACAAGAAAATGTCAGCATAAAAGTTGAATGATATTTTAATGGAAATATTTGTACAATAAAATATCAACACCTTATTTTTTGAAATGTTATTTTATTTTATGCCTGGTGTTTGTACAATAATAATAATAATAATGCTATTTCAGCTATTGTCATGAGTCTTATTCTTGGTTCTACAGAACCATAAAATAGTTTGAACTTAAATTATAATATACATATGTAAGTATTATAGTATAATAACAGCACTCTTTATAGATGTGCGCCATTACTTTTATTCAACCTTCGGTTTCAGAACTACTTCATTAAAAACAATAGCAGACTCTATTTACTTCTTTTAACCCTTTCCCCCATGAGCATATCGTGAAAAATGGCCATTTTAACTGAAAAGCCTCCTCTTACAAGTTCAAACTGCTATGAAACTATGAAAAATGCTTCAATACTAATCAAACTTGGCACAAATGTTGACTGGACCATTGCCTTTGTAACGACATGCTCAGTCTTAAATTTCCTGTTACCATGGCAACGAGGGGACATCTCAAAATTGCCAAAAATCACTATTTTGCCTCGATTTTTTCCATCAAAATTTATTTCAAAGTGCTGCAACTTCTCAATGGATTGAGATAGAGTCAAAGGCTTTTCAGCGTTGGTTACACGTTACTGTATGATCAACCTGGGGTCATTTTAAGCCTCTCACAAGTCCAAAATTTTCTTGGCGATGAGGGGGACTCCGCCCCCCTTCAAACCCCCCAAACAGAAGGGGGCACATCCCCCTTCTGGCAACCCCCTGATGTATTATTTGGATGGGGGACGGCGCCGAAAAAATGGTCACTTTTTTTAACAACATTTCTCAAACGAAAAACAGTGTTTGGGGTCTAAATAGGACATTTTTTCACTGTTTGAGGCCTCAAAAAGGGGGGGGGGGCAAAAAGCCGTCGAAACACGCTTATATAAGGGAAAAGGTTAATTAAAGGTTTACTAGTAGATATATTGTACGGATAAATTTCTTTTCTGTTTAATGTTTCTTACTTTTATACTTCTGATATATACCGGCATGGCTAACCTAACGTTAGTTTAATGTCTCAGGGCATTTGAAAACGGAACAAAAGTCATAAGTCGAGATAGAAATATCATTGGGTTCATACACACGAACTTAGAAATCCACTAAGCCTAAACAGTTGTCCGATCGATTTTTTACCATTTACAAAATAAGTGTTAATAAATGTTTTGATCTTAATGATATGCCATGAAAATATCGTTGTTATCTAATTTCCTAGTAAGAGTTGAAACAGAAAATGGAACGACAATAAAGGACGAGTAAGATATTAAATCTATATAGACGACTATATTTGATTACAAAAGTACAAAATGAAAATGTAAATAACAAAATATCCAATGCATATGTGACAAACGATATTATAGGTAAAATCTCGATCATCATAAATTAACCATTTAAATGTAAATACAACATTGATAAAATATTTCAAATCTTTATAAACAGGCAACAATCATTTCAACGAAGTCTTAAACATTACATTATATTCTATTATCATTGATATGATTATCAAAACTTAATTGTTGAACAGCAAATGTCACAGCAATATTAATGTTTTGCTAATAATAAATTTCATTTTATATCAATCGATAAATCATTACTGTTATTCTCATCTCACCCGGTTGCATATCACCGAATTAGCTTTTGGACCTCTCACGGTATTGCATTAAGTGAAACTTAAAAAACATTTTCTATGCACGATACCAGGACCACATTCATCATACTCGTGTTTTGAAATCCACATCCAAATGTCGTCAAAGAAGAGAGAATTGATCTTCCGATCCAGACGGAGTACTTCCGCTCTGGTGGTGCAATGACCATCACCTTCATTGCGCTTGGAACCAAATAATCGAGCTCGCTTTTCATTCTGTTTGCGATGTCAGTTAACATAATTGTTCCACCTGACAACACAACATTTGTAAATAAGTACTTCTGTATGTCTATATCAGATTTCAATACAGAATTATAAAGAAGTTCGTGAGCACCGACGTTTTCCATTTCAGTGAAGGAAGGGTGGAATAATATTTCAACACATCGGAAACTTTCATTTCCTATAGTAATAACCTGTCCGTCTGGAAGCTTATAATTTTTTCAACGGTTCACTATCTAGCAGCCGAATCACGGATGATTAAGTTCAATTCTTAAACATATAAAATAGTTTAACTTGAAAGAAAATAAAACTGAAGGAATGAAGTAAAAAATGGCGTTTTTTCCTCTTTTTTTCCTAAATGATTTTTTCAGTAGTTTGGTACTGCATGCTAGTGAAAATAAAAATAAAAACCTTTTGGCCTGACTCATATACATTGTATTTATCTTCCAATGAAATGTCAAATAAACTTCTTGTTTATCTAATGAGGCACACATGACAGGTATTAATAAAGAAGAATTATTGATTATAAGGTCAAGATCATTTAATAGGCAGTAGACAGTAAACATTTTATTTTATTCCAATACACTTTAATGTCCGAAAGGAAGGACACAAAACATGCAAAATAACGAAAACTGTATGACATGAACATAACAACTATATACACTATTTACAATCTTCAAATATCTGGGAAAGATCAAGTATGATTGATAAAGAAATTATCAGCCAAAATTTTTTATAAGGTGTTACATAATTAATATTTTCATATCACAATAAGCACTAAACTTAAAGGTTTCTTTACCAGGTATCAAAACCTTAAACTTTACACACAACACTATGTCTCTTAAGATAAACTTAAAATTAAACTGATATGAATTTCAAACTGAATAAGAATACGTGTATTAACTTTTAGTAATAACAGTCTTAATAATACCTTCAAAAATGAATGTATACATTTAGTTAACTTGATAACAAAGTAAAAGTATTCACATTTCAAATCAATTCTGTATATTAATAACATAAAACATGAAACATATTTATAGCAACAATACATAAAATACAATGGTATATTGGGTTGTCATGAAAGAAAGTGTTCTCATTAACTATCTTTTTCTACGAGTAAATTAATCCCCATAACAATAACTTGGTTTTGATTTACAAAACAAACACACATATATAATGGAACATTCACGCAAAATTGTAATGATTAATTAACGTACTTACATAAATAATATTGACATATTTTTATACACATATTCTAAATATTTCAGATCCCTTCACATCAATTTTGGATATCGTAATTGAAATAAAACTTTATAAGTATACAAGAATTGGTGTTAAAGCATCGAATTAATTCGGTATCCAAAATCTGATTTCTTCAGTATTGGTCATCTCTTTACTATTATATTCCTAAAGTAGTTTTTACTTAAATTTTGACATTCACCTGAACTTTACATTACTATTTATAAATAATTTACAGAAAATAATTTACTTTTGTATGAAAAATGAAAACTTGTATAACTTGTAGCCTTCTACACGACCGAACAAAAATAAATTCTGTATCAACTATCAATAAGGACTAAATGTACACACAAATCCCCACTATTATATAAGTGCAGTAAATCAACAGACGAAGCAAACTGAATTGTTGTCATGAGATTGACTGAAATAACAATTATCAAAGGAATTTCTATAAAGAATCATCTTCACACCATTGATATGTATATGTTCATATGATCTTTTTTGTGGAACAATATTACAAATCAATAGGTAGTTAAATATTCGAAAATAAATGTTATTAACTAAATTAAGAAAATGACTGAACCTCATTTTTATTAAAAAAAATCTTTTTTCATACTCTATGGTAAGGTGTTTTTCTATAAATATTATAGACAAACCTGCTAATAAATATACATGCTAGAATATTCTCATTATAGTATTTTGTCTTATATTGTATGTAGATTTTCATGTCCATTTTGCCCATTTCTAGTAAAAATAACAGTCAGTATAGGTCTGTAAAACAAGCATACATGGACCTAAATAAAAAATGAGTGCATTAATAGATATAAATATAACGGAAATCAGTTTGGCATCAATGAATACACGTGATATTTAAGGCAACACAATATTTGAAAATTCTACACAATTTTATGCAACTTTTACTGTTCAGTTACAGCAGCTTTTACTATTCATGTTTATTTTATTTTAAAAATAAGCTACACATTCTTCAAAGCATAGTCATGTTCATTGTCCATTTGATAAGGAAATCTCAATTTTGTAAATGCTTTTGGAACCGCGGTATATATCATGTCATACTGAAACTCGTACCTGCAATGTTTAAAGTCACTCTCAATGTTTAACATGCTTTGTCTGTCGTCAGCATTTATCATACAGTCATTATCAGGCACATTTTATTTACAAATCGTAACGAGATTCCTTTATGCAAGATTTGATGAATTCGTACCTACTCCACCATTTACCTATCGTGCCTACATAGCTTAAAGCACGTTTAACTCGTTCTGTCATAGAAACACAATAAGGCGAACTATATTTCTTGACGCTTATAAAATCTTTGTTTAAATCAATAGTGTAATGCTTTTCTCGAACAATAAAATCATAATCATCATAAGCAACCTTTTCAATTTGAAACTTTCGTCCAATTCCGCCATCTAATGATTCAACATTAACAAGAATTCCATCAGTCTTGTAATAGATAACATCACCTTCCTGTAGCTCGTCTGCAAGATGAATCTCCATTTCTTTCATTCTCATAGAACGTGAACTGGGCTTTATCAACGACGAGTAATCTGCCTTATTTGTAATTGGCTTTACTTTTGCCCAATAACAGAGATGTTCAGATCTGTTGCTAGTGCTCCATTTCTTTTCCCCTATTCTCTTATTAGCCCGACTTATTGCCTCCTCCGTAGAAAATATACCACCATTGTAGTCTACACGATACAAACTGTCGCGCTTAAGATCTACAGCAATCTGCTCTCTAACTATTTTACGTGTTGTAAAAGTAAAAATACTTGGAAGACGATAATGAATACATTTGATAGAGCCTCTTCTGGTATCATTGTCATCGACCTGAACATCTGTTACGAGAACCTGATGTTCAAATAAAATGTATGATATTGATACTACGTCACCTGCATTTAACTCCTTCAAAGAGTTAATTGGATACTTCCCCTTTGAAATGATTGTAGCAATGTCTTGTCTAGGAACCTATAATTGAAGTTAACGAACACAGATATACAGCTTATGTTTATATAATGATATACGTGTTAGATATGCCTTGATTTCCACCATTATACATTTTAAAAATAATTCATTTCTAAGCGTTCTCACTTTAAAGGTGCATGTTAGGGTAACATGTAGACATATAGTAGATTAAAAACTACATAACTTAATAAATTCAAACTTTGAATGATCATAAATTTGATATTCAATATATTTTAAGATAAAATAGAAATGTATCCATAGGACGCATGTGTCCCCACTTTCAACTGTCTACTGTGATTCAGCAGGACAGTATGACAGAGGGACCGGTAAAAGATTTTATTTGCTGACCAAGAGTCCTGTAACGTTTCATGACTCTTTGTTTAATGCAAGACATAAGTGGAAAATTGCAAATATTTTATTTAGTCAAGGACAATATCTCTTCAAAAACTGCATTAATTAACAAGCAACTCCAACGTGAATAACTTCACATGCTAACCGACAGTTATGTTATGTTTCATGACTTAAGGTCGAATACTTATGGGGCCGCGTGAGACACAAGATGAAAATTCAAAAATATATACTTAGTCAAGGGCAATAACTCAATAACAAAACTGAATAAATTCACACACAAAACCAAGTTGTACAACTTAACATGCACGCCAACATTCCTGTATAGTTTGATGATTCTAACTCAATCATGTTACACATGACACAACATTTTGGAACATATTTACTAAGTCATGATAATTTACTCAACAAATTCTGATTAAACATACATGTATAAGCAGATGAAAAACACCAGGTGCACAACTTCACATGATGAACAACATTTCTGGTAAGGTTCATGACTGTAGTAAATTATTTTTTGCACAACGCACAACACAAGTCAGAAAATGCAAAGTATCGGTAAGTAAAAGGCAATAACTCTACCAATACTGAAAAAATGCATGAGTAAACCTAAAGGTTGTGCACAACTACACTTGCTGACTAACATTTCAGTAAAGTTTCATGACAGGTCAAATAATGTTTGAGCTACGTACGAAACAACTTGAAAAAATGCAATTTTTAACTAGGACGAGGGCAATAATGAATAAATCCACACGCAAAAACCCTAGGTGCACAACTTTACAAGCTGATCATGACTTTCAGTCGTATTCTTTTTGGGGAACGCATGACACAAATTGAAAATGCAATCTTTTTAATAAGTCAAGAGCAATATGACTCGTAGCAAATACTGAATAAATCGAAAAACGAAACCCCAGGTGCAAAGCTTCTCATGCTGATCAACATTCATGTACATTTATTTGCTAAAGCAATTTAAAAGTGACATAACATGAGAACGCACACACGAACGGACGGACATGAGTAAATCTAAATACCCCCACCCCTATAGTAGGGATACAAAAATGTGGTACGACGACCACGTTTACTTTGTTTTAAAAAGTTTAGAAATCAAATTTCTATTTAATCATTGTTTCCGTTTTCAGTTCAAGTACGGAGACTGAACACACAATTAAATTGTTACAACTTTAAGTAAAGAAGAAAAAACGGCTCATTACCAATTTTTGAATGTATGCATAATAACTTGTCGTCAGCTACATATAATGTAGAAAAAAGAGCTGACCATGATTGTCAATTATTTGCCTATGAATAATGGCTAGATTTTCAAATTCAAGGGCTGATAACTAGAATTGAGCTTGTACACCCCACATTTATTTTCGATTATCTGTTTCTGTATTTATATTCTAAAATTTCGCAAAGTTTAAATTAATTCTTATACGTAGTATTCAGTCTTCCATATGTCTACGCCTTTAAAAAATAACTAGTATTCTGCATGTATTTTGCATGTACCAATGCAATAGAAAATAATCAATACTTATTTAAAGTAAGATAAATGCGGAAGCATTGCGATGGTCGTATAACAGAATAGGAGCCAGACAAATTGCATAAATATGTTTTCAATACTTACCCGTACATACAATTTTTCATAAAAACAATGAAATGTTGCAAGACGTAAATTTTAATATATTTATAAAGACAACACATGACTTGAATTGTAGGTGGTCGTTTTCTATTTAAAAATGTAACATGTGTTTTGCATATACTAATTTTAAATATACTATAACTCTCTTTATAAGTCATTATTTTCATACCTCATCATCAGCGCTACATCCCGTGGCTCCGTCTGTTACCTTGTCAGCTTGAATGTGCTCGTACAAATTTGGCATTTCATCTTTCATTTCCATTGCATTTTCACTATTTTTGGGTTTACATGAATTTGACCCGTCGTCTTTCTCCTCTGCAAAAATAATATTTAAATGATTTTAAAATAAACCTTAGATAGCACTTTTCCAATACTCGAAACTACACGTTTAAACAACTGTTTAAAAATGTGTCCAGTGTTTTATATTATACCATGTAATATACAGGTAAAAGGCACATTTTAAGCATTTATTAGGATTTTACAAACTACAAAACATGGTAAATGCATATTTATATACACATGTTTTAATATCAAATAGGGTCTCTCACGGGTACAAATAAAAAGCATAAATCCCACCTAAAAGTAAATGTTTGTTAGTTCCTATATCAGCGCTTAACTGAATGTTGTATGTGTCATTTAACTCTCTCGAAAGGACATCGGCTAGTTTATTTACATCAGCTGTGCTTTTGACCGCATTTGCATCGAAACATCTGTAGACCTCATTTAAACTGGACACTGTGGCACATGATACTTTGATAGGAACGTAACATCCCTGTGTTTTAACTTCTAGAAACGATAAAAAACCAAACTTTGCATCAAAATCAAGGAAGAAAACAGTATCATAAGATATAACATATAAGTGAGTCAAATATGTACAAGAAATAATAATGCAATTAATAATAATAATAATAATAAGTAATAAATGCTTCTAAATGACAATCCTTTATTTAGCAATTTTTAAGTCGAAGTTTATTTATATTGATTGCTATACTCGTTTTCATCTCTAGGAAAATAGATATATTGCAAAATTCTTTTACTCTACATTACATTTGATCTGCCATTTCAATTGCGGAAAAACAAAGCTTTTATATTCTTTTACAAATCAAGATAGATAACTAATCGTTTACTTACGTCTGGGGATGTATTTGTTCAATGACAACGGTAATGAATTTGGAGTTAAAGGATGGAATGCTACCAAATGTAAGAATGTATACAATGTCAAGCTTTACCTGATATTTCTTGTAGTGCTACGATGCTTGTTGGCGAAACAGTTGCAAGTATAATAAACTCATCACTCAAATAAAAACTCAGACTCTGAGCCAAATCAAACATCTGTTCTTTTAAAGTGTTGCTTTCAAAATAGTCTAGCAGACTTAAAATGCCGCAATATGAGGTACATGTAAAAGTAAGTAGAATGCAGCTTCTTTCACTCGACAAAAGTGTTGCCCCATCAATGTTACGAATGTGGTCCAAAATTTTGTCAACAGCATCAGTGATTTCTTCATCTTCGTTTGAATAATTTGTCAATTCCAGGGCCTTTGATATAGTACAATTGACAATTTCTTCTGCTTTTACTGACATTTCTTTCGATGAACCCTTGATGTGCATCTTAAAAACGATTGCTGAAACAGTAAATAAATTGTAGCGGATCCTTAGAAACATTCTGAACCTTTTCGGAGTGTACACATATTTTGTATAAACACATTGGATCCTCTGATCGACTTAAAAAATACATGTATTAGAAATTGCCATTTGCTTATTGCAAAAATCATTCTTGTAACATAATGATGAGTATGAAATAACAGTAATAAATGTTATTATTTTAGATTATTTGCTCAAGTGTCACATTGCCTGTAGAATATATCGTAGTGTTTTCTACCATTTGGTTATTAAAAACAATTTTACGTCTTTTTAAAATATTTCTATAAATACAGATTAAAATACGATTATGAAGTATTGTATAATTAATTTGCCTTACTTTTCTCCTCTCCAAATGGTATTCCCTCTTCTCTCATTTGCTTCAATGACTCTTTCAGTTTATCTACATTTTCTACCAAAAATAAAATTTCATTTTTCATAACTAAAATTATACAAAGTTTGCAGTAGGTGAAATTTCTGCATAACAGGACAAGTTATACGCAATATCTGTGGGTAGTAAATTCGCTTCGCGAGGATGAATCACATTATTTGTACGTGCAATTTTATAACAGTTAACAGAAATCTGGAGGCGTTCTGCTCAAATGGTTATTTTCAAGCATTAATAGTATTTTACTGAAGAAGGAACTATAAACAAGCATTTCTGTTTCCATTTTAAGATTGTTTATTTTACCGGTATTTCAGAAGACTTCTAAAAAGACCATTTACATACAGGGGAATCATTGCGTATATCTTTTATGTATAATCATAATATTTTAAGCATGATGCACAAGAAAATGTAAAGCTTCGTCCAAACTTATCCTTCTATCTGTTAGATTTTGATTGGCAACTATTTCAATAAATATTTTACCTTTGTATTCATCTGATAATGTTTTCAATCCCCTTACGTTTTCCACTATTTCTTTTAAACATTCGCCTGTTTCTTCAAGATCTTCATTCTCGCTTATATGATTAACTTTCTCTGTTAGACGTGATTGGATTTCCGTCGTTTGTTTAGCTGCTAGCGAAGTTAGGTTCATGACCAAAGCAGTCCATTGTCTGATAAAAGTCTTATTCGATGTAAATGCGACCTCTGTATAGCGCCTTCTCCAGCAAATAAGTTCTTTTACAGCACTAACTTCACTCTCGTCCAGTTCGCTTGGGAATAAATGTATTATTAGAGTTCCTAAATGTAAGATATCCAAATTATCCACTTGAATACTCCCATTTCTTACCCCGTGAGACAGTAGATCTTCTAAATTTCTATGAAATTCATTCTCAAGAAAATTTCTTGTTTGTTTGAGCATATTCCATATTTCTTTGTCCTGGTATGTTCTCGTTTCTCGTTGCCATATACCGACAAGTACCATTCTGCCGCCTTCTACAAGCAGACTGAAGTATTTTCTATGGTCTTGTTGAACATACTGAAGTTTGTCGTATAATTCTAAAAAATGAAGAAAAGATAAACTGCTAATATTATATCGACATTCTATCATGTCTTGATTAAGCTATTTAAAGTAACAAAGAAATGATGCGCCTTTATACAGGAATATAACGGTTAATTGGGGGAACATGTAAGTTTTACACAAATCCAATTTATCGTTAAGTAGATTCTTTGAGTCTCTCTCTCTCTTTTTTTTTACCGGGTTTCAAGTTGCACCAATACTGCAAATGTCATTTGGCAACTTTCCAGCAATGTTGGTGGGGGGAGGAAGAGATGCAATTTGCATGAAGTCTATGATCATAACCACTCGGCTAAACAAATTTTTTAATCATTTATTAACTATTGTTAAGACCGTGATTTTTATGAGAGGTCATTAAATGAAATAGAAAGCCACTGAGAAGAGTACATCAAATACGGTGTTGAAATTGATATTGATATATTGAAAATATACCTTTAGTCTTTTTTGCCATATCCGCTACCTACAACATATGAAAAGCAGTTGTTTATTACAGACTCAATGTTTAAGACATTATTAAAAATGAACAACGCATAAGTCCGGCTGTGAAAAAAGATATACTTTATAATAACAATTACAATGTCAGAAACATTTACAAATATCTGGTAAAAAAGTGATCCATCGGAAGCATTAAAAACAGGAAAATTTCATGAAAATAACCGACTCGGCTTGATTGAGTCTGACATGATAGATAATGTTATCTTTAATTCTACTGGTTATGTTGGTGAGTTGATCGCGCATGGTAAATCTAGCTATTTACTTTTTACAATATTCGATATTTTGTTGATCGTTTAAATTATTTTCTAGTAAAAGGTGAAAAATGACAAAGGTCAAGAAAAAGAATAATGCCATTCAAAAATATATGTTATATATTGTTTCTGTAGGCTTATGTCATGGAGTCAACGGTGGCCTATGCGGAAAATTGACAACATCTTGAAAATTGTATAAGAACTTGACAATTTAAAACAACAAATAACACATTTTAAAGTATTTGAATCAATAAGATTTTATATTTGTGGAAGTGTATCTATGAACAAATGACTAAATGGGTTGGGAAGAAATCATAATTAAAAGTTTTCACAAACAGTACTTGCCTGTTCTTGTAGTATGTTTATTTCAGCATACCACATTTGTACAGTTTCTAAAGCTTTTTGGGCGTCTACCGTTGTTTGCAGTGATCGTGTTGTATACGTAGAGAATTTTGTTTCATATGAAGCTTTCTCTTTTAAATCAACAGCCTCAACAATTCTTAATAGCAAGCTTTCTGTCTGTTGCCAAAGATCTGTGAATTCCGTGTTTGACAGTTGTGCTTTTACATGGTGTCCAACTATTTCGTTTCTTATTCTCTTCAGCCTTAGCAAATCTGCGCCGATCGAGAAGTCGTCTGAAGCTGGAGGGAAAGTGCCCCAACCGTTAATGGGCGCCTTAATTTTATCTTCAAAGATGTTACTTAGCAGCGTTATCAGCAACGTCAAGTCAAATTCACGGGGATTTGGATAAGGTAATGTCAAAATTCTATACTGACGAGGTTTTAATATGTTTCGTCTTTTCATGTAGTCGAGCTTTTCTCTTACACCCGGTTCAGAAAAAAAGGCAGAAACTTTTTCTTCAGGTTTTAGATGAAAGAACAAAAGGAGCATCACTTCAGTTCCAAGGTCAATCACCATGGAAATAAGGCGCAGATAGTTTGATGAGTTCTCTAAATTGTCAGGCATTATAGCCGTTTCCTGTGTCACAAAAATGTAAAGGAGATATTGGATTACTATCAGCAGGTACATTAAATACCTGAAACAATTTAAATCGCTGTATACAAAATTAAATCAAATGCTATGGAACAAAATTCGCTTTACTTTAGTACATTAGAGAGAAGTTTTACTTCTAAAGGAGTAAAAATTTAACATGTTTGTATATAGATGTATACCAATTCAATTATCTGATTTTAATGTGACTTGATGAAAGATATACTAAAATAAAAAGTCTGTTCTAAACCTGAGTATCATACGATTTGAAACAACATGTTCGTATACACTGGTTCTTGTAAGTGAACATACCCCTATGAATAACCTTTCATTGGTGTTAAAGTAGACAAACTTTCATATACTTTGCACAATGTAGACTATTTATTCAATAAGGATATATATTTTTGTGATCAATAATCCCAAGAGCACACATTCAAAAATATATAAAGATATAGAAAGATTATATCGTGTACAGTATACAGTATTTCTGAGTACAGTAAACTTATTGGGACATTCAAAATATGTGCCATATATCCGGAGTTCCTTGTAAGCATATAGGGAATTAGTTTTTTGTATCAGGAGTTTTTATAGCGAACAGTTTACATATAACGAACCCATTGTTAACCATCGTCAGTCATTTTGAAGAGCATTTGATTAAGAAAAAAGAGTCATATATTTCTTTTTAGACACAATATCCGAGAGCATACTTTTGGAATTTGAACATCCTTTGCTATTTCATTTTTAGTTTTTCTACCTTTCTCAATTTCTCATAAAATATCATATTTTGTTTTTTAACTTTACTCGAGCAAATCTATTAAAGAAATGAAATAATAGAATAAAAGGAAAAACCGTTTTATCCTCATGCTAAAATATCCTAAATTGAAAACTGTTATGTACTGATATACAAATTCATTTTCAAATATGTATTGAAGTACAGACATTAATAAACGGTACATTCGGCCAGGTTAAATTCGTGCCAATGAAAATAAGATTTGAAATGCAGGATCTATTGGCGGAGAATTCGTTATAAAAAAGTAATTATCTGTACTTTTTACTAAAATTGGACTAAGAAATGAGTTCCTTATAAGCAATAATTCCTTATAACCGTGTTCGCTATAACTGTATTTTTATATCAAATAAAGTAGGGCAAAATTCGGGCCAAAATTAATAGTTCCTTATAACAGGAAGTTCGCTATAACCGTGATCGCTATAAGTGAAGTTTACTGTAATACTAAAAAAATTACTTTGCATTCCACTTATTCCTGGATTAGTCCATTTCATTGTTAACAAAACTGTAAAATGTATCTCACCTAGTTTGGTTTATCTTAAAAATCGTTCAACACGACATTACAGTTGAATTTGTGGTATTTTAGTTCTTTCACTTTAGCTATTTTTACTTGGGTGGTTTCAGTATTCTTTTCTTGAATACCGTATAATCACCCTTAGGTTATGTTGCCCTTATGTTTGACATCTTATCTGTTATATGCAGGCTTCATAAGCTCTGATGCCCTTTCAAAATTCCATTCTGTTTAAGTTCCGCTTATTGTTTTCTTGTTTAGGGCACAGGCATTTTTTTCACTTAGGGGCTATGTCATACGCCGCTTTTCGTGGAATGGCACTAACGTGTTACATTGAAGGCTCCATGATCACCGCTATATGATGTTTATATTTCATTAATATACCCTTACATGTTTAAATGTTGATTTCTACTTGCCAGTGAAAGGGGACATGGGCTTGCAATTACCACAATAATCCATGACCAGAGTCAATCAAACAAAAAGTTAATTCGGTTCCATCGGCTTTTAACGCAAATATTTTTATTGTTAGTTTATTTATATGCCATATAAAATTAATGTATACAGAGTATAGTCTGGTTTTATTGACGTGTAAATTATGAATACATTATAGCACTCATTTAAATATTGGATCCAACTTCGGTTCTGTATAGTTTACGAGAATAAATATTGAGTATATAGCTAATGTTTTGAAAGGCAACACAATCTTAATGCATATGTCACTGTTGTTTTAGACCTACTCTTTTGTTATTTTTGCAATTTTTGTCTCGGTTTGTATTGTGTTTACGGCATTGAAATGACATGCATTTATTGTACTTTGAATGAATTTTAAATATTAATTCTTAAACCATGTTATTTAAAAAGAGTATAGACGTTACCAAAAAAATTCAAAACACATTAAAACAAAACGAACAAGATAAAATAATCACAGCTTCGATAATGTTGAGAATATAAATATGGACATTTGCGGTCTCGATCTTTTAACCATATGGCACTATAACGCTCAGTATAATAATTTCATAGACACAAATTAACTTAATCACATCTCACGAAAGTTATTGAAAGTCGTCGAAGAAATATATATTGTGTGCAGTTCCGTATAATCAGGTTTATAAAATAAAACAATTTAAGGGTATAAATGTTTACATTACAATCAAGAATATAATATGTTTTCATAAGTTTTCCAGCATTATCACTTTAAACGCGCTTCCCCACAACTTTTTGTAAATAACACGTGCATATAAGTGGTGTCCCTTTGTTTTGAGTTTACTAATGAGATAATACCTCCATCAAACAAACAACAATAAGTAATAGAAAGAGCATCGAAACACGAGGCTATCTGATTTATACGAGGGGGCGTAGCCCCCGAGTATTAATCAGATTGCCGAGTGTTTTGATGTACTTTCTCTTTTATATCATAGTCAAACATAAAAACTCGTTTCCTGTTGTCATGAAAAGTTACCAATGAACGAGCATCTAAATATGAGATTTCTATCGCTTTCCCTTTCTCTGCCGTCACAATAAGTAAACCAAAAATGAGCCAATTAATGGACATGCTCTGGAGTACGGGTAACTAATACCTGCTCTCCAGTTAACGCACGTGCATGTATATGTAAACGATTTATCTCGGACAAATTTTCAACAGAAAGGTCCCCAAACTATAATACAATGATAATTTTTATGATCTGTTACAATTCATCTGAACTTTAAAAAAAAGTCTGTGTTTTGTATGCATTTTCAACTTTCTGGTAATGGAGAGTTACATCAGAATGCTGTCTTCTTATATATAAATTGCTTATAGGTAAAGTTAAAAACATTTGTCAAATTCGTATGCCTTAATCTTGTCTCTCAGGTATAGGTGAACAAATAAATACAGAAACCTAATTGTTATTTAAGTTTCAGTTTCAAGTTCATTTATTGGCAATTAGCAATACATTTGCCTTTTGCCATTTACAAACAAAAAACTTATGGCAACGACTATTATATAGAACAGTACACCAGCGACTTAATAATGTGAAATTCGTGGTCACTATTATTGCACGATTGTGTCTCCGCCAAAACGTGAAATATTGTTTCCCAGGAAGTTTCTAGGAATACAGTTTTACTAAGATATATTCAAACATAGAATGAGTTTTTATTCAATGACGTTTTCTACCTTCGGGAAAATTCATTTTGCTGTTGTAATCCTTATAACAGTATGCAGTTGACACTTTGTCTTTTTTAAATCATTATCACAATTTACAAAAGATTGATAATTATTATGCAAGTAAATGAAAAATAATAATTCCTCCCAGTATTGTCTTTGTTAAACTTGATTTATATGTACTTCTTATGCGTTAAAGGTTATATCTAGCATAACGCGTAAATGAATGAAGTGTTCATTATATTTTAAATACTTTAAGAAATAGCTAAATATGAAAAAAAAACATGAACGGTGTATCATTTGAAATGGCTGTATGAACAGAAATTTCACGCATATGACAAGGCAACTATGACAGTGTATGTTTTTTTCTCAAATATATGAAAACATATGCGTCATTTTACATAAAAAAGATTGACTTTGCTAATAGCCAGCCAGTAAATAGCGGTAAAGTGTAACAAGTACGTCACCTTTTTAAAAAATCAGTAAAGCTTAGGCGAATCAATGAACAATATTTTACACAGACTTTTAAATTCCCAGTTACCAAATAATACAAATTTTGACATCTTTAAAGATTACGTTTATACAATCCAATTTTATCAATACTTTTATTAATATAAAAATATGATGTCAAACTTGAAAAAATTATTGCTCAATTATTCGTTTCAGACATTGTTTAGCCTATTTACAATATCATGTCATAAAATATATACCTTATATGAGGTATTTAAACATCATTTCCGACATCAAAATGTTATATGATTTTTTTAGAAAATGTGTTAAGTTATCAAACGATCAAACAAAATGTTCAAAAAGAATATTATTGTTAAAAATAACAAATTTGTCAATCTGCAAAGATGCACCGATTTCAATAATCATTTTCTGATCTTGTATTTTAACATTATAACATCAAATGTGTAAATATAGAATTTAAAAAGTGAAAATGTAGTCCGCGTCTTACAAGAGTCTTACTTGATAACTAATTCCTGTTTGATGTAGATTTCATGATAACATTTGATTATCTTAACATAATTATTGACTATCTTTCTAAATCTAAGCTGCTTTCATCCGAAATTTTGTTTGACAATTTTTGTCAAAGAGACATATTACATTTTTTGGGTGGAGGGGGGGGGAGTCTAATGAAATATGCATGCAACATATTCAATGATTAAACTCTTTTTGGACAACATGTTATATTTTGTTTTTATTCGCTACACAATGTGGTAAAACACCTTTTTATTAATCACCATAATAAATTCGACATAATTCAACATAATAAGCATATGAATCCAGTGACCAAAAATAAATGGTCAGCTGTTTACTATGAAAAATAATTTGGGTTGCTCTGAAAAATAGACTTAAAAAGCTTACCCTAGTTAACTATTTCCTTTAGGGGAAATAAAAGAAATTGACATTGAATTCAACAATATTTGAACCACCGGAAATCACAAACAAAATATGGTTTTATTCCTTGTTACATCAAGTCAAGAATTGAAATGTGTGAAGACTGTATATTTAAAGACTTATATATTGTCTTTTTAAATTAATGTGTCAATGTGTTTTTAAACAAATGAATTCCCTAGGATAATTTAAGAATAAAAACAAAGATCAATATGGGCGAATAAAGAAGAGCGGCATTCAATGAACGCATGCATTCAACGACTACTTTGTTTGAATTTAGATCTTTAGGTGGCAATAAGAATGAACATGCAATAGTCAAGATGTTTATCAATTATCTAATATGTAATCACAGTTCACAATTGTTGAAGTATATATACATGGCGTTTTGATCAGGTCATCACATTGACTTATGTCGATAAGGTGCATGTCTTCACCAGCCCCCCCCCCCCCCCAGCTTTATCAGATACCTCATCAATACATATTGTAATAAAGATAATGGAATTTTTTACCTCTTACCAGTTTGAAGTTATTTAAAAGATAAACTTTGAATCGAATACATTTTTGGATTTTAAAGTCTCTTCTACATTTGACTAAAATATTTGGGACTATTTTCTTAAATATATGACTCTTGGCATATAATACCGCGCGGCATGATCTCGCGAGGATCTTGACAGGTTTTTGTTTCATTTGAAATGTAAAGAAAGAAACGCATATATAAATTGCAAACATGATCAATAGAATACCAAACAATTGTCTCATATTATACAATTTATCAGGCTTGGCACGAAATAAGAAGGGCCTGATATTTTTTGTAATATCAGACACTAGCATGGTATCCTTTATTTTCATATCATGTATATTTCTTGGTATAAATTTCTTAAGTATAAGTTTTATAACGCCTTGATGTATTTCTGTTATATAAATGGTCCGCAGTTCAAGTTTCATTTTACTTAAATAAACCAATTATTATTTATTGTCTGAGTAGCAAAGTACGTGAATTTAATTTAAACAATCCACCTGATGGTGTAAATGAAATATTTCAAGATTTTATTATTATCCCAGAGAAACCTTGAACCTGTTTAAATCGTAATGATCTTCTTATTATTCCAGTCAGATACGTAAATATAGGATATACACTATAAATAGATACAATACTACATGCGTTATAAAGAGTGTCTATTAAAATACTTTTCAAAACTCAAAACGTACATCAGTTTTAGATAGTATTGTAGAAATAATCTAATAACAATAAACTATTAAAGTAGCTAATTTGTGTGTGATGTAATCATGCAGGCAGTTTGTTATTATCTTGACTTTGGATCTACTCAAGTGTCAGAATATTAGTTAAGTTCTTCAGACAGTGACAATTCTTCTCTCTGACAATAAGGTAATGCTTTCTCCATAAGTAACCTTAGTCTTTCTATTTTATAATGAAAACTCAACAACTCAACAAACATGTATTCTCTTCATTCGTTGTTTATTCAAAGAGCTTACATCTTACCGCAACATTTTTGTATCTTTATTTTGAAAATATTTTTACTGGAGATAACTTTTCCAGCACCGTGTCCAACAAAATTTATAAGCATAACAAATAGTTGACTTACATTTCGAATCATTTTAGCAACAGCTTGGAATCACGGGTACAGTTCAAATTAACGTGATCAAATGTATTATCAATTGAACGTTGACAATGTGTAAAATTACGATTGTTATCATGTTTTAATTATTTATCCTTTTTGACGCGCATTGCATTGTCTAACATCGTCACACGAGCATCGTGCGAGTCATCTAGCATCTGAGTGATTAAGGTCATTGACTGTGAATCACTTGACCCTCACAGCAGAGGTGATGAATCTCGTCAGGGACTATGGATTATATCATATGAGAAAGCTATCTAGCTACGTACGGAACATCGGTGGGTCTACGAAGGTGTCCGTTTGTGCCTGAAATAGGAGGCATCTGAGATCTTTCTCCACGAGTAAAGCTAAAAGTCGCCATATGAAAATCAAACTGTAGAGTTCAATTATAAAATTAGAATATTTTGCGAAAATGAACAAGATATGAACAAAGTAATTTATTGACCTACATATAAAATAATCTATAAAGGCTAAGTATTTTAACAGATATATCGAGTTATTGTATTTTTGTTTTGTTCAAAATTACTTCTGATGGAATTTGTATAGTCAAAAGATAATAAATTATTTTTTGTAGGTTATTTGATTATCAATTTCGTAAACCACCTAACCCTTTATTTCATTAGCAATAGTCGTTCATATTGCCTATGACCATAAGATTATTTCTTATTCTTAAAACATCTAGTCTTCAAACGCAGCAAATTACCAGCAGCTTTTACTGTCTGTCGTTGTTCGGCTAATGACAATACATGTACTTCTAAAGCAGTGCCGTTTGCATTGTTCATTTTATAAGGAGATCTTGATAGGAGTAAAACTGATTTCGATATCATTGCATACGATTTATACTATTTATACTATTTGACTCAAATATGCAGTCGAATGTTGAATTATTGAAAAGTCATTCTTACTGTTAACATGCTTACTGTCGTCTACATGTAATCATTTTTTTTATTTACTGTCCAGCAAAACTCCTATCAATATCTTTGGTGGACTATTTAATTAACCCGTATTTGCTTCACGCCAACATAGTTTAAAGTACGTTTATCTCGGTTTGTCATAGAAACACAATGAGGCGAACTATACATCTTGGGGCGTATAACATCTGTTTTTTAAAATAATGGTGAATTCTTTTCTTTTCTTTTCGAACAATACAATCATACTCATCAAAAGCAACCTTATCAACTCGAAACTTTCGTCCAACTCCGCTATCCAAGGATTTAACATTAACAGGAATTCCATCAGATTTGTAACATCTCTTCCCTGCAACTCGTCTGCAAGATGAATTTCCATCTCTTTCATATTCATAGAACCTGAAATGGGCTTCGTCAACGAGGACTTTCTAGTGAGTGATAACTGGCTTTACTTTTGCTCAAAAGCAAAGATGCTAAGACGTATTGTTACCGCTCCTTGTCATTTCCCAAATTGTACTATAAGCCCTACTTATCGCGTATTCTGATGAAAGAAAACGCCAGTGTAGTTTACAGACTGTCACGATTAATATCTATGATAAATTGTTGTTCAATAAATGTTTCGTCTTGTAAAAAGATGTTCATTATTCATTGCTATGGCAGGAAAGTATAATGAATAAATATTTTAATTTTATATTTATCAAGACATATATTTCATTGCTTTTACTTAAGAACGCAAATATATTTTTGCATGCGCTTAATTCAATTAAGCAATGTGATTCTTCAGTCTGCCCAGGAATGATGCGTAGTTTGAACTGTGCTCTGGTAAATTCAATGTGGCCTACTGCCGTGATCCGGAGTGAAAAAAACTACCACCATTTGCTTTCAAAAGAAAATCGTTAAATCATGTTTCAAATCTTACGCCTTCTAGTATGCTTATATATATTATTTGATATATAAACGAATATATCTAGTGTCGATGGTTATTGAGTTGAAAAGGAGAATAATGTCGATGATTATTGAGTTAAAAAAAAGCAGAAATTCTCTCAGTTTGAGTTTTACTTTTACAATGTAATACTATAGCTGAATCGCCTGAAGTGTAACGATGCTTGTTGGTGAAACACTTGCAAGTTTAACAAACGAAAATCGGCAATTTCTTTTGCTTTTCTTGACATTTCTTTTGATAAACGTTCGATATGCATTCTGAGAACCATCACTGAAAAAGTACATAGATTGGAGTAGATCTTTTGTAAACAACATTTTGAATTTATTTTGAGTAAATATTTCCTATTATGTTAATACACCTTCTTACTGCCTTCACTAATAACAATCTATATCTGTATGACATGAGAAATGATAGGAAATTGATCACCCATACTCTTTTAGCACCCATTGAGCGACTCTTAGTAAAATGATAACACTAAAATTAGTCGTTCGCGAGGAGATAAAAATATTATTAAGTTACCTCTAGAGTAAAGCTTTATTGTCTTTTTCGTGTATTGTACTGATTTAATACAAGTTAATCAATAAATGCAAACAATCATGAATTGCGATACTTTTGAAATTTCACAATAAATATAATTTAATTGCATAATAGGTCTGTGTTATTTTTCTCTTCTCCGAATGGTATTCCCTCCACTCATTTGCTTCAATGACTCTTTAAATTTATCTATATCCTCTAAAGAAATGAAATTACGCATATTGAAAGCTGAACGGATCATCAAAGAGGCACGAAGTCAGTTGAATAAAATGAATCTAGATTAATAATAGCTGTCATGTGTTGCGGTTCATATCGGAATATCCGTCCAGATGGGAATCGCCAATTGGGTGGTAATTTTGTGCGACTATTAGCAGGTCTAACATTTTAACAACAGAAACTTTTGTCTGCAATTTTAACATGAGTTGTTATGGGTTTATTGATAAGAATGTAAACACACTGGTGGGTCAGACGAGGCTTTTGAAGTAATTCATTAAAATAGTAGATTGACCTCCCAATAAATCAAGTAACAGACTTTGTTCATTTTGACTACTATTTTGTATGTGCCAAAGAAAATACCACATGAACTTGGATATTATAGACCTGTTAATTTTTGATATTATCGTTAATATTAAGAATTTCAAGTTCCTGTGGAAAAAATTAATATTCTTATCTCTGGCATGCCTACCAAAGTTCATGATGAACAATGTCTTTCGTCTGCCCATTCATAAATGATATACAATTCTGGTAAAAACCAATTAACCATTGAAAAGTTTATAAGAATACTAGTATCTGGTCACCAGATGTCTACTATAGTTCATCTTCACTTGCTGCATTTCTGGCTTGGACGCCCTTCGATGCTTTGCAACAATGCTTTTCTTGTTATTTATTAAAATGCATTTTGAATTATCATGACAACGTGATATGTTGTTATTTTTTGTATATCTATTGACATGGCGATGCACTAAGTTACATGTAAGTTCTGTTAAGAAAATCATTTACTGTTTCTTGAATATTACTAAACGCTGAATTTACTCACTTACATATTTAGGTTGCTAGAACTTAGGAATATATTTATTTACCCATTCCATTTATTATTATCAATTCATAAATAATCTATTTATTTGTTTCTTTGTTTATCTTTTTTTATTTATTTATCATTTTGTAATTTTATTTTATTAAAAGCGTTGGTTTTAGCATTTTAATACCTTCCGTATGAATGTAAATGGACTTATTTAAGTTAAACATAAAACACTTCTCACTTAAACAAATCTGTGCTGATGTCTTTGCTATAGCGAACATTTATCCATAACTTATGAGTGAACGTTATGAACACGAAGTCTAATCGTATCATTGTTTATTAGCTATATAACAAAAAGTAGACCTCAAGCGTTCAATAACTATTAAATAAATTTGAAACAATAAACGTCATAAAGCGTGCCCCATATAATAAGCCAAAGTACTAAGGTATTTAATTTATCTAAAGATTTATGAACATTACACTACTTTAATGACATTCCTATTCAGGTCAAGTTACAACAAATAATAATTTGTGTCTTTATCAATGAGACCACGGTATTTCTTTTGATAATATGTTTGGCAAATCAATTCTGATATATCATATATTGATGTGTTGTTTGTAAGTTATTATTTCTTTGCGTTATTTTCTGAAAAGGAATTTACAAATTACATGCGATTTTTGTAGAATGGATAAAATCATTTTTATTCAGAAAAATGATCCTTTTCATTCACTCATTAACTGAAATAGAATTACAAAAATACAAGTAATGTTTTATCTTTAAGATTAGTTTTTGTTTAGAAGAATAATTAAATGACATTTTATACTGTTCGCATTTTTACTAATAGTTTGATTTAATTCAAAAAAAAGGAAATTTACTCCGTTTTGTAGACGTGATAACAAATGTGACAGTCAAATTTACAATGTAAAAGGGAGATTATACTCACGTAATAGAACATCAAACCTCAACAATTATTTGTTTTAGTGAAGTTAAGTATTTTAATAACCATTATTTACAAGTGTTTATTTAATCAATATTGTGTGATCACGTGTTTGGACACGACAAGACAAGCTTTTAAAAAAGCTATACTAAGTTCTAAAACACATAAAACTTTATATTCTTATATATTATCAACTGAGGCAACTTAAAGCGGAATAATGTGCAAATGATGATTAAGAAATTTACTTACAATTTATTCAAAAATCGATTTTTATGCGATTCTTACCCATTTTGAGTACGGTTTTAATTTGGAAAAAAGTACTTTACGAATGATATAAAATTTTGCACACAAGTTATTTGTTCAGATCTACATCGAACACATGATACATATTTCTTGGATAAAAATGAACGCGACACATAATTATGAAGTAATGCTTCCGGGTAACGAAAAGACAATGTTTGATCTTCTTTGTTTTCAACGATAGATTTGGACGGGGAAAAACAAGAAATGATGGCCTCACGCGTTGATCAAGAGAAACTAGTTCACTTCTTTTGGATGGCAAGATAATGATTCCGCAAATCAGTACTTTCGAAGTAAGTGCAGCAGTGCAGATCAATGCAAAGTTTTTCATTCAAAGTAGATCTTATAATTATGTTTCTTTTGGGGGGATATATATTGAAATGTGTCAAAAGTGAAATATTTTAGGCCTTGGCACATGTTTACAATTTCAAGATATTTAAACGCTACTTATTTATTAAAATTTTAACTTCTCGTTTCATTGAACTTGTAAGTAAAAGCGAATAAGGTTGAGAAAAGAGGCATATAAAATTACGATTCTGCGGTTAAAGAAGATAATTTCAAATTGAATCTTTCGCCGCGTGATTGCTTTATTGTAATGTTACCCGAGTCTTTAGATTTTCAGTCGGTATTAATGAACTTTTAAGAAACCACTCCCAACGAAGAACTAACTATATGTATATACATTAACAATGTCAAGTAGACTAGTGCTCGAGGATATTGCTTTTAATAATATATTTAATTATGTGCGTTATGTGACTTAAAGAATCAATAAATGATTGACGTATGATTTTCTTTTTTGGTACAGCTGAATTAAAGCTTATAAATTTGCGTCATTTTGAGGATTTGATGCCATTAAAGTTTGAGGTTTTTCCACAAGATGTTCGACTACATTTCTTTTTCTGTAAGTCTGAAATAAGTATACATTTGTTTCCATATATGATAAATAAATAATTGAACAACACAAGAAAAGCATTGTCTTTTATATAAACATTTATTGGTTTTTGGTAATAATTCCTGATATTATTCATGTTATATGCAGAATTATTTACATTGATTTGAACATAATTTAATATTCTTAAAGAAAACAAAGCAACACCAGGGGTCAAAACCATCAGCTAAGAGATGCCTTACTCCAGTAATTCTTACAATCACGCAGGGTTAAACAGTGGCTGAATTTCTGATCCCTCAACCCGTAAAAGCAACCCTTTGCCACAAGGGGCCTTACAATTAGTATGTTACAAAGTTTTGTACCCTTTTGAAAACAATTTTTGTTTTTTTTTCAAAAAAATCGAAAAAAGCCCCTTTCCAAAATTAATGAAAATTTTTAAAGATTTTAAAAAAAATTTTTTTTTTTTTATAGTTTTTTTTCCCGAAAACCCAAAAAAAAATTTTTGGGCCCTTTTAAATGAAAATTTTTTATTTTGGAAATGAATGGTTTTTTGATTGCAAAGTGTTTTTAAAAAATTTTTTGAATACATTTGTTTTTTTAAATTTTGATCCCAAACCTATCGCTTTTAATTTTTAAAACCAAAAAGGGGGATTGCTTAAAATTTCCCTTTTTAATAAAAAGGGTTCTTTAAAACAATGTAGGAAAATCTTTGTTTAAAAAAAAAACCCCCAAAAAATATTTTTTTTTATTTTTTTCAAATTCCTTTCTGATTCCAAATTTGTTTCAGGGGAAAACATTTTTTGTTATTTTTTTTTCCTTTTAAAAGGATTTGGTAAGGGGAAAAAATTTATACAAAAAAAATGCATTTTTTTTGCCTTTAAAATGAAAAACCAAAAAAAACCTTTTTTAAAAAAAATTTTTGGGGGCACCGAATAAAGTTGTTTTAAAAAAACTTTTTTAAAATTTTAAAAAAAATGAAAAACCCTGATTTTTGGCTTGGGGAAATTTCCTTTTAAAAAATTGGTTTTAAAAATTTGTTTTGTAAATTTTTTCCAACTAAAATAAAAAAAAAAAAGAAATATTTTAAAAAAAACCCCCAAAGAAAAAATTTTTGAAAAAGGTAACCAAAGTTTTAAAAAAAAAAAAAAAAAAAAAAAGGAAAAAAAAAAAAAAAGTATACATTTGAAATTTTTTAAAAAAACCAGAAAAAAGGGGGGGAAAAAAAAATTTTAATAAAAAAAAAAAAAAAAAAAAAAACAAAAAAAAATTTTTTTTAAACCCCCAAAGTTTTTAAAAAAACCCCAAAATTTTAATAAAAATAGAAAGAAAAGAATAAAAAACCCAAACCAAAAATCTTGCAAAAATTTAAAAAATATTTTAAAATTTTTTAACCAAAAAAAGGAAAATAAAAAATAATTTTTTGGGGCCAAAAAATATTTTTTAGGAAAAACAAACAAAATTTTAATTTTTTAAAAATACAAAAGGCCAAAAGGTTTTTTTTTAAATTTTTAAAAATTAAAGTTTTTAAAAAAAATAAGAAAATTTTTTTAAATTAAAAAAAAAAATTTGCTTTTAAATAATCTAAAATTTTTGAAAAAACACAAATTTTTTTAATAAAAATTTTAAAAAAATCAAAGAAAATTTTTATAATTAAAAACAAAAATAGAAAAATTAAAAAAAAAAAGGGGGGAAAAAAAGGTTTTTAAAAAAAGGGAAAAAGGAACCTGCATTTAAAAGAAAACAAAATAATTCTTAGATTAGTACTACTTTTCTGCAGACGTTTTTCCTTACACTGCTGAAAAATACAGTTTATTCATGGATCCAAGAAGCCTTTTGGGCATAGAAAGAGTGATTTTAGATGATAAAGATTATATTTATAAGACTTCTAACTAAATATAAAGGCATTTTGCATTGATATGAAAATAAAATAATTCTTTGAATAGTGCTACCTCATCTGCAGCTTGGTTTTTATACACTCTCGTCATCTGTATTTTATCCATGAATCCCAGATGCATTTTTGGCTCACAAATGTGCATATGGTTTAGATCCTATATACAGGAATTCCAACTGAATGTAAAGGCATCTTGTATTAAGATGAAAATAAAATACTTCTTGAAAAAGTGCTACTTGATCTACAGTTTGTTTTAAATTTTTGACAACTGTATTTTATTCTTGAATCCCATATGACTTTTGAGCTCAGAATTCCTGCAATAGTGCTTCTTGATATGCAGAAAGCCTTATACACTGTTGACAACTGTATTTTTGCATTAAACCCCAGAAGCCTTTTGGGCATAGAAAAGATGTATTTAGATCGTTAAGATCGTACTTAGTTTAAGGACTTTCAACTAAATTAGACTTTAAAAGAAGACATCTTGCAATTACATAAACACAAAATAACTTGGAATAGTGCTTCTTGAACTGTAGAAAGGTTTTTAAACTGTTGACAGGAATATTTTGAGCATGACTCCAAGTAGCCTTACAGGCATAGAAAAATATGCATTTAGATGGCCAGGATTCTATTTATAGGACTTCCAACTAAATGTAAATGCATCTTGCATTTAAATGGAAAACAAAATACTTCTTGGAAGTTTTGTTACTTGATGTACAGCTTGTATTTATACACTGTTGACAATTGTGTTTTATTTTATGAATACCAGAAGCCTTATGGGCTCATTAATAATGCATTTAATGGTTAGGATTCTATTTATAGGACTTCCAAGTAACCTAAAAGGCCTCTTGCATTTAAATTAAAGCAGAATGATACCTGGAATAATGCTACTTGATATGCAGAAGGTTTTTTACAATGTTGACAACTGTAATTTTTTCATGAATCGCAAAAGCCTTTTGGGCATAGAAAAGAAGCAGTTAGATGGTTAAGATCCTACTTTAAGGACTTTCAACTAAATTTAACAACATCTTGCTATTACATAAAGACAAAATACTTCTTAGAATAGTGCTTCTTAAACTGTAGAAGGATTTTTAAGCTGTTGACAGGTAGATCACAGCATAGACAAAACGCATTTAGATGGTTAAGATTCTGCTCAGAAAACGTGCTTTTAGATGGTGTAGATGCTACATAAAGGATTTCCAACTATACTTTAAGGCACCTGCATTTAATAGAAAACAAAAATAATACTTAGAATTGTGTTACTTGATCTGAAAAAGATTTTTCACACACTGTTGACAGTTGTATTTTATTCATTAAATCAAAAAAAGCCCGTTTTGACATAGGAAATAGTGCTTTTATGATGAATAATATCCAATTTTTATTGGGACATCAGCTAAACGAAAAAGAAAATTAAGAAATAAAATTAAGGGCAAAAAGGGAAGATACTTACTTTGCTTTTAGATGGTTTTATCCCATATTATAGAACTTCCAATTAAACCTAAAGGCATTGCATTAAAAAAGGAAATAAATTGAATTCTTGGAAAAAAGTGCTACATGTTCGCAGAATGAATGCTTTTTACGCTGTTGAACAAACTGATTTTATTCATGAATCCCAGTAGTATTTGGCATAAGAAAAGGTGCATTTGGATGGTTTAGATCGTACATATAAGTCTTCCAGCTAACCTTAAAGGCATCTTGCATTTAAATTGCATTTTTATACACTATTGACAACTGTATTTCATTCATGAATCCTAGAAGACTTTTGGGCCTATAAAAGGTGCTTTTCGATGATGAAGATTCTATTTATAGGACTTCCAACTTAACGTAAATCCCAGAAGCCTTGAAAAGGTGCTCTTTCTATAGGATTATTATATAGATTCTATTTATAGTACGTCCAATTAAACTTAAAGGCATCTTGCATCAAAATGAAAAACAAAATACGTCTAAGAATAGTGCTTTTTGATCTACAGCTTGTTTTTACACTATTGACAATTGTATTTTATTCATAAATCCCAGAGGCCGTTTGGGCTTAGAAAATTTGCATTTAGATTGTAAAGATTCTATTTAAAGGATTTTCAACTAAACGAAAATCCCAGAAGCCTTTTGGGTCAAGAAAATGTGCTTTTAGATTGTTAAGGTTCTTTTTATAGGATATCCAACTAAACTTAAAGGTATCTTGCATTTACAGAAAAAACAAAATACTTCTTAGAATACTGCTGCTTGATCTACAGCTTGTTCCTTTTTTACAATGTTGACAACTGTATTCTATTCATGAATCTCATATGCCTTTTGGGTATAGAAAATGTGTATTTAGATGGTTAAGATCCTATTTACATGACTTCCAGATAAACTTAAGAAGGCATCTTACATTTAAATGAAACCAAAATAAATCTTGGAATAGTGCTTCTTGATCTGCAGATTTATTTTCTTCATCTTCACATTTTATTCATAACCCCAGAAACCTATTGGGCCTAGAAAAGGTGCTTTTACTTGATTATGTGTTATTTATAGGACGTCCAACTAAACTTAAAGGCATCTTGCATTTACCTGAAAACAAACTTATTCTTTGAAAAGTGTTTTATTATCTACAAAAGGTTTTTATTACACTGTCGACAACTGTATTTCATTAATGAATCCTAGAAGCATATTTGGCATTGAAAAGATGCACTTAGAATGGTTAAGATTCTATTTATATGACTTCAAACTAAACTTAAAGGCATCTTGCAATTAAATGAAAACAAAATGCTTCTTGGATAAGTGCTTCTTGATCTGCAGAAGGTTTTTTATACTGTTGCCAACTGTATAATATTCATGACTCTCAGACGCCTTTTGAGCATAGAAAATATTTCTATTATTTATAAACCGATTTTATTATTGTTTAAAACCAGTATACGTACAAACAAATTTACCTTAACCGTATAAGAGTATATCTTCTTAGTCGTCTTGTGGCAAAATCTTGGTAACGTGGCATGAACCAAAAAAGAACTCAAAAAGGAACTTTAAATGAAATAGTAATGTTCTTTTGATTACAAATGTCCCCGCCTTGGTGGTCTCTTAGTATTAAAATGGTAATTAATTTATAATTATTTTTTGGACAAGTTTTAAAGAATGGGGCTCTTTTTAATTTAAAAATTTTTTTTTATACTAAAACAAATTTGCATTTGGGGTTGCCCCGCCGTTTTGGGGTGCTTTTTTTTCCTTTGGTAGCTAAAATTAAAAATCTTATTATTATTATGTTTTAAAAATTTAATATCATTTTATTTTTATTTAGTATGAGAATTTGACATTAAATTTTTTTTCCAAAAATAAACCTTTGTTTTATTTGGAAAAGTCACACTTTACTGTCATTTGACTTTTTCATTTCTTTTGAATTGATGACTGCATTTCTGGTGGAACTCTTTTCAACGATATTGTTTTAAAGCGCGTCTTTCTTGAATAAATGTTACATGGATAAACTTTAATTTTTTAAAAGATGTGTTACAGGAATAACATGCATAGTGGAACATTTACACTTTTTACCTTTTAAATGATGATGTATGCATGTATATGCGCAACAAAATAATAAAATGAAGATTATGTTTAATTGTCTGTACGGTTAACACAATTTCTATATTCCAGTTTCACTAGATGCTGGTCGCCCAGCGATTGGCCAGAACGCGCTTAGTGGACAAGTCTTCAGCAGGCCTAACATAAGGACCGGTAATAGCACTTATTTTTTCTAGATGATTTTAATCCTATAAAGAAGACTTCAAACTAAACTTGAACTTATTTTAAGAGAATCTATCGGCTTCATTTTATTCGGATTTTATAGATCATATTTTGGGATAAATAAAACAGACAATTTATTTCCTTTAGTTGTTGTAAATCAATTAGAATTTAAATAACATATAGTTTAGCTGTTGATGTAGAACTGTAGAACAAAATAAAATTTACTTCCGGTATGACTGTACGTCAAAGGGACAGTAACTAGTTTGAATTAAATCAAAATTGAATTTATCTCACCTCCCTTTACTGAATACATGTTCTACAACCAAATAAGTCATGCCAAGTCATGTTCTTCCATAAACATTTAAAATGCAAAGAAAAATGTCATTAATTATAAAAGCGTTGGAATATCTAAATAATGTCGATTAGACTATACTTTGTTTGCGTTTCATAAACAACTTTCAATTTTAGATCTACCATTTCAGAAATGACATGTCTCTTCTTTTTTTTCTTTTTTTTTTTGGTAAAAATTTAATTTTCGGTAGAGAAGGACATTGCTTCATCACATCTCACCTATCAATCAACATTGTTTTCAGAGAGATATATAAGTATTTTGCCAACTAACACAACTACCACAATCTATTATGATGCAATGGGAACTGTGTGTCTTCATAAAGCCCAGCACAAGATTGTTACGTCCGGTATGATGCAATTTTCTGATTTGGCGATGTTATTGATAATTTTTCAAGAAGTTAATCTCTCTTATTTCTTTTTGATTTTAAAATTGTTTTATTTATATGCAAACTAGAAAAATATTCCCTAACATTTAAGCCAGAAACTGTACATGATTCAATTCTTCCAAATCATCGTCGCAATTATTTTGAAACAACGTGCGCTTTAGCAAAGAATTTGTGCGGAAACTTCGATCATTAAATTTGCATGAAATCGAGATATTGGAAATGCATTTGAAACTAAATACGTATTATTAAGTGAAATATGTGTAACTATTGTTATGTTAATAATTATATGCTCTTGTTAGTTTTTTGCCATAACAGACATACATCTTAATTACTAGCATTTTGGAATATCTGACGAGCTTTTTCTTTTCAGAAGATACGTTTTTTAAGTTACATTTCGTTAACACTATCAAAGAATAAGCTCTAATAGTTTTAATCATCCTAATGAACATTCTTTACGAGACTTAATCTTTATTTTTTCAGGTCAGACATTAAGCCAACAGATAGAATATGACGTATATTATTATGGATCACTTATGCAGTTTGAGCATTTGAGGGAAATGTCGGTATAATAGTTGAATGATATTTTAAATGAAATATTTGTACCAGTAAAATATCAAAATATTCATGGTTTACCTTATTTTATAAAGTGTAATTCTATTTAATGATCGGTGTTTGTACAATAATTATAATAATGTAATTTTAGCTACATATATTGTCACGAGTCTTAAATCTTGGTTCCAAAAAAAAAAAAAAAATAGTTTGAACTTAAAAATTGTTAATTATGCAAATGTAACTATATAGTAAATAACAGCACTCTTTATAGATTTGTATGACTAACTTTTATTCAACCTTCGGGGTTTCAAAACTATTCTATTAAAACAATAGCAGACTCAATTACTTCTTTAATTAAAGATATTACTAGTATAGTTGACGATGCATTTCTTTTCGTTTTAAGTGTTTCTTGCTTTTAAATTTCTGATATAAGTGTATACCCGGTACAGATAACTAACGTTACGTTAATGTCTCTGGCATTTAAAAACTATGATTTTAATCCGGAACAAAAAGTTCATTTGTTAAAGCTTTTAATGTCCTTCATGACACCAGCATGGAGTTCTTAGACACGGAACTTAAAAATTCCAGTACGCCTTAACCAGTTGTCCGCTGATCGAGTTTTTAAACCATTTACAGAATAAAATGGTTTTGATGTTTTAGACATGAGCTATACTATAAATATTAGTAATTTTTTTTACCACGTAGCACCAAAAATGGAGGGCAATAAAGACGATGAAAAGATAGTTATACCTTTATTTTAATAAAAAAAGACAAATGGAAAAAAATAAATAACAAAAAATTCAATTCATATCTGAAAAAACAATAAGAAACCTGGCATTAAAATTTAAACCATTTTATTAAATACAAAATATACAAATTTTCAAACCTGTAAAAACAGCAACACTCATTTCAAAAACTTTCTTAAATAAATATTTATTTTAAATAAATTTTATATTATCGAAAAATTAAAATTGTTTAACAGCAAAATTGGGCAAAAATGTTTTGCTGAGATTATTATCATATTCATATCAATTTAAAACGGAAATAAAAACGGGTTATTAACTCGGTTAAATACACCGAATTAGCTGCTGAACCTCTCCCTTTTTTTAACTGTAACCTTTGCACCTGAAGAATAAAAATTTTAAAAAATTTGTTAAAATTAAAAAATTTTCTATGCACGATACCAGGTCCACATTCATCATACTCTTGTTTTGAAATCCACATCTGACCAAATGTCGACAAGGAAGAGAGAATTGATCCCTCCGATCCAGACAGAGTACTTCCGCTCTGGTGGAGCAATGACCTTCACCTTCATCGCGCTTGGAACAAGATTGTCGAGCTCATGTTTTCATTCTGTCTGCGATTGCCAGGAAACATAGTTGTGCCAGTGAGCCTGACAATACAACATTTTGCAAACAAGTCCTTTTCGTATGTCTATATCGGATTTCATTACAGAATTATAAAGTAGTTCGTGAGCACCGACGTTTTCCATTCCAATGAAGGAAGGTTGAAATAATGTTTCAAAACACATCGGAAATCTCTTTCATTTCCTATAGTGATAACCTGTCCGTCTGGAAGTTCATAACTTTTTTCAGCGATTGACGAGCTGGCAGCTGAATCCATCTCTGCTTCAAATTCTAGAGCAGCGTAAACACATTTTCTCCTTTATGTCGCGAACTATTTCTTATCTCAGAAGAACTCGTAAAGTTGTATCCACGCTCATGAAGAATACGTGCCAAATATTTTGTCAAATCTCTACCTGCTAAATCCATCCGCTGAATTGCATGAGGCAATGCATACCCTTCATAAATCGGAACAACATGAGAAACACCATCCCGGAGTCAAATACAACACCAGTTGTACGCCCGGCGGCATACAGAGACAGAACAGCTTGTATCGGAAACGTAAAAAGGCTGGAGCATTGAAGGTTTCAAAACATAATCTGTGTCATTTTTTCTCTGTTTGCCTTAGGATTCATCGGAGCTTCTGTTAAAAGGACAGGGTGTTCTTCTGGTGCAACACGGAGCCTCATTATAAAATGTATGATGCCATATTTTCTCCATATCGTCCCAGTTTGTAACAATGCCCATGTTCCACGGGATATCTAAGCGACAGGATACCTCGTTTACTTTGAGCCTCGTCACCAATATATGTATCTTTCCCGCCCATCCCCGCCATAACAATGTCATATCTTGGCCGTCCTGTCAGAGCTGGGAATACAGCCCCTTGGTGCATCATCGCCGGCAAATCCTGCCTTACACATACCCGAACCGTTGTCAATAACGACAGCAGATATGTCTTCTTCGTACGAATAACTCATTTTATCTAAAACACACAAACATTAAATATAAACATGGTATTTTAAACATTTTGCCTAGACACTAGATACAGTATATCTTTATTCTATGTGTTTTTTCATGGTTATTATAAATTTGATATTTTCATTTATAGTTGTATATAATGACGAAGTTTTTTTATAATTATGTTAAGATAATGATGGGAAAAATATAAAGAAAAACCCAAAAAAAATTTTTAAAAAATTCTAAAAACAGAAAATGGAAAGCAAAATTTTGGGGTTCTTTCAAAAACTTTAAAATATATATTTGGAACAAAAAATTTATTCTTATTTTCGTTAAAATTTCAGAAAAAAATTTTTTTTAAAATTTTTTCCAGGAAAAATTTCTTGACGTTCCAATATCATTAAAGTTAAAAAAAGCCCAAAAAATAAATGCATTTTAAATTTTTTAAAAAGGGTAATTAAAATTTTAACTTTAAATTATTTTTAAATTTTTTTTCTTAAAACCCGAAAAAAATGTAAATTTGAAAATACTTTTTTGAAGGAAAGTATACAAATATTTTGCTTCCCCTTAAAAATACAATACTTTAAAACTGTATTTATTGCCAGTATCAACGAGATAAGTATAATCTATTTAACCAATGAGTAACTTACTTGAAACTATAAAAGTACACTTAAAATAAAAAACTTTTGAGAAAAAAAGAATTTAAGGCATTTCTTGGGCCTGTAAACTTGTCTGTATTAGCGGTAAAAATGAAGATTTTGGAGTAGACAAAGGTGTTGTATGATTGACTTAACAGTCGATCTCATTGTATACAATAGTCTGATTTACTGGCCTGTCAATTATGAAAAACATTAAAGCACTCATTTAAATATTCGATTCAATTTCGGTTCTGTCCGTATAGATTACGAGAATTAATTTGGAATATATGACTAATATTTTTAAAGTCACACTATCTGAATATTTATGTTCTGGTCATAACATTGGTCGGTTAAGTGATTACCTAATATATTGGAGGTATATGGTTCGACCCATTCTTTCTTTGTTTTTGAAGTATGTTCTAATGAATAGGGCTTGCAAAATAGTCTACAAAGATATGGAACAACTTAGAAACACAAGTTTGTCTGTTTTGTATCGAACTTGATGGCATTTATTGATTTTAATTTTAATTCTAAAACCATGCTTTTTAAAAACTGTATGGTCTTTGCCAAAATGAGTGCAAAACATATAAAAAAAACAACAACAATAAACAAACAAAAACAAAAAAAAACTTTAAAAAATATTAATAAGAAAATACAGACAATCGCGGACAGACAAACCTGGTAGCTTACTAGTACCCTATTGCACTATGACGGACAGTATAACTATTTCATGGAAACAAATTAAATTTAATCAAATCTTATAGCGTAAATCTCACGAAGTTTATCGATCATTTATCGAAGATTAATATATTGTGTGCATTGACCGTGTAATCTGTATGCAATTGACAGGTAAATAAAATCAAACAATAAAACTTGACATTTGTGTAAATTATACAAGTTTAATAAAGATAGTTAAACTATATAACAGTTGATGTTTTAATTTTTCCACTAATATTGCATGTTTTGAAAAATATTGTAAACTGTATTAGAGAGAAATATAACTTACTTTCTGTTTGAATGTTTTAAACTATCCACAAATATGTCTTCAATGTTCGGTTTGTTTTGATGTAAAATAGAGGGCCCAGCCATATTTATACTTAAGGGACTTACTATAAAAGTAAATGTGTCACTTAAAATTCTACGAAAACTCTGTCATATAAGGAGTTGTCTGTTTGTAACCGTGCTATATTTATATCTGACATATTTAGATTAAAAGTACGGTTAGTCATGTTGTATATACAGTATGTCACTGTGCTAAATATAGATATGATCGATACCGTTGATTGATTTTTACATTGTATAGTGCTATATTTATCGGGTATATATACATGTATATAGTTTATATGGTTGTATATTCTAATGTAAACCTTATTCAAAACACGACACCGCAAAATTTAAATTAAAGCATGACCAACCGAGCTTGATTTTGTATGTTGTATATGTTGTCAATTAAACAACATTTATTTTGCGATAAGACCTTATTAAACTAAATAATTTTTATCATTATACATTTAAATGTATTTGCTTCTGAATTATACAAAGTTCATTGCAAACGAACATTGTTTATAAAAAGACATTTATTAATAAACTGAACATATACTATTCATGTATTAAGACCATTTGGGAAAATATATTACTTAAGTGAATTTACAGCTTTTATGTTACATACACATTGTCCCGCATTTTTTATCAAATAAAAAGAAAATGTATGCATCTTGCTTTTAATGTGTATATGTTGTATATGTTTTATGCTCATTTAGTTCTGCAATAAAGATAAGATGTATCACTACACTTGTAAGGTATATGACTATTGTTTCCTATTTTGTAGTTCAATATGTTATTTTGTATTATTTACAGACTGAATATTATAAGCGAATGTGATTTTATCGCCAGGCGTTTTTATATCCGTTTTTCCCAAATCATGCACTCTTTTCTGTTTGTCGTTATCAAGACAACCTGCCGGAAACTTAAGATCATCCCTGTCAGCATACGCATCTGCAAATAGTTTTTCTTGGAAAATGAAATTCCCCATACATAAAAAGAATCTTGTGTTATATAGGATTAGCAAACCAATTACTTTTGCAAACTGAATGAAAAGAGGAGAACCTCACCCCCATTTTTCTCATGGAACTTTTCTGATGATACCAGGAAAGACATAATTATACTTTTTTAATTCAAATTCAAAGATACGTTAAAGGAAATTTCTTCCTCTATCCTAGATATACGTAATAAGCTAGACAATCACATAACTAAGACGGCTTCACATATTAGTGAAATAAAAGTTTATATAAATAGACTAAAATCTCAGAGGCTAGTAAATTCTTATGAATTAAATGGTGAAGTCGAACATATTAAAACAACACGGAGGTAATGATCGGTGAATTCCTCTCTGATTCAAAGGCTATAGTCTATTTCTGGTCATTTTCGGTCAAAATTAAATGTTCCTGCTAACAGAACGCTCATAATAAGAAAAGTAGCCCGGAAAATAAATCTTCTTATCAAACACCTAATTATTCTCTAGAAATGAATTGCTTGATAGATACTCCGCAACCAGAATCAGCAGAAAACTAGATATGTGACACAAACCGGACGCATGTGAAATCTATACTGTCGAGCTTTAAATTAACGATATTAATGATTTACCAACCAAATCTAAAAGGTCCAGTAGATGGAAAACACATCTTGTTGGGGACTTTGTTCTGAAAGGAATTCTTACACGAGGTCTCAGAAACGATGTTGATTTGCTAGCATGTCCAAGGAGGCAGACATTTGTCTGCGCAAATATGATTTGCGTAAATACAAAAACGTTGTTATTTACGTTGGTGGAAATGATGCGGCAAACGACGGTTCGGTTGATAAAGTATACGAAGAGCAGTGATGTTGCTTCAATGCGTGCTAAATGCGCTGTCTATTTGTGTACTCTTTGTTCACGCCGTGATACAGATGTTGAACTAACTAACCGCGTACTTAAGATAGATTGACTGCAATACATCTTTCGAACACGGGGATGGTCGAACAGCAAAATACTTCTACAGTCGGGATTGATAGCATCTAGGTTAGAAAGGAGCAAGTACTTTAGTATCTGTCAAAAAAACAAACAAACAATACCATTTATAAAAGAACGTGATTCAAATGCACATGGTCAAAGACGACCCTTCTTGTGACAAAGCACAGATGATAAATTTAAGGTCAGATTGAATAACTATATTCACTGTAATATTTGTGGTTTTAACACTCACACAACAAGGGAGTGCAGACGAGGCAGAAGTTGGTAGGTTCATGCAGGCAGACATAATCTCTCATATGAATGTATTAACTAATTTAATATTTTTCTACACTATGCAGCACCTGTGATATATTAGATTGTGAATGCAAATTAAATTACCTAAATCGCTTTAAATTTTTTATTAAACAATGGTTCAAAGTCGATAGACATTGATGATAATTTTAATTTTACTTCATCACAAAGTAATACAAACAGTTTTTCAGTAAAATTAGAAACTTGTTTTATTGAACCTTTCGTAATTATGCTTCAATTACCTTCGACACTTAATGGTTGCTTATAAGCTTTCTAAATGTACAACATCTTATACCCAAAATTCATGAAATACGTATAATAATGCTTAAGATATGTTTGGTTTATGCGAAAAACAGTTTTATGTGATCAATAGGTGATAAGATAAGGATTTCAAAATTGATAATTATACTTTTAAAGGAGAGAAAGGATCTTATAGCGTTGCGATGGAATTTTGATATATATTCAAGATACTGTTTCTTATATTTTTTCAATTCAATTCACTTTATAAAAGCGATTTCGACATAGAATCCCAAAATATTGAAGCTGTTTTGTTACAGATTAATTTTTCACATTGTTAAATTTGTTATACAGGCCACCTAACAACAGTTAATCTAAAGTTGATTTTTATGAGCAGCAATTAGTAAATGCATAAACGACCTAAGGCAAATTATTTGAAACATACGTTTTTATTATTCAAGTTACTTAGTATGGAGTTATGGAACACTATTCCTTTAGAATTAAGAAACTGTACAAGTCTCAAATTACTTAAATCACATTTCAAACATTTATTATTGTCTTAAAAAATTAAAAGGTAATATACCTATACTATAATAATAATAATAATAATAATAATAATAATAATATCTTTATTTAAAGAAGGTTACACATTAAGAACATACAATAACAATCATATATATCTTATTTCCAATGTGGCCTTCTGAAATAGAAAACAACAACAACAACAACAACAGGATATGCATAGGTAGAAAAATGAATGTATAATATGTAATTTTTAAAATATTACAACTCATATATTTTCGACAGACACTCAACAATTTGTTTAAACATATACGTATATTGCATCATTCGTTCGTTCATATATTTATTCGTTCATTCACTCATTCATTCACTCATATGAACATCAAGATATGCTTTGTATTTTTCTTTAAAACATTTAAGGTTATTAGCATTACGAATATTTAAAGGTATATTGTTCCAAATGTTAATGCCATAATAAGAAAATGTGTCTTTAATATAATTTGTTTTAGGTCTTGTCCATAATACAATATCTTTTCGTGACCTAGATCTTAAGTTATATATTTTGTTGTCGGATAAAGTCATCAGTTCTGTCATATAAGTCGGTGCCATGTTATTTAAAGTTTTAAAAACAAGCACCGCCGTGTGGTATTTACATCTGTCAAGGAACGGTAACCAATTAAGAGTTTCGAATAGATTTATTGACGGAGATCTTTGAGGTTCCTGTAAAATGATTTTAGCAATTCGTTTTTGTAACTTACAAACATTATTTATGTAGTTTGTGTTTCCTTTACCCCATATAATACAACAATAGTCCATAATGGGCAATATATATGCATTGTAAAACAATAATTTCATATCAAAGTGCAAAAAATACGATATTTTTTTTCAATAAGGCAATTTTTCCGTTAAGTTTTCTACAAACATTGTCAATTTGCAAGTGCCATTTTAAGTTGTTATCTATGCAAATACCCAAGACTTTTTGATCAGTTTCATTTTCAAGAGCTATTTCATTTATCTTAAGAATTAATTTTCTCATAATATTTACTTTTTGTCTTGTTCCTATTACCATACATTTTGATTTATCTGGATTTAAGGCCATATTATTTATTTTGCACCATTTGTCAATGCTATTTAAATGATCTTGAAGTTTTTATTTCTACTTTTGATATATTTTCTCCGGACTCATAAAGAGTAGAATCATCTGCGTATAAATCAATTTTTATATCATTACCTATGAAAGCTATGTCATTTATGTATATTAGAAATAATAAAGGTCCTAATATTGAGCCTTGTGGAACACCGGAAATTATTTTCATTGACTGAGATTGAAGATTACCTATTTTAACCAGTTGTATTCTGTTAGAAAGATATGACTTAAAGAACTTAACGGCATTTTCAGAAAAATGATAAAGTTTAAGTTTATGCAAAAGTATTTCATGGTCAACCAAATCAAAGGCTTTCTTTAAGTCTAAGAATACAGTCCCGATAATTTTTCCACTGTCAACATCTTTTAACCAAGTATCTATTAAACTAATTAGTGCAGTATTAAATGAATGATTTTTACGAAATCCTGATTGTTTATTATGAATCATGTTCGTTTTTTCAAAGAATGAGTGTATTTGTTTGGCAATATGGCGCTCAAATATTTTGGATATAGTTGACAAAATTGATATCGGTCGATAGTTATTTGCTTCATTCTTATCCCCCGATTTGAAAATAGGTATAACTCGAGCTCTTTTTAAATCATCTGGGAAAATATTAGATTTAATACTATTATTGATAATTGATGCAATTATTGGTGTAATATAATCTCCACAATATTTGATGATGTTTGGTCCAATTCCATCTAATCCTGTAGATTTTTTAATATTCAGTTTTTCAATAATAAGTTTTACTTCAAACGGTGTAATTAATTCAATATTAAATTCATGATATATTAGCTTTTGGTTTAAAGTTTGTTTTAATTTTGAAAAATTTGTATTTGAAAACTTTGTTTTATGTATGACATTCGAGATATTGACAAAATACTTGTTTAATTCATTTATAATATTTACAGTTCCGTAAATTTCTTTATTACCTGTCACTAGTCTGTCTGGCATTGTAATACAACCTTTTTTATTTAGATTTGAAACGTCCTTTAAATTTTTCCATAAACATGCCGGGTCTTTGTTATTTTTAATAGCATTGTTAAAGAAATATCTTTTACTTTTTTTAATCATTGATGTTATCTTATTTCTGAGCAATTTGTATTGTTCATGTTTCCCTACTTTATGATAGTAATCGCGTTCATGTATAAGATATTTTATCTCATCAGTAAACCATTCCGGGCGGTGTTCACGTTTGATACGTTTTTCTTTTATTAGTGCATGCTTTTTCAAGATAGTATTTAAAATGGAGTAAAATAAGCTAAGATGTACTAAATGTTGTAATCGTAATAATATATCCATCGTTATGTTTATTGAAGGCCTTGTTGAAAGTAAGATTTTGCGTTATACATGTTATCTCTAATGCTTTGGTGTATTGTCTTAATAAGCTATTTTCGTAAAATAAAGACTTTATCATTAATATTATTAATATCTACGTAACAAATTATCGTTTGGACTTATGAATTCTTTCATTTTCTTAGGAAAACAATGCAGTGTAAGTTTACACATAAAAACATCACATTTTCATCCAATCACTTGATGTCCCTTTGAATCCTACGGTTCTCCCTTCACTTTTTCGGCCAATCACTGGTTATGTTACTCATTCGCTTTCAAACTCGTCGCGTGGCACAGATAGGTAACCAGGAAGTATAAAACCAGGAAGTATTAAATATCTAGTACGTTTTACAATTGCACAGTAACACAAATTCGACAAAGTGATCCCTCGGAAGCATTAATCACAACAAAATTACAAGAGAATTGCAGACTCAGTTTGATTGAGTCTGTACATGAGGGATAATGAATACATGCAACATCCCTCACGCCCCCTAGCACCGGCTTGAGCGGTACTCAATTCTCAACACTTAATAGTGCTGGCATCAATGATCCCGAAGGACCAGAAAAATATAACAACACTGAAGTGAAGTACGGGTCAACATTTTACAGCCGCCACACAGCACTTGACACCTGCTGTTGTGAAGTATAAAAATCTGGAAACAAAGTGATCCCTCGGAAGCATTAATCATAACAAAATTACAAGAGAATTGCAGACTCGGTTTGATTGAGTCTGTACATGAGGGATAATAAATATGTGCAACATCCCTCACGCCCCCTACCACCGGCTTGAGCGGTACTCAATTCTCAACACTTAAAAGTGCTGGCATCAATGATCCCGAAGGACCAGAAAAATATAACAACACTAAGGTGAAGTACGGGTTATAAGTCTTTAGTAACAATTACATTGTTTTACTGATTCCGTGAGAAAAAGGACCAATGATATTTTAAAGGTTTATTGATTACACGCCAATGTAAATTCTAAACAATACTGTAAAATACAGTACTGTACTTCATTGTACTGTACTTTTCTGTACTGTACTCAGTTTGGATTAATATATACGTTCAATTAATCTGATAAATGAAATATCATAAACAAAGTGTTATACCAGGTATTATGCCAAAAGACCATTCCTTTTGAATACTTTAAACTTATCTCACGTATTTATTTTGAAAAGGTTTGAATTGATATATGACACCTCTTTACCCACAGGCATTTGGATAAATTTATATGCAAGTTTCCTTTAAATAATTTTTACAAAATTACCATGATGCAGGGGCAACCGAACCACAGCTTGTTATTTGTTGTTAAGATGCTTGTTTGTTTCATTTTACGCCTTTTCCCAACAGTATTTCAGTCATATATGCGGGTAGTTTCCTAACCATCGTTCCTGGAGAGTTACACCAGTACTAGACTACCTTCCTCCGTGCTAAACTACCAAAGCATCTCCAGGGGATCGAACCCACGCCAGAGAGGTAACTAGATTATAGGTCATCGACTCTAACCCCTCGACCACGGAGGCGGTCTCATTGTTAAGATGCATACAAATATATATTGAAATTATTTTATGGTCTTGCTTTATCTAAAGTTTCAATTAAATGTAAACCCGCTACATTTTTGTTGCTGAAGACACAGAAAACTTTCTGTCTTTTATTTAGGTCTCTTATTTATCAACATCATGGGTTGGAGATATATGTAAGGACGTTTCTTTTGCATGTTTTGAATTCGCAAATTATAAGTCAGTTTATGAATGATTTTTGTGTCTATGCTATCATTCAAGTGGATTTGAATATACTTGGAAAAATATCTAAGAATATTAAAGAAGATAAAGAATAGAATAAGTTTCACTTAATCTTCTTAAGCATCACGTTAAATGCACGTATTTTAAATGATTGAAATACATTGTACTAGAAATAAGGTCGAAACCAAAAAAATTAAATCAAACACCTGTGTACAACATGATTTGTTTTTTATCATAATTCATTAATCTTGAAATACTGTTGCTTTATGCATATTTGGTGCAGAAATGGAAGAAGGGGGTTTCTTAGAGAATATTAGTGACTCTGAATTAGAGTTGGAGAGTTGGAAATTTTTAAATGTAAGAGGAAACGGAGAAGGAACATTGTGCAGTTATTCTCGTGATAAAACAAATTCTCACATGACTTTAAGATGGATCAAACCGGAGAGATATATTGGTGATACTATTGTTGAATTTGATGCATGTAGTTTTTCTACCTTAAGTGTTACCGGTGCAAATGAAGGTAATTTTGAATTGAGTCCTAATGATGAAAGTACATCTGGGGAAGATGAGGAAACATCTGAGGAATATGGAAGCTCTTTTCTAAGCGTTAAAGAGGCTAACAGTGACAATACTGAAAATACCGTTAGAGGACGAGATCAGGAAACTGTTACCATTTATGAGCGTAAGCCTACATTGACTCAATCAGATATAGATAATGAAATTCTTTGTGAATTTTGCGTTGAAATAAAAGCCACTCACTTTTGTAAACTATGTAAAGGAGATGGAATGCGTATGTGTCACAGGTGTTTAAGGTGCCATGCGAGGCTAACCAATCACCAGAGTGATGTGATGTCACTTTTAAGCAATACCGAAAGGTAAGTGTTGACATGTTTTATTATAATGTTCTTTTCTTCATAATGTTGAGTTTATAACTAAATTACGCTGAAAATATCTATAAAATAAGTACATGTAAACGTTTAATTGAAATAATTATTTTTTTGCTGGTTAAATGTACATGTATTTGTTTAAACATTGATACAGAATCGATGATTCATACATTTTGTATACACGCGTATACTTAACTTCATTTGCATATGCTAATCAAAGCACAGAAGGCGCTGAATTTGTTTTGGTCTCAGAATGTTAGAAAGGTGAAGGTTGTGAGATTATAAACCAATTTGTTTTTGATAGCCACCAATGCTTTCCAGCGTTTTAACTGTAGTAAATATTGGCTATAAGAGACTAATTGCAACACTGATAGTCAATTCAATGTTTATTTGACTTAAAAAATGAAAAAAAAGAGTTGCCTCAACTGGGATTTTAACTCCAGACCTCTCGCTTCATAAGCGAGCGTGCAAACCCCTCGGCCACGGTGAAGTTATATGTTAACGGCCTGAAGAATACCATATTATTCTTAATTAGGGTTTGTAACTCTTATGTTTTCGACGCTAAACCTGTTGTTTAACACAGATGTAAATAATCATGGAGCTTACTGTAAGCATGTATATCTATAAAAAATGAAACAATATTAGAAATCGTCGACCATTCGGGAACTACTTTGCTTGAAAATTAATGCGCCTGTCATTTGACAATCTTTACGCATTGATCTCCCCTGAATTTTTCGGCGTTAGTGTACATATAAAGGGAAGTAACCGCTTCAAAAAACTGGACTACTTTAGGCATTTGCAATTAACAGCATTATGCTCTGAAATTTCGCTACCATTATTTGTTTGGTCTGACGACCTAAACAAATAAAAACGGTTTGGGAAATAGAGGTTTTCACACTTTTATACATTGACACTTGTGACATCACGAGGAGGCGTTCTCTAAAAACACAAACACTTGACAGGTAAAAGTGGTCGTTTAATGAAAAGATTGATCTCAATTAGCTGACTAATTAGAGGTCGCCGGCCGCGTTGAGCAAACGTCGCTTAAAACATTAAAGATATAGAGAGAAAATGATCGGAGGGAATTTAAAGTGGTGGCATAAGACTAAAGTCGCTTAATTCTTTTTCTTTACTTGACATACTGTGTTTCAGTTTGAATTTAGTCCATGGTTGCAAAGAACGCAGATCACACGAAAGACCTCCAGATAAAGTAGTTGATAGGCAGCCATCACCACCCGTGTTAAAACTATCTAAATATTGTAGCAGATAAGGACACACATACTTGTATTGCGATTGATTTTACCCGAATGGCAAATGGCAATCTTTTGGATGCCGATTTTTCCAACAAATGTTTGAAAATATTTAACTTCGACAATTTACACCTGAAAAACGTATTTTACCTAGACGACCATCCGGTGTGTATCACGTGTTTCCCCAACAACACCGTAGCAGTAGCGTATATAAAGGTTCTATGTCTGGAAAAAATTGAGGAAAGTCATGAAAGATTGGCAATCTACAAGGAAATGGACAATTGCAATGGACTAAAGAGCGTTGGGGAATACCTATATTACTTAGGCGGCACCTCATGCACTGCCTCCATATACCACCAACAAGGCTCAAAAAACCTTTCACATGTAAGAACTATCGAATAACAACAATATGGCATCAATCATCCGGAACAAATTGATGTTGACCAATCTAGAAACACCATTTATATCACCGATGCAGCCCTATATGTGTATGCTTTAGATGTAAATGAAAAACTTCTTATGAGTATGCCATTATGTGAACAACATGATGTCTCTTCGGATACTGCTAGTAATGTGTATGTTTGTTATTTTAACTCAGACAAAGTTTTAAGAATCACTAAAAAAGCTTCCAGTTGCAAAACGTTCTTGCCAGACATTACTATCGCTGTACAGTGTTCGGTATATTTCGACCACAAAAGAAGGCGGATTTTCATCGGCATGTACAAGAATAACTTAATTTTATATATGATACGGTTTTAGTACTTTCACGCATACACATGCTCAAATATACTAGATGCAAATTAGAGAAAATATTTATGTTCAATTGCAAAGTGACATATCGTATTTTACATGAAAGGGATCAAGGGCCACCTATTAAAAACCATCAAAAGTGAAACTAGCACATTTGTATCCTTGAGATTTATTGGATAACGATAACCTTAACGTTTATTGATATACCTAGCTGGCTTATAAAGTATAGTTTTGACAGGTTACATTATGATATATATATATGAATGGTATTACAGACCTTCCATTATGAACAAATTCACTTGCAATGGACAAGTTATTTCACCAAAACTCTTCTGGAGCGAGTTTCATGTGTGTGTTTCCACTAACTCCTCGAAGGGGTTATTTCCCTTAATCATATAAGTGTCAATGACGAAGGATGAAGAGTTGATAAATGCGGGGGGATTGGTATTTCCGGTGGTGGCTACAAATAAACGTCATATAAAAAAATTATATGATTTATATATTTTAAAAAATTCAATAGTATTTTGTGCAAATACCGTGTTTTTGCTATAAAAATGCTCCATGTTCATGATAAGATTAAAACATTCATTCTTATAATTAAAAGCAGAAAAACTAAAAATGCATAAGATCATTCTAGGCATCGGTATTTATATGATACAAAATTGTTGCAAGCGGTTTTGCTTTTCCTAGGTATAAATAAAGTTGATTGAGACAGATAAACGTTTAAGTACCAAATGATAAACTGACCTCTACCTGGTTTTATGAGTGTCATATGGGTTTTTCAATATGAGTCTCATTACATATATGCATATTCAAATCTATTTTATATATTTCTTTGACAATTACTTTCGTAAACCCATAATTTTCCATTGTATTTCATGTATTGTTTCCATGTATTGTTTGCTAGAAATATATTACATGTTTTATTCAATAAATATAAGATAGTTAAAGTGCAATATAAAGACAGCATTGTAAATTAATATGAATTATACATGCGTGGATTATGGGTGGATTATGAAAATAATAATTAAAAAAAATGAAATAAAGTTTCAATATGAATCTTGGTATGATGACGGATATAGAAAGGAAAAAAATGTTAATAATACCGGTACTTGTTGTAAAAGGTGATCACAGATTAAAAACAATAAGCTAAATTTCGAAAAGAAACAATTAATATTATTTTCAATGTTTTGCAACAACAGGGAAAAAATTGTAATATTAATAGCACGTATTGTTTCCATGAAAAAAAGGAAAATATATATTTTGTTGACAGTTATTGTGTAGTGTGTACCTCTGTAAAACGGATAATACATATCTTTCGTTTAAACGCTAACTCCTTATATAAATAGATTTTTATGTCATAAGTGTACTGGTATTTTGTGGATATTGGAAAGAATATTTACCTTAGTTGTACAATCATTTAAACTATTCAGGATGTAACATTGGATAATTGTGTTTGACAAATTTGTGTATTTGTATGTGCATAATATCTCATTGTTTTTGATTCTGCTATTCTTAATATTGAAATTACTGTGCTTACTCATTGAAAATAATGGCAGAAGGAGGTGATCGTGGACAGCCTGGCGATTCTGATTTAAAAAGTATCTCGACATTAAGTGTAAGAGGGTCGGTTAGAGATGATGATGAAGAAACTATCAAAGATACAAGTTCTTATATGAGTTTCAGAGAAAATTTCGGTGAGGATCAAACTGGATCGGTGGTAAATAGTATTTCTACATTAAGTGTTACAGCGGGAAATGAGAGCACTACTGATTCCGGAAGTTCTTTCTTAAGCTTGCAAGAGGCTCAGAGTGACATTACAGAAAGTACTGTTAGGAGCCGCAGTCAAGAACGTAAGCCTGCAGTGAAACAGTTAGACTCGGAATTCATATTACACTCTAGATCCGGTGATGACGAATTACTTTGTGAATATTGCCTCCAAGATGAAGTGAGAACCAAAGCCACGCACTTCTGTGAACTTTGTGGTACCAATGGAAAGAAAATGTGCTACAAATGCTTAAGATACCATGCGAAGTTTTTAAGTCACCGAGACGTGACTTCACTTCTTACAAGTACAGAAGGGTGAGCACATATATACTCCTTATGGAGTTAGTTAAATTTAAAAATCGAGTTGTTGTTTTTTTCTGGTTTTTTTTTTTTTTTTTTTTTTTAAATATTTCTACTAGCACGTCAGAATGGCTCGTTGAAATGTAAGACTGTAAATAAATGGCGAAAACATCACATAATAGTAGTGCATTAATGAGAATGCAAATTATTTTCTATCATTTTCCGAAACCTTGACGGCTGAATTTGACGCCCCTGTAAAATATTAGGTCATTCGTTAGTGTTTAATTGTAACGCGCGTGATTTAACCATGAACATAGAATTAATAATAATTATGACGTCTTTTGACGATTTTAGCCTTCAAAAATGCGTGTCCTGAAGACGAATAACAAGCTTAAAAGACCAAGATTAATTCACAGCGAAACCGACAAATCAGCGACAGTTCATATGTCTGCCGACTATTTAGATAGAGGGTAACTGGTTTGTTGTTAACAGCATAACAGTTACCACAGAGTCGAATATCATTCTCTGTAAAAACAGATATCGCCGGCCTACTCAATGGTTAGTGAAAACAAGAGCAATGGGTTGGTTCGACAGAACGTTTATATTTACATGGTAAATACGCTCCTGTAATGACATACATAAACAATAATAAGACACGGAAAATACAAACAATTAACAATACAAATTCAGATCCACAAATAAATATAAGGCATTAAAGACAAACGTTTAGCTGTATATATATCAATAAATAACTACAAAAGGATGATAATAGTTTTAAAGCATAAATGGCTGTTAACATTTGTATTCAAAATATGGCGGATATCGATTACTCGATAGTGATTGACAGAGAGGAGGTTAATCGAAATAAATAAAGTAAAGAACGAAAGTATAAAGAGGTCCGACTACGCTAACTATAAACTACTACTACATTATAAACTATCTACTTTAGTTTGGTGTCCAAATTATTCCTTATTATTATGTAGTTATGAATATTTTATATTATTGTTATTAGTGTATGATTGTTATTAATGTAGATACGTGTATATAATCATGTAGATAAGGTACTTTTATAAATAGTGTATGTTTAGTTTGTGTAAGCGTGTATATATCATTTATGTGTATAATGCGTTTATCAAATAATTCCACCCTATGACACGGACAATGTATGAGTCTTTATCGCAATGTACATATACATTGGTAAATCGTATTCTGATAGAAAATAACAAAATTAATACTTATATAGGATTTACTCTTATAGTAGCGTTTAAATAAAACTTATTTTACGTGTGGTTTAGGATGAGATTTTCTAGCACTTGTGCAAACTCTAGAAAATCAAATCCATGCGTGATTACATTTCAGTCTAAAATGAAAAAAGACATCTGTGCTTGTGTGATCATTCAAATCACACGAAGCTTAAGAACCGAAAATGACGTTGAGATGAGCTACATTTGGTCGAAACCGGTATCGTTTATTTTAAACGTCATCATTATCCAATCGAAATTAGCCTAGAAAACCGTAGCCTCCTTTCTTCAGCATTTCAAATGTGTTGTGTTATCGTTGATTTTGTTCAGTTTATAAAGTCTTCTATGCTATTTGTGGTATATTCCTTATCCGTAGTCCTAGACATTAAGTTCTGAAGAATACACACGAATTGATAACAAGCTGTTAAGTCATCAGATGTCACATTAGATTTACGCAGATGCAATAAATACACTTAAAATAAAATATGAGTGAACAAACTATACATGCTTTGAAATGGGTCCTTTCAAAATCCAAAGAACTGTGCGTAAAATTAGCCCACCAGTAGGAAAATAATTCTCTTATCCATTATGTATTATGGACCTTTACAATATTGTCTTTGATGTGAAAATATAGCCATTCCTTTTTATAAATTGCTAGGTCAACTACTTACAAACAAAACATGCCGTCTTTTGTGTAAATCAGGTGCATTAGTAAAGATAGCCAGTCAGCCAATTTGCATAAAACAGTAAACAGTGGATAGGTCCAATTGAATTAAACAAGCAAAAAGTGTAACTGTTTAAAGGTTTCATTTTTGGAGCTATACCGTAGAAATAAATAGCATGAGCCCCAAAGGAAAGCAATGAGGTTGTCAAGCATATTTTATATATTCAAGTTACTATAAATGTGTCCATAGGACACATTCCACTGTTTTGTAACTCTACTGACTCTAGGTCAAAACTGTTGGGGGCTACACGTGACCAATGTTGAAAACAGAAAATCTTTTACTTAGTCAATGACAAAAACTCTACAAATGCTGAATAATTTTACAAGCAAACCCTAAGGTGCATAACTACACATGCTGCCCAACATTCTTGTATATTTTCAGGACTACAGGTCAAATACTTTTTGAGCTATGCATGAACATGTTTGTCAAGGGCAATAACTCTATCAAAACTGAAAAAAATCCATATGGAAAAGACAAGGGGCACAGCTTCAAAGTGATGTTGATCATCATTCCTGTAATGTTGGTTGATTTTAACTCAAGCACTCAAGGTACACATAACACAACAGTTTTGCATGTATGGTTTGTGATAAGTCATTGCAATTACTCTACAAATACTGAAAACATCTACAAACAAACCACCAGGTGCACAACTACGTACATATGCTGACCAACATTTCTATAAAGTTTCATGACTCTAGGTCAAATGATTTAGAGATATACACGACACAAGTTAAAAATTGAAAAAAAAATACTTCGTCAAGGGCAATAACTCTACAAATCCTGAATAAATCCACAAACAAACCACCAGGTGCACAACTACATATGCAGACCACCATTCCTATGACGTTTAATGACTCTAGGTCAAACACGTTTTAGCTACTCGCCACACAAGTTAAAAATTACTTTTACTAATTCAAGGTCCATAACTCTGACATAACAAATAAAATTATCAAGCGAAGCCCTAGGCGCACAACTTCACATGCTTAACAACATTTATGCGAAGTTTCATGGCCCTAGGTCAAATATTTTTGAGCCATGTGCGACACAACATGAAAACGGACGGACGGACAAGGTTAAATCTAAATCCCCCATAGGTGGGGCACAAAACCTTTTTTGTAACTGTGGGGCAATGTTTTAACTGTTTTATTCCCTAATAAACAATTGCATCAGTATGTAGGCCGGCGCCGTAGTAAAATTACTGGATATGACTATAGCAAGGTACGAGATTGCGCTATATTTTTAACCCAAATATCTTATTGAAACTCTAATGAATTGTATAGGTTGGTGTTAAACCGACACAATCATATTGTTGGCATTTCTCCAAACCGGCGTGTTACCTTATGAAAAGGATATTGCATGCACAATTGTAGTAAAAAAATTAACAAAACACAAAAATCAATATTGTAACCAGATCATTATTCTCACGAATTATCTAGTAAAGGAAATACACAGCCGTTTGTGCACATCTATATTAAAAATTATATAAATTATCATAAATTCTTTTCCTCGAGCAAAAATTATTAAAGAAAAGAAATAATGGAACAAAATGAATAATCCTTTTATCTTGGTGACAAGAACTCATGCTTAGAATATCCTTAATAAAAAGCTATTACCAGCTGCTATTAAAATTCATTTTCATAGCTACTATATACAACAACAAGTTAAATATTTATACACCGGCAGTAGAATTTTTGATAAAGTCAGTACATCAGAATGGTCACTTCTGTTTAGTGGCATAAATGAAAATACTACTATGTAATAAGCCAAAAATGTTAGGAAAAATGGTGAAATATATGTCTCCTTTAAACATTAACTCTTATTACTTATATGGGAAGTAAGAAAAGGAAGAATATATTTAGTAAAGATACATATAAACTTTAACAATTAAAAAACAAAAAAAAGAAGAATAAAGGAAGGAATCACAAACAACACAAATATTACTGGCAAAGATTCAAATCCATTCGTAATGAAGCAATATTATTGATACGGGAAGCCAAGTCAAACTATTTTTGTAAACTCTCAAATAAACTGAAAAATGATTCACTTTCGTCTAAAGACTGGTGGAAGACTCTGAAATCGTTTATTTCATCAATAAATAATAGTGGCATTCGACCACTGACAGATCCCTTAAACAGAAATATTGTTTACACAAATAACGATAAGGCAAATGTTCTGAATAACTTCTTCGTAGAACAAATGTCTATTAACGATGACAACAGAGATCCACCTTGCCTTAGTTCACCACATTCCTGTCTCAACGATATTGTGCTTATCCCTCATGAAGTAAAAGTTGTTCTTCTTTCGTTACAAATTGACAAAGCAGTAGGTCCAGATGGTATTAGTAATATGATTTTACTATCTTTCTCTTTGTGTGACTTATTCAATGCTTCTCTACGATGTTGTGAAGTTCCAGTCACATGGAAAGAGGCAAACGTCACTGCAGTTCACAAAAAGTCCCATATAACTACAGACCTATATCACTTTTGAACACTACAGAAAAAGTATTTGAGCGGCTTGTATTTATACACATTTTTAACTTTCTTAAAGTAAATAATTTTCTGTCTACTGCTCAGTCTGGTTTTATCCCTGGCGATTCTACAGTTCATCAGCTGGCCTTGATACTTTTTGTGGATCACTTGACAATGGCCTTGAAGTTCGTGTGGTTTTTTTTTTGATATCAGTAAAGCGTTTGACAAGGTTTGGCATAAATGCCTCCTTTTAAAACTTAAGCACGCAGTTATATCTGGATCTTTGAAATCTTGGTTCAATAGTTACCTTACTGATAGAAAACAAAGGGGCATACTACCTGGCGCCTACTTGTCAAAGCAGGAGGCCCTCAAGGCCCTATACTTGGTCCCCTATTATTTTTGATCTTTATAAATGATATTGTTAATAAAATCGAATCTTTCATAAACCTCTTTGCTGATGATACCAGTCTTTATGTTATAGTTGAACATCCTAACACAGCAGCCACACTTCTTCAGTCTGACATCCATAAAATCTCTTTAAGGGCAGAAAGGTGGTTAGTCACCTTCAATCCTTCAAAATCGGAATCCCTACTTGTAACCAGACAGCGAAATTGTCAGCATCGCCCTTCATTGCATATGTTTTACCAATAAATTCCAGAAGAATCTGAACACAAACATTTAGGCATCTTTCTTTCTTCTGACTGCACATGGTACAAACATATTGAATACATAGCTGATAAAGCTTGGAAATGGGTTAATATAATATGTAAACTGAAATTCCCTCTGGATCGTAAATCTTTGGAAATTATCTACATAGTATTCATTAGACCTATTTTGGAATACGGTGATGTAATTTGGTGAAATTGTACCCAATATGAACTCAAAAAGCTTGATAAGATTCAAAATGAATGTGCACGCATTGCAACTGGTGCAACCAAGCTTATCTCACTAGAAACTCTATATACATTGGGAATCGTTATCCGAAAGAAGATATAAACACAAACAAATTATGTTTAACAATATGCAGTCGAACAAAACTCCAGATTATGTCTCATCATTAATACCAAATCCAGATCAATCCCGATACAGCTTACGAAACTCTGAAGATATCAGAGGAATTACATCAAGGACTACTCTGTACCACAATTCTTTCTTGCCATCAGTAATTCGTGATTGGAACAACTTGACTGTTTTAATACGAAAAAGCCCTACAATATCTTCGTTTAAAACTTTCTTAAACAAGGACAGAAAATATACACCAAATACTTTTATACAGGCAGTCGTAAACTGCAGGTCCTTCACACTCGGCTTCGAACGAACTGCAGCGCATTAAATCACCACCTGTTTTTGAAAAACATTTCTCTTACCCCTTTGTGCAATTGTGGGCAAATTGAAACTACCCAGAATTTCTTTTTCGAGTGCTGTGCATACGATGCCGTCCGCAGAACACTCCTCCTTAACTTGACAGACTTCAGCATAAACCTTCATAAACTTCTCTATGGTGACCCATCTCTTACTTACCAGGACAACGTTTTTATATTTACAAATGTACGAAATTATATAGAAAAAACGAAAAGATTCACTTAGATCCATTCTTATTGAGACTATAATCCTCTCTCACCCACTTTTCTTCTCTTTTCCACTACAATGTATTTTGTTTTCTTCTTTTATATATATTCTTACATTTTAGACATCTACTTGTAGTTAATCTATTCTATATCAGTTTATATATAAATTTATATTTATACTAACTATTAGCTTATTTAAGACAACCCATATAGTTAGCCAAAGGAGAAGAATTCTATAAAACTTGTCTTTCATTCTCATCCTTTTCGATTGTGTAAAACTATTTTGTTTGTTATATATTTGTATGTACATTATATATACTTTCGGGAATAAATATGTTTAAACCAAACAACACAAAAAACACAAATAAGTCCAAAAAAAAGAAAGTAAATTAAATACGCAAAATCAATTTTGATTTGAGTTTTATGATTTTAATTCATATTATAAAATTATATAGATGTAGAAAGAAAGTTGGATTTTCAAAATTTAATATACTCTACACTGACTTTGAAGTTTTCTTTCATCGCGATTCAACATCATACACGTGGGATGAACGCGTGATTACTGTCCATTAAAGTGGGTGCGAACATTTTATGACAACACGTGTTAACACGTAAATAATCAAGCAAGATAATCTACATGGCTATACAATGTCAATGTTGTTGAATGGTGATAAAATATTTTGAAATACTAGTATATGTTTTTCACTTTTTTAATGTGAGCAAAAGGAAAATCACTACTTGAATATAAAAATCATGCAAATAGATTGGGTATAAATCATCATAATAATTATTCTTGACAATAAATATTATAAATTTCTGATAATATACGTCTACAAGCAGTAATTTTAGCATAAATTCCAATTTATAAGCTTTTTTTATATCTTATAAGTCACTTTCGTATTTTTCAATGTGAGCGAAAGGAAGATTTGAGAACTTGTGTATAGAAATTATGCAAATAAATGGCGATTAAATCAATATTATGATTATTTTTTTTATAATAAATATAATAAGTTTCTAATATTATCCGTCTGCAAATTGCAATGTGATTGTACAATTCTATTATTATGCCCTCACTTCAAAGAAGAGGGGGTATATTGCTTTGCATTTGTCTGTCTGTCGGTCCGTCGGTCCGTAGACCAAATGGTTTCCGAGTCATAACTAAGGAACGCTTAGGCCCAGGAACTTCAAACTTGGTATGGTGATTGGTCATGACCAGTAGATGATCACTATTGATTTTGGGGTCAAGGGGTCAAAGGTCAAGGTCACATTTACCTTGTAGGTAAAAACAGTTTCCGATCAATAACTAAAGACCGCTTAGGCCTAGGAATTTCAAACTTGGTATGGTGATTGGTCATGACCAGCAAATGACCCCTATTGATTTTGGGTTTAGGGGTCAAAGGTCAAGGTCACATTGACCTTGCAGGTAAAAACTGTTGCCGATCAATAACTAAAGAACGCTTAGGCCTAGGAACTTCAAACTTGGTATGGTGATTGGTCATGACCAGCAGATGATCCCTATTGATTTTGGGGTCAAGGGGTCAATGTCATATTGACCTTGTACTTAATGACGGTTTCTGACCAATAACTCAACAACTCAACTTGCCTTGGTTGATATTTTTATATTAAACTAAAATGCTTTTGTATACACATTTGAAGGTCTTATGTTATATAACAACTTGGCTGTCATTAATGAGACCTACATGATTCATTAAATTTATGCATATATTATTTGGTAAGATTTGTAATAACTTAAATTGCTGCACACAACCTATGGGGTCACAATAATTATTACCTTGTGACTAGTCATGACCAGTAGATACTAGGTAACCCTTATTAATTGTTTGTTCACTGGGTCAGAAGTTATACATAATAACCTGATCACATGACTAATTTGCTGCCGATAGGGGGCATACATGTTTTACAAACATATCTTGTTTAACGCTTTAATTCATATTTTATGAAAAAAGTCACTTTTGTAATTTAGGCAAACCCCGATGCGCGTGTAAACACATGGTGTAAAGAACGCATTTTCATTGGATGTTGCTTTTCTTTAGCGGGAACTTTAGTCACGTGTCTAAATAAAAGCATTTCTTTTTCATTTTAAATTGTTTCATCACGTACCTTTTTTCAAATAATTATTATAACTAAATTTTAAACTGATATTCGTTCATGTTTTAAAAAAATAAATGACAATTCTCGCGAGACTCATTCACGCGAGATTAGGCCAAAACAAAATGATCATGTGGTTCCAGTAACCTGACCGACCCTGTTTTTCCGCACCTAACCTAGAAGATTTTATTGCAAAAATGGAGTATCCTACTGTGTATATATCTGACAAACACTTAAATTTTAACAAACACTAATTAAAAGAAATATGTTTTTCCAACCAACCTACCCTTTTATTTTTCAGCATGTTACCAGAACCTCAAGATCATTTTGTTTTAGCCGTATGACGTCAAACACACAGGCCAATTTTCCCCATGCAATTTTTGTCTTATGTATACCATATCACACGTCGGCCTTGAGGACAAAGTACGAAACAGTACATATCGGCCGTGGTTTAATCCGTGCCGAGGAAAACGAACGTAAAAAATGCGGGTTAGTCGATATTTTGGAGTTCGTTATAAAAGTGTTATTTTTGTAGTTTTCACTTAATTGGGATTAAAAAATGAATTCGCTTTAACCGTATTTTAATATCAAATAAAGAAGGGCAAAATTTGGGCAAAAATGTTCCTAGTGGATATTCGCGATAGTCGTGTCCGCTTTAAGTGAAGTTAACTGTATATTGGTCACATGGATACCCAATAATAAACAGTATTTTTAATCGCCTATTCATTTATTTTCATGTTCCTTACATATTTTCAGTTTTGACTCTACCAAAGATCGGAAAAATGCCAAAAAGTCGAGGTCAAACCCATGTCAGCTTAAGATTTTCATAGATGAAGATAGTAAATCATGTACTGCCATCGATTTTGCTCAAATGAGAAATGGAAATTTGATGATTGCCGACTATACCAACAAATGTATGAAAATATTCTACTTCGACACTTTACTATTAAAAGAAGTATTTTATTTAGAGGATCATCCTATGTGTATCACGTGTTTTCCTGACGACACCGTAGCTGTTGCATATCATGATGCTCTGTGTTTGGAGATATTTCAGAGGAGGCATGAAATATTGAGCACACACGAAGAGCTGAGCGATTGTTACGGACTGAAGTGCCTGGATGAATATTTGTATATTTTAGGCTCATGCACAGTTTACAAATATTATTTACAAGATCAGGTAAACTTACAGCTTGTAAGAAGCATAGATTTAAATCCAAGTGGCATTTATAAACCAGACCAAATTGACATAGACGAATATGGTGACACGTTATACATCTCCGATGCAGCTCTCGGAGTATATATCTTAAATACAAGTGGAAGAGTTCTTAAGCATATACCCGTAAACGAGGCAAGAGGTATCAGTTATGGTGGTCAGAATAAAGTATTTGTTTGTTGTTTTGACTCTGACAATGTGTTAGAAATCAATCAGGAAGCAGCCAAAACAAAGTCTTTTCTGTCGGTGAAACACAGAGTGAACGCACCCTGTGCGGTATTCTTCGACCGTATAAGAAGGCGGCTTTACGTTGGCATGCACAATAACAACTATATTTTATACGCCGACATTTTAGATTGATATCGTTATAATAGCTATATGTTAAACATGGATATAGTGAAGTATGGAAAGGGAAGTAGCCTTACACTGTATTTCAATAGAGTTGGCTAGATTTATCTTCTTGAAAATTATTGTCTAAATCATTCATCTCTAGAAAAAACAATAGGCAGATATGAAATACAATTAAAACACATGTTCCCATGTGAAATTGTTTTACATTTACAGGAGGATGTCTTCCTATATCAAATAATTATAGGCGTCGGAATAACAAGATTCAGGTCGGGTTTCCGCTCTGCATCAAATGACCCCGATTTACTTTCCATGTAATTAGGATCAACAATTAATATGTTTATCTTTCAAGATATCTATTACTTACACAAGAATAATGCATTTTGACAAATATTCGACGTACATCAAAAGCTTTTCTAATTATAAAAAGCCTCTTTTCTTCACTGATCGATTGTTTGAACTCTCTTTAGAACTTATGACTTGACTTCTGATTTATATACTAGTATATGTAACCTAATTTGTAGCTCCATGATATTCTTGATAAAAGTTATTTCTCCATCAAACTAGTATACTGGACTTGTTCTGCTGTACAATTATAGCCTGCATTTACCACTACCGACATATACAAACAAACCGGAAATTCAATATTTTCAATTTTGATATTTGAGGGACCTTCCGGGATTTCTCTCTTGACTATTTTTTCATGGATTCTATAAAAAAGGATAAAAATTTACCAACTGAAATACGACTGTGATATGAGAGTTTGGCTCTATGATATATACAAAGAAAAATCATTATCAGTGCGAGGAAACTTTCTAACCTTTTTATCAACCTTGTACCTCAACGTTTTTTGTAAATCTGTATTGTATGAAACTATTTGTCTGTAACTTTTTGTGTGTAAAAAGACAGAACCAAAACCTGTATTTTATGAGATGCTCACAATGAATAGTACAATGGTGCAACATGTATGTGAACTGATTTAAAAGTGCATTCGTGTTTTTCTTGTTTGTGTCAAGCACTCTATGCATTTTTTACATTGATGGGTTAAGATTTGACAACTATGCTCAACAAAGAGGGGTTCAACCTTAATTATTTCTTTTCATTAGTAAATAGTGCTAACAATTGAATAATCGATTGTAAGTTGGTGTAATAACGGTGCATCTCCTTATCGTTACCCTCTGTGAACTCTACTAAAACAGTGCCCTCTTTGCACATGCACAGGTCATTCTCTGTTGAAAACAATCCGGCGATGGACAAGGGTCACAAAGAGAAATAGCCACTTACATGTAATTACTCTTTGCCCCTATGATTACATAATTAACATAAATGTTATGTTTAAATTTTTGTTGTTGTTGTTGTTTTTATTATTATTATTATTGTTAGATTAGTTTAATATGTGTTTCAGAGAAATTTGATTGTTGCTTTAAGTAAAAATGGACTGGATATTACATGTACTTTAAAAGGAACTTTTAAATATTGTTTGTAGTAAGCTGGATTACAAAGGCTTTTTTTATAGAAATTTTGTTACATTTTTACCAGGTTGCAGTGCAACTTGCAAAACTGCTTTTAGAATTTTAGACACTAACACACCTTTTTGGAGACGAAATTACAAAAGAAGACCGCATAAGTAATGAAGCATTACAGACCTTTGTGAATACAATTATTTAAACTTTTGTTTTTCTTTGTAGTTTTTTGCGGATGCATTATGAGTAGTTGTTTTCTTTGTGGAGTAATTACCGCATGGTATAGAATTAAATGTTTTAGTTTTGCGGATTTATGTTTTTGTACTTTTAACTCACCTTAGGATCGTTGAATGTCCGTCGTCTTTCGTCCGTCGTCCGTCTACACTTGTTCTTTAACACTCTAGCGGTCACATTTTTGCCCCAATCATCATCAAACTTGGTCAGGATGGTTATCTAGGTAATAGCTCAGATGAGTTCGAACATGGGTCATCTCGGATGAAATACTAGGTCACAGGAGCTTAAAATAAAAAAACCTTGTTAACACTCTAGTTTTCACATTTTTTACATATTTATCATCAAACTTGGTCAGGATGCTTGTCTAGGTAAATGCTCGGAGTTTTAACATGGGTCATCTCGGATGAAAAACTAGGTCACAGGAGCTAGAAATAGAAAAATCTAGTGGCTACTCTTTTGATCCAAGTATCCTAGAAATTGGTCTGAAAGTTTGTTTTGATGATTTCTAGATCAAGTTCGTATACGGGCACCTGAGGTCAAAAACTAGGTCACACCGCCCAAATATAGAAAAACCTTGTTAACACTATAGTGGTCACATTTTTGACTCAATTATCATTAAACTTAGTCAGGATGTTTGTCTAGGTAATTGCTCAAATCAGTCCGAACATGGGTCATTTAGGATGAAAATGAGGTCACAGGAGCTAAAAATAGAAAAATCGTGTGAACACTTTAGTGGAAATTGGTCTGAAAGTTTGTTTTGATGATTTCTAGGTCAAGTTCGAATATTTGTCACCTGGGGTTAAAATCTATGTCACACTGCTCAAATATGGATAATCCTTGTTAACACTAGTGGTCACATTTTTGACTCACCTGTAATGAAACTTGGTCTGAGAATGCTTGTCTAGGTAATTGTTCGGATGAGTTTGATGGGTCAGGTGAGCGATCTAGGGCCATCTTGGTCCTCTTGTTTATGATATATCGCACTTTATTGCTTTTTATAACTTTGTTATACTTTTTACGAAGATTTTTTTTTTAAAACATGATTTTAATTTGCCAAGGGCAAATTTTTACTTTCGGTAACCTAGGTATTTTTACGGTATTTTTTATTTTTTAATGGTTAAACCACCACGTGATATTGACCTTTTTGGAATTTTATTTTTCGTTTGAATGATTTAATTGCAGTTTTATTCTTAGCTGAAAACACTTTATAATGCAAATAAACTTAAGATTTAAAAAAAATAATAATAATTTGGGATTCGTTTAAACGAATGATTACAAATAGTGTTCTTATTTTGAAATACAGTAGTGTTTGTACCGTAGTTTGTACCAACATGCTTGGTAGACTATTTGTTTGAGTGTTGAATGTCTGCGTTTGATAAAATTTATTTATAAAGCTTATGAGACATTTATTTATTGTGAAAGAATAAGGTTTAAGTAGTAGTTATTTTAATGAATTGGCTAAATTTAACGGTTTAAATGTAAACCAACATATGTTTTAAATTGTTTATAGATGACATGTTGATTTTTTTGCTTATTTTTTACTTATTATTAGTACAATATTAGCTTTTATCTTTAAACATGGTCCGTTCTTAAGTTTTAAACATAACGTGGTTAATTAAGTTTTTACTTCTTTTGAATATTTTTTTCAAATGTAACAATTTTTAATACTTTTAAGCTTTTAATCTTAACTGCTTTGCTAAAGACTTAGATATAAGATTTTATGACAAACTATTTAGTAACAGGCGTGTTTTGATTGATTTTATATGATTCATGTTTTTAACATTAGCAGTTGCAGTTTCATGAGTATACCTTTTGGTAGACACCATAACTTTTTATACGCCCGTTTGAAAAACGGGTCGTATTATACTTCCTCCCTCGCGGGCGGTCTGGCGGGCGGTCGGCGTCCAATATTTTCTCTGGAGCATATCTTCTACACACATGGGGGAATTTTAATGAAACTTCATAGAAATGCTCACCATAATAAGAGGCTGTGTTTTGCACATAAAGCAGGTCTCTTAATTCAAGGGCAATTAAGTTCACACTAAGAGGTCATTGAAAAACGCTTATCCGGAGCAATCTTCTAATGCATAGAGGGATTTCAATATAACTTAGCACAAATGTCTACCAGTGTAAGGCGGAGTGTCACGTACAAATTGTTGTCCTTGCGGCCAAGGTCAAGGTCAAACACATGGGACAAAGTTCAGATAAAAATATGAAAATGTGTATTTGGACCATGAAGTTATTATTTATTGAGGGACTGAAACACAAATGGTCATTATCATGACATCTGGTGTGAAACGTGTAATGTGGGTTAATATATGCAAGGTCAAGGTCACTAAAAATGATAAAATATAGACATTTTGTCCAAGGCATATCTCCTCTACGCATGCTGGGATTCTAATGAAACTTCATAGAAATGTTAACCACAACAAGAAACACGGCCCGTTGCATGAGCCAGGTCTGTAGATAAAAGGTTAAAGTCACACTTTGATGTCATTGAATAATGCTTGTTCGGAGTCGAACTTCTACATTCATCGGGGAACTTTAATGGCACAAATTTTCACCATTCTGAGGCTTATTGCGCACATAATCTAGGTCCCTGCTACCAAAGTCAATGTCATAGTTTGTGTACAAGGGACCATTTAGTCATTTATTATTTAATTGATTAAAAGACAAATGATAACTTTCATGACTACAAGTGTGACACATGTAATCTAGGTTAATATTTTCAAGGTCAAGGCCACAAGAGAGGTTAAAATACCTAGATTTTTTCCGGATATTACCCAGAGCATATCTTCTATGTGCATATCTATAATGCCCACATCTCTGTCAAAAGTTTTTGTGACGGACGTATTTTGCGATAATGTTGTCCTTGTTGTTTTTACAATTTATATTATTAGAAACCTTTTTTGCTAGATTTACACTTATTTAACTTTCTTCAGACTTTGATGTGATGGTGACTATTTTGCATGAAACACATGCTTTTACTGATTTTCATGTTTTCGTACTATCTTTATCTCTTTTTTAGTGTTTTATACATTTCACATTTATTTAAACAATGTGTTTTTTGTATTATTACATTTTATGAATTTGTGTGATGAATTAGCATGTTTTCTTTTCTTTGAACTGACCAATTATGTCTCCGCAGATCATTTAGGGTTTGGAGAATAATTATTTTTCTTTTATCAAAGTTTGTTTTTTCTTTTATTGTAACTGTTTTTATTTGACTTTATTTGAATATTTTTTCAATAGTTGATCTTATTATTTTTTGCACGCCTTTTTATCTTTCAAGGGTTTTTTTTACTGGTATTGACTTATTTTTTCAACAATTTTCGATTAATTTATCAATAAATGTTTGAAGACTTTTAACATGTATTGAGGGTGAATAAATGTTGGCTAGCTTTTAGATATAAGTAATAGAAAGAGCACCGAAACACGAGGCTATCTGATTTGTACGAGGGGGCGTAGCCCCCGAGTATAAATCAGATTGCCGAGTGTTTTGGTGTTCTTTCTCTTTTGTATCATAGTCAAACATGACAGCACGTTCCCTGTTGTCATAATATGAAACCCCAGAGAAAAAAATAACCAATGAACGAGCATTTGAATATGATAGTTCTGCCCCTTTCCCTTTCTCTGCCGTCACAATATGTAAACCCCGGCAAAAATGAACTAATCCACGGGCATTATCTGGAGTGCGGGTAACTGATACCTGCACTCCAGTTACCGCACTGTGCATGTATATGTATACGATTTAACTCTGACACTTTTTCAACAGAAAGGTCCCCAAACTATGATACAATATAGATTAACAACCAGCTGTTTATTTCCATATTTTTACGCAAAATATTTACTGCAACAGCATAGTTCTTGTAACGTTTTGCCAAATCATTTATAGATTGTTTTTCTTTACCTTTTAGTTTATTCTGTATATAGTTGAACTTTTTAACATTTTACAAATTTATAATTTGTTTTGATGAACAGTACAATTAAATGTATTCCAAAGTTTAAACAACTGTCATTTATTCCCATAATAGGTACTAAATTTAACTTTGGTAGTGTTACTGAATTGTTTTTCTAGATTTTTTTACTTTGCGCTTTATATGAGCCATTACTTTTTTTATTTGGTGTTTTATTTGGTGACACATTATTTTTTTATATTTGGTTTTGTGACACTTGTTAACACTTTAATTGTTGATTGGCTTTGTTGCCTTTAAGTTAGCGCTTTCATGGAAATGTTTCAAATTAATTAGACAACCTTTAACTTCAAACGTTTAGCTTGCTTTAAAAACTTAGGATCCGTTTTAACAAAGCAAATATGAGAGGATAACTTTTTTTGACTAGGTTTTTAATAAAAACTTACATTGTTTAAAGTTATATATAATGTAATGTGATTGGTTAATTATCTCGTTCCCACGACTTAGTAACTCGTGGTAACGACTTAGTAACTCGTGGCCACGAAATAAATAAAAAAACACACATGTCACCTTTGTGCCACCGTACAATAATCTTGAGTTTAAGTTATAAAGTTTGTAAATATAATTCAAGGTCTTCTTTAAATAGGGAGAACATTTTATTGGGATGTTACCACCCCTTGACGTAAGCCTACAGCAAACTGGAAAAATCTGGACCGTACACATGATTTTACTTTGTCATACATATCTTTAATAATTTTGTATACCACATTTATACAGTTTCAGCCATAATGAATTTCTACAAATACTATCAAAATAAGATTTCAACTCAATAAATCCTACATATAAACGCTTTATATCATTTAAATTATGTTGTATTACAGAATGTAGAATAAAAATTATATCAACGGTTGATCTCCCCTTTCTTAAACCAAATTGGCAATCAGAAATATCTGGATATTTATCAAAAAATATTTCAACTCTATTAGTAAATATAGAATTAAAAATCTTGGAAAGAGAGCTAAGTAAAGTTATTTTACCCAATAATTATTAACTAATTTCGGGTGGCATTTTTATCAACGGGCAAAATTATATCCTCTGGATAAAACCCAGAGTCTAAAATGGCATTAAAAATATCACACAAATGAAAACATACTATCCTATCAATAGACTTAATAAAATATTCGTTAAAAAGACAATATCAGCCTATAGCTTTATGCGACTTTTAAAGTGCTTTTACAGCTTTCTTAATCTTTTCACATGTGATATCATTTCTTCATAGGTTCAATCATCACAGTTAAAATCGTGCTCATCACACAAATCATTGCATTCATTATTGTTGGTACTGAATTTATTATTATATAAATTTTCAAACAATTTAAACTCATCAAGTATAATATCCTTAGAAACATCAGCTTTTTTCTGTTTAAAATGACACCAAAAACTGTTGTTTTTTATGTTTACACAATCTTAAGCGTTTAATTTCAAAATACTTTGAAAAACTAACTTTTTTTTTTTTTTTTTTTTTTTTGATTAAAATTTTACATTCCTATTTACATTAACACAAATATTCCCTATTTGCTGTTTAACATATATAAAATGAGTTGGAGGCATATAAGTATATATTCTTTGAATCTCTGCATTCGGTGTCAAATTAATCAGCATCCTTTAAAGACTGACAGTCTTAAAATGTAACATGCATTTCATTTGTATAATTATGTTCTTGAAAAATGAGGATCCGCAACTTTCCTAATTAAAGACATTTTCTACAGTTTTATGAAAAATTAATCCTTTCATAGAATTTTCTAAATTTTTTGTATGATGAGTAAAATTTAATGACGAATTTACAAATAAAAATAAAAATATATGTTGACGCGTTGGATTTCTTATAAAATGGCAGTTTCCATGGTAACCGTATATCTAAAAACTGTCAAAATAGCCTAACTGTGTTATAACGAATAGAAAATGTATAAGATAGCTTAAAACACTCAACGAGCATTGTTTTATGCAAAGATAACCTTATCTAATGATTCTGTATGAAACAAATGATAATCTGAACATATTTCTTTAAAAAATGAGTTTTCCATGTTCCTCAACCGAACAAAAAATGAGAAAAATAAACATGAATTCTGAGAATAATTAGAGATATTGAAAAAAGTGTTTCATAGGATTTTCTAATTTTTTTGTATGTTTTGTAAAATTTAATGACAAATTCAAAAAGAAAAAGAAAAATATATGTTGGTTGGCGTGTTGGATTTTTTTGAAAAATGGCAGTTTCCATGGTAACCGTATATCTCAAAATTGTCAAAATAGCCAAACTGTGTTATAATAATGTATAAAATAGCTTATTACACTCACAATAAACATAATTTTATACAAAGCTTGCTTTATCTTAGGGTTCTGTATAAAACAAACGATAATTGGAACATATTTCTTTAAAAAAAAGAGTTTTTTATGCTTTTTAACAAAACAAAAAATGAGAAAAATAAACATGAATTCTGTAAAAAATTAAAGCTATCAAGAAATTTCTTTCATAGAATTTTCTACATTATTGATATATCAAGTAACATTTGATGGTGGATTCAAAAATAGAAATAAAATATATATGTTGACGTGTTAGTTTTTTGTAAACGGGCAGTTTCCATGGTTACCGCATATGCCAAATGTCAAAATTACCACGCTTTCTTAAGAAATATCAGTGTTATACTAAATGTATTGTCAAATATACAACACAAACATGTTGTAATAAAAAATTCTTTTTCTTTTGATGTTATATTAAGTAAATGATCCTGACTATCTTTCTAAAACATATCTAGGGCCATATTATTTTTTTCACTCGACTAACATACCCGAACAGTAAGCAAGTATTCAGAAATTTACAAAGAAAATAATGAAATTCGGAACATTTCTTAGATATTAATTTTGTTTTTTTTATTCAACACTTTTAAAATATATCATTTTAAACTTCTTTGCCCAGTTGTCTGCCAGTAATCAAGTCGCGACGCACTTTCGTCACTATACCACAAGTGGGTGGGGTAACGCGCGCAGAATTATCATCAATGCTGTCGTACTAATGCTTGGAGAAATCCTTTATGTGATGTTGTCTAAACGACCTCTTATTCTTTTGAACCGATCTCCTTTTGAATATTTAGAAATATCTATTCTGTATTATTTACTCACTATTTGCTTATAGCCGAAATTTAAACACTTATCCGAATACTATTCAAATTGACCTTCATTTGAAGAGTAATTATCCGTGATTATCTTTCTTGGAAGCGCATAACGATGCGCACAGAAAACTACCGAAAACGTCTTTAAACAAGTAAAACTATTTATAGTGCTGTTTACGGCCTGTCGATCACTGGAATTTATTTCCGTTGTTAGTTGATTAAGATCAGGTAATATGCCAATCAGACCTGTCCCAATGTTATCCCTTATATTTGAATCCCGTTTAAAGTTTATGTCAATTTTCTTCTGTTGTACAGGTATACGGTATTTAGTATGCAATGAAAATTCTATAGGGGCATTGTCGCTAAAACTCGTTAACTTGCTAAACTATGGTGGCTGATTTGGGTCATTCGTTTTTCGCCCGCTACCCTGCCAAGCGAAAAGTCGAAAATTAAGAAATTAAAATGGCGGGGGACGCGGAGCGAAAAGTCGCTAATTAGCGGGGGCGCGGGACAAAGTTTAATAACTAAAACTTGGCCCAGCGGGAGCGTGGAGCGAGATTTAAGAAATAGAACGACGGGGTGCGGAGCGAAAACATGCTTATGGGCGCCCTCGCTAATAAGCGTATTTTCGATTTGCACCCCAGCCATTTTAACTTGTTAATTCTGGACTTTTCCCTTGGCGGGGCTGAGGGGCACACGCTAATTAGCGAAGTGTTCGGCGAAGTTTTATTTCTTATATTCCAACATTATTATCCTAAGCTTATGTAATCTACGGTTAACTAGCCAAATATTGTTTGATCAAAAAGTTCATTCAATTTTATACCGTAACTATTACATGTTCACGGAGTTAGCACAGAAATCGACATTGAACATTCAGCTCGACAATCAATTTATCAATGTCGAGATGGGATGTGTACACAGGTAAAAATTCATCACATGTTTCTTGTATGTTTGGTACACCATATGTTTTCCATATGTAAAACATACGCGTTTCATATGTTTTGAAAACATGTGTTTAAGAACATATGTTTTTCATATGTGAAATAACATATGTTAAACAGGGCCATATGAAAAAATATGTCATCAACATATGTTAAACTCATTGTGATCACATGTTTTGCATATGAATAAGTTTTCATATATTAAATATATGTGAACTTTCATGTGTTTTTCATATGATAAATTTATGATCATATATTCTGCAAGATTAACACTTTGAACAGTCTTAATTAGATTCTACATGATTGTACAGAAAATTCTTAAAAGATTCTTGGTTCATGCATCTATGTGCAACTTATTGTTATGGGGAGAATAATCATTCATTTTTATTCATGACTTTTTTTCTCCCTTTGTATATGTTAGTGTTTATTAAGTGATTCTTTTTACAATTAAGAACCCAAAACGAAGCTACCCATAGAGAGTGACAATGGGTTCTTAATTGTTAAAATGTTCACTTAATAAAAACTAAAACTAACTTACTTACAGTGTTTAACCTCATTTGGCCAAGCTGGAAGGTCTCAAGCCTATAGAAAGTTCTTAACAATACAACAGGTGGCGTTATGGGAGCACAATTTCACCGATCAGTTACATTATTCAATTTATGTTTAAATAATAATCGTCCTCCATTGGTGATGTATGTAGATGTTAGTTCATAATGACCAAAATGTTTGTTTGTCTGTATTTCCATCAATTTTTATTTACCATGTAGAATTGGAAATATCTAAATTAACAAGTTTATATAAACATACATATGTAGCTACAAATCAATAAAGTTAATAATTATTTAGTTAATCTATGTAATAAGATGAATAAAATAAAATAATAAAACAATTATTTTTTCTACTTACTTTTTAAACAGTTAAATGTTTGTACTGCATCTGCATCATTGTATAGATATTCACTTGAGGTCGAGGTTCGGGACCTGGCATAGCCTGGGGCGCATGTTATCGCAGGAAGACCTATGGGAGCTTCTCAGCCTAAGGTCGTGCTCTGGTTCAAGGTTCATGAAACTAAAAAATGTTATTTAAAACAGAAAATGTAAATAAACGGGCTTTACACGTGGTTCCAAAAATAAATGTTTTCGCTTATAAAAATAGTATGATAAATTCGCCTGTCTTTACAATTAAAAAGGGCAGTTTTGATATGGGGTACTTTTTTTGGAGACACCATATGTTTCTACCATATGCAAAACATGGAAGTCACATACGTTTAACATTTGTTGCATTTTTACCTGTATACTTTTTATGTGTTAATGTTTTATATGTTAATGCTCATTCAGTTTTGCACCATACCTTATATTTCAACTTCCACAGTACTTTTTCGTCTGGTTTATTTTTAGCATCACGTGACAGTATGTGAAATTCTCCAGAAGCTATGGGAATTTAAACTGAAATAATATTATGTTCCTGCTACAACTAAAATTTCAAAAAATTGTAAATCCGTTATTCGTTTTTGACAAAGACACAGAAAACTTTCTGTCATATAATTAAGTTAACATCATTCATGTCATTGAATGGAGAAAAAAGTAAGGATGTTTGTATTCGCAATTTATTAGTCTTGTTTAATGTTTTGTATTTGTTTGTTTCAATGCTACCATTCTATACTTCGAGATGTATGTAAGAATATAATCTTCTGGAGTATCACATTAAATGTATTTATTTTAATTGTTTTGAAGTCAAGTAAAAAAAATAAATCAAACACCTGTGTAACAAAATGTATTTTTCCTTATTCAACGATGTTGAAATCCAGGGGCTTTATGCATATTTGGTACAGAAATGATAGAAGGGGGTTTCATAAAAAGCGCAAGTAACTCATTTTTAAGTGTAAAAGTAGATGAAGAAGATACTTTGTGCAATAATTCTAGTCATAATAAAAATTCTTATATGACTTTTTAAGATGGGCCAATTCGGAGAAAAATATTGGTAATACTGTAACTGAATTTGATGCATGTAGTACCTCTAACTTAAGTGTTACAGTTGCAAATAGATAAAGATAATAAAATGCTTTGTGAATTTTTCAAAGAAACAAAAGGAACTTATTTTTTTATGTAAGTGTTGATATGTTTTGTTTCAGAATTAACTATCGAATTACAACAACATGGCATTGGTCTGTTTTGTGGGGGGGGGGGGGTTCTTTTCTTTATATATATAAAAAAACGTACAAAATCAGTAAATGTATTCATTTTTCATATAGAAATGAATTCTATTAATATTGATCATGAATTATTAAGGGGAAGTAAATGTTAAAATACTGGTTATGTAAAGTTACCTAAGTTATCCCCCTTCATTTGTCACAGTTTGCTTTTTTGTATTCACATAAAAGAAAATGTAGTGTAGCTTAAATTGATAATGTTTGGTAAAGATAGGCCAATTCTTGTGTATTATATATATGTATTCATATGCTTTTTTAAGTAATTTCGTATCTCAAATTAAACATTCTCACATTACATAAACAATTATTTTGTAATTATATATATTCATGTCATGTGTCATTTATGTATTATATGCTGTATTTGTATATTTAATATGGTGATGAGCTTTTTATGCTTAAACCAAGTAATAAAGTTTCTGTTCTGTTCTGTTCTGATCAATCATCCAGAACAAATGATGTTGACCAATCTGGAAACACTATTTATACCACCGATGCTGTCCTATATTTGTATGTTTAAGATTTAAAAACTTCTTATGAATATATCATTATGTGCGCAACATGATGTCTCTTCGGATACTGCTAATAATGTGTATTTTTGATATTTTAACTCAAAGTTTTAAGAACTTCCAGTTGCAAAACGCTTTTGCCAGACGATATTATCGCTGTACCGTGTTAGGTATATTTCGACCATAAAAGAAGGCGGATTTTCATCGGCATGTACAAGAATAACTTTATTTTATATATTGATATTAACGACTTATATGTTTTAGCACATTCAAGAATACACATAGATGTAAATTAGACAAATATCTATGTTAAATTACAAAGTGACATATGGGATGAATGTCCACCCAGTAAAAACATTAAAAGTGTAACACAGCACATTTGTATCGTTGAGTTTTATTCGATAACCTTAACGTATATTATTTATATAACTAGCTGGCTTATAAATTCATCTAATAGTTTTGCCATGTTACATTAAGATACTTAATACTGTTAACTTAAATATGTATTGTATTACAGGCGTTCCATTATCAACCAATTCACTTGAAATGAACAAGTCAGTTCACCAAAACTCTTCTGGAGCGAGTTTCAAATAATTTTCCTCTAACTCCTCATAGCGGTCATTTCCTTCATTCATATTAGTACCAATGCCAAGGAATGAAAGGTCGAGAAATGCGTAGAGATTTGTGTTACGCTGTTGGCTAGAAATAAACGTCTCTAAAATAATTATATGATTATTATATTTTAATAAAGCAAACAATTATGGTTGCAAATACAGTGCTTTTGCAATAAAAATGCTCCATGTTTTTTTTATTAGGCCCAAACATTCATTCTTATAATGTGATCCAGAAAAACTAAAATACACAAGATCATTCCAGGCATCAGTATTTATATGGCACAATACTGTTGCAAAAGGTTATGTAGGAGGTTTGTTAAACGATAGCGAAACAGAAGCATTTTGTATTTTTTCATCATTTTATGCTATTAACATTTTCACAATGTTTAATGCAAATAAAAGCTTTTGTCATTGTTGTTGTCATTTAATAATTATAGAATAGTTATAGTATAGTATAAACATAGAATTTATTCGAATGAATATGAAATATACATACATGAATCATGGGTGGATTATGAAAATAATCATTTTAAAATTATGAAATAGATTTTCAAGACGAATTCTGGCATGTTTATGTTTATAGAATGGAAAAAAATGTTAGTAATACTTGTTGAAGAGTGATTCCAGATTTAAAAACAATATGCTAAATTTCGAAAAGAAACAATTAATATTATTATCCATGTTTTCACACAAAGTAAAAAATGTAATATTAAGAGCACGTATTGTTTCCATGAAAAAAAACCTGGAAATATATATTTTGTTGACACTTATTTGTACCTCTGTAAATCGATAATAAATATCTTTTGTTTAAACGCTACCTTCTTGTATTAATAAATATTTTTTGTCATAAGTGTATTGATTTTTGTTGATATTCTAAAGAATATATACTTAAGTTGTACGGTCTATTTATTACGTATTTCGGTTAGAGATGATGAAAAAACTATCGAAGATACAGGTTCTTACATGAGTGCCAGGGGAAAGGCGAGAGGAAATATAGTAAAGATCAAACTGAATCGGTGGTATATAGTATTTCTACATTAAGTGTTACAGCGGGAGATGAGAGCACTACAGATTCTGGAAGTTCTTTCCTAAGCTTGCAAGAGGCTCAGAGTGACATTACAGAAAGTACTGTTAGGAGTCGCAGTCAAGAACGTAAGCCTGACGTGAACCAATTAGAATCAGTATTCAATTTACATCGTAGATCCAATGGTAATGAATTTCTTTGTGAATATTGCCTTCAAGATTACGTTAAAACCAAAGCCACACACTTTTGTGAACTTTGTGGTAACAATGGGAAGAAACTGTGCTGCAAATGCCTAAGATTTCATGCTAAGTTTACAAATCACCGAGAAGTGACTTCACTTCTTACAAGAACGAAAAGGTGAGCATTTATATACAACGTAATAATATAAAGTTAGTAAACCTAAAATCGAGTTGTTGTTGGTTGGTGTTTTTTTCTTTTTGGTATAGTAATTTCTAGTAGCACTTTAAAATAACTCGTACAAAAAGTTAAATAAAACTTCGCCACGCACCCCCTTGCTAATTGGCGTGTTTTCCCCCCAAGACTCCGCCAAGCGGAGAGTCGAGAATTAACAAGTTAAAATGGAGGCGGCGCGGAGCGAAAACACGCGGGCCGCGGGGCGAAGTTTTATTAATTAAACTACGCCTGCGCCCGGCTTATTAGCGTATTATTAAACTTTGTCTTGCACACCTGCCCGCCGTATTATTTCTTAAATCTCGCTCTGCACCACAACGAGGGGAAGATTTATTGATTTAACTTCGCCCGCTCCCGAAAATTATCGTGTTTTCATTCCGCGCCATTTAAACTTGTTCATTCTTGACTTTTCGTTAGGCGGGAAGCGGGGGATACGAATGGCACAAATCAGCCACATCAAGTATCTTTGATTTCAAACATCATAACTATCCAATTCAAATGAGCCTCGAAAACGTTCTTTTTTGGCATTTTTAAATGTGTTGTGTCATCGTTGATATTGTCCAGTTCAAAGATCTTGTCTTCAGTTTGTGGTGTATGTTTTACCTGTACTTTAACGTTTACAGAAATTACGTCCTGAAGAATACATACGAATCAATTACAACATTTAAAGTTATCAGATATCACATTCAAACTGCTCAGATGCAATAAATACACTCAAAATAATATATGAGTGAACAAATTATACATGTCCTGAAAAGTGGTCACTTCGAAATTGAAAGACTTGTTTTCTAGATGGGGAATTGCCGTTTGCGAAATGACGTAACATTTCCTGGCCAACAGGAAATTTGATTCTTACAGCGTCTTTTCCATTGGACATTTACAGATATTTTGGCAGTGAACAATTTAGCCCTGCCTTTCCTATTCATTGCTAGATCAACTGCTCACAAACAGTACAGGTATCCCAAAAAAATCCATGCGTTTTTTATGTAAACCAGGTCAACTAGGGACTAAACAATAATAAAGTGTAGCAATTGGATTGCCAGTCAACCATTTTGCATAAAACAGTAAAAAGCGAAAAGGTCTCTTTAAATTGAACGAGCGAAAATTGGGTTTTCAAACGTTTCGTTTTTGGGGATATACCGTAGAAAAAATAACATCAGACCTAAAGAAAAGGAATGAGGCTGTTAAGCAGTAGTAAAGCTGATAAGATATGCCAGATATAAATTTTTAACTAAAACCTAATATTTCTCTATTAAATGATATAGAAAAAGGGCTCGCAATATCTGATTATTAATAAAACATAAATCCATAAATTCCATTTAACATCTGTTATATATTCAAACAAATACTATTTTGTTACTGTGGAGCAATGGTGAAAAAATGTATGTTTTTTCCATAGTAAACAATTGTATTAGTGTGTAGGCCGTAGTAAAAACACACTTTATGATAGCCAGGTACGAGATTGCGCAACATTTTTAACCCAAAGATCTTATTGTAAAAGCTCCGAATCGCATAGGTTGGTGTTCAACCTGGGTAACATCAACTCAATATATTTCCTTGTATGACAAAGCCATATTTTTGCACTACTGGAAAACCGAAATTGCTACCCTTTGAAAGGACATTACATGCACAATTGTAGTTCAGAAAAACACAAAGGTCACAATCAATATGGCAACCAGGTCATTATTCTCATGAATGATCTAGTAAATTGAAGATTTTCCTCGATATATATAATATATATATATAATTATATATACTATACATATATATATATATATATATATGAATTATATATATTATATATATTAATATATTTATATATATATATTATACGTATACTTATATATATAGCCGTCTGTGCACATTCATATCTTTTAAGTTTGTCTATTACAAAATATGTTTGTCAAAAGGATACATAATAAGCAAACACGAATTTTTAATCACAATTTCATTTTTTTTCATATTTTTTGTATATGTTACAGTTCTGACTCTACCGAGGATTGGAAAAAAGTCATGGTAAAAGAAAAGTCAAAGTCAAACCCATGTCAGCTAAAGAAATTAACAGATAAAGATAGTAAATTATGTACCGCCATCAATTTTGCTAAAATGAGAAATGGCAATTTGATGATTGCCGACTTTGCAAACAAATGTATGAAAGTATTCTTCTTCGATACTTTACTATTAAAAGAAGTATTTTATCTAGAAGACCATCCGATGTGTATCACGTGTATTCCTGACGACATCGTAGCTGTTGCATATCAAGAAACTCTGTGTTTGGAGATATTTGAGAGGAGGCATGAAACATTGAGCATCTACAAAGAGCTGGGTCATTGTAACGGACTGAAGTGCCTGGATGAATATTTGTATTTTTTAGGCTCATGCACAGTATGCATATACTATTTACAAGACCGGGAAAACTTACAGCTTGTAAGAAGTATAGATATTAAACCAATTGGCATTTATAAACCAGAACAAATTGACATAGACGAATTTGGTGACACGTTATATATCTCCGATGCAGGTTTCGGGGTATATATCTTAAATAAAAGTGGAAGAGTTCTTAACAGTATACTCGTACACGGGGCAAGAGGAATCAGTTCTGATGGTTTGAATAAAGTGTTTGTTTGTCGTTTTGACACGGACGAAGTGTTAGAAATCAATCAGGAAACTGCAAAAACAAATCCTTTTCTGTCGGTGAAGCATGGAGTGAACGTACCTTGTGCGGTATTCTTCTATCGTACAAGAAGGCGACTTTACGTTGGCATGCACAATAACAACTATATTTTATACGCTGACATTTTAGATTGATAAAGTAGTATCATAATTTGTTGTGTGTAACAATATATATGTCAAAGGTGCTAGTGGCATTGATTTTACCTAAACGTGTTTAACCTTGCAATAAAATATCGATATATTAAAAAAAATCCAAAAATATTTTTTTTAGTTATACTGTTATAGACACGAAATTTATGGCCGGGCGGTAAGGCCGTCGGATTTTAAGTATTTCGTAGTCAAGTCCGAAGGAAGAAACCATACAGGTTCGAAAGATGAGACCGTCATGACATGTACGTTGTAACCTGGCATTTTCATATTTAAAATTTTGGAAACAAAGTTATTCCTCGGAAGCATTAATAACAACAAACTTACATGAAAATTGCAGACTCGTTTTGATTGAGTCTATATATGAGGAATAATGAATGAGTGCAACATGCGTCACATTCCTAGCACCGGCTTGAGCAGTACTCAATACTACACTTAATAGTGCTGGCACCAATGATCCCGAAGGACCAGAAAAAATATAACAACACTGAAGTGAAGTACGGGACAACATTTTACAGCTGCCACACGGCATTTGGCACCTGCTGTTGTGGTCAACTGTCTATGAGCAGAGCTAGAGACTAAGGAGGGGACTAAGACATATCCCCTTTCAAAAGTCCAATTGGTTAGTTCCGCCCATTATTTTCTCGTTAAGGGCACACACATTCTTTTCAAATTAAATAAGAATCCCTAAAGAAAGCCCCAAAACGGCCCAAAACAGAAAAGTTGCAGGACTAAAACCAGGGGAGGGGTATGTCAAAGGCAAACAAAGGGACCACCCCCCCAAATAAATCGACTTAACCCAAAAATTCCCAACTTTTTAAACATGAATTTTGAACAATTTTGGGAATTTTGAAAACTCCTGCAGAAAAATTTTCTCTGGGGGTTTTCATGGAATTTTCAAAGTGGAAAAGGTTTTAAAGTTGGCCATTACCATGAATTTTAGGGGTTTTAATGGGGTTGGGCCCAAAGTAAAAGAATTTTTGGGTGTGTGCCCTAAACGAGAAAAAAAGGGGGCAGAACAAAAATAAAAGGGAAAATTTTAAAAAGGGAAAATCGGGAGGTTATGAAGGGGTCGATGAACCCTACTTTTTGCTTTTTAAATGCTGACTCGTAATAGCGTATTTTTCCATCTCCAAAAATTTTCCTGTATGCCTTTTTGATATATTATCTTTTGACCTAATATTATGTGATTTAATGTTCTTTCATACTGGATTGGGATTGCTCTTTGCTCCATTATAGGTAGACCGCATTTGATTAAAAGTATTTTCATTCACTTCAGCAGTCATCAATCCAGGCACAGTAAACAGCAAATATTTTTAAAACCCTTCATTGCAAAAACTAATAAAACCCCAAATGTTACATGAAAATGAAATATTCCTCATTGCATTAAAATGAAGTAACCCTTTTTTTTTTAAAACATTTCCCCCAAAAGCGTAAACTGAAAGTTCAAAGGGTTTTTTTGAATCAATCATCAATTTCACGTAGCCCTTTAAGTCTTTAATCACAGGTTTAAAACTTGTGAAAATTTCTATCAGTTTTGATTTTTTTTTCGTAATTTGATTGCTCCACCAAGATCACTTCCTTTAGGGCCAAGATATTTAATGACATGCAGCATATGACTGTTTAATACCTCCTCAGCCAAATGGTTCCTCATTTTGGACTGAGTTGATGGAAATAAGTATTCGTTTGTGTATTTGATCTGCCCCATTGAAATCAGTCAATGAACATCTGCCATTGAACAGTTTTATTAAAGGCCAAAGTGAGAGAAGACGTGTAGAGGAACTGAGGATAAAGATTTTAACAGGTTGTTCTTGATTTCCTTAAATACATGGGGCACATTTATCATGAATATCATTGAGTCTAAGTTGTTTTGACTGGACTATGTATCATGATTTGAAACATTGCATTTCACAAATGATCTATTACACTGAGCTCCATCCATACATGCGTATATTTTTCCCTTTCAGAAAATGTTTGGGAAATTTTTTTTCAAAATGCTTTCCCCCAAAATAGTGAAAAACAGTTTCTGGGCTTAAGTCCCCTCTGTTTTTAAAAAAAGGCCAAAGGAAATTTAAAAAAAATGAAAATTTAAAAAAAGATCAACCAAAGGGAAAAGGGGGCGTTTAGTGAAACCCAACAAACCCAAAAACCCTGGGCCCAGGAACAAGAAAACCCGGGGGAGGGGGGACAGGAGACCCCAAAAAAAAACAGGTCAGGGGGACAAATCAGAGCAAAGGAAAAGGCCCAAACACTAAAATGAAAAAATTTAAATTTGTAAATGATAAAAAACTCAAAGAAAAAAAAATAAATTTATTGAAAAACAAAACCCCTAAAAGCCCGAAAAAACAAGTTGGAGAAACAATGTGCCAAAAAAAATGTTTTTCTTTTTCGTGCCCCTCCCCCAAAATATGGGAAAGGTTTTTACCTTCAGAACCAATTTCCATAAGCCCAGAAAGTTCCACAACATCACCATTTTTGTTAATTTAAAGATCCGTCTGATGGACATTTCATTCAATATAATAATTCCTGACCAGCCCTCATTTGGTAGTGCTCTGCGTTTAGCCTCAATTTGCATCCACTTACAATATATCATTGTCAAAACCAACATTATTTTTAATTCTATTTTTATATAAAATTAACATCGATGGTGAAGGTAACAGTAGAAATTTGCTATCCCTGAAATATAGTTAACAAGATTAACAAGAAAAGGCGGCGTTCAATGAACCTCATACACCACTTAAGGCAAGCGGGTATTACACGTTCATTGAACGCCGCCTTTCCTTGTTGATCTTGCTTATCATATTTTAGCTCCACCTTCTTCCTCGAGGCTCCAGTTTACAACATTAGTGTCCTGATTCAAAAGTATATCAATCTTTTTCTCACTTCACCAGGAAACATGTTGATTATGCTTTCCTTTGTTGTACTTATTGGTCTTGAATAACCACCGTTTGAACACATCTGCAGATGTTTCTGAGTCAAACAGTTTAACATTTCATGTTTAAATGTTGCGTTCTTCTTGGGCCGGTGCTGGAGGGCGGTTTGCACTTTATAGTGCCGTCCATGAACGGGCTCAATCAAACCGAGCCTGCAACATTTTTCAATTTTGCAGTGTAGGGCGTTCTTTCTGGATTCTTGTTTTCTCTATTTTGAACTACATATATATTCTTTGTTTGTTTCCGTGGTGTTTCATTGTTTTATTACTTGATTTTAGTATCGTTGGCTTTTTTGCAACTCAATTTTTCAGCAGAATTTAAAGGCACAATAAGGTCACAAAGTATTGATCTGGGTTTTCTTGGCTGGTTATTACATACCTTGAAATTTTCAATTGTACGGTAACGGCTTACGATCACAGATTTTATCAGGGGTAAGGCATAACATAGAGGCAAAAGACTTGCCACTTTGCACACAGTATTCATGCTTTGTGTAGAAAATATGATAAACAAGATTAACAAGGAAAGGCGGCGTTCAATGAACGCAACCCCCATATGACCCAGCAACAAGAACCAACGGCAAGGAGCCCAGGCGGACCCCAAACATAAAAAGGACAGGGCAACGACACGTTAATCATTAAATGATAGAAAGTTCATATGTGTCAGACACCCACCCAACCTGCTTCTAAATTGGCATTTTTTTCATTTAATTTCCATGTACCAATTTTATAAAAAGTTATTAGTTTGAATATCTTACAGTCATTTACTTCATACTCAATGTCATTGTTTTGAGTCAGAGATCTTTCTATCTTAGACTCGTGGTAACGGATTCCAATGGCAGGTGATCTTTTAAGATTTGAAAATAAAAAGTGTCAGCTGTAACTGTAACTTTATACCGTTGAAGATGGTCTCTGCTGTCTGCTTTGTTTTCCGATGTATTTTAACACATTTGGAAATAAGGCTGAAATATGGGCAGAAAATTATTCATCTTATAACCTCCCTCAAGTGTCCCAAATTGAAAAGCATTAAATAGCACTTGTTGGTCTCTCTTTGAATCATAGGAGCCAACAAGTCTGGCCAACAGCCTGAAACATAAAAAATAAGATACATTTTTCGATGACTAAAAGTCTTAAAATGTTAATAATTATATTTCTCTAAAGCTGTTTGGACTATGTTACAGCTCAACACTTTTTTTGCTTCTTTTAATTTTTGGCCACTTTTGAAGTTAAATATTTTTGTGTGGAAGACAAAATGCCCATTTTAAAAGGGATACATGTGCAAACTTTGTTGAATTCTGCTTAAGCCGGTGCTAGGGGGCGTGGACGGTAGTTTGCACTTTACAGTACCGTCCATGAACAGGCTCAATCAAACCGAGCCTGCAACATTTTCAATTTTGCCGTGTTGGGCTTTCTTTAGGGATTCTATATTTATCTATTTTATATTTCTCCTTTCTGAATTCTTAATCCAATATTCTACTAATGTACTCGAAATGAATACACTAAGCAGTTCTAGGTGCAAATAAATCTCCTTATGGAAAAAAACAAATTGAGTTTAGTTATTACTATTTTGCTATTAAAAGACATAACTGCATGTTAAGCTTCGACAATTTACACCTGAAAAACGTATTTCACCTAGACGACCATCCGGTGTGTATCACGTGTTTCCCCAACAACACCGTAGCAGTTGCATATATAAAGGTTTTATGTCTTGGAAAAAATTGAGGAAAGTCACGAAAGATTGACAATCTACAAGGAAATGGACAATTGTAATGGACTAAAGAGCGTTGGGGAATACCTATATTACTTACGCGGTACCTCATGCACTGCCTATATATATCACCAACAAGCTTCAGAAAACCTTTCACATGTAAGAACTATTGAATTACGACAATAAGGCATCAATCATTAAGAACAAATTGACGTACACACCATATAAATCAACGATGCAATCCTATATTTGTATGTTTTAGATGTAAATCTATGTATGTATGTACGTGCGTACCTACCTACCTACGTACATACGTACCTACCTACCTACCTACCTACCTACTTTCTGTCAATTTAAATATGTATGGTATTACAGGTAATAGAAAGAGCACCGAAACACGAGGCTATCTGCTTTGTTCCATCAGATTGCTGAGTGTTTTGGTGTTCTTTCTCTTTTGTATCATAGTCAAACATAAAAACACGTTCCTTGTTGTCACAATATGAAACCCAAGAAAAAAGTAATCAATGAAGGAGCTTCTGAATATCATATTTCTGTCGCGTTTCCTTTCTCTGCCGTCAAAATAAGTAAACCCCAGCAAAAATGAACCAATCAATGGGCATGCTCAGGAGTGCGGGTAACTAATACCTGCACTGCAAATAACGCACTGTGCATGTACATGTATATATACGATTTAACTCTGACGCATTTTCAACAGAAAGGTCCTCAAACTATGATACAAATCTTCCATTATGAACCAATTCACTTGAAATTGACAAGTCAACAAGTCAGTTCATCAAAACTCTTCTGGAGCGAGTATTTAGTGTGTGTCTCTTCTAACTCCTTGCAGCGGTTATTTCCCATAATCATATAACTAGCAATGCCGAAGAATGAAGGGTCGATAAATGCGGGGGAATTCGTGTTTCCAGTGGTGGCTACAAATTAACGTCTGTCATATAAAATAATTATATGACTTATTTATTTCAAAAAAAATCAATAAAATTTTGTGCAAATACCGTGTTTTGCGATAAAAATGCTCCATGTTCTTGACAATATTAAAACATTCAGTCTAATAATTAAAACTAGAAAAACTAAAAATGCATAAGATCATTCTAGGCATCGGTATTTATATCATACAAAATTGTTGCAAGCGGTTTTGCTTTTCCTATGTAACGAATAAAGTTGACTGAGACAGATAAACTGACCTCTACCTGGTTTTATGAGTGTCATATGGGTTTTTCAATATGAGTCTCATTACATATATGCATATTCAAATCTACGTATTTTAATATTTCTTTGACAATTACTTTTGTATAAGCGTATTAATAAACTTATTAAGTAAAACCCATAATTTTCCATTATATTTCATGTACATGTATTGGTTTCATGTATTGTTTGCTATAAATATGTTACATGTTTTATGCAATAAATATATTTAATTGAACATATATGCATATATGAATAAAATAATATTATTATTATTATTATATACTAAACTTCTTAAGCACTTTTTTCATGCACATTGACACGTTCAACAGTACTGTAAAGTATAACCAAATAAAAGATACAATATTTAAAAAAATAAAATAAAACATCAATATTGCTCAAGTCACAAATTCAAATCAAATATAGTTTAAAAAGTTAAAAAGACCCACATGAATGATAAAATACAGGTAAGAACATAAAAATGATCAGTCCAAATAAAACCTCTTAAAAAGTGAGTTTTAAGTGCTCTCTTAAACACTGTTAGAGTTTCACAGTTTTTAAGTGGTCTAGGTAGATATATACTAATCCGTGTATTTTTAAATGTTTTGTAAATACAACAAAGATATGTAAACTTAAAAATTAATTTGTAATATTTATTTAAGTTTGCGGTACATAAACTGGGTTTGCATATAAGATTACATTACAGACAGAAGCACTTTGTAATTTAAATATAATAAGGTAGTTAAAGCGCAGTAAAAAGATAGCATTGTATATGAATATGAATTATATTGCATGGATTATGGGTGGATTATGAAAATCATAATTCAAAAAAAAATGAAATAAAGTTTCAATATGAATCTTGGCATGATGACGGATATAGAAAGGAAATAAATGTTAGTAATTACCGGTACTTATTGCAAAGGGTGATCACAGATTAAAAACAATATGCTTAATTCCGAAAAGAAACAATTAATATTATTTTTCATGTTTTGCAACAACAACAAAAAACTGTAATATTAATAGCACGTATTGTTTCCATGAATAAAAACACTTTAAAATACATGTATATATTTTGTTGACAGTTATTGTGTAGTGTTTACCTAATAAATATTTTCCGTTTAAACATAAAGAGATTTTTATGTCATAAGTGTACTGGTATTTTGTGGATAATGGAAATAATATTTACCTTAGTTGTACAGTCATTTAAAGAATTCAGTTATAACATTGGATAATTGCGTTTGATAAATTTGTGTATTTGTATGTGCCTAATATCTCATTGTTTTTAATTCTGCTATTCTCAATATTGAAATTACTGTGCATAATGGCAGAAGGAGGTGATCGCGGACACTCTGGCGATTCTGATTTAAAAAGTATCTCGACATTAAGTGTAAGAGGTGGAGATGATGATGAAGAAACTATCAAAGATTCAAGTTCTTATATGAGTTTCAGAGGAAATTTCGGTGAGGATCAAACTGAATCGGTGGTATGTAGTATTTCTACATTAAGTGTTACAGCGGGAGATGAGGTCACTACTGATTCCGGAAGTTCTTTCTTAAGCTTGCAAGAGGCTCAGAGTGACATTTCAGAAAGTACTGTTAGGAGCCGCAGTCAAGAACGTAAGCCTGCAGTGAAACAGTTAGACTTTGAATTCATATTACACTCTAGATCCAGTGATAATGAATTACTTTGTGAATATTGCCACCAGGGTGAAGTGAGAACCAAAGCCACGCACTTCTGTGAACTTTGTGGTACCAATGGAAAGAAAATGTGCTACAAATGCTTAAGATACCATACGAAGTTTTTAAGTCACCGAGAAGTGACTTCACTTCTTACAAGTACCGAAGGGTGAGCATATATATACTACTATGATGTTAGTTAATAAAAAAATCTAGGTTTTTTTCTTTTTTTTTTTTTTTTTTTTTTTTTTTTTTGGTATAGTTATTTCTACTAGCACGTCAGAATGGCTCGTTGAAATGTAAGGCTGTAAATAAATGGCGAAAACTTCACATAATAGTAGTGCATTAATAAGAATGCAAATTATTTTCTATCATTTTCCGAAACCTTGACGGCTGAATTTGACGTCCCTGTAAAATATTAGGTCGCTCGTGAGTGTTTCATTGTAAAGCGCGTGATTTTTAAAACCATGAACATAGAATTAATAATAATTATGGCGTCTTTTGACGATTGTGGCCTTCAAAAATGCGTGTCCTGAAGACGAATAACAAGCTTAAAAGACCAAGATTAATTCACAGCGAAACCGACAAATCAGCGACAGTTCATATGTCTGCCGACTATTTAGATAGAGGGTAACTGGTTTGTTGTTAACAGCTTAACAGTAACCACAGAGTCGAATATCATTCTCTGTAAAAACAGATGTCGCCGTCCTACTCAATGGTTAGTGAAAACAAGAGCACAGAATCTGTTTATATTTACATGGTAAATACGCTCCTGTAATGACATACATAAACACTAATAAGACACGGAAAATACAAACAATTAACAATACAAATTCAGATCCACAAATAAATATAAGGCACTAAAGACAAACGTTTACCTGTAGATATATCAATAAAAAACTACAAAAGGATGATAATAGTTTTAAAGCATAAAAGGCTGTTAACATTTGTATTCAAAATATGGCGGATATCGATTACTCGATAGTGATTGACAGAGAGGAGGTTAATCGAAATAAATAAAGTAAAAAACGAAAGTATAAGGAGGTCCGACTACACTAACTATAAACTACTACTACATTATAAACTATCTACTTTAGTTTGGTGTTCAAATTATTCTTTATTATTATGTAGTTATGAATATTTTATATTATTGTTATTAGTGTATGATTGTTATTAATGTAGATACGTGTATATAATCATGTAGATAAGGTACTTTTATAAATAGTGTATGTTTAGTTTGTGTAAGTGTGTATATATCGATTTATGTGTATAAATGCGTTTATCAAATAATTCCACCTATGACACGGACAATGTATGAGTCTTTATCGCAATGAAAATATACATTGGTAAATCGTATTCTGATAGAAAATAACAAAAATAATACTTATTTAGGATTTACTCTTACAGTAGCGTATAAATATAACTTATTTTACGTGGGTTTTAGGATGAGCTTTTCTAGCACTTGTGAAAATTCTAGAAAATCCAATCCCTGCAAAACGGTGCTTGCATTTCAGTCTAAAATGAAAAAAAAACATCTGTGTTTGTGTGATCATTCAAATCACACGAAGCTTTAGAACCGATAATGACGTTGAGATGAGCTACATTTGGTCGAAACCGGTATCGTTTATTTTAAACGTCATCAATATCCAATCGAAATAAGCCTAGAAAACCGTAGACTCCTTTTTTCAGCATTTCAAATGTGTTGTGTTATCGTTGATTTTGTTCAGTTTATAAAGTCTTCTCTGCTACTTGTGGTATATTCCTTATCCGTAGTCCTAGACATTAAGTTCTGAAGAATACACACGAATTGATAACAAGTTGTTAAGTCATCAGATATCACATTAGATTTACACAGATGCAATAAAAACACTTAAAATAAAATATAAGAAAACAAAGTATACATGCTTTGAAATGGGTCACTTCAAGATTCAAAGATCTGTGCGTAAAATAAGCCCACCAGTAGGAAAATGATTCTCTTTTTCCCTGGACCTTTACAATAAAGTTTTTGATGTGAAAAAGCCATTCATTTTCTATTCATTGCTAGGTCAGCTGCTGACAAACAGTATCACAAACAAACGCATGCGCTCTTTTGAGTAAATCCGGTACATTAGTCAAGATAGCCAGTAAGCCAATTTGCATAAAACAGTAAACAATTGAAAGGTCCAATTGAATTAAACAAGCTAAAGGTGGAACAGTTTAAAGGTTTAATTTTTAGAGCTAAACCGTAGAAATAAATAACATAAGCCGCAAATGAAAGCAATGACGTTGTCAAGCATATCTTATATATTCAAATAACTAGAAATTTATCCATAGGACACGGTGCCCCCCACACTCCACTGTTTTGTCACTCCACAAAACTTTCGGGGGCTACACGTGACCATAATTGAAAAATGAAAATCTTTTACTAAGTGAATGACAAAAATTCTACAAATATTGAATAATTCCACAAGCAAACCCTAAGGTGCATAACTACACAGGCTGTCCAATATTCTTGTATATTTTCAGGACTACAGGTCAAATACTTTTGAGCTATGCATGAACAAGTCTATAATTTATACTTAGTCAAGGGGAATAACTCTATCAAAACTGAAAAAAAACACATGCAAAACCCTAGGTGTACAGCTTCACAGTGATGTTGATCATCATTTCTGTAAAGTTTGTTGATTCTAACTCGAACACTCAAGGTACACATTACACAACATTTCTGCATGGTTTTTACTAAGTCAAGGGCAATTACTCTACAAAAACTGAATAAATCCACAAACAAACCGCCAGATGCACAACTATATATGCCGACAAACATTTCTATAAAGTTTCATGACTATAGGTCAAATGCTTTTAAGATATACACAAAACACGAATGATCTTGTAAAGGAAATACTATGGTGGCTGATTTGTGCCATTCGTGTTTTATCCCCGCGACCCCGCTAAAGTGAAAAGTCGAGAATTAACAAGTTAAAATGGCGGGGGCGCGGAGCGAAAACACGCTTATTAGCGGGGGCGCGCAGCGAGGTTTTATTTATTAAACTTCGCCCCGCGACCCCGCTAATTAGCGTGTTTTCGTCCCGTGACCCCGCCGTTTTATTTCTTTTATCTCACTCCATGCCCCCTCGGGGGAAAGTTTTATTTATTAAACTTCGCCCCGTGCCATCGCTTATAAGCGTGTTTTCGCTCCGCGCCCCCGCCATTTTAACTTGTTAATTTTCGACTTTTCGTTTTGCGGGATCGCCGGGCGAAAACACGAATGGCACAAATCAGCCACCATAAAATACACAGCCGTTTTCTTTAAAATCTATTAAAAATAGATAAATGATCATTATTATTTTCCTCGAGCAATATATAAAAGAAAAAAAATAATGGAATAAAATGAAAAATCGTTTTAATTTGTGACAAGAACTCCTGCAAACAATATCCTTAATAGAAAGCTATTACCTACCGCTTCCTTAGCTGTATTGAAGTACATACAACAATAAACAGTATATATCGGCCGTGCCGATGAACAAAGAAAAAAATGCGGGATCTATTTAACGGTTAATCGATATTTTTGGAGTTCATTATAAAAGTGTAATTTTCTGTAATTCTAACTTAATTGGGAGTAGAAATGAGTTCGCTATAACCGGGAAAAATATAAAAGGGCAAAATTCAAGCATATATATATACAATAATCAAACAGTAATTTTTAATCACGTAATAATTCATTTTCATGTTCTTTATATATATTACAGTTCTGACTCTACCAAAGATCGGGAAAATGCCGAAAAGCCAAAGTCACGCCCATGTCAGCTATTTTATTGTAACATTTTAACAGATAAAGATAGGAAATTATGTACTGCCATCGATTTTGCTCAAATGAGCAATGGCAATTTGATGATTGCCGATTATGCCAACAAATGTGTGAAAATATTCTACTTCGACACTTTACTATTAAAAGAAGTATTTTATGTCGAGCACCATCCGATGTGTATCACGTGTTTTCCTGACAACATCGTAGCTGTTGCATATAAAGATGCTCTGTGTTTGGAGATATTTGAGAGGAGGCATGAAACATTGCGCATCTACAAAGAGCTCGGAGATTGTAACGGACTGAAGTGCCAGGGTGAATATTTGTATATTTTAGGCTCATGCACAGTTTGCAAATACTATTTGCAAGATCGGGGAAACTTAAAGCTTGTAAGAAGAATAGATTTAAAACCAATTGGCATTTATGAACCAGAACAAATTGACATAGACGAATTTGGTGACACGTTATACATCTCCGATGCAGTTTTCGGAGTATATATCTTAAATAAAAGTGGCAGACTTCTTAACAGAATACCCGTAAACGAGGCAAGAGGTATCAGTTCTGATGGTTTGAATAAAGTATTTGTTTGTTGTTTTGACACTGACGAAGTGTTAAAAATTAATCAGGAAACTGCCAAAACAAATTTGTTTCTGTCGCTGAAACATGGAGTGAACGCACCCTGCGCGCTATTCTTCGACCGTATAAGAAGGCGGCTTTACGTTGGCATGCACAATAACAACTATATTTTATACGTTGACATTTTAGATTGATAAAGTTATAACATAGTTTGTGGTGTGTAACTAGTAGTAGAACTTACACGTGTGTTTCAATATTTTATCCTGCATGTGACAAAAATGCTCTATGTTTTATATTTAGAAAACATATATGGCGATATCAATGGACTAAAGAGCTCGGATGAATATGTGTAATTCTTAGACCAATGGAAGATACCACTATGTTTATATATTTGAAAAGACCCGTTAACTTACACGATGGAAGAATTATAATTTCCACACTGTCTTTCATAAACAAGGTAAAACTCGCATAGACGAATTCATCTTAACTAAAGGTGCAGAAGTGCCGGACAGTATGCTTAAACGCGTCAGTATCCGTTTTAGTAGTTCAAATAAAGTGCTAGCTTGTTGATTTTATTCTGTAGAATAAAATTAATAATAAAGAATAAATTTAAGGTTTAAAAATCAGTCACAAAATTGTCAAAATTAAGCCAGTCTTGTCATCGAAACATGGATTGAACGTACCAAATGCGGTAATTCGTATAAGAAGGCGGGTTTACGTTGGAATGCGCTGAACAACTTTATGTTAAATACGCTAAAATTTTAGGTATGACAAGGGAAGTAGCGCTTACACATTTATTTCAATAAAGTTGGCTAGATTTCATGTTCTTGAAAATTATTATAAAATCATTCTTCAGTAGAAAAACACCAGGTAGATATGAAATACAATTTCTCAAACATGTTCCCATGTTACATAGTGACAATTGTTTTACATTGACAGGATGGATGACTTACTGTACCAAATATTTATAGGGCGTCGAAATAATAAAATAAAGGACGGGGTTCAGCTGTCGTAATTGACCCCAACTTACTTCCAGGCAATCAGAGTCAACAGATTATACGTTCCTCTTTCAAGATATCCATTACTTGCACGAGGATGATGCCCCTAGTGACAAATATTCGACATACACCAAACATCTTTTTTTTAATTACAAAATAGCCTTTTGAAATATCTACATTAATGTGCAGATTATTTGAACATTCAAAAAACCTGTGACAGTAGCTTTGTATTTTATTTCTGATTTGTCATTGTTATATATGTAACCTTCCTTTTGATAAAAGAACTAGTACCTCCTTGATATTCTTGCTTCATCAATCCAATCAGTTTACTGGACTTGTTCTTCTTTATATTTGGATCATGTAAAGATTCAATAATGCAACTTTTTTAATTTTACCGTGTTTAGTGACTTTTAGGGGTTTCTCTGTAGACTACCTCTATGGATTGCAATGAGAAGTATGAAAATTTAGCAACTGAAGTACGGCTGTGATGTCAGTGTTTGCCTCTATGTTATAGACATAGGAAAATCATTATCACTTCCAGCTGTCCGGATCTTTTTTTATTATTATTATTTTTATTTATTATATTAGGTTTACACTTTTATAATTCACTTTCTAACTCTTTCACCAACTTTGTACTTTAACGCTTTTTGTAGATCTATATTGTACAACACTATTTGAATGTAATGTTGTGTATGTAATAAAACAGTATTTCTTTGTAACTAGTATTTCCGGAGAAGTTCACTAGGAAGAGTATAATGATGCAACATGTACTCGACTGGTTTAAAAAATGCATTTGGTGTTTCTTCATGTTCTCGTCAAACACTCATGCCGTTTTAAAAAGATTTAACATTGGTCGATAGAGAGCTCACTACTTCGGTAAACATAGAGATAATTTCTTTTTATTGGTAAATATTGCTAACAAAGATGTTTTAAAAAAAGAAAAAAATTGTGTTCTTCTGTTTCAAAACTTTCCATTGTTGAATAGACATTTGTCTAATTTCGAAAAAATTATCTCAATTCAGTTTTATTCAGACCATATGGTTTATCTCCATGACGTATGAATAAAAAGTATAATTTATTACATTTATTTCCAAGTATATTTGATTTCTTTCTTTGTTTTCTTATTTTTAACGTTAAGATTTTGTTGTATCATGACAATAACTAATGAGAAAAAAAGAAAGGATTTGATTCACAAAGAATCAAAGTTATGTAATACATTAAATATAAATTTATAATTATGTATTTTCTAAGAAATAATTTTAAAAATACAGTTGTATTAATGAATACTTTTCAATAAACTAAGCTATTATAAACATGTAATATTTCTAGGAATAGTTCTACAACCCGCGAAATCAATAATTGCTGCAGACGATACCTTCTTTTTTAATATCATTTAAATGACTTTTGAAATGAATAACATAAAATATGGAATATGTTCTGTTTGTTACACAAAGCATATTACCTATTTCTGTAATGGGTGGTATCAAATTATTAGGTAACTTGCAAGGTGTCCGTTAATTTGTTCGAAAGTGACCACGTCTGGATGCATTGTACATGAATAGAAACATATATTTGTAAAAATAACAGTTATTTTACACCTTTATATTACACATTCTCAGTGCTTTTATAACCGAGCCATGTATATGATTAAAAACGCCTTACTCATGAATGTTAAATATAGGAATATGTTATAAACGTTAATTTTCAACTATCAGTCGATCAAATTACGAATCATTTGTTTTATTTTAATTCGTAACATATTATTCAAGCATTGAACATTCTAGGGTATTGTACCCAATGATTTAATATGCGTTATCTACATGCTATAATCTAACAATCTATTTCCGATTTTACAGAATGATAAATGGGGTACTGATGTAAACGCAATACAATCCATTCTTAGACGTAAGTTTTTATTGTTGAAAACTTGATAAAATAATGTTTTCTCTAAAAAAAAAAAATTTTTTTTAAATAATTTCTATATCTTAGCAGCAGTAGGGTGCGAAAATCGAACAGCTTTATACGAAAATCAGCACCGGAAGTTATTTCCGCTTGAAAAAATAACATGAGTAATCTTCCTTATTTTATCGTGTAAGAATCAAAATAATATCGGTCTAAGTGGTGTTTATCGGCTATTTAACGCCGGTTTTGTCGTTTTGAAGGGAAAAGATTAACCACTCAGACCTAATTAAGGCCTTCGTGGTCAATTCATACGCATCAAAAAGCCAAACTGGTGTTAAATAGCCGATAAACACCGCTAAGACCGATATTATGTTGCAAACAGTTTTGCTTTACCTATGTAACGATTTATAGGTATAAAATAGAGAAATTTGAAATCCCTACACAAAGTTCAAAATGGCAAAATTGAAAAAGTGTTAACTTGATTGAACCTGTTCATGGACGGCACTGTCAATTGCAAATAACCGTCAACGCCCCTTGCACCGGCTTAAGCAAAAATCTACATATAAACATGAAAGTGGTAAAAATTTGAATTTAGAAAGTTGAATGATATACATAAACCTTTAAGTTTTGAATATATGTTTCTCACTACATATTTGCATATATGATAGATACCAAATTATGTTTTTTAAATATTTTGTTAATAAAGCTCAAAATATATATTAACTTGAAAACGATTTTGTAATATATAAAGTATGCGGTGCATAAACAGGATTTTGCATAAAAGATTTTACATGTACGTTTGTTGAACGATACCTTAACAGAAACATTTTGTAATTTAAAAATTATAGGGTGTTACTGTACAGTATAAAGATAGCATTTCTTTGAATAAATATGAATTATACATGCATCGATTATGGGTGGATTATGAAAATAATTATTTCAAAATTATAAAATAAATTTTCAAGACGGATCTTGGCATGATGACGGTTAAAGTAGGGAAAAATAAATGTTAATATCACTTGTTGAAAAGAGTGATCACAGTTTTAAAACAAAATGCTAAATTTCGAACATTATTTTGCATGGTTTGATACAAAAGAAAAATAACTAAATGTAATATTAAAAATAAACTGGAAAATATATTTTTGTTGGACCTCTGTAAACAGATAATAGATATTATTATTTAAACGCTGACTTCTAAGATAGATTTTTATGTCATAAATGTATTGGATTTTGTAGATATTGTAAAGAATATTTACTTTACTTGTACGCTCTATTAAGTATGCATTAAAAACTTTACAGTTATAACATTGGATAATTACGTTTGACAAATGTGTGTATTTGTATGAACATAATTTCTTTTTTCAATTCTGCTATTTTCGATATTGAAATTAATGCACGTATTCATTGAAAATAATGGCAGAAGGAGGTGATCGTGGACAGTCTGGCGATTCTGATTTAAAAAGTATCTCGACATTAAGTGTAAGAGGGTCGGTTAGAGATGATGATGAAGAAACTATCAAAGATACAAGTTCTTATATGAGTTTCAGAGAAAATTTCGGTGAGGATCAAACTGGATCGGTGGTAAATAGTATTTCTACATTAAGTGTTACAGCGGGAAATGAGAGCACTACTGATTCCGGAAGTTCTTGCTTAAGCTTGCAAGACGCTCAGAGTGACATTACAGAAAGTACTGTTAGGAACCTCAGTCAAGAATGTAAGCCTGCAGTGAAACAGTTAGGCTCGGAATTCTTATTACACTCTAGATCCGGTGATAATGAATTACTTTGTGAATATTGCCTCCAAGATGAAGTGAGAAGCAAAGCCACGCACTTCTGTGAAGTTTGTGGTAACAATGGGAAGAAACTGTGCTACAAATGCCTAAGATTTCATGCTAAGTTTACAAATCACCGAGAAATGAATTCACTTCTTACAAGAACGGAAAGGTGAGCATTTATATACATGTACTTCTTAATAATATGTAGATAGTAAACCTAAAATCGAGTTGTTGTTTGGTGTTTTTTTGTATAGTAATTTCTAGGAGCACTTCAGAATGACTCGTACAAAAAGTAACACTTTAATTAAATGGCGAGTGCTTTACAAAACCAATTGTGCAGATGCGTCTTTTAACGTTCATGCGAATAAAAATAAAAACAAACAATATCACAAACCATGCGGTTCTTTGTGTAAACCAGTTCAACTAGTGGCTATGCATGAGTCAAGTGTAGCAATTAGGTTGCCAGTCAACCATTTTGCATAAAACAGTAAACAGCGGAAAGGTCAGTTTAAATTGAACGATCGAAAATTGGGTTTATTTAAACGCTTCATTTTGGGGATATACCGTAGAAATAAATAACATCAGACCCAAAGGAAAGGAATGAGGCTGTTAAGCAGTATTAAAGCTGATCAGATATACCAGATATAAATTTCGAACTAAAACAAACTATTTCTCTATTGAATGATCTGCAATTTCTGAATTTTAATAAAACATAAAATCCATAAATTCTATTTAACATATGTTATATATTCAAACAAAAACTATATTACTGTAGAGTTATGGTGACAAGACGTATGTTTTTCCCTAGTAAACATATGAACCGTAGTAAAATCACACGTTATGATATTAGCCAGGTACGAGAATGCACAAATTTTTTAACTTGAAAATGCTACAAATCGCATAGGGTGGTGTTCAACCTGCGTAACAACAACTCGGTATCTTTTCTTGTACGACAAAATTATATTTTTGGCACTACTGGAAAACCGGCTCTGTAACCTTTTATGCATAATTGTAGTACAGAAAAACACAAAGGTCACAATCAATATGTTAACCAGGTCATTATTCTCATGAATGATCTAGTAAAGTGAAGATTTTCCTCGAAATATGCAGCCGTTTGTGCATATCATATCTTTTAAGTTGGTCTATTGCAAAATATGTTTGTCGAAAGGAAACACGAATTTTAATCACAATTTCATTTATTTTCATGCTTCTTGTATATTTTACAGTTCTGACTCTACCAAAGATCAGAAAAAAGTCATGGTAAAACAAAAATCAAGGTCAAACCCGTGTCAGCTAAAGATTTTAATAGATGAAGATAGTAAATCATGTACTGCCATCGATTTCGCTCAAATGAGAAATGGCAATTTGATGATTGCAGACCATGCCAACAAATGTATGAAAATATTCTACTTCGACACTTTACTATTAAAAGAAGTATTTTATTTAGAGGACCATCCGATGTGTATAACGTGTTTTCCTGACGACATCGTAGCTGTTGCATATCAAGATGCTCTGTGTTTGGAGATATTTGAGAGGGGGCATGAAACATTGAGCACCTACGAAGAGCTGGGAGATTGCAACGGACTGAAGTGCCTGGATGAATATTTGTATTTTTTAGGCTCATGCACAGTATGCATATACTATTTACAAGACCGGGAAAATTTACAGCTTGTAAAAAGTATAGATATAAAACCAATTGGCATTTATAAACCAGAACAAATTGACATAGACGAATTTGGTGACACGTTATACATCTCCGATGCAGCTTTCGGAGTATATATCTTAAATAAAAGTGGAAGAGTTCTTAAAAGTATACCCGCAAACGAGGCAAGAGGTATCAGTTCTGATGGTTTGAATAAAGTGTTTGTTTGTTGTTTTGACACTGACGAGGTGTTAGAAATCAATCAGGAAACTGCCAAAACAAATTCTTTTCTGTCGGTGAAACATGGAGTGAACGCACCCTGCGCGCTATTCTTCGACCGTATAAGAAGGCGGCTTTACGTTGGCATGCACAATAACAACTGTATTTTATACGCTGACATTTTATATTCATAAAGTTATAACGGAATTTGCGGTGTGTAACTATAGTAGTAGAACTTACACTTGTGTTTCAATGTTTTATCCTGCATGTGACAAAAATGCTCAATGTTTTGAAATATTTGGAAAACATATATGGCGATATCAATGGACTCAAGAGCTCGGATGAATATATGTAATTCTAAGACCCATGGAAGGTACCGCTATGTTTATACGTTTGACAAGACCCGTTAACTTACACGATGGAAGAACGATAGTTTCCGATAAACAAGATAAGCTTAGACGAATTATCTTAACTAAAAGTGGAGGAGTGCCGGACAGTCTTTTAAACGCGTCAAGTATCCGTTTTGATAGTTTAAAGAAAGTGCTAGTTTGTTGATTTTATTCTTTAGAATAAGAATAAATAATAAAGAATAAATCTAAGGTTTCTCGTCATCGAAACATGGATTGAACATACCAAATGCGGTAATTATGGATCGTATAAGAAGGCGGGTTTACGTTGGAATGCGCTGAACAACTTTATGTTAAATACGCTAACATTTTAGATTGATATAGTAAAGTATGACAAGGGAAGTAGCACTTACACATGCATTTTAATAAAGTTGGATAGATTTCGTGTTCTTGAAAATATCAGTAGAAAAACACCAGACAGATATGAAATACAATTTCTCAAACATGTTCCCAAGTTACATAGTGACAATTATTTTACATTGACAGGATGGATGACTTACTGTACCAAATATTTATAGGTCGTCGAAATAATAAAAGTCAAGACGGGGTTCCGCTGCCGAAATTGACCCCAACTTACTTCCAGGCAATCATAGTCAATAGATTATACGTTCCACTTTAAAGATATCAATTACTTGCACGAGGATGATGCCCCTAGTGACAAATATTCGACATACACTAAACATCTTTTATTCTAATTACAAAATAGCCTTTTGAAATATCTACGTTAATGTGCATATTATTTGAACATTCAAAAAACCTGTGACGGTAGCTTTGTATTTGATTTCTGATTTATCATTATTATATATGTAACCTTCTTTTTGATAAAAGTACTAGTACCTCCTTGATATTCTTGCTTCATCAATCTAGTATACTGGACTTGTTCACGATCACGTAAAGATTCAATCATACAGCATTTTTAATTTTACCCTGTTGAGTGACTTTAAGGGGTTTCTCTGTAGATTGCTTGTTTGTTTGTTTGTTTGTTTGTTTGTTTGTTTCACTTATCGCCTTTTCCCAACAGTATTTCAGTCATACAGGCGGGTAGTTTCCTACCATCGTTCCTGGAGAGTAACACCAGTATGAGACCAATACTAGACTACCTTCCTCCGTGCTAAACTACCAAAGTATCTCCCGGGGATCGAACCCACGCCAGAGAGGTAACTGGATTAGAAGTCATCGACTCTAACCCCTCGACGACGGAGGAGATTGCAATGAAAAGTATGAAAATTTAGCAACTGAAGTACGACTGTAATGTCAGAGTTTGCCTCTATAGGACATAGGAAAAAATCACTTTATTACTTCCAGCTGTCAGGATTTTTTATTTTGTTGTTTTTTTTGTGGTTTTTTTATTGTTATTATTTGTATTTATTATATTAGGTCTGCACTTGTATAATTCACTTTTTTACTCTTTCAACAATTGTGTACTTCAACGCTTTTGTACAAAACTATTTTGTATGTAATATTGTGTATGAACCAAACTATTAATTTGTAACTAGTATTTCCAAAGAAGTTTACTAGGAAGAGTATAATGATGCTACATGTACGTGCACTGGTTTAAAAATGCATTTGGTGTTTCTTAATGTTCTCGTCAAACACTCATGCCATTTTAAAAAGAAATTGGTCGATAAAGAGTTCACTACTTTGGTTAACATAAAGGTAATTTTTTTTATTAGTAAATATTGCTAACATAGATGTAAAAAAGAATAAATTTGGTGTTCTTCTGTTTCAAAAGGAACAGTTTCAGTAAAAAGGAAAATACTTTCCATTTCTGAATGGACATTTGTCTAATTTTGAAAAATCTGGTTAGCCTGAAAATACCAACAATATCTCAATTCTATGGAAGCCTTGGAGGGTCACTTTTGAGTTTTGACTTATAGATTTATTTTACTATTTTCTTATGACTTTTGATTTATGACTTTTGATTTATGACTTTTGATTTTTGACTTATGGATTTTGTTATTTTCCACGTGCTTTCCATCATAATTATAATTTCCAAGGGAAATATGGTAGAATATGACACCGATTCAGACGAGGTAAGTTCATTTACCTAAGTTTCCTGGAGACTTGTTTAAAAAAAACAAAATATGTGGGCTCATATGCAAGAACAGAATGTTATTCTTATATAAGCCTTTTAAATTGATTAAGAAAAGAAAATTCTTTGCTTGCATTGCATTGCATTGGGTATCCATTTTTTATTTTGATTTCCGGACAGGGATATATAATCTCAAATTTGACATACAGCGTATGAATCAAACGCTTTATTTTTTATATGGGTTCCAGTTTTTTAAATCCAAACCAGTCTCGCATTGTTGTTTGCTGAACGTTACAAATCGTTTTCATCCGTAGTTCATTCTTCGTCCATCTAATATTGAATATAGACCAAATTATATACCTTTATTTTTGAAACAAAGAAATTTGTGGTTAAGAAAAGTTTCATGAAACATGGTACATGTATTTCAAAAATAATAAAAACATACAGCTTTGAAACGTCACACACACTTGTTTAGAACACGGCTCTAAGTTAGAAATCTCTGAATTGCATTGTTATCAAATTATGCCCTCTTTTTCGATTTTGAATTCATGGTTTAGAATTTTCATAAAAAATGGTTTCTCAAACACTATTGTAGCGATTCATTTGAAACTTAGAACACATATTAAGTATTGACATCTTAGATCAATGACCAAGTTTCGTATGAGTGTATTTCGTATTTATGCCCATTTTTAAAGCTAAAATGTTTTGTCAGATGTGGTCCCATAAACCAGTTATGATATAATATTGAAACTTTATTCACTTGTTCAGTATCAATAACTTAGGTCACATACCAAGTACAAAATACATGTTATTTGTATATAAACTTTTGTATACATGTATGTATTAAGGGATTTTTTTGTATTTCATTTTGTAATATAATTATATGTATTTCATTTTCAATTGAGATAACACATACTTTTAATGTTTTCAGTTTAAATTCTAGTAAAGCTACCTGTGGGAATTAAGGACGTTCTGTCGAATGGTTTCAACTACAAAGCAGTTGCAAGAGCATCAGCGATACATATTTGTCAAGTTTACGGAGCCAGTTTAGAAGACTTAGAGGGTTTATGGCAAAACAGCGTTCGTTTCGAGTGAGAAGTAGTACAGTTAGCAAATGCAAAATGTCCAAACACTAGTGATTTGGTTTTCTTCGTTATTATCTATGGAAATATTCAGACATTTTTGGAATACGAGCGTTACTTTTTCACACTGTTTCTGACGCTCGTTTTCTTTCTTTCAAGTTTTTAACCCCACCACTTATTGTGGACGCTTTATTGGAAACAAGCAATGTCACGTCCCGCCACGTTTATTTTAAACTGTCCATACCTCCAATATGGTACAAAACTTGTATCGATATACACGTCATGGTGAGACAGAGAACAGTGTGAAAAATAATGAATTCATAATTCTGGCTTTCATAATTTTCAGTATTTGCCCATTGTAAATTTTCAAACTTAAAAGAAAGGTATCGAAATCAAACTTTGCATGTTAATATGGCTTGGCGAGGCAGAAAGAAACATACCTCTGCTATCATAGCTACATTTTAGAAAATCCCCTTTGTTATTGATTTTTTTATTATTTTTTTTCATACTTAGATTTTGTTAAACTCATAATTATCTCAAAAACTGGCATCAACTTGAATTTACTGGCAGACATATCTCGGCGAGACAGAGTGCATTGTGTTGTTAACAAAACTTTTGATTATAACATTTAATCGTTCTTCTAAGTTAAACATTCCCTTTTTCGACATAATGTGGGTTGGGGGTATGCTCATTACGAAAGACTATGATATTTCCTTTACATATAAAGTCGGTTATTCTTCGGGAAAAAACGAACTTGTGGACGTTATTTAATATATACGTTATACAATGTATACAGTTTCTTAAAAGTAACTAGGAAATTTTTAGCTAGAGACTGTGTTTGTTTTTTTCTCTCTTTTGAACATTTAGAAATGAAGAAGTAACGCTTTGACAATGATTTTAAAAATCTTGACTTCAATAATAATACAGTCACTCTAGCGTTGCTAGTTAACCTAATTTATCTTATGTTTTCAAAAGCTTCGTTAGATCACTCATGATTTTCTTAGTTTTTCATCAGTAACGTATCAACGATGTGTTGTTTTGTAGAAATATTGCATGTATATAATGTCTTCTGTGACGTAAATACTTGATGTTTTTGTTGATGGCAGTATTTATTTTTAGCTGTTCCTTAGTGTAAGCTTTTAAGTAAGGCATGTGTGCTATTTTAGAAAAAAAATATGCTTACCTCTGCATTTCTTATCTCTGTTTTTAAATTAAATATAATGAAGCTTAAATTCAGTTTGTTTTGCCTATCTAATACATTTGTTTTCTTATAAGACAACAATTTTGTTAAACAAAATAAAGCACGGTTGTAGAATAAAAAATGTTTGTTGTTATCTGTTTAAACACATTTATTCCAAAGAATTATTGATAGCTCTGCCAACCTGTCACGGACAAGACCGTGAGGTAAAAACCTTTGGTAGTGTGGTCTCTCGGTAGAGGTATATTCAGGTAGTCTGTTAAGGGGGCTGGCTGGTTCCACACAGTTTACTTCTATAGTGACTGCTATTCTATTTCTACTTTCAACCTCTTACTTATAATTTTAATGGAACACTATCTCTACATAGATAAATAAATTCTCTGTAACATTTAAATACTGTTTATTCCGGCTTAGCTGTGTCTTACGTAGCATTTAGAAACGGGAACCAAAATTATAAGAGGCGTCGCCGGTTTTGCATAAATTACGTATTCATCCGTCAGTCATATATTTATTTTTTATTTTCTGAAATTTCTTATAGAAGTGTAGTTTAATGAAAATCATTTTACTAAAAACAGAAAGGTATATAATAAAAGTAAAATTATGTTGTAGTACTATTCTGAGGCTATGCATTTTTCTCCTTGCAACAAATATAAAATTGATCAATTTTCCACCGCTGCTTGTAGCAAAATACAAAGCCTTAAAAAGCTACTACTACATAATATTCAGTACATATATCTCCTTTATTTTAATGTATTATATTGCCTAACGCTTGTACCCTCTTTAATAGTCAACACGGAAAAATAGCGTACCAGTCAACCGTGACTAACTTCAACAAGGAATTAAATAATCTATTTCAAGATGTAAAATGTTAATAAAAATTGTAATAAAGCTACACATCTAGAAAATAGCTAAGAACTGTTTAATCTGAATAGAAAATTCTTTATTTATCAAGAATAGTTTATTTAATTTAATATTTAATGCTGCAGACGGCACTTATAAATGAATGTCCCGAATTAAAACTTCTATACATATGATTTCACATTAACAATTGATGTTGATTCTTCACGTAAAAACGATCAACTGTGATAAAAACATACGAATGCAATAATTCTAATGCAAAAATGAGGCTGGTGGCTAAATGTACTTGTAAACATCATAATTATGACTTCAATACCACTCTCGGCTGATGTGCTCCCTTGCGTTTGGTGATTGTATCACAAATTTGCTTATTTTGCATTAATCTAAAATTAAGTGAAACTAATGTCTATACCAAGGCAAAGAGTAACAGCAAATGGCAAAAGTTATTAGTCAAAAGATAAAAGTCATAAGTAAAAAGTGATAAATTATAAGTGAAAAGTCATAAGGCAAAACCTAAAAAATAAACACGAGAAAATAAGTCAGCATTTATTACAAAGATCAATTACTATTTTTGAAATAACAATCATATATATTCCTTTTAAATACCATAATACATCCTATAAAGTATAGTTGCTATTTGTTGCGAATGATTAAGACATTTGAATCTAATTACACATACTTGAAATTACACATATAACTTATATGTCACGGTACGAATCTATTCAGTAGATGATGTGCAATCTCGGTCGGGACAGAGCTAGCCCTGTAAGGTGTTCCGGGTTCGAATCCCGGTATGGCTCCATATATTTCTCCCCCTGTGACATTTGGCAAAGTGGCAAATATATTGTAATTTGCTCAATATTTACAAACAAATATCTTAAAACAACCATATAATGAAGTGAAATCGTAGACTATCGTCTTTATGATTTTAAAACATCATTTTTTTTAAACTTAACCTGAAGTAACCTAGTATATTATCAATAACACGAAAAAAAAATCAGTATAAGTCGTTTCAAAGCGTATTTATATTAAATCTATTCTCAAAATTAAATTTTTTAACTCGGTACACAGTTGTAGTGCTGAATCAGCGTCCAATGGCATCTGTAGATCTGGCTTCAGAAGGGGTGCTTATTCTATGAATTCCTCACATTGTCTTCTTGGGCGTGAAAACATGTTCTTTGCAAATATATACGTCTCTCAAGTTAACTGCGTTGCCGAAGTCGGGAGTTTCATACAGACCTAGTACAAAAAACAGTGTGTCAGGTTTACCACAAATAACAGAAGAACTTTTTTGTTGCCTTATTTCGTGTGCAATCCGGTCTAACTCGGTTTGTATGAGGTCCATGAAGCAAAATTTTAAGTTATCACATTGTATCGGATCCAGATCATTAAATACACAAGTATCGCGTAAGTATTTGGAAAAGAATCTACCAATGGATTCCATTTTTTCTTGTAATGTACACCACCACTTCTCAATGCGTTGGTTAGATGTGCTTTTCCAGCTACAATGCTTCGAGTACCAACTGTCGGATCTGTAGAATCGTGTCTGAAGTATTGCTGCAATAGTAAAGCAATGCAGTTTCCGTACCAACATCACAACCTAGTAAATGGGTGAGGGGGGAGGACTTGATAATGTTTATTAAAGGTGTCTAAAAGTATCTTGCAATAAGGTCGTTATTTGAGTCCAAAACCTCTAACCATGCCATTTTTCTACTTTACCCATTCACAGCATCATGGATATAAAATCCTTGTAATTTAAGTTTGTCTTTACCGTCCATATGTCATATAAAACTGGTTATTTGGCGTAGTATACGCGTCGGCATAAGCGATGAGCTTTCGCATCTCAATACCACCCGGATCAAGCGGTCTCATTATTTCCATGACGTCGTCTCCCTTGACGTACATGTGGTAATCCAGCATTAACCTACGCCATACTGTACGGTATTCTATGCGTTGTCCATTTGTTTGTATTTCTTTGTTTATAAAATCAGACACAGTCTCAATAGGAGTATATATTCCATTATGCCGTTTAGAATTTAAGCGTTTAAAAAGTCTATTCACTGTACTAAATGACGTCGTAATGCCATGCTGTACCAGAAAGTACTCTTTTATCAGCAGAGTTGTGTTTGTTATAGATGTTGAGGGTAGGTATCTTGGCACGGTAGCTTTGGTAATGCTGAACAGCATAATGATGAAGACACAGATCAACATCAAGGTTTTCATCCTCGTTACCTTTTGTCCAGTAGTTGTGTCTGAAATAAGAGTTTATCTTTTATCTAAATCTTTATACATTCATATTATATAAAATGGGTAAATCTCTTAGCTCCGTTTTTTAAAGATTGATAGGTGCGAAAAAAATATTTTAAATGCTAGTAGGATATTTTGTTCTAACTGGTTCTATATCTACGTTTATTCTTAAGTGTTCTTTTCTCAATTGTTAAAATATACAACAAAATTAGACGCAAATGGTGCTCGATTACAATTTTAAGTTAACTTTGTACTTGTGTGTATGAACATAGCACTTGCCGTTCTTTACTGATTCCGTGTTAGCTCAATGAAATGCTGAATTGCGATACATGTTTAATACTGTGCACCATGACATTTTAAGACGTAGAACTTGTATTCCCTGTCTACTTGTAAAACAGTTATTTTGTTTGTTACTCATGGACAGATTTTGTGATGAGGACAAAAGATGTATAAGCACTAATATAATGAACATATTTAGAACATAGAAGATTGTACACACACAGTCACACTTGTGGAATTAAAGTCTGTGATATGTTACCACTATGGGATTATATCAAATAATATTTAATTCCCTCCTTAACACATCCTCTCCTCCATGACAAATCTGAATGAAATTATTTAAAACGTTTAAAAACATACCTGAAACCAAAGTTGCTGCTTTCAGCTTCTAAAGCACGTGTTAAATGGGTTAGCCAAAAGTCAGAAGACGTAAGTCACAAATCAAAAGTCGAAAGTCAAAAGTAAAATATCCGTAAGTCGAAACTCAAAAGTGACCCTCCAAGGCTTCCATACAATTCAGTTTATATTCAGACTATAGGGTTTATCTCCATGACGTATGAATAAAAAGTATTATTTAATACATGTACATTTATTTCAGAGTATATTTGATTTCTTTCTTTGTTTTCTTTTTTTGGAGGTTTATACTTTGTTGAATCATGACAATAACTAATGGAAAAAGAAAAAAGGATTTGATTCACCAAGGATCAAAGTTATGTAAAACATTAAACATAAATTTCTAATTATGCAGCTTCTAAGAAATATTTTTTTAAAAATACAGTTGTATTAATGAATATCTTTTAACTCGTATGACAACTTCCTCAATAAAACAAGCTACTATAAACATGTAATATTTCTCGGAATATTTCTAGAACCCACGAAATCAATAACTGCTGCAGACGATACCTTTTTTCAAACTCATTTAAATGACTTATTATGTGTTTCTAAACGAATGGCGTAAAACGTCTGTTTGTTACACAAAGCATATTACCTATTCTGTAATGCGTGGTATCAAATTATTAGGAAACTTGCAAGGTGTCCGTTCGTTTGTACGAAAGTGACCAATTCTGGATGCCTTGTACATGAATAGAAACATAAATTTGTAAAAAATAACAGTTATTTTGTGCACCTTTATATTACACAATGTCAGTGCTTATAATTAAAAACGCCTTGCTCATGAATGTTAAATATAGGAATATGTTATAAACGTTAATTTTCAACTATCAATCGATCAAATTACTAATCATTTGTTTTATTTGAATTCGTAACAAATTATTCAAGCATTTAACATTCTAGGGTATTATACTCAATGATTTAATATTCGTTATCTACTTGCTATAATCTAACAATCGATTTACGATAAATTACCTCGATGTTATAACGATGCGTATATATATCGTTACCCTCTGCGAAAGCTACTCAAACAGTGCCCTAACATACACAGGTCATTCTCTGTTCAAAACAATCCGGCGATGGACAGGGGTCACATAAATGTTAATTTTACGGATGTCAGGAGATATGTCATGCGAGGGGAACACTAGAATATCTAAGTCATGGCTATCTTTTAAATGTCTAGTTTTTAATTACCGCAACTCCTAGATAAGCTACATAATTTCGCAATGTGTTGCATCACTCTTTGTTACCTCGGCATGTTCTATGTGTTTAAATGTTTAAATGGAAGGGTGTTTTATTTCTTCTACTTTTTTCTCGAGGTTCCATTTGTGAAGTATATTACATATAAAAGTTCTTCTCTCTTTCCAATGATACTTTATAAAGTATTTCAGGTCACTTTCCCTGTTTTAATTATTCATTAAATAATGAGTAAGATAGGTAACGCGTCGATATGTTTTATACACCATTCTACGTATTCATTGCATTGCCCCGAGTTGGTTGCTGGTAAAGTAAAAATTATGTTAATTAGCTTTTTACAAAAAAGCAAAAATTGTTTTTTATAGCTTTGTGGCCAAGATTGCTATAAGAACATATGGAAAAGATTATACTTTTTTAAGAATTCCCTTTGCGACCGCGTCGGACTGGAAAAACATTGAGATAATTGTTGTAAAGATGTGAAAATATACTTATTATCAAGAAAGATCTAATATATTCTTCTTCATATAATAACTAAAGAAATTTTTATAACCTATGAAATCGAAGTTTATCTTGTATTATCTTATCCCTACACATGGTGTAAGTTGCTGGTACAAATTTGCCATTCTTTATTATGTCGCAATCACCACTATACTTTGAAGATTGTAAAACAAAACAATACGGCTTCCGTTTGATGTTTTACATAAAAAAACGACCTGTTGTATGGCAAAAATGTGACAACTTATCTATTGCATGTACACATTTTATGGTGCGTATCAATAACAGTACACTTTTTGCGAAATCTACTGAAACAATACTCTTTTTGCGAAATCCACTGAAACAGTACCCTTTTTTCGAAATCTACTGAAACGGTACCTTTTTTCGAAATCCACTGAAACCGTACCCTTTTTGCGTAATCTCATAAAATAGTACCTTTTTGCGAACAATAGTGAAACAGCTGAAACAGTACCCTTTTTGTGAAATCTATTGAAACAGTACCCTTTTTTCGAAATCTAATGAAATAGTACCTTATTTTCGAAATCTAATTAACCAGTACATTTCTTGCGGAATCTATTGAAACAGTACTCTTTTCATGAAATCTACTGAAACAGTACTCTTTTTGTGAAATCTAATGAAACAGTACATTTCTTGCGGAATTTATTGAAACAGTACCCTTTTTGCGAAATCTACTGAAAAAGTTCCCTTTTTGCGAACTCTACTGAAACAGTACCCTTTTTGTGAAATCTACTGAAACAGTACCCTTTTTGCGAAATCAAATGAAATAGTACTCTTTTTTCGAAATTTAATGAAACAGTATATTTCTTGCGGAATTTCTCGAAACAGTACTCTTTTTGTAAAATCTACTGAAGCAGTACCCTTTTTGTGAAATCCACTGAAACAGTACCCTTTTTGCGAAATCCACTGAATTTCGAAATCCACTGAAATAGTACCCTTTTTGCTAAGTCTCAAGAAACAGTACCTTTTTTCGAAATCCACTGAAACATTACCCTTTTTGCGTAATCTCAAGAAACAGTACCTTTTTGCGAACAATAGTGAAACAGCTGAAACAGTACCCTTTTTGTGAAATCTATTGAAACAGTACCCTTTTTTGAAATCTTATGAAATAGTACCTTATTTTCGAAATCTAATGAAACAGTACATTTCTTGCGGAATCTATTGAAACGGTTCTCTTTTTGTGAAATCTACTGAAACAGTACCCTTTTTGCGAAAACCACTGAATTTCGAAATCCACTGACACAGTACCCTTTTTGCGAAATCTCAAGAAACAGTACTTTTTGTGAAATCTACTGAAACAGTACCATTTTTGCACATGCGCTAAAATCAAATAGGCAATGGACAATGGTAAATGGAGTCCTTCTACAAATTGAAATTTACGCCACATTTACTTTCGAAAAAATAAATTGTCATAATTATAAAAGTTTTTGATATGTGTTATCTATGTACTTTATACCAATATGATGTGTCACAGTGACATTATTACATGTTTAATACACGTGTCTTAATAACAAAGTACATCCAGCGTTAATTTGGTTGTTTATTTTGGATAGTGTACTTCCTGATAACAAGTTCACCAGTTATTAAAGTTGTAAAAACGAAGTAATAGTTGTTTTTATATGAAGTGTAAGTAGATACGGCAATTATAGAGTCCGAAATAAATTTTTATGCAACATACAACACTACATACAAAACTGGAAATTTTGAAATAGTCTATTTTATATGGACATCTAACTGACAAAAACAAAATTTTTAAGACACATATATGTATGTACATGTAGTTATACATTTCTTTACGAAATTAATAGCTTGAGACAAGAAAATAATAAAATACACGTAAATGATATCAAGACATTATCTGTTTAGTATGTATATACGTTAAATAACGAAGTCTATGACCTGGTTTTAAAACTTTATAGCAAATTAATATAACAAACGAAAAATGAGCAAGAACGATAACATCATATACATGTACAAGAATGTACACCATAAAACTTGTCACAACAACGTAACATTTAACAAATAAACACAAGACAAACACGTAGAGGAGTGGCAGAGAGGCACCGCCTAGGAACGGTTAATAGCAAACTTGTAACTGTGAGTTTAAACCGGTTGTAGGCCTGCCAAACTAACTCTTAGCCCCACTATGTTCCTATATGACAGTATAAATAAAATGATTATGCGACATATGAAATTCTAACATTTGTTATATAACTAAAACACACAAATAATAAAGTCAATATAGATGAACTGTGACATGACATTTCCAATATAGTGGTCAAATGACGTAATCGTAGAAACGCGACGTCAAAGTTCACGACGCGTGTTTTTCCAATCACCACTGTTCAGTTTTCAGGGAAAGATAATCTGATCTATCATTTTTCAGACATTCGCCAGAATAAGTTTTAAATCGATGTAATAACATGTCAATTGCATACTGATAATATTGACATTGAAGAGAAGATGGTAAACATCGATAAACATATTCTAGCGTCCGTACCATGTTCAAACGGCAATTCAAATATCTCTTTATTTGTATAAAGATATACAAATATACGTCATGGTCAAGTATGCTTGGTTCGTTTTTGGCCAATTCGTTTGTGCCTATTCATTCGGTTTAACACCCGTAGACATGTATTTGCACAATTTTAGCATTTATAATTCATGTCTGGAGTACACATATTTTGAATTTTATGCTCTACCATACATTTGGCCATACGGCGAATAATCAACAATGGCAATCAGATAAAGGTTTTTGAAACCAGTCAATTTTAATTTAACGTTGTTGTTATCTTAATCGTATTGATAAAAATGATAATAAAAAAACAGAGATATTGTATAAAATATGTTTAATAAATTAATATTCGAACTTACTACCTCTCTAATCCAAAAGCCCACTAAGCTACTGTTTCAGAATTGACTGTTGCTTAACGATAAGATACTAAGCGTATATTTTATTTTGTCAACAGTTTTTATTTGAGATTAATAATATCTGACATATGTTGCTGTTCAGATCGAAGTATCCATCCCCAGGGCACCCACCCATCGACAGGCTCCCGAGGGACGGATATTCCAATCCGAACCGCAAACATATGTCTTTTTTTCTTGCATATTCTAACATATTCTATCATATTTAAGATTCTTGTCGACCTTAATAAAACAAATTGTCTTTGAAATTTATGTCATTACACCCGTAACTATTTTCATACAACAGCGTGTGAAATTACGACTTTATTCACAACGGCGAAATAACGTCATCCTATGCATGCCATTGTTTAGCACGCGGCACTTCTGGCACCCCCATGACGGCATGAGTAAAATTAACGGAAACACCAGTCTGATATGCAAGAAATACTCTGTCAAATCGTTGTAATAGTTTATGCTTATAAATGAAAGTTTGGGTTTCTATTTAGTGGTATAAAATCTATATTACCCAGGGTATATCACTCATAGTGTTGTTTACATAGCTTTGTCGATTGTTTTGTGTGGCCTATGTATTAATTTATGATTCCGTAAAGTTTCTTATAAATATATCGTGTATCTTGTTCTTTAAGCATATTTCTCGATTCAATGACAATTATTGCATTAAAGTATTTTTTTCACCACAATGATGACGTTATTCCGCAGTTAAAGTAACAACTAACCTTCAACACTTAACAGACACTCGGTCAATGCCATATGAAGGAGAATTTCAAAGAAATTTATGAGTTGACAAAATCTAACTTTATATGTTCATACGACACTTGATATAGTGTCGCAAGAGGAACACTGTCAGGGCTTACTTACTTTAAGTAATTAAACAATATTCACATTAATTCTTTCGATTGTTATTTTATTTCCAGTGTCAAGATGTTTTCCAAGTATTTCCCTTTATCCATATACATGTATATAGTAACATTTAGGGGCTGAAAAACATTATATAAATCAGAATAAACACTTAAATGTTCATAGAATAAGGAAGATATGACATCACGTGGATATCATTGTTTAATTTTACGGACATTAAATAGTAATAATATATAATTAAGAGACAATTGTTCTGTTTAGTGGATGTGTGTGTCAAACCTTTGAAGTTGTTGAAATCCCGTCCTGCTTTTAATGAAATTAAAGGGTAAAGGGAAAAAAAATAAATCGAAATAATTTTGTATTGTTTTATAATATTTATTGCTGTTTAACTCGTTTATTGAAAATGCCAGTGTGGATGACAAGTGATTGTATGTATATGACATCTTAAGTTGTTAAAAGAAGCGGGAAATGGATGATAACCATGTAAAATTGAATAAAAATTGAGTGATTCTGACTAAATTGGCTAATTTCAGTAAAAGTAAAATTGCAGCTACGTGTTGAATGACCCACATAAAATATAATATTGAGAGAAAGAAATTGAATGCAATGCAATAATTTCTTTGAAATTTCATCATTAATTATAGTGTTGTGATATCGTTAAAGCAGCATGCCTCAAGATCCATGTTTATTTTCATAATAATTTGGAAAATGTGTTTAAAAGTAAAATATTCGTGCATTAAGTCCTTACATGTACTTAAGATGGCTTACACTGTACTCTTGAACAATAAAAATAAGAGCTTCGTTGTTAATAATTTTACTACTAAGATACATGTACATTTGTATATAGGAGTATAATTATATCAAGCAAAACGATGATTCAGTTTAATCACTTAGCATTTTTAATGATGTCGTAACTATCGCCAAAGGAAACGACGTCAAAATAATAAAATGTGTCATGAATGATTTAGAAAAGATTACATTTTGAGAATCTTTTAAAAAAAAGTAGAATGTCATATTGACCACTATGTTGGAAATGTCGTGTCACGGCTCAGATGTCTAAAATGCAACCCAAAGACGATAACATTAAAGGAAGGCAGAGCAACAAGAAATCGCTGAGAAATCAACACAAAGACAATCGTCATCAGTTTTGACAACCTCCCTAGCTAATGTGTCCAATGTGCCACTCATGACCATAAAACACAGCAAGTCATCTTCAAGAATCTGTTCACAGGTCTATGATCAGTATTGTCACATGCTTCGTTTATTCTCACTTTTTCGCGTTTTAATTGCTTTCCTGTCTTTTTCTTTTCCCCAATTAGAATCTAAACGTGGACTGATCCATACAATCTGCACAATAACATAGTGTTGTTTTTGTTTGTACGATTCCCTTTGAAATAAAATGATTATTGAATTTCACAACGGTTGTAATAAAATGTAATACGCATTTGCTGAGGTCTATGTTAAAACATCGTATCAGGTATGTATCAGGTATTTATTGTTTATGTATTTCTCTGTGCAGATTAAAAAACGTTTGTATATTACATATTGTACATATTTATTTGTTTTTGAAGGCAAGTCTGATTTTATTCATAAAAAAATAAAGAAAGTCTTTAACATATAAGTTGTTTTATTACAAATTTCAATACCACATCGGACATAAAATAAAAAGATCATGTATAAAACCATGTAAACCCTAACGAAGGCAGCATAATAGCTTGGTATACCATTTCCAAAATTTTCAAATTTTATTTCGTATGTATTATCGTTATTGAGTGAGAATAATACCTTCCAGAGCCTTCAAGCACTTAAATAAGACCGATTCTTTTTTCTTTGATTTACAATTTTCTAAATTTACAGTTAACCTCTAGTGCAAGATCAATATCGTATGTATCGTAATTATGCCCCGTAAGAAAGTGTCTATGAAGTCGCTGGAACACACGTTTTGCTGTTTTACTCTGAATACGTCACGTGACCGTCCTTGACGACACCATCAACAACAATTTATTCATTTTTCCAATACAATTTAGATACTCTTTATAACGTTTCTTTGGATCCATACATTTACAACGATATGTTACTTTCTATTACATTTCAAAGACCGACACAATTGCTAGTGTATAACAATGTCCTACTTAAATTAAGTTATAACCAGCTATCAACAAATCTTTACAATCATCTAAGTGCATGACATCTTATTGATTCCAATTAACAAAAAATAAATCAATATCATTATCGAAATGGACCTATACAAAATAGGAATTATGAGGATACAAGAACTGTGCATAGGACGGAACATTTAAACAACGGTCATTTAAATCTATTTGTCAAGGCAAGGCGCTTAATTAAGTGACTACCTATATTCTGAAACCGGAGATAATATTCAGCGAAATAACCAAATCTATTGTTGCGTAATAAAACATAGTTCCGAAAATTGAAACAAAAAAAATCACTATAAATGACATTCTTTTCATATATAAAATGATAATATATGATTCTGCATTATTTACGTTTAGTAATACTGACTATCAAAGGAATTTGTATAAGTATAAACTGTGTTCAAACTATGCATGCATAATGCTTCGCAAATCGCAACTATCCGGACCAAACATTTTTTAAATGTGTTAAGTTTCCGATTGAACACGTTTGAAAATTTTATTTTCTTCTATTTTAGATATTCATTTTTGATTTGAATGTGGTAAACGTGTAGAGATTGCTAAAATATTTGATGTATCTAGACCATCGTCGGATACCAACAGTTAACATGTAACATAGCATGTAAACTAATCAGTAATGTTAATGGTTCGGCCGTGGGTATCCCAGTTTGCGAGGAATTTGTCCGGACTTTTCGCGCACGCGCCAAAAGATAAGTCGGGGGTTGAAGTCGTAGAAGAGTCGGGAATACTCGTTACATGAATGATTTAGCTAGGCTAAGCTTAAATGACACTAAGTCTTTTAAAAAATTATATATGTCAAGAAGTTATAAACAAGACACCAGCTCATAAAATTGTATTGTTTAAAGCGGATTTGTCCATAATGGAAGGTCTGTAAAACCATAAATAATAATGTTGATATTATTAAGTATACTTGAAAACAAACTGCGAAATGATTATATATGGATGTGTGCGGCAAGTGTTAGATACATGATCCGATATGACATATAAATATGTGACAGATAATAAAATGTTTATCAAATATTATTTTTTCAATATGTTAATTTTATATTTTTCCTTGTTGAGGGTCTAATGGAAGATTGATGTGTTGTTCAAACGAGTTCAAAATACTTAAATACTTTAAAACTTTAACAACATTTTACTTTCCGGAAATATTTTGTAAGAAAATCAAAGTGATACATTTCTATCGTTATTGTCAATATTTCATCAATACCTATGGAAAATATGACAATTGTAGACCATTTCACTTTCATGTAATTTTAACTTCTATCAAATTTGAATCAGGAAGACCGCACATTATAAGTTATTTTGTAAAATAACAATACATTAACATGTTTATATTGCTCGCCCTCGGGGGACGCGATGATTGTTTCTAATTGTATTATTGCCATCAATTTATCCATTACAGACAGACGAAATGACAGAAAATCAAAATTGTATCCATGATATATAAAGACCTATTACACAATATTAATTAGTATTTTATATACTAGCAACATAGCAACTAAAAACTGCTCTCCATATCAATGAGTGATAAACTAAACATTTCAAACACAGAAAAGTATGCGATAAAAGTATTTATGTTTGTTTGTTCGTTCGTTCGTGTGGTCGGTCTCTCGGTTGGTTCTTACGCTGATCTTAACATATGTTTGGTCATATTTCGGCGGTTAACAGTTGTAGTTATAAAAATAAAATCAATGGTAATGAAATACGAAACAAATATTGATACTAAGATAATGTTAACACAAAAGTATATTCATTACACATGAACTGATATGTATTTTCCTTGTTGAATTTACCCTCAATCTAAATATTGTACATGGACATCTTTATCTTTCAATCTGGACTAAATCATATAAAAAATCAAAATATGTACTGAATGAATAGCGAACAGTGCAGACCATGAAACAGTTGCCGCCAACAGGCTAAAGATACGTGTATAGTACATTCCTTCTACCACAGAATGTAGTTTGGTATCTTCACTTAACCCTTAACCTTATCAATAAATGTTAGACTTAGGAACAGTTCATTCAGAGTTTAAGAGATTTCAGTATCAAGATACAAAAATCTAACAGTATAGAACGAGGTCGGGCTGTGCAGATGTGCAGGCTGGCCTAGCTCTATACTGGTGGCAAAGACTAATCTCTTTTAGTTCCAGTAGGTGTAAGGTTAACGTAAAAATAGGTTACAATAGTCTATGTACTTGACATTTAACTATCAGCTTATCTATTTTTCAAATATTCACTGTCAATTTTTATAACATATGTTAATTTATAGTCGTGTTATAAAAGTTGATTTCACATGATTTCGACTTTGAAAAGTGATGTTATTCAACCTAAACTCAGTTAGACACACGTGAATTAATATAAAAGTATCGTAAGATATTGCTGTATAAAGGAGCGTGGTGTTACTTCGTGAAGAAAGACCATCAATCAATACACCCGCTTTCATATTTTTAAGAAGAAAAAACAACGAAAATAAAAACCTGAAGTATATAGTATTTTTTAATCGTAACACGTTTGTTTGAAATATAAAAGTCTGATTTTTGATTACTTGTACTAAAGCGTTTAAACAATATTCTTGTGTATCATATATTTTTATGTGAAACTTGAGACAGACCTTTAGCAAAACTACCTTTAGGTTAACGAAAATATTTGAACTTTGGGTAGGATTATTGTAGGAGTATAGGATAGGTATGAAGGGCGAGGGTTGAAAAAAGAGATAATATGATATTGGTAGTTACCTGGGTGTTTAAAAAAAGAGTCAAAAGTTTTATATTTGTTGTTAAACCTTCTTGTGATCAGTTGACTTTAGATGGATTATTAAAGAATGTGTAATGATTCAGTTGATGATATACGTTGCCAAAATGACAGTCGGTGTTTGTATAGGCTAGACACTTAATTAATACTTCAATTTAACGACCTTGTAATAGACGTGTATAATTTTATTATCATAATTACTAAACTAATAAAGGAAGAAAAAAACAATTGAAATGAGATACTTGTTTTATTGATATTGGTGAAGTTGGATATAAAACAGATAAAATATAGTGATTAGGTTTAGAACAGAGGCTAGGTTATAACCCTCTGATTAGAGGCGAGCTTCCTGTTACTATTATTGGCTCATAATGCTAGCTGCTATATAAAAGGCTATATAAAAGACTCCAGCAGAAAATTATTACCAGTATTGTATGTAACAACATTTCAGCGGATTTAGCGGAATTATCAATAATTATCAGCAAAAGTGTAAATTGTACAAACTGTTTGTATACTTTATATGTCATAAATATCGAATTTATCTTAAGTTTTACTGTAACAATAAAAGATCGGGTAAAACCTGATAAACGTGAGAAAAAAATGCGTTAGTGTTAAAGAACGCGGTTTAAACATACAGAGGTCTAGCATGTATTGATAATGTTATGTACTTCTTTAGTATACAACTTTAAATACCTATATAGAACATAAATAATACACTTAAGCTTATTCGGAAATTATCCTTCAAATAGAGTGAACGAGTGATCTTATTAGCACGAACGTTTTAATATGAATAAGATTTAACTTACTATAATAAAAATAAATATGCCACAGTTAGTGTTGTTTAAACGTAGTTGGAACGTTGGAAGTGATGATTTTGTATTTTCTGGTGTTGTGGACTGTATATTAAGGATAGCTTGGTAAGTATTTGAGCCGCGTCACGACAAAACCAACATAATGCGTTTGCGACCAGCATGGATCCAGACCAGCCTGCGCATCAGGATCCATGCTGTTCGCTTACAAACCCTATAACAAGTAGAGAAACTGACAGCGAACAGCATGGATCCTGATCAGATTGCGCGGATGGACTGGATCCATGCTGGTCGCAAACCCATGATGTTGGTTTTGTTATGGCGCGGCTCATTTCGTTTTTATGTTAGTAGGATATATTTTAAGGATTATTTACGTAACATACGGAAGGAAGTGTAACTGTGTCATATTAAATGTATACACTGATTAAGGTCAAACAGCGTTGAGTGCTTGTTTACTTTAGATTACTGAATGAAATTTGCAAATTGCTTACCGCTAAATAAAAGAGAAATTTAGTCGAACATGTAAAGTAAATGCAATATCGATCTTAGAAGAAGACCTCTGTAAAACGTCATATTTTTTGCTTTTTTACAGATATTAATCATCAGAAAAAAATGTTATCTTTTCATTATACCAGGAAGTGTTATAAAGCACATTTTAAAAAATATATTTAGAATATTTAAATTAATGCAATATTATCTTTTCTTTCGTGGTCCACTTATTCATGTATACGCTGTATTCAATATACAAGAATGGGTTCATTTTCTCGACCTTATTAATTTTACTTTCCTATTAATTCTTCTTGCAAGTTTATTCCTCATTACTGTTGCATATTTTATATTATATAAATTCACATTCATTTAGTTTCCCCAATTAAACCATTTAATGTGATTCAATTAGTGTCGAAATTTACAAGCATAGAGGTAAAACGTTTATGAGCCTTCCCATGGCTAAGGAAAACTTTTATTATAACGTTACAGGTAATTTACTTAAAACTTTAAAGGAATGACGTGTCTGGTCAAATTAATCTTCGCCTTAAGGAAACACATTGATGGGTGTCATTATTTATCAATGCTTGAAAGGAAATACCATCACCTGGGTGTATGGTGAAAATTTATGGTTATCTTGAACCACCAGTCCGTAACTATATATTAGTGTTATCATTTGTGTATTGTTGAGTGGAAAACAAAACCATTTTCTCGAAATATAAGACACTTACAATGAGGAAAAAGTTTGTTTCTCTGCTTCAAGATGTTGTTTCGTTAAAAAAAACTTGTTATTTATTCTGTCATGGGTCAAGGACGTCAAAGATTTATTTATATGAGCATAACACAGAATAAGGACACTAGTGAATGTAAAATTGTAAAAGAGAAATTTAGAGAAAAAAGTTTATATCTTTTTACTATGTATATATGTAAATGATTTTACAAATATCGGTCCGTTAGATGAAGTAGACATAAAACAATCATTGTCAATTTTCATCTAAAGATATCACGTTCAATTATGCTAATTACATCATTCATGAACATATGAACAGTCTGATGGCTGTATTATTTAGCTAGGAAATGGGCCTTACTCGTAGAATATATTTAACTTAATTATGTCAGTATTAAACATGTCGTTGGTCGCTTGTATTTTCAAATGTATGCAAATTTATGTAAATTTCATCTAAAAAAACAACAACAAAAAAAACCCAAATAGCTAAGTATCGAATAATAAATTTCAAATTAAATCAAACCCTCGATGACGTGTTTGTAATTCATAAGCAGTGTATAGAATTCATTGTTGAATCATCAGACTCATGTTAATAATATTTGAATAGATATTTTACCAAACCCTCTATTTCAAACCAGGTAAATTCATTCTTTTACATGACTGTGGTAAATTATTGATAGACCTGAGGATTAAAAATATAATATTATAAACCGTTCAAAATGAAATAACATGATGTTACAGTAGGTCTATATATATATACAGGGGTTTGAATACAAAAAAACCTACACTTATTAAACTACATAAAACGTTAAGAGTATTTTAATATTATCATGTACAGGAGACAATCAGATACGTTTTTAATGTTGTTTTGAATATAAATATCATGCTGCTTTTGTTTTATCATAGTCATTAATATATTGGAGAAAACATTACTCTATTTTCAAAACAATATTTTCTGGTGAACATTGCAAGTTGAGATTAATTTCATTTCCTGTAACCTTTAGTAAATATACCTCTCGTAAAGAGAAAAATGGAACAACGAGAACAAAATGTGTTGTAGTTGTTGTTGTAGTTTTTCTGTTTCTCCAGTAAATATTTTAGGTCAGTACCCCCACTACACGGCAAATAGGTTAAACGAGATGTGAAAAAAAATGTTATCTTTGATCAGCCGGGATCACAGTTTTCATACTTTCGGATAGTTTTTCTCTGTTTCTATGCAACGAATTAATCTATAGCCAGCTCGAGGCGATTTGAAGTGTTGTATTAAATTCTGCTTACTTGAACTACTCTCTTTATAATAATGAATAATTGGTCGTTTTAAATGCCAGCGTTCTATTTCACGATATTAATAACTTTTAAAATCTCATGCAATCATATACTTATGTGTACACGTACTTACTAGCGACTCACAATGTAATTATGTACATTTGGCATTCTGATATTAGGTTTGAAACAAATTTCCTTTTTTTTTGTATAACATTTTTTTTGAAAAAGTAAAATTGAAGGTCACAAAGGCGTCAGAGTCCCTTTAAATTAAAAAAACAAGAGTTGATTAATTTTTTTCTCTTTCGAAAACGTTTTTAAAATTCCCATTGGTTTATTGTTTTAAAAAATTTATTATTTTCTTATATAATATTTATTTTTAAAGATTAAAACTCCCAAATGTCTTAAAAGGACTCAGTAAATTTACTAAACCCTTTTTTTATTTTAAAAAAAATATAAATTAAACAGTGACCCAAATTTCAATCTTGGGTGACCATGAAAGATTCACCCGGGGGTGCCCCTGATTTGGTTTCACTGGTTTACGTGCGTAAAAAAAATTGAAAAAAGAAGGGTAAGGGTTAAAAATAAATTTTCAATTTTAAATTTTTGAAATTATTTGAATCATTGGCTCTGTAAAAAACTGTTTCAATTTAGGGGAGGTTAATAACTTTTGGGTTTACTAATTTGGTTTGGGTATTTTTTTTTTTTTTTCTTGCAGTTTTGTTGGTCTGTCATGTATTTGTTAATTTAAAGAATTGGTGAGATGCAGTTAAAAGGGTTTTTTTCTTTGTGTTTTTTTTTAAAATTTGGGTTTTTGTTTTTCTTGCTGAACCGCCCTACTTGGTCAGTAAAAGTTTACAATAGTATGCAGGGAAAATCGAGAAAGCGGGAAAAAAGAGGGAAATTTTAATTTTTTTTATATTTCGACTGGTTGTGTTTTCCCCAAATTGTCCCGGAAAAGCGGGTTTGGGGAAAATTTTGGGGTTCCCTACTGCAAAAAACTGTCATAAAAATAAGTAAAATAATTTGGGTTAAAAAGGAAAAAAAATGGGGGGGGTTTTGGTTGGGTTTTTTCTAAATTTTTTTTTTGTAATAACAGGTATTATAATATACAATCTATATACGGGTAAAAATAAGAAACGGACAAGAACGGCGCTGCGGAGTTTCCGAAGAGGTTCCAGACGACCCTTTTCACAGACCAAACAGTGGGAAAAACGGTTTGTATTCATTGTCGTAAACTGGGATACCACTAGTTATAATAAACAAAATGTAATACATTAGTAGTGTACAGCATTTTAAAAATGACCACGGTTTTCTATATTATTATTATTATTATTATTATTATTATTATTATTATACACCGCGTCCTTTTTATATCTATAGCATCTAGGTATGTAAATTTTAGGGTAGTATGTTTCCGACAATAAAGTCGGCAAAATTTCTAACAATTTTGTATATACAACTGTTTAAACCTGGGGCAAATGTAATGCAAATGTAAATCATATATATCAGAACAATCTTTTTATCGTTAACCTGTGGTAAATGTAAAAATTGTTTTACACGATGCTGTTTTATTTTTCCTGACCAGGTGTAAGTGTATGTTTATATGTGCGGGAGGGGATGATAGAAGCACCAGTGTTTTCAATACCTTGGCTGAACTCAGCGCTGATTACTTTAAGGTAGGCTTAATTACATAAAGCAACACATGGCGCGGGTTTGATAAATGATCAAAGAAAGTTTATTCGATGGTTGCTGGCCAGAAATATCAAAAAATGAACAGAGACAACTCTTTTTTTTTATCTTTTTGCTTTAAAATCAGATTGAATGATGATTATGGCCGCTTACCTTAATTTCAAAATTTAAAACTCTTTTACAATTATAAAAGTATGTTTTAGTTAATAATACATAGAACCTTCCAAGACAATAACTATGTGCTTGCGGCTATCTATAAAAATATAATAAAAATAAAGTATAAAGTCATTCAATGTGTGTTTATTCCCAGTTTCTTTCTTTTTGCTTAGATTTTCCTTAATGATGATCAAAGTTGTTTTTTTATAATTTATCTACAGGGTGTAGATTTAGTGCCGACGGATGTGATCGCCGGCCTGATACTTCTCAGTCGGCAACAAGAACGTAAACGTCAACAGTTAAGAATTTATATTGCCGACGAGAAGGAAACGAAAGGGTATAGTATGGTGTTAGTAGCCAGCCAGCATGCTAGTTTTACAGAGTTGGGTTCCGCATGCTTTTTTACCATTCCTTGCTCTGCTCTTTTTCTTCTTTTCTTTTCTCTTTCTTATTGTAATTAATAAATACATTTGACCGAGATTTCCTCATAATTCCTGCTTTGTGTTTTACATGTACTAAAATGTTTAAACTACTCATAATTTAAACCAGATATGGCGTTTCAACTAAAAACAAGGAAACATAATAATCTTTTAAGTGTATAAAGCTGTTTATCTGCTGTCTATAGTTTACAATATTTTTGTTTTATTTTTTAAAAAGAATAATTGAAAAGCACCTGTGTGAAAGAAATATGTTTGAATTTTTCCTTAAGATGCACGAAATGATTGCTAAACGGTAAAACCCCTACTAAAATAACATCGTGATATTTTCTTCCGGAACATTTTAATCTGTTTACATTTTTTTTTACGAAAATCTAACATCAGATTATAGAAACAACTTAAAATGGTCGTCGAAAAAAAAATCATGAGATATAGCTTTATATTCTTCAAAGGCACAATGAGATCAAAATAGAATGTTCATTTTCGATAACTTATTTCACATATTAAGTGTAGTTTTTACATTCTAGTGTACATCTTAACATTTCCCATATAACACAACTTTTTAAATGTTCTCTTTATTTCAAATCTTAATATTCTGAAAGCTTTCATAAAATGTCTTAATTTAGACTAATTCCTATCCCTTAAATTGGTTGACTAAAAATTTTTGATATACCGTAGCAACATTTTTACATCCCTTTTTTCATTATCTAAAGTTAACAACTGCATTGTCAGTACAATATATAATATAACTTATAATTTTAGTTTTAGAAAATACACATTTCATATGGATTTATGGTAACAAAACATTTCATGGTTAATCACTTTTACTAGGTAAGACTTGGAGTATTAATTTTCAGTAAGGGTAAACTTAGGGGAAGCTATGTTTGGTATATTTTAATACAGTTTTAGCTTACTGCAGTTGTTTAACAATGTAACAGTAGGTCTGGAAATGTATACTTTGTTCGTTTACGTTTCGTTCATTTAAGAGAAATTATTTGTTAACTGGTTGATTCGGCTTTAAGTATTTTTGGAAACGGTTCTTCAAGCTTTGCTTGGTCATTGTTTTTGTTAAAGAAGTAGAATATATATCGTACTCAATAGACGCCAGTTTGTAACTATACGTAGAATATACATGTATATCACACTCAATAGAAGCCGAAATGTAACACGAAGAAGGATATATCTTGTACTTGATAGACGTCAATTCGTAACAAGAAGTAAAAAAATATCGTACCCGATAGACGCCAATTTGTAACAAGAAGTAAAACATATATCGTACTCGACAGACGCCAATATGTAACAAGAAGGAAGTAAAACATATGTCGTACTCGATAGACGGCGAATTGTAACAAGAAGTAGAGTACATATTGTACTCGATAGACGCCAATTCGTATCAATAAGTAGAATACATATCGCACTCGATAGACGCCAATTCGTAACAAGAAGTAGAACATATATCGTACCCGACAGACGCCAATATGTAACAAGAAGTATAATATATATCGTACCCGATAGACGCCAATTTGTAACAAGAAGTAAAACATATGTCGTACTCGACAGACGCCAATATGTAACAAGAAGTACAATACATGTCTAGTCGATAGACGACAATTTGTAACAAGAAGTAGAATACATATCGCACTCGATAGACGCCAATTTGTAACAATAAGTAAAAAACATATTGCACTCGATAGATGCCAATTTGTAACAATAAGTAAAACATATATCGTACTCAATAGACGCCGATATGTAACAAGAAGTAAAGTACACATCGTACACGATAGACGCCAATTTGTAACAATAAGTAGAAAATATATCGTACTCGATAGACGCCAATATGTAAGAAGAAGTAAAGTACACATCGTACTCGAGAGACGCCAATTTGTAACGATAAGTAAAACATATGTCGTACTCGATAGACGCCGATATGTTACAAGAAGAAGATCATATATCGTTCTCGATAGACGCCAATATGTAACATTAAGTAGAAAATATGTCGTACTCGATAGACGCCAATTATTAACAATAAGTAGAATTCATATCATACTTGATAGACGCCAATTTGTAACAAGAAGTAAAACATATGTCGTTCTCGATAGACGCCGATATGTAACAAGAAGTAGAACATATGTCGTACTCGATAGACGCCAATATATTACAAGCAGTAGAACATATATATCGTACTCAACAGACGCCAGTTTGTAACAAGAAGTAGAGTACATATAAACGCCAATTTGTAACAATAAGTAGAACATATATCGTACTCGATAGACGCCAATTTGTAACAAGAAGTAAAACATATATCGTACTCGATAGACGCCAATTTGTAACAAGAAGTAGAACATATGTCGTACTCGATAGACGCCAATATGTAACAAGAAGTAGAATATATGTCGTACTCGATAGACGCCAATTTGTAACAAGTAGTAGAACATATATCGTACTCGATAGACGCCGATATGTAACAAGAAGTAAAACATATATCGATGATAGACGCCAATATGTAACAAGAAGTAGAACATATATATCGTACTCAACAGACGCCAGATTGTAACAAGAAGTAGAATACATATCGCACTCGATAGACGCCAATTTATAACAAGAAGTAGAACATATATCCTATTCGATAGACGCCAATATGTAACAATAAGGAGAACATATGTCGTACTCGATGGACGCCAATGTATAAAAACAAGTAGAGTACATATCCTTCTCGATATACGCCAATTTGTAAGAAGAAGTAAAACATATATCGTACTCGATAGACGCCAATCTGTAACAAGAAGTAGGATAAATATCGTACTCGATAGACGCCAATTTTAGAACGAGGTTAAGTGTGTTGTATCAGTAATTTGCTTTCACATATACGATAAATAGAATGTTATTGAATTTGTTAGGATATTCAAAACAGATCCAAACTGTTACATTGTATAATATGGTATACAATGTATTTTATTTGATATTTTCTTATTCATTCCTTGTTATATATTTTTTCATATTTTGCAAGTTTATTCTTCATTCTTGAAATGTATTCAAGCGTTACACCCCGTGTTTTTAAATATAATAATCTGAATCATTAAAAGTAAACAGTTTTCTTTTTATCTTCTTTTGAATATTAATATTTTTCGTCATTGTAGCAAATAATATTCTTTAATTTTTAAATAAACATAATTTTTATTGCTGATAAGTAAACAAGTTGTGCATCATTTTTGATTACATGTAAATGTCTTTGTTTCATTTATTTTACAAATAATGCCGATTCTTTGACGTTTTTTTTTTAAATATTATTCTAAATAAATAAATGTATGCCTAAATAGATGATATTTACACCGCTGATCATAAGAAAACATGGAAATATCTTTGGTAAAATTCCATTGTGTTGTAGTGTTTGATTTCAATTAATTTAATGTTTTCCTAAAATGTTTTGAATAAAAAATCTAAATCAAATATTTCTGTTTGTTTTAGGCCAACAGATGACGTTGTAGATGCCCCGGATGTAATATGCGAGTGTTTACCAACGCCGAGAGATTGGATGACACTAGATAACATGAGTCACTATCTAAAATTTGCTATTGGTAGCTATGGCTGGCCCTTCTATGTAACTCTAGTCAATCCAATACTAGGGGCATGCTCCCTTATTACACAGTGCAGGTAAGCTGTCTTAACAAATGGCTGTCTATTTTTTTGAAACATCATATGTTAAGTCAGTCCTCTGGTATGTCTCAAAGTCGGTACATTTCGGCTTTTTGGCTCTAAAGTGCGGTAACTTTCGATTAATTTTGTTCTTGTTTTTAGTGGGTTTTTTTCTTCAGTCGAGTCATCCCAGGTATTAAAGATTTGATTCGTATCTGCCTTCGCTGTAATATGTTTCATTCTGCTTTTGTAGTTCTCTCCACCTGTCTGACATTGACTGATAAAATCGGATATATTTGATCGATATCAATAAGCTCCTTATAAGTAACCATTGCTTATTTTACCTGTTTCACCCAGCAAATTATTTAAAAAAGTGAACAACTACAAATATTTATAAGTTCTTTAAATAAAACTATCTCTTTACTATGTATGTCTGCCTGTTGAGTTTATGCACGTATCAAACATTTTGCCTATCATTCTTACAATAACGGGAAATCGATTTCCAATCGCACAAATCCATTTCATGAAGTTTCATATTACAATAAAATAGATACACTGTGCAGTTTTTTTATTAAATAAACTCAAATAAACTCTCTAAGCCCATAAATGACCTATCAAATATTTAATCAACATAACACACTCTTTTTTACGATGAAGATACACGTTTAATTGAATTACAAATAACATATATTGCTTTAACATAAATCGTATTCATTTAATTTGAATAAAAGGTCAAATAAGCAAATAAGGTTTTGCTTGCAATGCAGAACGGTTTCAAGAATTGTCTTTTTTATCATAATTTTAACTCATTTTAACTCTTTTTTTAACTCATCTTAGCAAAATATACACATGGTTATCTTTTGTCCGTCGTCGCCCACCTTTAACGATTTAATTTAACACAACGTCTCATCTGATATCAAACTTCACAAGAATGATCCTGTGATCCTTGGGTGGTCTTTTTTGTTTAAATGGGTTGTATAAATAGGTCACATGGTTAAAAAAGGGTTAAACATTCTTCTCTAAATCTGGCATGAAACGTCATCTTGTGGATTTCTATTAAGATCGATCAAGTTATGACCATGGGTTCAAAATCGATCCTTCGTTAGGGGAAGGGGTTTCTGGGTTGTTTTTATATGTATTTTTTAACTTGTTTTTATGTAGTTGTAAATTTACCGGACCATTTTATAATTGATACATGTACTAACAAGCAGTATTTTACATTTTATTTTGTCCCCCTGGCTAGTTTTCTTTTATTGCTGTTCTTTTCTTTTTTATTTTTTGTTGAAGTTAGCCGTTCAACTACGGCCAATTTGTGGTAGGGATATGCAGTATATTAAAGTTAAAACTTTAGATTGTTTTAAGGGTCATTACGTTTAAGAATGATGGTCTATGACTGTCAAACTTCTCTTGTCGATTTCTTTTAAATTGATGATTGGATTATTGTTCAAGAAACGAAGATAAAACAAATAATTGTGATTTTTCGCTATTGTTTCAGTTGTTTTTCATGTCGGGACGATCAGGGTTCTGTCTACATGGATAATTGTTGTATGTGTAATACAGCTGCTTTCAAGAAAACCACAGGTCTACATCATGACGATATTGTCTACGCTTGCTTTAAAAATGAGGTATGCTTTATAATTGGCTTTGTTTTTAGGGGTAACTTGAGGTTTAGGTAATCTGGCGATTAAACATTTACTTATGAAGAAAACACCTTCGTGCATTATTTCTGGAACGCGCAAAGTTACAAAACAAACGGCCTATAGTAAGTTAGCTGAGCATAAAATAATTTGTCCAATGCAAGTATTAATGCACGCAACCGTAACCATTTGACCACAGGGACGTCATAGTTATGTAACGAAAACAAATGCATGTGTTCCGAAATCAATTTCTAGCTTTTTATCTGATGTCGAAATGCAAGAATTGGTTTGATGCCTATGCCGATAAGTACATTCATTCATTCGTTGATTATTTCTGAAACTGTTACTTAAACAAATTGAAAGTTTGTACCACTTTAATCGATAATTTAATTTCACGATGAATTACATGTACTCAAGAGATTAATAATGTCTGGAATTTGCAATAATGATCTTTTATAGATAACGTATAATGCAAAACAATTTTTACTATTCTGGTACTATTTTATAGTAAATAATAATAATATTTTATTATATATAATAAAGTAAATTTTAATTTTTACACATAGATATTCTCAGCATTTTCATCCTAGTGATGAAAAATCACATTATCGGTTACTTATAAACATGTCTTTGTATACAGCATTTTTTAAATAGATCTGCTGTATATTCTACTAAAATTTCCAAATCGAGCACACCATACTTTAGAAACCAGACATCATATACTTGTTCTCAACCAGCTGAATTCCTTAAATGGACTTGTCCAGATTCTATTTTTTTTAACTGTCCATTTTCAATTTTGGGGATATCAGGAAAAAAAATGATGTTAATCCTGGTCATACTGCATAGATATAAGGCTTGTGTGGCTCAATATGGCGATTAGAGGCAAATGTTAATCAGTTTTGGTTCCAGGGTAGTATATAGGTTGTTAAAAAAATGCAACACTTACCATACTTGTAACTTTATTTTTAGATTTACGAACTTCCATTCTATGTGGTGATAGACAGAGAATCAAATTCGGTTGTTGTTGCCATTAGAGGGACACTTTCTTTACAGGTAAACTTCATGTTGCATATTATATAAGTTATACATGAAACATATATATTTTTTTCATATACAGTCAAACTTTCATATAATGGCCACTCATGGAAAATGAAAAAAAAACAACTTAGAAGTGTACACGCAATATGTCACAAAACTATTGTTCTGTATTGTAATTATTCTAATAAGACACTTACAAGATGGCAGGTTTTGTGTGGTCTTTATACGGAGGTGGATTTTAAGAGCACAAAGTTGACTGATATATACTTCATATCAGCATGAAATAAAAGTAACTGGTTGTCAAATCCGTGTTCTATTTATTATTGTTATACATTTTGTAAAATATATCAACCTTAGAAGCTAACTTGATATCTAAGAGCATCTGAAGATGGAATATTTAACACCTATATAATACACTAAACTATAATATGCAGAATTTATAACGATAAAGTAGAAAAAAAAATATATATTTGTTGTCGTTTTTTTTATTTTGTTTGTTGTTTTTTTTATATATTTTTTTCATTATAAAATGTGTATGATAAATGAATGTTTTAAATAGTAAACGTTCAAAGGTATATTTTCTAACCATAAAATAATATATTTCTATCATATATAAGATTTGTTTTATTTTCCAGGATGTCATTACAGACTTGGTGATAGAACGTGGCGACCTTGACATTACTGGGGACCTCTGCGCATGCGCACACAATGGTATCCTACAAAGTGCAAACTACATAAAGCAAATCTTAGAAGAGAAAAATATTCTTAAAAAAGCTTTTTCATTAGCAGAAGTAAGTGCTGAATTCATAAATATTCTATTATAATGTTAATAGTTATGCCAACTTATAATCTTTTACCAGATGTAATACAGACAGAGTGGGAAATAAACTCTGTTTTCAGTATATTTTTTATTTCCAAAGAAGAATGATGCATTATATGTCATAAAACAAACACTCAGTGTGTTTATAGTCAGCATTTATAGCCTGTTGGGAGTATTTTAACGTCTTACTCTGACATATATGCAGAGGAACAGAGATTTATATCTAATGAAAACACATATTGGTGCAATTTTAACATCTTAGACTTTCATAATTATTGTTTTTATATTGACATATATTGTACCATTTCCAGCTTCAGAAATTTATCATACTTTTCAAGCTTAATGATTTTATTGCTTCTTTACATGCACTATTGCGGTACACACAACTCTTATAAGCTTTAAAGTGTTCTATACGTTTTCAACGGGGTGCTTCATATATTTTGAATATTCGAAAGTTTAAGTGTTTTATTTAAGACACTCCAATGAGGTACAAAAGTCTTAAACATTAAATTTGAATGTTTTGCATACATCATCTTGGACACTTAGAACAGAAAGATGTGTAAAAGAAAGAAAGAAAAGAAATATACTCAGAAATACATTGATTTTTTTATGCTATTCATAGGTCTATTTGAATGAAAAGTGTTTCAATTTTTGGTCATTTTTCTCAAGAGAAATAATTATTCTGGAAAAAAACAGAGTGAGCGAATGACTTGAAATTTTGGACATAATTTATTGGCATTGACCTACATCAAATGAAACATTAATCTCGAAAGGATATTTCCATTCCCGTCATGTCAAAAAAAACAACACCTCAGTGGAGTCTTTTTTGTGTATATGTATTAATACAAAAAATGCCTATGCTTGTATTTTCTACAAAATTGATGATGACAATAATTTGATATTATTTGAAAATATAGGGTGCTGATCTAGTTATTACTGGACACAGTCTTGGAGCCGGCGCGGCAGCTTTGTTGGCCATTCTTTTAAAACCATCATATCCAAAATTAAAATGTTTTGCATTTTCACCACCGGGAGAATTAGTCAGGTAAATTAAGATCTTTCTGTTTCTAAATGTATATCTAAACCTGAAAAATAATGCATTGATTGCTGGTACCCCAGTGCCCGCTTGTTCCGTATAGGCGGTTTTCAGTCAGACACGTATTCGTTGAATGGTCTTATATCATCCTTATAGGGAAATACAACGTTAAACTAAAAATAGATAATTTTGATTTTGCTAAGATATGTATGGTTAATCTTTAAGATCTTAAATATCTCTATTTTCTCAGAGATTAATATGTTTACAAATACTAAGCGTTGGTATACATCTAAATGTTACTTCTTTAACTCAGATTTTGTATGATTTTAGTGTGTGAATGTCAAACATTTTTATTTAGAATGTTAAAAAACACACATTTATTTTGTTTCTTTTAAGAGCTACAGTATATCAGATCCATATAAATTTTACGGTTTTTTTCTTTTCAGTCCTACAGTTTCAAAATATGCAGAAGATATTGTATGTTCAGTCGTTCTTGGTGATGATATTATTTCTAGACAAGGCATGCTGATGATGGACGATCTTAAAATCAATATATTAAAAGCTATACATCAAACTAGATTACCAAAGGTAATTAAATATTTATCTTAATTTACATTATATCTTCAAATGAATGACTGACTGCTCTTTTATAAACAAATATTATGCTTTTTACAACTCGTTAAACTGTATTTTGTAAAAAAAGTCATACATGTATAATATTTTGATTATCGTACATTTTTTTATTATCGACAAAGCTTAATTCCATTTTCTAGGCCACAAATGTTTGAATTTGTAGAATGTTTGGTATCTATGACTGAAATATCGATATCATTGTTTCAGTTTATTTAACAATGTAGCAAACATTTAAATAGGCATAAAGTATATGCATGCATATGCATGTGCTAATGTATGACAAATGTGCAAATTCAGTGAAAAAAATCATTGCAATAAAATATTTTGTACTGACACTCAAATCCATCTTCGTTCTTTACAATGATGCTATTTCAACCAGATATATTACAGTGACATCGTTCTTCGTATAGAGAAACGCTATATAATGACAATTATTATATTTATAATACACTAATGTAATATAGAGCCTTTGTAATGTAATAATTGCACGCCTGTGTCAGCAACAATTTCAGCTTATCAGTACAGTTTATCTATGGATTAAGTATAGTTCTATAACTTGTATTGAATTATAGTCAATCTAACGTACAACTGATACTGTGACAGTCAATTTATTCAATTTAAGCACACTATTACCACTATGTTATCAAATTAGTAAAGGATATTATTAAGCTGGAGATGAATGTCTATCATTTCGCAAAAGATGAAAGGAAGTCTCATTTCCTAGTTATACCAATATCATTATATATATCATATTACTTGATTTTACAGTAATATACGATCAAATATAATCAACATTCGCCTTTTAAATTGATTGAGTAGGAACTCTTTCTTCAAAATTTTCATTTTATTTTTTTTTTTTGATATGTGTACATAAAACTTTTTAAATAAAAACATGTTTAAATTGTATGTGTTAGTATAATGAAAGTGCGACAGTGTACAGAAAGGGATATTTATTAGACATAGAACTATATTTTGAAACTTTTCTGTCCCAGACAAATATCAGAAGCTTCTTAAGAACACTTTATAAAACAGGTTACAGGCGGAGATAAAAGTTATTGTTTGCGTTAAAGTCTAACTTTATTTAATTTACAGATGATTTTTGCAATAAATTTATTTTATAGTTACCCTGCTGACGGTAAATAACGAAATTACTAAATAAAGGATTTGACAGAATTAAAATCCGTATAATATACATGTACGAGTGTGAATCAGGATGACATCGCTGATGTAATATCAACTGGCTGGCTGAATAATTTAAGGAATTATATAGTAAATGGTTATTATAAGAGTTTCTTAATCTAATATACTCATATTTGGCCCTCGTGAATTTTACGAGAACGCACCACATTGCGGTTCAACGTTTAATGAGATCCTGGCCTAGCACAAAACGCAAGGGTCACATACAAGGTCTAGATCAATATATTCCTATGATGAAAATATATATAAAAATACTAGTGGTGGAAAATCACCTTCTTGCTCAGTAGGCCGTCTAAGGATTCTATTCCGAACCGTTGCCAATCACGGTAAAGAGTGATCGATGTACTTTTTATAACAAACACCTATAGAAATAGAATTTTTTATCAATATTTTTTTTCTGTCAGTATAAGATATTTGCAAGCGGTTGTTGGCGGATGTGTTGTGGCAGAGCAGGGACTTTGGAAGAGAATATCAAATATGCTCATGTAGATGAAGACCCTAAAAATGAAAATGGAGGAAGCACATATAATGTTAACAGATGTAGTTTAGAAGTAAGTATCAAATGATCAAGGTTTTTACAACCAAAACTTATATTTGTAATCTAACGGCATATACAATGTAATGGTTTATCAAGTGATTTATAAAATGCCTTTCTCGAAGCAATATCGTTATACAGATAATAGTCTATGCCTTTCTATGTGAGAGGTTACTGGTCCTTATCAAGTAGCTTGAGATTTTAGGGACTCCTCTTAAGGCTTTCAGACTTAACAGGATTGGACATATTCTTTTTGAAATGAGTGTACCGTTTTATGTATCTCTTGGCCAATATCTTGTATGCAAATTTCAGATCGTCCGCTTGCCTCTATTTCCCCTGATTAATCAATCATTCTTATCGTGCAAAATGAACTAAAATTAAAGAGTGTGCTTTTAACTCAAATAAGGCTAAGAAAATGCACAAAAATAATTTAATTTTGGATTATTTCTTATTATCCGTTGCATATTTTTCTGTTTAAGTGCCCCAGTTGATTTATGTAAAAATCAAGTTTTATTTGTAAGTCTTTTGGACATAAGCGGAAGTCCTTTAAAGAAATACATTCATTTGAAATTGAAGACATTTAATTCACATTTTTGCATATGTATTTCACAAAAAAAAAACATTGAGAATAAGAATCCATGCTCAAAAGTGTCCATTTATTTTAAAAGCTTCTATGTGTATTAAGAAAACAAGTGACTTGAGTTTGGTAAAGTTTTAAAATTGTTGCGTCCAAGCAGAGCTAGTTTATATGTAGCTTTCTACCACATTTATTTTACCTATTCCCTGATATATTTTCAGATGTCGCTTACAGAATGTATGGCGCATAGTCAACATATAAAAAGTACATATCAACCTCTTGTTCTACCTGGGCAAATTCTTCATGTTGAACAAAGGTACAATATCTTAAAATAATAACGTGTAACAAAAATCTTCTATGAAATCGAAATTTCGTGTATTTCGATATTAACAAATTAAGGCAGCTCAGATTTTTCCTATGTTTCATCTATTGAAAATAACATATAGATTTAAAATGCATTGTATTTACTTTAAGAATGTTTGAAGTTCTACATAAAGAATTCAAATATATTTTTTTCCGAATTCCGCATTAACACAATAAAAATGTATTGATTTATAAGAAATTACATGTAATCTAGAATTCGAGGGGAATTGGGCTAAAAATTGTTACAATTCTATAAATATAACGTATATCTATCAAACATATTAAGTATATGAGCCGCGCCACGACAAAACCAACATAATGGGTTTACCAGCATGGATCCAGACCATCCGCGCAGTCTGATCAGGATCCATGCTGTTCGCTTACAGACCCTATAACAAGTAAAGAAACTGATAGCGAACAACATGGATCCTGATCAGACTGCGCGGATGCGCAGGCTGGTCTGGATCCATGCTGGTCGCAAACCCATTATGTTGGTTTTGTCGTGACGCGGCTCATTTCTTATGTCCGATGTTCGGTCAATAAAACATTGTCACAAGGGGTATGATATTGTTTGTTATGCTTAAGGTACTGTCCCAGCATGTCATTGCCATAAATAAAATGCATTAAACAATGCAAAAATTGTGATATATTACAGTCATATCAGCGGTGACGAAGAGTACACAGCTGCTTGGAAGTTACCAGAAACTTTTACAGAAATTATTGTTAGTCCGGACATGTTAGCACATCATTTCCCAGACGCTTTACTAGACGCCATTGATGAATTACGAGAAAAGAAAATTCCTGTGAAACAAATCACCACGACAACAAACGGAAATAAAATAGATACACGAATAATGATTGACTAAAAATCGTAGTTGTTTGTAGCGTCAGTTGTGTATTAAATTCCGTTTTATTTTCCACTTCAGGAAAAATAACCGCCAACAGAAGTTGTCCCCTTCTTAACTGCACTTTGTCACCTTATGGCAGTAACGGGTTAACTTCTCGTATGATTTAATAGAAGTTAACCTCTTATTGCACTAAGATGACGATTTGTGCATTTCCACTGGTCAGTTTTTTGTAAGTTTTTTTTTTTGTATTTTGACACCATGCACTACTAGTCATTTAAGTATTACACTGACCCTGATGACTCGCTATTAAATGTGGTTTCAGATTATGGGTAAAATAACAATATGTGTTTTGCTGTCGCATATAATTACTTATCTCTCTTTTGTTTCAATCCTCATGCATGCATTCTTTATATTTTTTTCAGAATCTTAATTTAAAGGAATCATATAGTACAGATTTTTTAACATTTGAATTGGAATAAGTTTCTCTGTTAAAAAGGACATACAAAGCAATTATAAAAAATATGAAATATAAGCATACGACAACAGAAAAAAAGTTGTGTAACACTGGGTTTAACCCTTCTGAAAACTAAAGAGACATTATTTTTTCAGCTAAGGGTATATAGTGAGTGAACAGGTGAAAGTCAAAATAAGTTTACATTTAGCCATAATTCAATGCAATTTCATAATTTATTTTGCATGAACGATAAATAACTCACGTGGAACAAGGTAATTTCTGTAAATACCCATCGAAATTTACCTGCATATTTTAAATTATTACATTTATTATGTTTTATCCTTAACATTTTCCAGTATCAACTATTGATCAATCCCCATTAAAATAGTCAATCTATTGAAATATATAGTCAATTCAGCTCAACTAGACAATGAAAAAATAGCATAATGCCACTTCAAACGTTCGATATCTAAAACATCAACCATTTTATACTTTAAAATTTCATTTGCTTTAAATGTTTCAAGAACACATCAATTTCATTTAACGTACAACTCTACTGTAAATACATGCATATACCGTGTGTAAATGCTTCATGTATACACCTGGAAATAAGTTAAGCACACCCCGGAAATTTGAAATTGGTTGTGATTGAAATCACTGTCATGAGATGACGACTTAAATGAGTTAAGAAATAGTATTTTAGAAGTTTAGTAATCATAAACCAGTAAATTTATGAGTTTAGTTTATATTTTCGGTAAATGTTGACGATTACATAACCTTTAATGACATTATGAAGCCAAGTTTTTGATAACCGCCACGTGCCCGAATGATAGCCTCAACCCTTCTCCTTATTATACCAGTAAGGCGTCTAATGTGATTTTGAGGTAATTTTTGCCATTCTTGGTGCAGAGCTTGTTCCAGTTGTTGCAGGTGGTTCGTACCATTGCCCAAATAAAATTTAAAATTTCTGTTGTGGTCATGTCAAAACTGAGACAAAATGTCGGATGTGCTTAACTTATTTCCATGTGTATGTAAAAGTCGGTGAATAATGTAATGGAAAGAAACAAATTTGGGGATACCAGATATGATATGAAATATTGTCATAGAAAACAATAAGTGTGCTTCTTAAACCTTGCAAAAAAAGAGAATAATTTTAGTATTTTGAAATAAATGTCATTTTCTGCTATTCATGTTTGTTTCTGGACAATTTAATGATGATAAACTCCCCAATTTAATTAAGTATAAGGACAAAAATACAGTGACAGAAACGAAGCAATGACGTTTAACTTAAGCATTCTCTAGCATAATCTATCTTTTTATATAAAATCTATACATGGTAGAAAATGCCAATGGTATAATGATGCAAACACTGTTTATATAACTATAAATGTGACACCCTGACTTCATTTTTTAATGTCCGACTTATTCTAGTGTTTCAATACGCACCTTTATTATGTATGAATTTTATTTTTGCAATCATGTGATGTGTGCTAAAATTTTGGAATCAAAATGTTCTCTCATTAATTTTATCAGCGAATCAATCATTGGTCTGAATAACCGAGTGTTTGTGTTAAATGAAATCCAAGGTTGTGTTTATAGTTTAATATTCTATTGTTATAACTATTGGATATGTATTTGCAAAAAACAGACATAGACACATTCCTTTTATGTTACTTTTATTTACAAGAAATAAACTTACGATTTTACGAACATTTGTTTTCTATCAAATTCTTTTGTTTGTTTGTGTTTTGCAGCTGTTTAATTGTAGGTGAAATAATTGATCTCTACAAATTTTATGGTATGAAAGTTATATAACAAGTGTTCATAAATTCTTTAACCTTTATCCCACCTGAAACCGGAAGTAATAAGTCTTTGTCACCAGACAGACCAGCCTGCACATCCGTGAAATCTCAGCAGGATCTATGCTGTTGACTGACCAACTTTATATTTTCATCCTGATATCCCAGAAAATGACGATGCACAGTTCCAAAAATTGAAACTGGGCAAGTCCATTTAAGAAATTCAGTAAGTTAAATGTGAATAGGAATCAGTAAGAGGGCACGCACGCTAACTTGCATTTCCAGTACAGTCCATGAACATGCTCTGCAACATTTTTAATTTTGCCGTTTTATGCGTTCTTTAGGGATTCTGTTTTCTCCCCATTTCCTTATAGTGTCTTGAAGTAAAGCGCATAGCATGTGTCCAAGAGGTCGAGGACGCGGTTGTTCTCCTATTGAAACCAGTCATACAGGTCCGTCACCTGCTTATTGGATTGAAAGGAACTTGAATTCGAATATAAAGCGTTAACAATATACGAGTGCAGTAGCTATACAAAAGGTTATAATTACTAAAACACTCATGCATGAATTATAGTGTCCATCTTTATGGAACGCCAAGTTGATACAACAAACTCAAATATTTTAAGAGGTATTTAAATAATTGGAGAGTTCCGTTAAATACATTTAGTTTTAAAGGTGTGCATATGAGTTAAAAACACACACACAAAATTGTAGCACGGTTAAAATCCATTGATTAAAGACATCTACATTATAAATCTTCAATTGAATCAGATGCCTTTATGATCGTTAAAACGCGCGAGAAATTGAAAACAGAAAAATCATTGACTTCATGTACAGTTACTAGATCTATGGCTAAGAAAACCATTGAGCCAGATATACCTTAATGGGTCAGTCTTTTTATTATAAGATTTCTTTTGATCTGCCTGAAAACACACTTGGCTAGTTCATTTTTCTCCACGAAGACCAAAAGATCAATGTCATGGCTTACTGTCACGATCCAGAAACAGAATTTCAGTCCTTTTTCAAAAGGCTTTCAGTGAAAATGAAACATCGCATGAATAATAAGGATGGGAATTCATCATCATTTTAATGGAAAAAAATCGCGACTACCTGATGTCTCATTCTGACGAAGCGTAGAGTGTTGTTATATTTTGTTATATTTTTCTGTTCCTTTGGGATCACTGATTCCAGCACTTTTAAATGTTTAAAATTTAGTACCGCTCGAACCGCACAAGCCGGTGCTAGGGGGCCTGAGGGATGTTTCACTTTTTCATAATCCCTCATGTATAGACTCAGTCTAACAGGGTCTGCAATTTTCATGTAATTTTTTTGATTAATGCTTCTGTAATTTTCTTGATTAATGCTTCTGAGGGACCATTTTTTCTTCTCTTTCTTAATTGGGCTATTTAAAGATCAAGATCAAGACGTGTCAAGACGTGTCATTTTGAGCTCTGTGTTTTTTTCTGTCAAAATAGTGTTTTCTCTATAGTAAACGGAATATTTTTATACAAACAGAAAGTGTAAGGAATATATTTTTGGAATATGTACTTTTCGTGATGGAATTACTTTGGAAAAGGTGGTTTTGAAGAGATTTTTTGAAGAGATTTTTTGTCAAACAATGCAATTTTACGTTTAAAATAAATATCACCTTTACAATAGAAGGATTATTGAGTGAACAGTTGTCAATTTTCGCAGTAAGAAACTAAACGGTAGTATTATCTTATTTATCCTATTATTACTTTTAACGGTAACGAATGAACGGATGAATGGTGATAATTGTGATAATTGTGATTTATCAACTTTAAATAACGTAGAGTGTTGTGAAAACCCGTTATGACTAAGAACAGGGGCAGTAAAAAGCGCACTAAAGAAGAAGCATCACCTGGCACGACAAATGAACAACCTGACAAACGGCATAGCTGCAACATGGCCGAGAGCACTCCGACATCAGCTTCACCACCTCTTTCCGCTTCCAATCCATACAGTACGCCAACAGCAGATGGTTCTTTCATGCCGCCTCATTTACAATTTCTGAGCCCACAAAACACTTATACATACCCATACATGATGACACCATCTGGGAACCAACCGCTTACTCAAGCTACGCCTCTGGCAGAAAGTGATAAGTATTCACTGATTTTAAACAAGTTAACCAGCATTGAACATACACAAAAATCAATGGAGGCTAAACCAAATAGAAAATGATGTTAAAAATATTTCAGGAAAAGTTTCATTAGTTGAATCCAAAGTAATAGTGCTAGAAGAGAAGTATTCAGAATCTGAGAAAAAGCTTAATGATATTGAAAATAGCCGTAGATTTGACAGTGACCAAATAGAAAATATGAAAACAAGTTTTGATGAACTTTTCACGGGTATTGATTCACTTCGCTGTGACAATTCTGAACTGAAAGAAAATATAATCGATCTACAAGCGATGAGGGACAATCTATTGTTTTTTAATTTTGAAGAAGAACGCTCATTTGAGAGTCGTAAACAAGAAAATTGCTCCGAAAAAGTGCTCCAGTTCTGTGAAAACAAACTAGGTATTGATAATGCCACGTCATCGATGAAAATCGACAGGGCACATAGATTGGGTAGTTTTGAGCGCGATAAAAAAAGGCCAATTGTGGCTAAATTCAATTTTTATGGTGACAAAATGATGATAAAAAATATTGCACGTGACAAACTACAAGGCTCCAACTTCCGTGTCGCTGATCAATTGCCAAAAGTTATACAAGAGCGTCGTAAAAAACTGATTCCGTTCTTAGTAGAAGCTAAGAGGAATGGCAAACAAGCCACACTTTCATATGATACACTTTATATTGATCGTATCAAATATACACACGATCGGCCACCCCCAGGGCCGGTTCCGGAGCTTCCTCCCCGGCAGTTTCGTACAAACTTTACACGTGGTCGTACAACCAATTCGGGCGCCAGTGACCAAAATACGCCAAGTCCGCGTGAATTCAATGCACAATGGCGAGATCGTTCAGGAATCAACGGCAATAATAGGCCATCCTCAGACAGCTAGGAAGACGCTGAGAAGCAGTTGACTGTTTTATCTTGGAACGTACAAGGACTTGTTTCAAAATTAGATGATGTTGATTTTCTGAACTTGCTGAATAAATATGACATTTTATTATTAACCGAAACATGGAACGCCAAGACAACAAATATAAAAATAGACAATTATGAATGTTTTTCTTGTCCGAGACCAAAATGCAATAAGAAAGCCAAACGGGAAAGTGGCGGGGTTTTAATTTACTTTAAAAACAAATACAGTGGTTATATTGAATTGATTGACACAAATAATAAGGGTATAGTATGGTGTAAACTTAAAAGGTCTTACTTTAACTTTGATAATGACATTTTTGTTTGTTGCCTTTATGTCCCGCCTGTAGATTCAAATGTGTATAGAAATAGTAACTCCCCGCTTTATGAATATGATTTTTTGAACAATTGTCTACTGATATTAAAAAATATAACCAAGAAGGTGATATACTCATTGCGGGAGATTTAAATTCTAGAATAGGTCAGAGATCAGATATTGTAGAAAACATTAATCTTGAACGGTATATTGATATTCCGTTGGATGATATAACAACAAATGTTTTGCCTCAACGGTTATCAGCAGATTATCAATCAAACTCTTTCGGAAACAAACTTTTGTCACTATGTAAAGAAAATGGCGTCTTTATAGTTAATGGACGATTAGAACCCGGCTTATGAACATGCTATAATTTAAACAGAAACAGATTCGGTGCTAGCGTTGTTGATTATGTTGTTGCAAATTATAATGTTTTTTCCTGTATTAGTACTTTTAATGTTCTCGATTTGAATGAATTTTCCGACCACTGTCCGATAGAGTTTAAATTACTTTGTAATATGGCCGATGAACATCAAGAATGTTGCACTTACGATAAAATAAGCTGGGACGAAAGTAAAAATTTTGAACTGTCTGAGAAATTATATAGTAATCAACTTTGTTTTGATAATATAACTGATGATTTGATATTAGAAAGGGAGGATTTGGATACTTGTATCAATAACTTATCTTCACTTATATATGATATATCGTTTAGTGTGCATGGAAAAATTGTAAATCCTGTGAATAATAATAATAACTATAAAGACAAAAAAGAAACAAAAGGTCTTGTTGGTTTGACAATAATTGTAGAGAAGGTAAGAAACAATTTTATTTGAAGAAAAGAGAATATAAAGAAAATCCATCAAATGAAAACAGAATTAATATTTTAAATGCTAGAAGTGATTATTGTAAAACAAAATGTGATGCAAAACGAAAATATAGCTATAAAGAGAAGACAACTCTATCTGTCTTAAGTAAAACAAACCCTAGAAAGTTTTGGAAATACGTTAACAAATATAAAAATAAATCTAATTCCAGTAGCAATGATATAAGCATGCAGGAATTCGTTGATTATTTTAATCATCAAATACAGCTCATTATAGTTCATTTAACTCAAATGACTTTACAGATAATACAGATGTTCCAATAAACATTGAAGAGTTAGATTATCCCTTTACTTTAGATGAAATATTAAGAACAATTACATCCTTGAAAAGGAACAAAAGTAGTGACTTGTATAATAATGTCGCCGATTTTTCATTGACTCAAAAACTTTATTTCACCATATTTTGTCAAAATATTCAATTACATATATTACAAAGGCATATATCCGGAATCATGGTGCAAAGGTGCAATTGTACCGATATTTAAAAGGGGGACCGTAACAATCCAGCTAACTATCGTGGCATTACCTTAGTTAATATAATTGCAAAAATATTTCTTTATGTCTTAGGAATAGAATAAATAAATGGTGTGAGAATGAAAATATATTTAATCCCCTACAGTTTGGTTTTAGAGATAAACGAAGTACCACAGATTGTATTTTCATTTTACACACTATTATACAAAATGTTTTCTTACAGAAACACAAACTATATTGTGCTTTTATTGATTATGAAAAAGCATTCGATACTGTCAACCATGAAGCTCTATGGATTAAATTAATTGAATCAGGAATAAGTTGTAAAATGTTAAAAATGATAAAAGTTATATATGCAAATGTTAAGTCATGTGTTAAAAATGCCAACGGCTTGTCATTCTCAGACTTTTTTGATGTAACGATTGGTGTTAAACAAGGAGAGCCCTTATCCCCACTTCTGTTTATATTGTTTTTAAATGACATTAAAGACTGTATTGATATTGATAACCTTACAAATAACGATTTAGAGCTGTTATCCGTTTTTATGTTATTATTTGCTGATGACATTGTACTTTTTACTACAAATCCAGTTAGTCTTCAGTCGCAATTAAATGCTGTCCACCAATACTCAATTAAATGGGGTTTAAAGATAAATGTGAACAAAACCAAAATATGCATTTATGAAAAACAAAGAACACATTGCAATTTTAGGTGGAATATAAATGGTGAATGTATTGAAATTGTTGATAGTTTTTGTTATCTAGGTATAAAATTTAACTATACTGGTAACATGACAAACATTGTTAAGACACTAAATGATCAAGCATTGAAAGCATACGGTCACTTATTATCAATTTTTAGCCGTGTTAATGTAGATGTAAAAACGAAACTAGAATTATTTGATGCACTTGTCACCAATTATTATGTACGGCTCTGAAGTTTGGGGAATTTACAAAATTGCAGAAGTTGATAAACTACATTACAAATTTTGCAAATATGTGTTAGGGGTCCGTCCTTCTACATCAAATGCAGCCGTTTTGGGAGAATTAGGCAGATTTCCATTAGCATTACAATGTAAACAAAGATCATTAAAATATTTCATTAATATACTGAATAAGCCGAATTCTTTGATGTACAGTGTTATGATAGATCAATTTACTTTGTATGAAAGAAATGATATAAAAAATTCTGGAAACAAAGTGATCCCTCGGAAGCATTAATCACAACAAAATAACATAAGAATTGCAGACTCGGTTTGATTGAGTCTGTACATGAGGGATAATGAATAAGTGCAACATCCCTCACGCCCCCTAGCACCGGCTTGAGCGGTACTCAATTCTCAACACTTTATAGTGTTGGCATCAATGATCCCGAAGGACCAGAAAATATAACAACACGTTATACATTATACGTTATAAATACTACACGTTCATATGTATGGTGTAAATCTATAAAAACTATGTTAGATACTCTTGGATATGGATTTTTGTATAATAATTTGAACGTAAACTTGTTCTCAATAGATAGCTTAACTCAAAGACTTAAAGATCAATATGTCCAGGAATGGAATGACTTAATATGTAACCAACCTAAATTGAATTACATGTGTATTATAAATTATTCAAAACAGAGTTCAAATTTGAAAAATACATTGTTGATATTGTTAAAGAAACACACAGAAAACAGTTGACTAAATTTAGATAAAGTGCTCATTGTCTAGAAATAGAAGTTGGTTGATTTAATAATATACCTAGGTCGGAACGTAAATGTAAGATGTGTAATCAAAATGTTTGTGAATCAGAATATCATTTTTTACTTTGTTGTCCAAAGTACAACGAACTACGCATAAAATACAATATTAGATCAACTTGGCCTAGTATAAATAAATTTGTCTCAGTTATGTCTAGCCAAAACACCAATACATTGAGAAGATTGTCAAAATTTTTGTATGACAGTTTTAGACTAAGAGAAGAAAGTTTAAATATTTTAGCTGCTTCATAGTAAAATCTTTGTATTTCAAAAGAATATAGATATAATACCACTATTATCATAATCAAGAATTTTTGTTCAGTTCGCACATAACTCATTAACTTGTGATTTTGTATTGTATGAATTGCAAAATTGTAAAGATATTGTCTTGATCTTTATTTGTATGTATGTTTGTATATATATGGCCAAAGGTTTTTGTACTGATTTGCCAATAAACTTTGAAACTTTGAAACTTAATGAGATAATGTTTGAGTATGGACATTTATTTCATGATATTTCACGTGGACAGGTAAAAATATTTCCATGACGTTGTATTTGTAAATTCAAAACAAATAAAACACACTTAGGATAATTATGTTGCCTGCTTTTTAAATTAGTCTTTTGAAGTTTTAACTGTGATAGGAAGGCTTATTAATCTCTGATCCCCTATCAAAATTCCATTTTATTTAGTTATGCCCATTAGTTTCTCATTTAGGGCACACGCATTCTTTTACATGGGGATCATACACCGCTATTTATATAATGGCATGCACGTGCCACAGCAAATGTTCCATAATAACCGCTGTATGTATACACTTAACAAATCTTATAACTGTGCACGTATAAAAATCATTTTTTTTCAGATACTAATAAACATAGGTCTCTGATATTTTAGCCAAATATAGTACAGATATGTGTAATGATGGGTATCGATTTTTATGTCAGGGCGATTTGTATTTACTGAGAAATCGCGATGTGTGCAAGATTGCGTGAAACCGAAATTCACATTTCTGTAAAATGCGTGTTTATAATGGGTGCAAAAAGGTCTAAATATCTTGATTTCACTAAAATACAAACATAAAACATAGGATCATCGATAGGGTATAATACTACAATGAATACCAGGGCATTATGTCACTGTGATTTTAATATTTGCTTTATTGAATTTCAGTAAAGACTGGTTTATGTCGATCTCCGTAACGCGTTGTACCCAGTTACTAAAAGCAATGCAAACCAATATTTTCATTAATATGAAAGTACCATGAAAGTTTGTTTTTAATTTTTAAAGTAAAATCTTAGTCAATATGTTTATTTGAGAAAATATTATGCAAATTTATTTTCAAAATGGGCGCCCGAAATGCAAATTCCCTTGCGTAAAACTTCTAGACGGCCATTTTTCTTTCAATTGCTAAAATTCTGCAATAAATTTATGTTTTTTGGATGTCTTTATTTTAATAGAATCCTTGATGGTCAATAATAACTTCATTCAGCGCCAACCTGTCATCCTCATGTGCACTTTGTTGTTTATGTACATGTCACGGATGAACGCACACAACAAAAATAACCGTTATTTCTGAATATAGCATTGTAAAAATAAACCATTCAAACGATGAATTCCAAAATTTTGGTAAAAAATGTAAAGTAATAAAAAAGTTATTCACATTTAAAAACTGCACAGTTATAAGTTTTGTTAAGTGTACATCTCCGTTTGTTTATAGTCAACATTTGACCATTTTCATATTCAAATGCTGAATCCTGCTTATGCCGGTGCTATTGGGAGTAGACGGTAGATTGCAATTGCCAGTACCGTCCATGAACAGGTTCAATCAAACCAAACCTGCAACAGTTTCAGTTTTGTCGTTTTAGGCGTTCATTAATTTAGGGACTATGTTAATTACTGAACCTAGCTAAAATAAGTACACATGTATAGTTTTCCATGTATTCTTTTATCAAAATCAAAGGGAACATATCGAATGTGTACAAATTATCGAAAATTAACATTGCCTCTAAAACTGATTCATTCCAAAAAACAAGAATTGATGACTGTGTTTTTGTTGCTATCCGGAAGTCCACAGTCAAAATGAGATATTCTTGCGCAAATACACTTTCATCGTTTTAGCTTCACGTTGCATAAGGCCTGGCGTTTCGGAGAAACATAATCATCTCATAAAAAAGATTAAAGTTATATGAAAACATCCGTTATAATGCGAAATATACCGTAAAATTTGGACTGCTACTTATAGGGATGTTTGTTGATTATATGTTGATGTTCTGAAAATCCGAAGGCAAACAGAAATTGTACTTGCGATTTCGCCACAATGAGGTTGCAGATTTTTATGCTTAAAAACTCATTTTGGTTGTCTGGACACCAAAATAAGATTTGGAGTTGATATGAAACCCAATTTATTAATGAAATGTCGTTATTTTGGTTTTTATGATATTTATTAAATGCAGCTTTAATACAAGATATGCTACTTAGAATGGCGATGGACATTGTGGTCAGCAGTATTTCAACTTCGTTTTTTTATGTTTTCATATGTTTGATACGTTGATGATGTTGTCATCTTTGGACAAAATCCAAAGATCCAAAATGAATGAAACATCTAAAGATTATTATCTAAAGATTATTTACAGATTATCTTTCTTTTATCATCAAACATCTGATTAGTACCAAGTCAACCGTTAATCTTGCAAAAAGTGAATTCTGTCTGGCAATTTTAACTTTTTAGGTCACGTTGTGGGACAGGGTAAAGTTAAACTAACATAACTTAAGATTCAAGCTATATCAATAATTCCCATGCCTACTTGTAAAAGACAGTTGATGCGATCTCTTCGAATGACTGCATAAATATACAAATTCGCGTAATGCAGAACCTTAAACCTTTTTACAAAATTTCATAAAATGGAAATTAATTTATTTGAATAATCATAGTGAAGTAACATTTAAACAAGAAATATCTTTTCATACGATACTTGGCCGAAATTATGGGTTTTTTTAAGTTTTCAATACAAAAAGAAATGTTAACAATGCTTGCCTAACAATGACATGATAATTATTTCTTGTAGCTATTAAGAAAATACCCATTTTGTAAACATTGAAATTAAATTATAGCACATTTATATTGATGATTTTTCAGAAAATCAAAACTCCTATTAAAGGTGTCCCTTTTACTTGTTTTACTTGTTTTACGTTTGACTTTATAAATTTTATAATCTTTTACAAATTTACCTAAAAGTTCAAGGACTATCCTCATTCATGTATACATCTTATTTAAGAACTATTCTTTACATTTTATTTTATAATGGCAAAACTATCCCTCACATTTTATCATTTATCTATACTAACTATTTTATTTTAGAATGGTAAGAACTATCCTGAACAATTTATTTTAGAATGGTTAAAACTGTCCTTTACATTTTATTTTAGTATAACCAATGATAATAGATATTCACCGATTTCAGTGTGTAATTTTAAAATGACGAATGAAAATTCTTCTTATATTCAGTCCTTCCCTGTTATTTTTACGGGAAGTCAAACTGATGACAAACTTTGTCCGAAAAACTTAAAGCCATACTAAAAAGTGCTTCAGTTCTCTGGGCCTGATTATAATGAAATGCTAGTGACATTAGTTCAGGAGTGACGTACCGTAAATCATCCTGTTTATCACCTTGTATTTTTCTAAAAGTTTAAAGGAAATAAAATTACTCTACTATAAAGTGCATACTGCACTTATTTTTGCTATTCATCATTTGAATTTTAACTAATCACTATAGTGATCACTATTATATTCAGTGTAGCACTATTAAAACATGCAACTCTTGGGGAGTTTGCTCTAGTCTACATTTAATTTTATTCTTTGTACAGTGAACAATTGTGGAATTGTCTAAGAACGTCTATACAAAATGATTTCCTATTTTCGCAAGGAAACCGGAAATAGCAGTTACTTGTAATAGAGAGGCATGTATATAAGCTTGCAAGAAATGTTACAATGATTTCGTGTATGACAAAAGGCAGCTGGTCGAAATTGCATAGAGCTCTACCAGGAGCGTTGTAAAAAATCTGGTTCTAGCCATCATTACTTATACCCTAATCCTCCGATTTTGTATTGGTCATAAAATATAATATAACATCAGGTCCGGATAAAGACTTTTTAATGAACAAGCAAACAGTTGTCTCACGACACCCCCACAACCCCAATACCAAACCCTGTCTGTAGTATTCATATCCTCGTCCAGCAAACTGACTATCAAAAGTTGATTTCCAATGACTCCGCGGAGAAAATTTAAGTTTTTTATTTGAAAACGTAGAAGTAATGAGAGATAATTAAAACAACAACATCAACAAAAGAAGAATTGCAGCTTAATCAATTGATTTCAAACAACCAAAATGTAATCGTCCTGAAATGATTTATATATAAAATTTTTAACCCTTTGCATTACAGTCATAAATTATATAGAGCAACCTTTCAAAATGGAAATTAGCTCTGGTAATTAAGTAATCAAATCCAGTATTGAGGAATCAACTGCGTACTTAAAATATTTTGTTCTTCTTGTTCTTGCTATTCTTTGGTACTATAATGTCCATTACATACATGGTGGAGGTGTAATAGTAACATCCAAGCTACTAAATCCATCCATGAGAACAGTGACAATGTGAAAAATAGTGAAAACAAAAACCGTTGCTTAATGAGATTAAATTCCTGGTATGTGAATATCTTAATATGTACATAATAAGGAAACAATAGAGTTAGCAGGTACTTCGCTGATTCTTCATTGCTGTTTGTTAAAAGAATAAATGCTTTGTATCACCAAGGAATGTATTTCAAATAATCACAAGGTACTCACTGTGCATGTTTGTTGGTACAGAATACCATTCAACAATGGGTCTGTAGTGGGGCGGGAATTCAGCAAATATTGCAAATGGTGATACAAGAATGAAATTTTCAAGAAATCATCTTTAGACCATCTAGATTTCAAATGTGAAGTGGGCCCAAAATATCTCTGCTCATTTAAGATGGCCGCCATTTTCAAAATGGCCGTCATATAAATTTGACGTACATAATAGCTCATATATATAGACCTGAAACTTACTCCAAAGCATGTATTAAGTTTCTCCTTCACAAAAATTCCGTTTTCATACCTCATCGCAATCCAAGATGGCGTCCAGTATTGCTGTCGATTTTATGCAAAACTGTTATATCATTTTTATCCATTAATTTGTAGCACAAATTACGCCTATTTTCATAAAAAAGGTGTTTAAACATAACAGAAATAATCAAATTTTATGTTAATCACAATAAAAGCAAAGTTTTTCTGTCCGAAAAATATCTTCAAAAATGCCCTCCGGAAAAATATCCCAATTTTTTGCATGTTTCTATGATTTGGTTTTCTAAATCACATGTGCAAAATTAAAAAAAAAATGTTTCTATATTGCTTATATTGTATTTGACATTTAATTAACACTAGGTGCTTATTGTAAAAATGTAAGAAAAACATAATATCTGTTGGTTTTATAATTTGTCAAAGTGGGTGGGGTAAATTTATCCGATAATTGTAAAATCTTATGCATTGAAGGTATTTTTGTATTTTCCCTCAGGTCAAGTGGGTGAGCTAAAATATCAATAATTGCACATACAGTCGTGTGTATACGTACATTCATTGCATTGTATTACTTGTTTCAATATCTTTGATATTATCTATTAATTGTTTATTGTAAATATATATAAGAAGACAACAAATCAACGAAACGTGTTTTGGATAATAAACATGTACATGAATGTAAGGTATAAAGGTAGTCCATTAACGCATATTATTAACTCCTTCACAATTTCATTTTAAAAATATGAAAAATGGCTTTAAAGCGAACACAGTGTGAGTATGCTTTTTGCATTCAATATCTAAAAACAGTAAAAATAAGGCTATACTGTCACATTATCCGATCTTTGTGTAGTGAAACAGATATATCAATCATTGTTTGACCCACATCAGTTAAAATATAAACTAAATACATGCATTATAATTATTCATATCTCTTTTTTTCCTTTCAATAAGATGACCCTAGATCACTAACCTAAGATCCATTGTTTGAAAAAGGTCACAGTTCTTCAACAAAGGTAAGTAGTAAGATCATATTGGGCGTATTAATTTTGTCATAACATACATGATTTGTGAAGTATTTTGTATTAGGTTGCCTTAGTTTTTCAGAATTGTATCACACGGGAGGATTTAAGTAATTATATTCCTGTATAAGTCTATGCAAATTTAAGTGATACCCATTATCATACAAATTTATGCATTTTATATCATACTTACATCCCAGATATCTTACTTCTAGTCATAGTGATTTAACACTGGAAGTTTTTTTTTATATTTTCCTATACAAATCTATAAACAAGGGTGGCTCTATGAGCATGATTCATTCAATATGTTAAAGACACAAGGTGATTCTACATGCTTAGTATCTATGCTCTGCACATTTTGGTTTTTTTTTAATTCTGCTTAGCAATGCTTGCATAAAAATGACGTAATAATTATTTCTTGTAGCAAAGAAAATACCCATTTTGTAAACATTGAAATTACATTATAGCATATTGATATTGATGGTTTTTCAAAGTAAGACTTTAAGATGTCTCTTTTACTTGTTTTATGTTTGACTTTATAAATTTTGTTATCATTAACAAATCAACCTAAAAGTAAAAGAACTTTCCTCATTCCTGTACATTTTATTTTAGTACTAGTTCATGGCAGGGTCTTTCAAATAGAAAGACCCTGTTCATGGTGACAAAACTATATCCCCTACATTTTATCCTAGTGCTATCCTTAAAATCTTATTTTAGAATGGTAAGAACTATCCTTAACATTTTATCCTGTAATGGTTAGAAGTGTCCTTTACATTTTGTTTTAGAATGAATAATGAGATTCACCTATTTCAGTTTGTAATTTTAAAATGACCAATAAAATTTCTTCTTATATTCAGTCCTTTCCTGTTAACTTTACAGGAAGCCAAACTGATAACAGACGGGCTTTGTCCGAAAAAAATGATACTCCTGATACGATATGATCTTTATTATTTAAGGGGAAAATGAAATATGAATAATCTTTGAGATACAGTTAGTTTATATTTCATATCATAAGCAACTATATGTTGGTCGAGTGCGATAATATAAAAAGCACCCCCTAAATCGTGTAAATAAACACAATACATTTTAATATTATTGGACAGGTCAACAGACCTCTCCACATTCCTGGCGGCATACATTTTTGCATATCAAATTGAAGCGAATGCATCGCTTTAAATCATTAGGTTCAGTCTACAAACATCGGTAGAATGAAAAATCGGAAAATTAATATCATTTACGTTTACGTTACTTAATAACACTACGAGCACTTGTTCATTCCGTTTTTTAATCCTGTAAACTGCATAAATCGATTATTGTTTACAGAAAAGCGTTTTATTATTATTTGTTCCAAAAATTATTAACAGTGAACATTACTGTATACATGTAGCTTAATTATATCACCATGTACTATTATACGAAAATTTGCTGCTCCCTTAATTTATGAACCGGGATGACTTATTATAATAAGTTACGCATCGGAAATTTTTTTTGGATCAAGTTTGATTATATATATTTTTTATTGTAAATCTAGGACTTAAATTTTTTGATTAACATATACTTAATGCAAGTTTTGGAAAATATCTGGTCACTTTATTAAATTATGCAAAAATATCTCCAAATAAACAAATCTTCAACAGTTGCAAAAAGACTTCTCACATGCTTCTTTTTAAAGAAGCAAACTTGTCGTTAATATTGGTTATTTGATAGAATTTCAAGTTCCTGTGATATATTCTAATGCATATTTTGATGTGAAATAGGGCCCACTATTTTTGCAATTAACGGATAAAATCAGAGACATAGATATCTATGTCTCTGATAATATTAGTTAAAATACACCAAAACAACACATATTTTTTACACAACCTCGTTTGTTTGTTTTTAGGTTTATTTTAGCTCGGCGCCGGAAATTCCATATGTCCGAGATCTCAGCGTCCATGCCGGTCCACTCTAGTAGTCTCATCGGGGACGTCTTTTTCATGCCGATCTTCCTAAGTCCTGTTCTTCGTTCGGTGGAGGAAAGACATTACCGGAAAAGCATCAAGTTCCGTGACGGCTGCAAACAGGCGGTTGACATAAAACGGCTCTTGTTAGCGCCACCCTCCAGAGTTAGTCACGACAGGTCAACCAATCACCTCTGGTACTTAAGATGATTTGACCTTGACCTGCCGTGTGCCTTCTCCGCGACGTGCACGCCTCTGGAGGGATTTGGAGAAGACACAACCTCTAAAACTGAAGGAAAGCAAAAATACCTTAATGTAATAAAATACAAGAGCCGGACCAAAATATTCCGGAATATCCGGATTGGTACGATACATTACGGTATTTAAATTTTCCAGAGAGGGCGCCAGAGGTCGTACAAAGCCCGCATTGCCGCCTGTTTAAGCGCAAAGAATCGTTTGGTGGATATTGGTAATTCCGTTTATTTCCGTATAATAATCGATTCATAATTTGTTTATTCCATTGCATACTTAATTATTCTGTTTAATGATTAAAATGTGCATTAAACCAACAGCATACAGAGGGAAAATATGTGCATATATTTTACGATTCTACGTTTTATCAAAAATTTGCACGAAAACGTTTTCCGCCATTTTGTGTGTTTTTATTTCTTTGGCTCTGTTTCCTGTAAAGTAATAAACCGGTATATTTTTAAGTTCTTGAACACTCTGACATTGTATTTAGACAGTTGAGAGTGACATATTTTAAAAGTGTAAGAAGAGGAGGTTCTCTTTCACTTTGGCGATGACAAATTTACCTAATCAAGGGAGGTAATCACCACGGAAATCAAATCACATGAAGAACTCTTATCTGTTTATTGTAAGATGTGAAGGCTCTCATATCGAGTTATTATTCGAAATTATAATTTTACCCCTTTTAAAGTGAAACATAATGTGTAAAATAAATCTTTGGAAAAAGGCTGTTTTGGTCCAGTTTCTTACGCTAACTCACTGTATTATCAATGGAAGCGACTAGCCATACGGGCCGAGGCTAGCCAAAAGTTCAAGCGTTACGTGAGTCACGTACGACTAGCCAGGACTCACTGTATTGTCTAGCCGTACAGCACTTTTCAAACTTAATATGGTCCAAGTCGAACATGCATATGTTATTTTGTGCCTCATGATATGATTTGTTGTTTTATTTGTTTGAAAGATGAATTTTTGTTTATTAAGCACATGGATGGAATAAATAATGATCGGAGTGGAATAAATAAAAAGAACATTGGAAAAAAAACGGTCAAAAGCAAAAATAATTGTATAATTTTCAAATACAGTAGATAAATATCGAACATGAAAGCACAATCAATTAATAAGCCTTAATTAAAGCCTACCCAGGGACTGACAATAGAATTTTAAAATGCGTTTCACAGAACATATAAACTTTCCTTAATGATGGACAATCTTCTATACCATCGGTAATTGACGCAATTATCAGAGCCCAACAACAATTTTTCATTTTAAAGGTGTCAAAAATTAAACTTAATGAAACAAAAAGGGATTATCATCAAAATTTTGTAAACTTTTTCAATTGATGTTATTTAACTGCGACCAAACGCCATTATTTCTAAACGTCTTGAGACGACAAAGATCGATATTCGTACTCTTTCTGTAGCCAACACGCAATTTATCTCTAAAATGTAAACATACGAAGACAATGTCTGTTTCTTGGTTAAAATCCTCGCTTAAAGTCACAAAATAACATGCATTTTCGACTTCCATCTAATTTTGAAAATGCCGTACGGCTAGCCAATACAGTGTGTCCTTGCTAGTCGTACGTGACTCGCGTACAGTTAGAACTTTTGGCTAGCCATACGGCTAGCCACTTCCTTTATCAATCTTCTGTTGATCGTTATTGTGACAAAGTAGTTGAAGAGGCGAAATGTAGCTGGCCAGACTTTTTGTCTATATCTCTTTCTTTTGACTTATCCAACCTCTTCTTACTTTCTATCATTTCTTGTATATTTCTTTTTCTTGACCTAGCACCACCTGTCACGTAATAATCAAGTGTGATTGCGCCAATGTACGATGTAGATGACTAATGTCAATCCCCTTGCGGGGATGAAGACATGTATCTGAGAGTGCACATTATATAAAGGACCTAATTAAGTCTGCTATATATCTTCATCCAGTCAGTTATAATGTTTAATGAAAAGTTTATGAACTGAAAGGTTTTGTTAAATTTTTGAGAAAGTATGATTGAAAAAAATTGAAATTTCAGTTTGCCAATTACTCACTGATAATCAACCATGGAAGACTCTGATGAATTCAAATGGGCTGTAAAAGTTGTTATAAAACGACAAATGAGAGATCTGGTAAGTCCACAATATTATGTTAGCAGCATCATTATAATGGAACATCCTTTACTGAAATGTTTTAACATGATTTTATTATTAATGTAATGAGAATTATAAAAAATTCTTATATATCAGATTTTTCATACTTTGTTCATCTTGATCACTGCTTTGATTTTGTCTTTAGGTAAGACTGCATTTGAAAAATTTAAGGATATGTTTAGAAGGAAACTGGATGATGTTTGGATTTGGATCTAAAGTGACATTACAATATATCATCTTCTTTTCATTATTAATTTATTTACATTGTTGAAAAATTCCAAAGCATGAATTTCATTATGTAGAATAATTAGACAATGCAAAAATATCTATATATAGTTTAATTACAATGTACATACATAAATGATAAAATTTACTTGAATGGCTGTTTGTAAAGGGAAAGGAATCATAATTATTGATAATTTTTGTGTCGCCTTGAAAAGGTGGCGGCGTTTGTGTCGGCGTCGTCGGCGTCCCCTAAAGCTTGTCCGGAGCATAACTCAGTCACTATAAGTCTGATTGACTTCAAACTTGGTATGCATGCTTCTTTCAATAACCCGAAGTGCAGTGCACAAGGACCGGTACTCTGCAGTTCTTATTTTTTGAGTTATTGCCCTTTGTTAATTTTCATACTTTAATTTTGTCCGGGCCATTTCTCTTCAACTAAAAAAGCTATGGACTTGAAACTTCATAGGATGATAGATCTCATTAAGAAGAAGTGCAGTGCACAAGAACCAGTACTCTGCACTTCCTAATTTTTGAGTTATTGCCCTTTGTTAATTTTCATACTTTATTTTTGTCCGGGCCATTTCTCCTAATGTATAAAAGCCATGGACTTGAAACTTCATAGGATGATAGGTCTCATTAAGAAGAAGTGCAGTGCACAAGAACTGGTACTCTGCATTTCTTATTTTTTGAGTTATTGCCCTTTGTTTATTTTCATACTTTAATTTTGTCCGGGCCATTTCTCCTTAAGTATAAAAGCTATGGACTTGAAACTTCATAGGATGATAGATCTCATTATTTAGAAGTGCAGTGCACAAGAATCGGTACTCTGCATTTCTTAATTTTTGAGTTATGGCCCTTTGTTAATTTTCATACTTAATTTTTGTCCAGGCCATTTCTCTGAAAGTATAAAAGTTATGGACTTGAAACTTCATAGGATGATAGATCTCATTAAAAAGAAGTGCAGTGCATAAGAACTGATACCCTGCATTTCTTATTTTTCAGTTATTGCCCTTTGTTAATTTTCTTACTTTATTTTTGTCCTGGTCATTTCTCCTCAAGTATGAAAGCTATGGACTTGAAACATCATTGAATGATAGATCTTATTGATAAGAAGTGCAGTGTACAGAAACTGCTGCTCTGCACTTATTATTTTTTTAGTTATTGCCCTTTGTTATTTTTCATATTTCATTTTTGTCCTGGCCATTTCCCCTAAACTACATTGTTCACAAGGCGACACATCCGACTCGCGGAGTTCTAGTTTTTCCTAATGAGAGCGCATTAGCTTTTATACAAACATTAAATTCAAATAACTGTGAAGTTGAAGATTTATATATTGTACTATTTATTATATAACAGATGGAACAGTTACGAGAGCGTGGCGAGGAGATAGCAATATTGACTGTTAATTTAGATGACAACACATGTTCACATTTTGGGTCACCTAGTGGTGAATGGTTTGTTTCTGAACAGAAGAACCTTGCTCAAAACTTTCTCAAGTTCTGTAAAGTCAAAGGTAAAAGTAAGTATTTTACATATAATGCACATGTTTTTCATGAAAAGTGTATTTAAATTTCATATTATTACTATGTCTGCAAGATAAATTTCTGCGCATTTTAACAAACTTGCAGTTATTTTCTGTGGATAGTGCATGTTGTAAATTTAACAATTTTATTATTATAACAAGTTTTCAGACTTCCCGAAAGTTGAAAAAAACTGTCAGACATTTGGTCTGACAAACCATGAAAATCTGCCGGACCGAAACAAAATCTGTCGGACCAAATAAAATTGATCAAAATCAAAGAAAAACTTGTGTTTGTATTTCTTAGACACTTTTTGTTTTTTATTTTTTCGCCGTAAAAATCGGCACAATCCGTACAGCGCATTTTCATCTCCTCCCTGTCATACACCAATGATTCGTGGTTCTGCTTCCAGTTTTCATTAAATTTTGTCTCAGGTCTATTCTTTTCATCCTTTTATTGCTGTTCTGCGCACTCTTCTGACGTAGATTTTGGTTTTTTCCTAGGTTTGGCATCTGTAGCGACGCCATTTTGTGTACATGCGGCTTGGATAAAAGCCGGACAGTCGGACCGATCCGGAATAAAAAATTGTCTGTCCTGATCAAAATTTATCAGACATGTCCGTCGGACCGACGTATTTCAGGAAGTCTGAGTTTTATGTTTTTCATAAAAATAAACACAAAATTTGAGACATGCTGCTTAAGAAATGTTTGTGTTTAGAAGAAAAAAAGTGACTTATTCTTCATTTAACTATAGAGAAGTTTTTAGAAAGGGCCAAAGTCTTAAAATAACAAGTAACAATGATATATATAAAAAAAGTTATAAGTGCTGCAGTTAGGGTTTGAACTTAAAACCCCTAATGAAGTCTGTGTTCTTGTTAAAAACAAACGCATGAATACTTCTCAGAAAGAATGTAATGTTGAAAAGAGTGTTTTACCTAAAAATAGATTAGCCTGAGAAAGAGTGTGTTTTTTTGGCAAATAAAGCCAGATATTTCTAAAAGAATATGCAATAATGTAGGGTTTTTTAAAAAAAAAAAACAAAAAAAACTATTTTGTATATTATCTGTTTAAACTTTAACAGAAGGCAGCCAAAATACAGACACACACATAAGCACTGGTACGTTTTCAAGTCCAAGATCAGCTGTAAAACAACGGACAGCACAATCTGCAGGTGAAAGGATTTTTTAAAATTAAAGTTTTGTTTAAATTAAACATTTTTTATACTTATAAATTTGGAGTAATTGTGCAACATTTTGTCAGATGTCATTCAGCCCACTTAGGTCAATAGGGAAAGCATCATATTAGTAATTTAATAAAGCTGGTTTGAGCGTTGGGTGTAGCGAAATTTCTCCATGTCAATTCATCTTGAACATTGAGTTCAATGGTCATTTGTCTCTCACCCCTGATTAAAAAGTCATGTGAGAGTGTTAGTAGATCACTAACACAGAAATTGGTAACACTGGCTAGTTCCGAAGGAAAGCCTGTTTGGTGAAAGAACCACAGAGATATAACCAAAATTTTTGTTAAAATCAGCAACGAAATACAAAGAAACAGATGTTGACTTTCATAACTGTCGAGTTACTAGAATGATCTGCTGTTAAGAATGAAGAGGTTTCTATGAATATTATTTGTGTGTTTAATTGATAACTGGTAGCTTATTGCTTAAGTGTCTGATCTTTAAGAGTTTTTTTATAAAATATTGGGAGATTGATAGTCATACAAACATTATAAAAAAACAATTAAATTTTTTGTTACAGGTGCCCCTACATTAACAGTGACTGTACCGAAACAGTTGGCTGGAGATGTAACGGAGGAGGAGCTTGCTTCTCTAGTAGGAAGGATAGTAGCCTCTCAGTTGGCTGTTCAGGAGAAAGGTGAGAGTAAAATATGACACACTTGGTTAATATTGCATTGGTTTACTGTTAAAAATGCTTCAAAGGTGAGAAAAAGACTAATGTGCACGATAGAAGGTTTCTCAAATTCTTTTAATTTCTTATCTAGAACGTACAATCTGACTGCAACTCTTAGGAAGTACTCATAATAGATTAATTTGAAGATTTGACAAACAAAATTATATTTCAGGCAAGTACATGTATGCTTTCATTAACTTGTTTTAAGGTGATGGCTCTAGCAGTGGTACAAAGTTTGATTTACTGGTTGAAGCTGCAAACAATGCTAAAAAGAATCGAGGAACAAGCTCTGTGGTATCTACACCATCGTCAAGATCTACAAGGTATGTAGTGATGTGAATCTTTTCCACCTCAAAAAATGTATATATTCAATTACATGAATTTCTTTTTAGTCCCCTACCGGTTTAACCCTCTGTCTGTCAGTCCGTCCGTCCACAAAACAACGCAAAAAGTACTGAAAATATTTTTATGAAACTTGATTTATGGATAGATGGCAGTAAGGAGATTATGCATGTCTTTTTTTTCTTCCTATGTTGAAAATTCTGGTTGCTATGGCAACAAATAGTCTGACAATATGGCAAATTTAACACATAAACTGGATCCAGTGATAACTCAAAAAGTACTGAAAATATTTTTATGAAACTTGAAATATGGGTAGCTGGCAGTCTGGAGATTATGCACATCTTTTTCTTTTCTTCCTATGTTGAAAATTCTGGTTGCTATGGCAACAAATAGCCTGAATTTCAAGATTTCTGATTTAATTTTTCAGCTTTTTCACTAAAAGTTCTTTATTTCTTAAGGTGTTTACTTCAAACTTTACATATAAGTTTCTGGTCATCAACCACATCATGTGTGACAAGGTTTACAACTCTAGCACAAAAATTAAGAAATAATATATCCCAAACTGTGATTTTATTGCTCAATAACATCACTGTTTGGAGTTCGGATGGGGGGAATTATATCACGAGGGCGTAGCCCGAGTGATATAATGATGCGCATCCGAACGACAAACAGTGATGTTATCAAGCAATAAAATCACTGATTTGGATATATTATTTCGATTCTAACACGACATCAACAAATAAATGCAGCCGTACATGATAATTAGCTAAATTACGCCTGATTTGTTTCCGTACTTATTGTCAGCGCGTCACTTTTTAGTGGTTACGTCACGTGTATAATGATTACGTCACATGTCTAAATATAGAACGTCAAACAGTGATTTTATAGCATAATAACACACACTTTCGGCAGACTTCCCGAAAGTTGAAAAAAACTGTCAGACATTCGGTCTGACAAACCATGAAAATCTGCCGGACCGAAACAAAATCTGTCGGACCAAATAAAATTGATCAAAATCAAAGAAAAACTTGTGTTTGTATTTCTAAGACACTGTTTTTTATTTTTTCGCCGTAAAAATCGGCACAATCCGTACAGCGCATTTTCATCTCCTCCCTGTCATACACCAATGATTCATGGTTCTGCTTTCATTTTTCATTAAATTTTGTCTCAGGTCTATTCTTTTCATCCTTTTATTGCTGTTCTGCGCACTCTTCTGGCGTAGATTTTCGTTTTCCCCAGGTTTTGCACCTTTAGCGACGCCATTTTGTATACATGCGGCTTGGATAAAAGCCGGACAGTTGGACCGATCCGGAATAAAAAATTGTCGGACCTGATCAAAATTTATCGGACATGTCCGTCGGACCGACGTATTTCGGGAAGTCTGTTCGGTTCTTCTATGTTCAATAGGGAAAAATGCGGGTCGTGTTAGAATTATCAGTATTACCTCCCTTGAACTTAGAATTTTATGGAAAAAAATGTTGTCTTTTTTAGATAACTTCTTTATTTCCTAATGTTTCTACTTCAAACTTCATATGTATGTTTCTTATTATCACTCAACATTTTTGAGAAGGTTAAATACTCTAGCAAGACTATTTCCAGAATTATGTCCCCTTTGAACTTAGATTTTTTATTGAGAAATTTGTATTTTTCACTCAAACTTCTTCATTCCTTATAGGATTTACTTTAAAATCCCACATCGTAATAATATGACAAGGTTGTATAAACATAATTTCCTTACTAGGCAGCGAAACTTAACACATTACTGTGATATAGACAAACTTAGAACTCAAAAGATTTAAGTTCATTTATGTCATTCATTCACTGGTAAAATTGAATGGCCAATGGCCCATCAGAATGTTGCTGGGGTTCTAACCGGTAGGGGACTTATGGATTGCTTGCAATACTATGATAATTGCTTGTGTTTAATAATTAGGCCAGTTGATTTGATTATTATTCCCCCACAAACGAAGTTTGGGGGGGGGGTACATAGGAGTCAGTCGGTCAGTCCACATCATGGTTTCCGGACGATAACTAGAGTTTGGAGTGAGGTATTGTAATCAAACTTGGTATATAGCAACCTTTTGTGGAAACTCCGGTTGGTATTGCATTTGGACCCCCTGGGGTCAAGGTCAATGTTACTAAAAATAGATAAATGGTTACCTGACAAAAACTTAAGTTAGGAATGAGATATTGTAATCAAACTTGGTACAGTGAAAGTTGAGAAAACCGGACGGCTTTCGGACTGAGGATTTGTCCGATTTTCTCAGCGGTACGGTATTCTCAATGTCCCCTTCAGCTGTTCAGGATCTTATATTATAACTGAGCTATGACTTACAAAGGATGCTGTATATTTGCATTTTCATAATAATGAGTAAGTATATTGCTAAATAAAGAAATGATAATAATACAAGAAAATATGTTTTAATCGTTTTTGTCCCATTATTGCATATAAATACAATAAAAGTTTGGATTTAAATGAACAGCAGTTACCTCATAACGATCAAGTCTGAGTATATCCGCATATGTTTACATTTGGGTAATGGATAATAATTTAACGAACATAGTTTACTTTGTTTGTTTATAATAATAACATATTGGTCAGATTTTTAAAGTAGGTCTCGGCAAAATTTCTTTGTCTTTAATTAATTTAACTTTGTCACTTGTAGAATGCTCTCGTCGAATTCTTTTCGGGCATGGAATAGAACTTAGCGCCGATAAATGTCGTTTCCATTGCGTTGTCATTTTAGGAAATGAATATACAAAAAGCAACACAGTAGAAAAATACTCTATTTTTTATTCATACTGATTTTAACTGATCAATTCCTCGTGCATTTGGAATTCTTATAAAACGGTAACATCTATACCTTACAATAAATCAAACTGTGAAAAAAGACATTATAAACAAATCAGACAATCATTGTTCCGTTACCGCTCAGATAGCGTATTAGACACAACCAATTGATAAGTACAAAAGGTTATTCACACCTGTGTCATCCGGTATTGTCGGGGTAATTGTCTATATAATTGACTTTGTAGTCCCCAATCAACCGTCTGTTATTCGGTTTTTACAGATTCCGGTATTGTCAATGTTTATAAAATAGTTTAAAGAAGGGAAAATTTGGGACTGAATTATTCGTCCGGTATTTAGAGAGTTTTTCTCAGCATCTGGTTTCTCAAATTTCACTGTATATAGCAAGCTTATATGAAGACTCCGGTTGGTATTGCATCTAGACCCCCTGGGGTCAAGGTCACCGTTACTAAAAATAGAAAAATGGTTTCCGGTCAATAACTAAAGTTAGGAATGAGATATTGTAATCAAACTTGGTATATAGCAAGCTTTTATGAAGACCCCAGATGGTATTGCATCTGGACCCCCTGGGGCCAAGGTCAAGGTCATCTTACTAAAAATAGAAAAATGGTTTCCGGACAATAACTAAAGTTAGGAATGAGATATTGAAATCAACCTTGGTGTACAGCAACCTTGTATGGAAACCCCGGTTTGTATTGCATTTGGACCCCCTGGGGTCAAGGTCACCATTTCTAAAAATAGAAAAATGGTTTTTGGACAATAACTAGAGTTAGGTATGAGATATTGTTATCAAACTTGGTGTTTAGCAAGCTTACATGAAGACTGTGCTTGGTATTGCATTTGGACTCCCTGGGTTCAAGGTACACTAAAAATAGAAAAATGGTTTCCCGACAATTACTAGGGTTAGGAATGAGATATTGTTATCAAACTTGGTGTATTATAGCAAGCTTATATCAAGATCCTAGTTGAGATTGCAATAAATTGAAATAATTCTTTGTACACAGTGCTGATGATACTTTATTTACTGTAGGTTGAGTTCAAATTTTTCTTCAGACAACTTATTTTTCAAAAGTCAAAGTTGCTGGTGGGGGTATTTATCACCTTCAGTGATAGGTCTAGTTTAAATACCTATTATGTTTTTTGTTTTGTCATGATATGTATACTTTTGTTGTTTCTCATAGGAAAAGGAAAATGTCACAGAGATATCGTGAAGGTATTAGCAGCTTAAAGAAAGGCAAAAAGTCAGGTATGTTGTCAAAGCAGAATTTATGATAGAACCTTTTGAGGACTTATTCAGATTTCTTTGCTACTAATATTAGCATTTACATTTCATTTGAAATGAAAAGACTGTCTCATGTGCTATTTATGTATTGTAATAGAAATACATAGCTTTATATTATCTTGAAAAAATCCAAACTTAACAAGATATGTTTGTAAAACATGTATGCCCCCTATCAGCAGCCAATTAGTCATGTGATAAGGTTATTATGCATGACTTCTGACCCAGTGATCAAACAATTAATAAGGGTTATAAAGTATCTACTGGTCATGATCTTGACCTTTGACCCCTTGACCCAAAACTAAATAGGGGTCATCTGCTGGTCACGACCAATCATCAAACAAAGTTTGAAGTTCCTAGGCCTAGGCGTTTTTAGTAAATTGATCAGAAACCGTTTTTACCTACAAGGTCAATGTGACCTTGACCTTTGACCCCTTGACCCCAAATCAATAGGGGTCATCTGCTGGTCATGACCAATCACCATGCCAAGTTTGAAGTTCTTAGGCCTAAGGGTTCTCTTATTATTGATCGGAAACCGTTTTAACATACAAGGTCAATGTGACCTTGACCTTTGACCCCAAAATCAATAGGGGTCATCTGCTGGTCATGACCAAATCACCATGCCAAGTTTGAAGTTTCTAGCCGAAGCGTTCTTTAGTTATTGATCAGAAACCGTTTTTACTTACAAGGTCATTGTGACCTTGACCTTTGACCCCTTGATCCAAAAATCAATAGGAGTAATCTGCTGGTCATGACAAATCACCATACCAAGTTTGAAGTTCCTAGGCCTAAGCGTTCTTGAATTATGATCAGAAACCGTTTTTACTTAAAAGGTCAATGTGACCTTGACCTTTGACCCCTTCACCTAAAACTCAATAGGGGTCGTCTGCTGGTCATGACCAATCATCACACAAAGTTTGAAGTTCCTAGGCCTAAGCGTTTTTAGTTAATTGATCGGAAACCGTTTTTACCTACAAGGTCAATGTGACCTTGACCTTTGACCCTTGACCCCAAAATCAATAGGTCATCTGCTGGTCATGACCAATCACCATACCAAGTTTGAAGTTCCTAGGCATAAGGGTTCTTAAGTTATTGATCGGAAAGCATTTTTACGTACAAGGTCAATGTGACCTTGCCCTTTAACCCCTTAACCCAAAATCAATAGGGGTCATCTGCTTGTCATGACCAATCACCATACCAAGTTTGAAGTTCCTAAGCCTAAGGGTTCTTTAGTTATTGATCAGAAACCGTTTTTACCTAAGAGGTCAATGTGACCTTGACCTTTGACCCCTTGACCCCAAAATCAATAGGGGTCATCTACTGATCATGACCAATCACCATACCAAGTTTGAAGTTCCTAGGCCTTAGGGTTCTTTAGTTATTGATCGGAAACCGTTTTTGCTTACAAGGTCAATGTGACCTTGACCTTTGACCCCTTGACCCCAAAATCAATAGGGGTCATCTACTGATCATGACCAATCACCATACCAAGTTTGAAGTTCCTAGGCCTTAAGGTTCTTTAGTTATTGATCGGAAACCGTTTTTGCTTTTAAGGTCAATGTGACCTTGACCTTTGACCCCTTGACCCCAAAATCAATAGGGGTCATCTACTGATCATGACCAATCACCATACCAAGTTTGAAGTTCCTAGGCCTTAAGGTTCTTTAGTTATTGATCAGAAACTGTTTTTGCTTTCAAGGTCAATGTGACCTTGACCTTTGACCCTTGACTCCAAAATCAATAGGGGTCATCTACTGGTCATGACCAATCACCATACCAAGTTTGAAGTTCCTAGGCCTTAAGGTTCTTTAGTTATTGATCGGAAACCGTTTTTGCTTTCAAGGTCAATGTGACCTTGACCTTTGACCCCTTGACCCCAAAATCAATAGGGGTCATCTACTGGTCATGACCAATCACCATACCAAGTTTGAAGTTCCTAGGCCTTAAGGTTCTTTAGTTATTGATCGGAAACCGTTTTTGCTTTCAAGGTCAATGTGACCTTGACCTTTGACCCCTTGACCCAAAATCAATAGGGGTCATCTACTGGTCATGACCAATCACCATACCAAGTTTGAAGTTCCTAGGCCTTAAGGTTCTTTAGTTATTGATCGGAAACCGTTTTTGCTTTCAAGGTCAATGTGACCTTGACCTTTGACCCCTTGACCCCAAAATCAATAGGGGTCATCTACTGGTCATGACCAATCACCATACCAAGTTTGAAGTTCCTAGGCCTAAGGGTTCTTAAGTTATCACTCAGAAACCATTTGGTCTACAGACCGACGGACCGACAAGTGCAAAGCAATATACCCCCTTTTTTTCAAAATGGGGGCATAATTATATGCATTGCTTCCTTGTTTTTAATATTTATGTCCTTTTTTTTAAAGAAGGTAATATTGCTTTGCACGGGGCGGTTCGTGGCCGGGTGAATCGGTTGTTTCCTTTAAACTACTTCATGCTTCTCGCGCTGTGCGTTCAAATACTGTGAGGGACTTCCTATTCTTTCATACTAGGAAGCTGTCCAATTAGTTTTAAGAAATTTGGTGGTTCTACTCTGGGTACCTGATATATTGCACAGACAAGCACCTGAGACCTTCCTCTACCAGTAAAGCTTGAAAGTTGACCTTAAATGTGTAAATGTGACTAAAAACCAAAATCAAAGGGGGGGGGGAATTCAGTCTAAGCTTATCTATGCATTCTCTGATCAAGTTCTTTCAAACAATATTACAAACAAGCATGTTTTCTTTTGTGTAACAGTGACTGTATTATCCAAATAAAACAATTGAATAGCCAGGCAGCCTATATTTGCATAAAACTGTAAACACTGGAATTGTCTGTCTATATAGTGTTGTTAGATTTTTTGGCAAGTAAATTCAACATTTAATTTCTTGAAGCCCCAATATCAATAGATAACTTACTGTTTAATTAAGAATGATTGTTGTCATGGAGTAATTTTATGTTTCAGAGGAGGAGGATACTGGCAGTGAATATGAAACTGGTAAGATATTACCTGTGTTTGATGTTTTTTTCTCTTTCCTGGAAATAAAATACTTAGTTAAATTTCACATTCAAATTTGTTTCCTTTATTTTAATGATAACACAAAGTGGAATATCTAATAATATTAATCAAACAAGTATTTTAAACTCTTTATTTAACTTGTCTAAAAATTTTTTTTTTGGGGGTTTTTTTACGGGTATTTAAAAAGTGCTATTTTTTCATTTTGTCACTGTTAGTTTCAAATTTAGTAATATTTTCGCGTTTAAACCCTTTCAATGGAATGACCAAAAAATTTTACTTGGGATAAAAAATCTCCTAGATTATAAAATTACTTTGGAACTCTTTGAAAATTGAACGCTACGGATTCATTTCAAACAATATTCATAGAAAATTATGTGGGTCACATGGATTATTGATTATTTTTGCTAAATTAAAATAATATATAGTTATTTTAACTTTAACTTTGCTCTGACAATTTACATTTTGATGGGTATAATGTGACTAATAAATTTCTGTTTCTTTTCAGGACATGATGAAAATGTCATAACTAACATGTTAGCACAACTAAGTACAACCATTTTAAAAAGGTATGTATGACCAAAACAAACTTAAGTGTTGACTTCCAATCTGTATTATTAAGCTATTGTAATTAAAATTTAAAAACTTTTGTACTATATGATATTTTGCCTCCATGACGCAATGGTCATTGTAACAGTCTGCCTTCTAGTCTGCATGTAAGGAAACAAGCATATTGAAAATGAGTGGTTCAACATGTGTTCACTTGCTTTTTAACTCCCACTGTTTGACGTTCATACAAGGTTTTGTGATGATTGAAATGTAACTAAAATATGAAATGAATGATGTTGTAACTTGGAAATGAGTAAAGTTTTAAAAAGTAGTTTCTTATATGACCCAAACTAGTCTGTGTATAGGGTAGTACATTCTTAGTAACATTTTATAATAACATTGTAGGGTCAAGGTGAAAACATCAGAGGAAGTACCTGTCAGTATTGAGAAGTCTGTTCTAGCTAGCTCCGATCAACTGGAGAGTCTGGCTGTATTACTGATACAAGAAATTGATGAGATGGCTGGAGGTCTCCTTACTAAGGAAAAGCTTGTACAGGTATGACATTAAAATAAAGAGTAAAAGTTTGTATCATGTAAAGCAATGAAATTTTGTAGAATCTTTTAATAATGTAAGGCTGCCTTTTACACAGAGAATAGTTTTGAAATACCTATTATTATGAGAAAGATTTAATAAATAAAATCAGTTCTAATAGAATTGGGATCTTATTCTATAAAATTTCATTGTAAACTAAGTAAGTTAGATTGGTATCTCGTGAAATTTTTATCAAATTAATATTAAACATAATAATACATTGTAGTTTTCCTTGCCTAAAGAGGGCTACTGTGCTTTTTAATGACAAATGGTATTTCAAAAGTGAACTCTGTGTAGAGTTTGCCATACTTTATTTAAAGTTATTTTTGCACAATTTCATTGTAATACTTGTTAAAACACTTCAATGTGTTCTGCAAAGGTCTTGAAAAGCACAGTAGGCCAGAAAACAAATATGTCCTACTCCATTGTAAAATCAGTGGAGGGCATTTTACAAAATCTTAAATGAGCAGGCAATTTCAGGTGACAGTGATTCTAGATGAGGCTAATACAGAGAGTAAAGTAACAATTGAAGTGGAGGGCATTGGCACAGAAAGGGTGAAGAATGAAGATATGGACGACTCGGACATGGAGTACCTTGACCTTGATGGACATATAGACGAAGAAGATGATGAGGAGGATGATAGCTATATGGATTCGGCTGATCCAACATTTGAACCAAAAGCTTTTTCCACTCTGAAAAGGCCCAAGATTACAAGTATGATTAAAACAGGAGATATGGATTCTTCTAAGTTAATGTTAGACACACCTCAGACTCTGAAAAGAAAGCCAAAATCCAAAAAGCCTTTGTCAGAGACAATGCCAACACCTTGTGAACATTGTGGTATACATTTAGCTGGAAAAAGTAATCTGAAATCCCACATTAGACGAGTACACTTGAAGCAAAAGGACAAAAAGTGCACAATTTGTGGAAAGGGCTTCTGGGCTGCAACAGCAAGAGAGAGCCATATGCTTTCAGTGCATACAAGAAGATGTGAAACATGCCAGGAATATGTTGTTGAGTCAGTGCCCTGGGGCTCTGGGATGGATATGAGGATGAAAAGAGATGTAATCTGCACATGTGGTTCTATTGTTAGTATTTACAGCACATTCGGACGAAAGCGACAATATCTTCGAGATGATGAGCCCGATGAAGAAGGTAATCTTCCAGAACCAGAATCTAGAAGAAAATCAAATACAGGGACCAAATATGCTTGTGGTACATGTGGAAAGTTGTTCATGAAAAAATCGAATTGTGAAAGGCATTCACGTGCACATACTGACTATAAAGGAATTGAATGTGAAATTTGTGGTAGCCAGTTTTCATATGAATCTTCTCTTAAAAAACATTTGCAAACTGAGCATGGTATCACTAAGCATGTGTGTGAAATCTGCGGAAAGAACTACAGTAATGAAACTGCTCTTAAAGTACATTATGTGAAGTATCATGCTCAGGAGAACTTTACAATTGGAGAAAATGTTGTAATGATAGTTAAAGAGAAAGGAAATGACACAGCTGACCTTGAGCAGCAGATGGAAGAGATAATGGAAGGAGAGCAGGAGGTTGAAGAGATAGGGGAACACCAAAATGGACAAATAACTCAACTAGCTGATGGTACAAGTCTTGTGGTGAGTGAAAGTGGTCAGGTGGTTGTCACTCATGGAGAAGGTGGCCAAGTGACATTGACAACCGAGTCTGGTCAACCAGTAGGAGATTCAGAAGCAGCTAGGATTGTTCAGCAAGTTATTCATGATGGGCAAGTTGTAGCCCAAGAAGGAAATATGTCAATAATTATTAAACAATTACCAGTCGAAGAGCTACAATGATAAAATATTGGTAATAACCATTTTTAGTGATCATAATTTTCTTAATGAAATTTTCCTATTAACAATTTGTTACCAAATGATTGTTTATTAACACATTTAGATATGTGTAAAATCAGAATGACATGCTAGTTATTTATTACACTGTTCTGTGTTATTTATTGACTGAGTTAAAGCTTAATGATTGTATTGTAACATCAATAATTTTATTCCTTTGTGTCTGGCTTCATAATTAATTTATACATAAGTTGATAACATGTAGTTTATGAAACAGGAATAAATTTTACACAGTCATTGTAGTTAAAAGTTTAAAGCATATTTAAGAATTTGAGAGCTGTGTTATATATGTAGTAGCAGACAGGTTATTTAATTTATGTTATTGTTAGTCTTTTTCCTGTTTAAGATATTGTTTAGAAAAAATATAAATGGAATCTGAATAAAGGTGAAACTGTTGAGTAAAAGTTAATGAAATTGTTACATTGACCCTCCATATGTAATTAATCTTTCATTGTTTTTTTTTTTTTTTTTTTTTTCTTTACTATCTTGACATTATGTGCATTTATATTTGCTTTGTCCTGCAAATCTTCCTGACAGTTGGACATCCCATATTAAATGATTGTGTCAAAATTTGATTTTTGAGCTGTTTTTTTTTTTAAAGAAATTAACAAGTTTCTTACAATTTATGATAGGACATAGATTTTAACATAAACATATTCAAAATGGAAGTTCAGATATTTGTAGATTATTTTGTAATGAAAATCAGATCTCTGCTTAGAATTTCTGTAAAAGAGGTGTCTTTATTTTGTTTGAAAGTGTTTGGTGTACAAATCGTGTTATCAATAGAAAAGAAATGTAGTATTTCCATTTTGATTTTTTCCCCAATAATTTCTGCTCATTTTGTATCTATAGTGCATTATTTCATGTTTGTATATATTCAGTGAATACTGAGCATTAAATATTTCAAAATTTGTGGAGATTAAATTTTAAAAAACTTGAAGTCTTTGTGTATTTTTCAAGTTTGGTCTAATCTAACTATTAAATAGCTCTTCCTCACCAAATTCACTGTTAAAAGCTAAATCTTACGAAAAGAACAATACTGTAAATAAATGAAATATTTATTTATTATACCCCAACCAAATATAGTTTTGTTTGGGGTGGACTATATATGTATCACCTTGTCTTGTCCCATCTTGGGGAACCGGTAGATTTTAATTCTTGCCTTTGACTTGGTAAAAAATTTCAATTTGTGCCGCAGGTAGCTCAGCCTCAACTTTACAGGAATGTTGGTCAGCATGTGTAGTTGTGCACCTGGGGGTTTACTTAGGGATTTATTCTGTAATTGTAGAGAAATTGCTCTTGACTTCGTAAAAATTTGCAATATCAAGATTTAATATTTAAATTAGATGTCATTTTTATGCCATAAGCATGTAGGAGGAGTCTTGTAGAATTTCCTTTGTCATACTGTCCTGCTGTATGTCTGTAGACTGACAAAAATAGTGGACAGGGTTCGCACAGGTCTTGAAAAGTGCTTGAAAATGATCTCTGTCTTGAAAAGTGCTTGAATTGAAGGTGTACTTGAAAAAGGGCTTGATTTTGACAAAAAAATAAACTTTGAAAATTATGAATAAAAAAAGTCTAAGAATGGAAAAAATGTAAATTCTTGCTCAAGTTGCTCAGTTACATAAAGCAATGTTTGAAATGGCCATTGCAGAGTTTTGGATGTGAAAATGCAAAATTTGTCTTGAAAAAGTGCTTAAAGTTAGTTGACAGATTTCTTTTTGAACCCTGATGGAGTGTGGGGGCATCCAAGTCCTATAGATACTTTTCTAGTTTTACTTAGTTATCTCCCTTTTTCCTTTTCTCTTTTTTAAGTGACAGGGTTAATAATGGCAAGTCAGTGATACAATAAATAATTATGTTTATCGCATTTACTATGAGGCATAATTAATGATATACCATGAAAGAATTATACATGGATGTTGCTGGCAAGTGTGAGATTCAAGATTCTATATTACATATGTTCATATAGCAGATAACAAATTGTTGCAGAACAGAATATTGTTATCCATTATTTTAAGTCATTAGAACTTTATCAATATCACAATTTTTTTCAAGCAATATTTTTATAAGAATATTAATATAATACATTTATATTTTTTTCAAGCAATATTTGAAATACTTATGAAAAATGTGCCCACTGTGACCTATATACTTCAAAATAATGGTTATCAGATGATTATAATCATTTAACAAGTCAATTGATTTAATTATTGGTACACAGATGAAACATCTAAAAGTATAGGTCCTGTTCAAATTTAGCTTCAGACTACTTGTTTTTCAAGTAGTTAATGTGGCGGTAGGGGATATGAATCACCTTTAGTGATAGTTCTAGTATATTAATTCTTTTTTCTTTTTGAAAATATTGTTCTCAAAGAAGTACGCCTCAAGGTTCATGTTAATTTTCATAACATTTTTGGAAATGTATTTAGAAGTAAAATAATGTGAGGTGAACAAATAAAGTAATTTACATATTTATTGTAATCGGCACTTACAATCCACGAAAATTACCAAAAAGTGGTCAACATATGCAAAACAGCCCTTACTGTGTTAGTAACGTAGTAGAAATATGGTGATAAAATACTGCAAAGTCAGTGTTAAACCGCACATAACATGTAAATATAACTTGGATCTTAAATGTTTTTACCTTTCTTAAAAGTTTAGTGCATTTTCCTCAATATTAATTTTCTTGAAATATTTTGGATCATCTGAAGGCGTGCAGCTTTATAAAAACATAATATAAGTAAACAATAAACATCCAAATAAGTCATCAGAATTATTTTTGGTCATCTGACAATACTGTCAAAAAGAATGTAGAAACAAAGTTACAAATTTGTTTGAAGAAGTTTTGAAGGTTGATTTATTCATGACAGAAGAAGACATTCATTTTTAGGTAAGGTTATTTACAAAATTGACTACTGTATGATTTGTAACTGTGCTTTTCAGGACCTTTGTAACATTTCTTTGGGAACTGTCTAAAAGTTGTAGTTGATCTAATTTGGCCTAAGTAAGTTACAGTAAACTAATTTGACTTGAAATTAAAAAAAATAAAATAACAAAAACATACTTTCTACGGAAATGTTCTTGTCTTTATGTTTTATATTGGTACTGGAAAGGACAGTGCATCATGTTTTACATTTTATTTGCTTATTTTAAGTAAACCATTTGTATCTACTTTTAAAGTTTTCTATTTGTATCAAAGAACATTGTGATACAATAAAACCCAGTCGTGTGCTCATTTCGCTATATGTGTTCATTGAAAATGCCTGATTAATCATTTTAAGGAAAGGTAAACAAAATTAAGATTTAAAATTTAATTGACATTTGGAGATTATGGAGCTTTTATGATGATTTTTTGCTATTTATTTGTTACAAAGGAAATGTTGAGCTATATTGATTGCTGCATTGTCATCATTTTTCAAAAACTTAAATGCATCCAATTATTTGACCATTTTGAAAGTTATCTACATAAAACTTGAACATGAATACTTTCTTAACTTGTCAAGGTACAGTTGTTAGACAAAGGGGCATAATTCTGAAAGCTATATTTTGGAGTTCTGCCCTTTCTTACTGAAAAGTTACACCACATAAGGTGCTCTTGTTTTTAAACTGCTATACCATATTATCAAGGGGCAGGACGTGAAGTGGTTGCACACTTGGTTCAAGCGAGCGAATTGGTTGCAAACTTGACAAAATGTCGAACACGGTGTGATTTCTTGAAACGGGCGAACGAATTTTTGCCAGGCAAGTGGGTTTCTTTGTTATTTTGAAGTTCATTAGTATGTCTATTCCATAATACAATATATATGCCACATTGGTTTAAGGTTTCAGCATCCCAGATTCTGTTTTGACGAAGTTATTGAAGATATAAACTGATCATGTAGATATTTTGAAATTTGACATGTGACTGTTCAGGTCGGTTTTTCTCCTAATTTATTCCAGGCTGTCCAGCGTCCCTAAAATTCCTAAAAAATCCTAATTTTTTTCAGTTTGGCTAAAATTCCTAAAAAAATGAAAAATTCAAAGGGAATTCCTAAAAAAGCCCTATTTTTTCACTTAAATTCCTATTTTTTTCATCTTTTGTGATAAATATATCGCGAAACAACCATGTTTCAATCACAACTTAAATTCGAACACAGTCAGTGGAGCTGATGTCATGTCTGACTAAATTGCATAAAGTCACATGTTGTATTTACTTCAACTCCTGCAGAAATGCCATACTTGATTAATTACCAGATGTTATCAGAAAAATAATAAGAAACTGTTTGTTTGAAATAGAACAATGAAAATTGTTTAAAATTGTGATAAAAAATTTTCCAAGGAAGTTACATTTTTATTGGCTACAGTCTCAGTTTTACCATTTACCTCAGTCTTAGGTGTATTTAAAGCAACTGTTTACATTATGAACCACTAAATTTCATCAAACTTTATGTAGGGGTCCTTATTAATAAAATCTTAATTTGTAATCAAGTTATTTTCAAGTGATGACTGTAGAACAGATCTTTGGTAATTGATACCAGCTGGCAGATCTAGACAAGTTTCCATTGCTAATTATAAAGTGGGTAAGGTAAACTGGCAGTAATGATTGGATGCGTTAACCATTTTGCTTCCCAATTAGGGTACTAAGAAGTGACATATTCAGCTGTCCGTTTTGTACACATTAACATGTACTGAACATATGTTATAACATATAGTGCAAGTTTTTTTAAAATCTGGAAAAAAACTGTTGAAAATCATTCAAAACACTGACACTGTTGTGAAATTTCTACAATTTTAGTAGCCTGATTTATCTTGAACAAATTCTTCATAGGTGTATACCCTGCTGTTTGAATTTAAGTTTTAATATTCCTGGGAATGACTTGAGTGGGTCATACTGTTTTTTATTGTTTTTTTAAATAAGATCAAGACTTGTTGAAAAAAGTACCAACCTTAAAATGAATAAATGTTGATAATAAATGCATTTATAGCTAAAATAAATCTAAAGCATAATTTCCCCCTCCATTTATTATTGGCTAATCATAGCTTAACTAATTGAATATTGGATGTTCCGGGATACTTATAACTTTGAAAATGTTTTCATTCTAGTTATGTACATTTTTTGTATTAATGTAGTTTTTCAGCTCTTTTTAAAGGCAGTGAACCAGTGAATCCATTTCTTCACTGGTGACTATGGAACACTGGTAACACCTTTGCTATAACCCAACTAGAGCATTATTTGTGAGTTACTTTTGTGTCAAATATCCAAAGTTGAGCCCATACCATGGTCTTTGAGCCCTAAAATTTCTTTTATTTACCCTAAAATTCCTAATTTTAGCCCTAATTTTTTTTAAAAATTGCCCTAAAATTTGCCCTAATTTTTTGTCAGAATGTGCTGGACAGCCTGTTATTCGAATTTATAAGTTTTGAACTGCATTTAACAATAACAAAATATGTTTCTGTCAAAGCTGTACCAATGGTTTAGTTCGAAAGTCCGAAGATAACGTTCAATACACAAAAATATCTTGTTCAAGCACATATTGGTTGCAGACTTATACTTCAAGCATTTTTGGTTGCAAACTTTTGTGTCAATAATGTGGCATGCATAGTTTAAACGGGATTTACTAATCATTTTTTTTTAATAATTAGCAATATTATACCCTTTTATCTAATAAGAAATATATATACAAATTGTGCATGCGTGCAGATATATCCTAACACAGGGTCTTTCAAATAGATATATAACACAATATGCTAAATTGAAGTTCAGTTGTGTTGATCTTCATCATTTTTTCTCCTCGATATACTTTTTTTTTACAAAGTCTTAGGACTTTTTTATATCTTGGCATGACTAACTGTAAAGGAAAAGAAGAAGAAAATAGCAAAAAACAGCTTTCATTATTGTTCTTTTTTGAGATTTGAAATAAATTTGATTATATAGTAGTTACATTGACACAAGGGCATTATTCACATGTTTCTTTAAATTGTTCCTTATTATTGACCAATCGAAACATCTTCCAAATTCCCTGACTCGAATAATGACTTTAAGTAGTTTTGTCACGTATCAGTCAATGTAAATAACCAATCGTATATCATTTATATTATGATCTAATAATCAAAATCATCTTTAGAATACCAATTGACATATGATGTACATTAAATCCGAAATATTGTAAACAAGTATGTCATTTTAACTTTTGGTTTGTAAAAATATTAAAGTACATTTACATAATTTATGTCTAAAGCAACTGCTGATCATACGAAACAAACAAATTAACATTTCTTGTGGTTTTGATAAACTTTAGAAATTTTGCCGAGTAATATCGTATGTGTGCACAATGTCATGTCCTTATGTTTATGATGAAAATAATTTACTTATATACAATAGTACTCTCACATGCTATATGCTATTATTTTGTATGCAGGCTTTTACTGATGATTATAGTATTGAACCGAGAACCATGTAATTTGAAACATGAAGTGGATAACTGTTGTAAAAGAAGAAAGTATAAATAACATTTATAACAAAAACAAGTAACGAAAATGTCAATAATTGCCATTGAAAAATAGGTTTCTACACTCCTTTATGGATTTCAATAGAATAAGAATAAGTTTGCAACCAAAAATGCTTGAAGTATAAGTCTGCAACCAAAATGTGCTTGAACAAGATATTTTTGTGTATTGAACGTAATCTGCGGACTTGCGAACTAAACCATTTGTACAGCATTGACAGAAACATATTTTGTTATTGTTAAATTCAGTTCAAAACTTACAAATTCGAATAAATTAGGAGAAAAACCGACCAGAACAGTCACATATCAAATTTGCTTAAACTGAATGTGGCATATATATTGCATTGTGGAATAGACATACTAATGAACTTCAAAATAACAAAGAAACCCACTTGCCTGGCAAATATTCGTTTGCCTGTTTCAAAAAATCACGCCATGTTCGACATTTTGTCAAGTTTGCAACCAATTCGCTCGCTTGAACCAAGTGTGCAACCACTTCACGTCCTGCCCCTTGATTATGAACATGTAATTTGATCTTGATTTTGTTTGAAAACGTTTAAGGTTATCAATAATCTACAATAAATCTTACAATATAATCTTAAATTTAAAACACATAATTGATATACCTCCATTCAACAATACAAACATGAAAGATTTAAGACAAATAGAACTATAAGAAAAAAGTTATTTTCATAAAGTATGGCATCTATAATGTATATTTTTCAATTACAGGTAATAGTTCACATAAATGAGTTCAGCGATCTATTCGATACCATCAATGTGGTATTAAAAAGTAATGCAGGGCAGGATGAAACAACTGTATCAGATCCCAATAATGACATGAACTTAGACCAAAATGAGAATTTTTCTGGTGATAGTGACATGGAAGATGTTCTTCCAGAACAAACATTGGAGGAGCTTAACGATACATTTAAAAAGTTGAGAGAAGCAGCTCTCAAAAATGATGTATTAAAAAAGAAAAAGAAACCTAAGAAGAAGCCAATGTCAAAAATAACACCATATCCTTGTGAACATTGCGGGAAAACCTTGATAGGGAGGGGAAATTTGGTGTCACATATAAAAAGAATACATTACAAACTGAGGAACCATAAATGTATTGTATGTAAATCCGGTTTTTATACAAGTTCATCATTGGAGAGTCACATGCTAGCTGTTCATACAAGAAGATGTGAGACATGTCAGGAGTATGTGATAGAATCAGTTCCGTGGCCTGAAGGTACAGATATGAAAACCAGACGCTCAGTTACCTGTGTGTGTGGTGCCGTTGTGGACATATACTGTCATTTTGGCAGAAAAAGATCAAACGAGGAGGAGGAAGAAAATGTGCAAAAGAGAAGATATAAGGACAACACAAAATATGCTTGTCAGTTTTGTGGTAAAATATTCTCAAGGAAAGCACATTGTGTACGTCACACGAAACTGCACACCAAAGTAAATGATATCCACTGTAAATACTGTCCAGAAACTTTCCGATATGAAGTGTCACTGAAGAAACATGTACAGACTGCACACAAAATGTTGCAGGGCTTTGCTTGCACAGTATGCAAGAAGACATATGCTACAAGTATTGAATTGGAACAGCATGCCAGAGAGAAACATGGTCATGACTCTGGAGAAGGTACAGATAAAAGACCAGTGAAAGTAATTACAAAGGAAGATACTTCTGTGCAAAATGTTATAACTGTAAGAAATGATTCCAGAGCAAATCTGCAGAGTTTTAAGGAAGCGTGTGATAAAGAGGCAGCCGGGAATCAGCAGTCTGGTATGACTTTAGCAAGTCTGCCAGGAACCAGTCATAGGGTTGGAGATTCTACAGTTTCCTTGACAGCAGTATCTGACGGATCTCTGGACAGAGCAGCATACGAGCTTGTACAACAAGCTTTACAAGGGGATCAAATGTTTTCAGGAGGAAACACTATAATTATAAGAGCTCTTCAAGATTCATGAATAAAAGAAGACAGTGTTGTTTTATGCCACCGCAGCATCTGCGATGCGGTGGCATATAGCGATTCACCTGTGTGTGTGTGCGTGTGTTTGTGTGTGTGTTTGTGTGTGTGTTTGTGTGTGTGTTATATATATTATATAGTGAACTTAAAAAATCTTCTTGTGAAAAACCACGAGTCCCAATTTCAACCAAACTTGGCAGGATTGTTCCTTGGGTGAAGGGCTTCCAAAGTTGTTCAAAGAATTTAATTCCATGCAGAAATCTGGTTGCCATGGCAACCAAAAGGAATTATAAGAATAAATTTAAAAAATCTTCTTGTAAAGACCCAAAAGGCCTAGAGCTTAGATATTTTGCATAAGGTATTGTCTGGTAGACCTCTAACAAGATTGTTCAAATTATAGCCCTGGGGTCAAAATTGGCCCCGCCCCGGGGGTCAATGATTTTCACTATGTACATATAGTAAAAACTTAAAATACCTTCTTGTAAAAACCCAAAAGGCCTAGAGCTTAGATATTTTGCATAAGGCATCGTCTGGTAGACCCTTACCAAGATTGTTCAAATTATAGCCCTGGGGTCAAAATCGGCCCGCCCCGGGGGTCATTGGTTTTCCTTATATGCAGGCCTCGATATTAGCGGTGGTCCGTTGGTCCGAGACCACTTGATTTTGGCAAGGACCACCTAATTTTAAAACCCACTGGTCCGTCGGACCACTTGAATTTTCTGGTTGATGCAAGGCTCATTTGGGAGAATGGCGATTTGGTCAAAAACATGCTATATAATTTTGTTTAAAATCATTAATGTATGTCCGATGTACATGTATATGGTTCATTAATCTCTGATTATTTAAATAAGTTCTTAAGTCATCAATAACTTTCATTTTAAGTCGCTAAAATTTTGTTTATGCAAGTTAAAAGAGTTAAGAATTTGTGATATTAATTTAGGTACAAATTTCATTCAAATAGTGCTAGTAATTATGCATCGTCTGATACCGACAGCGGAACCATTAACATTTATGTTATGGTACATGTTAATCAACCGTGAGTATTCGATGATGGTAATTATATGATATTGGATAAACTTAAATTTCAGATACTTGAATAAAGGCAGCAAACAAAGGAACTGGAAAAATACATCTAGTAATTCTATGCTATTAATTTTTATTTTAACTGTTTAACGATAAGAGATCTGTTTCTATTAGAGTTAAAATTATTTTAGAAGGTTAAAAATACCCAATGTCAAAAATGAATATCAACCAACAAGCAACAGGGAGGTAAAATTCTGTATTATAAATCTGTGAGAAAAATAAGATAAGTTATAGTAAATAATAATGTTGTCATTATTCTAATAATTTAGATATTTCCTTGTTTTCAAAGACAAGAATAAGATAATTTATTAGTTCCATTAAAAATGTTAATCTTTAAAAAATGCTATGTTATTATCATGATTATAAGACGTACCACGTATCAGCAATGAATATTTGAATAACAGTAAGAAAAAAACACTTCACAGACACAAATGGCTTCACTATTCCCTAACTTGAGTTGAGGGAGAAATCACTTTAATATAAAAGTTAACATAAATAAGAGCTCTGTTGTGTATTTTTGACTGAGATGAAAACAAATAAACAAATAACTCTACGATAAAATACCTACTGACTTGCTCTCACTTTTCTGATTAGATGAAAAATATATATCTAAAAATATCTGTTTTCTTCACAGGTTAATAATACATCTTTGTCATAAAGTTTAAACATTTTTTCTACATTTGCAATAAAATGATATAATAATGATAACTGACCACCTGACTTCTGGAAGGACCACCTAACTTTCAAATCTAGTGGTCCGGCGTACCACCTGCTAAAAAAGTTAGTGTCGAGGCCTGCTTATATGTATATAGTAAAAACTTATAGTAAAAACTTCAAAAAAAATTCTTCTAGCAATTGACAAATGCTAGAGGTTAGATATTTTGCATGAAACATTGTGTAGTAAACCTCTAGCAAGATTGTTCAAATTATAGTCCTAGGGTCAAAATTGCCCCCGCCCTTCGGGTCATTGATTTCAATATATACATATAGTAAAAAATAAATAAATCTTATTGTCTGAAGGTACAAGGCTTAGAGCTTTAATATCATCTAAAGGTACTCTACAAAAGTTATTCAAATTTTGCCTCTTGTGTCAAAATTAGCCCCGCCCCCGGTGGCCATAGGTTTTCCTTATATATATATATATAGTAAAAACTTAAAAAATCATCTTCTCTAAATTTACAAAGGCTAGAGTTAAGATATTTTGCATGAAACATTGTGTAGTGAACCTCTTGCAAGATTGTTCAAATTATAGCCCTGGGGTCAAAATTGGTTCCGCCCCGGGGGTCATTGATTTTCATTATGTACATATAGTGAAAAAATAAAAAGTATTTTTGTCTGAAGGTACAAGGCATAGAGCTTTGATGTTTGATATATAATATCATTTATAGGTCCTCTACCAAAGTTGTTCAAAATTTTCCCCTGGTGTCAAAATTGGCCCTGCCCGGGGGCAGTGATTCTCATTATGTACACATAGTAAAAACAGAAAATAAAACAAATGTTTTCTGAATGGGAGAAAGCTAATAGCTTAGATATTTGACTTGAAATGTTGTTTGGTGGACCTGTATCAAAATTGTTTTGAATTAAACCCTTGGGTCAAAATTATGCCTTGCCCAAGGGGACAGTGACCAACTTTCTTGTCCTTTGATGTACAGCAATGACATTTTGACCATGTGCACAGTTTTAGTTGTAAAATTGAACTTTGATATCAGGTGACCTAGATTTTGATGATGTGACCTACTTTCTTGTCCTTTGATGTACAGCTATGAAATTTGAACCATGCGGTGGCATAGCATTTTTCTCAAATGCAATCTTGTTTTTGTTTTTTTAAAGAAAACTGGTAGCTGTGGTCATGTCCCACTTGTTCGGGTTGGTTAACGGTTACCTTTTCAGTTAAGATAATGTTTATAGCCATTAAAAACAGAACTAAAAATGCTATACCATTTACACTTTATTTGCACTTTGATGAGGTCTACTTGCCTCACCCATTTTCAGTCAAAGGTCACTGGGACTTATTCAAAATATATACATGTATGTTCACTATCCAACACTTAGAAAAGTGGAACGCATTGTTTCTTAGATAGCTCTTGTTTGGCATTTTGACTCTACAAAAGAAAAATATTTGACAAAATAGTATATGGGTACAGAAATTTTGGACTCCAAGTTTATGAATAATTATTTTGTTCTTAGTAAAACCTAAAAAAAATGTTTTCACACCATTAAAGTTGTGTTTTTCCAATTACATTGTACTCACTTATCATTACATCAGAAATACATAGTGTGTTTGATTCTGTTTAAAATACATGTGTACCATAAATGTGATTTACTTCACTAGCTTTACTTGCTGTACAGGGTTTTGCTAAATTCATCATTTCAGTAGCAGTCACAAACATCATGTATTTTATTTATTTTTTTTTAAAATGAATTTGTGCTTTGGAGTTGTTGGTTGTTTTTAGCTCACCTGAGCATATGCTCAGGGTGAGCTATTAGGATCACTCTTCGTCCGTCGTCCGTCGTACGTCGTCCGTCGTACGTTGTCCGTTCACACTTTTCAAACGACATCTCCTCTGAAACCATAAGGCAGATCATAATGAAACTTCACAGGGATGTTCCTTGTGTGAAGCCTTACCAAAGTTGTTCAAAGAATTCCATTCCATGCAGAACTCTGGTTGCCATGGCAACCAAAAGAAAAAACTTTAAACATCTTCTTCTAGAAAACCCAAAGAGCTAGAGCTTAGATATTTGGCATGAAACATCTTCTAGTGAGTGTCTACCAAGATTGTTCAAATAAAATCCCTGGGGTCAAAATTGGCCCCGCCCAAGGGGGTCATTGATTTTCCCTATATGCATATAGTAAAAACTTGAAAAAATCTTCTTTTAAAGAACTCAAAGAGCTAGAGCTAAGATATTAAGCATGAAACATCTTCTAATGAGTGTCTACCAAGATTATTCAAATAAAAGCCCTGGGGTCAAAATTGGCCCCGTCCCAGGGGGTCATTGATTTTCCCTATATGCATATAGTAAAAACTTTAAAAAATCTTTTTCTAAAAAACCGAAAGAGCTAGAGCTTAGATATTTGGCATGAAACATGTTCTAATGGATGTCTACCAAGTTTGTTCAAATAAAAGCCCTGGGGTCAAAATTGGCCCCGCCCCTGGGGCTCATTGATTTTCCTTATATGCATATAGTAAAAACTTAAAAAAATCTTCTTCTAAAAAACCCAAAGAGCTATAGCTTAGATATTTGGCATTTAATATGTTCTAATGGATGTTTACCAAGTTTGTTCAAATAAAAGCCCTGGGGTCAAAATTGGCCTGCCCCAGGGGGTCATTGATTTTCCCTATATGCATATAGTAAACTTAAAAAATCTTCTTTTAAAGAACCAAAAGAGCTAGACCTAAGATATTAAGCATGAAACATCTTCTAATAAGTGTCTACCAAGATTGTTCAAATAAAAGCCCTGGGGTCAAAATTGGCCCCGCCCCAGGGGGTCATTGATTTTCCCTATATGCATATAGTAAAAACTTTAAAAAGTCTTCTTCTAAAAAACCCAAAGAAACTAGAGCTTAGATATTTGGCATAAAACATGTTCTAATGGATGTCTACCAAGAGTGTTCAAATAAAAGCCCTGGGGTCAAAATTGGCCCAGCCCCAGGGGGTCATTGGTTTTCCCTATGTGCATATAGTAAAAAATTCAAAAAAATCTTCTCTTAAAGAACCCAAAGAGCTAGAGCTAAGATATTTAGCATGAAACATCTTCTTATCAGTGTCTACCAAGTTTGTTCAAATAAAAGCCCTGGGGTCAAAATTGGCCCCGCCCCAGGGGGTCATTGATTTTCCCTATATGCATATATTAAAAACTTTAAAAAAAATTCTTTTAAAGAACCCAAAGAGCTAGAGCTAAGATATTTAGCATGAAACATATTCTAATGGGTGTCTACCAAATTTGTTCAAATAAAAGCCCTGGGGTCAAAATTGGCCCTGTCCCAGGGGTTATTGATTTTCCCTATATACATAGAGTAAAAAGTTAAAAATCTTCTATTAAAGAACCAAAAGAGCTAGAGCTAAGATATTTAGCATGAAACATGTTCTAATGGATGTTTACCAAGTTTGTTCAAATAAAAGCCCTTGGGTCAAAATTGGCCCTGCCAGGGAGAGGGGGGACGGGGCAAAAGTCATTGTTATTCATTATTTGTGTATAGTAAAAACTTAACATCATGAAATATCTTTTAATGGGTGTCTTCCAAGTTTGTTCAAATAAAAGCCCTTTGGTTTAAACTGGCCCGGCCCTGGGGGCCTATGTTCAGGTGAGCGACCCCAGGGCCATCATGGCCCTCTTGTTTTTTATTTGTTTAATTTAACTTTTAAGCTACATGCCTCCAGATGAGTCAAAATATTTCAATAAAATCAGACTTGAGAAAAATGTACAAAGATGTAAAGAAAAGCAAAAAGTTTCCAGATTTTGCATATTAATGACTGATTTTTCAATATTTACAACTATATTTCTATTGCGTTACTAACACAGTAAAGGCTATTTATGCATATTTTGACCATTTTTTGGTAATTTGCGTGGATTTTATTGTCATTGATAATGTTTTGAATTGTTTCCTTTTGGTTACTTCACAATGTTACATATTCAAATGCATTTTCAAAATTTCCATGAAAATTAGTATGAATCTGGAGGCGTGCATAATATAATGATGTACATATAACATTTTCTTCTTGGATTATTGTGTGTGTTTGTGTAAAAGAACATACATATAAAGTTATAATAAATGTATTATTTGTAACCTGAGTTTATAATAAACTGATACCAGATCTTACTTTATTTATAAATCGAAAACCATTTATTATACAAAAAATGGAAGACTTTCATTTTTTTTTATTTTATTTTTTGTAATAGGAAACAAGTATTTATTTATGCTGATTTTAGCACATTTTTGGCCACATCTTTGGTTGGTCCACATAACTTCACTAAATAACTTACCAGTCATTACCAATTTCTCTGAAAGTGAGTTGCTGCTTATCTGACATGATTTTTGACGAAGCGTTGAAAGACAAATGAGCCGGGTCATGACAAAACCAACATAATGGGTTTGCAACCAGCATGGATCCAGACCAGCCTGCGCATCCGCAAAGTCTGATCAGGATCCATGCTGTTCGCTTACCAACTCTATTACAAGTAGAGAAACTGATAGCGAACAGCATGGATCCTGATCAGACTGCGCGGAGGCGCAGGCTGGTCTGGATCCATGCTGGTCGAAAACCCATTATGTTGGTTTTGTCATTTACGCGGCTCAAATGACAATAAGACTCGGTAGCGATCTCTTGATAGCAATTGACACAGAAAAATTTCCCCTTGCCTGGTCCACTTAATGAATCGTGGCAGAAATAAAAAAATAAACACATAAAAGAAACGGCTATCAATATAGTCCAGATAAAGGATTGAATGATTGCTCATTTGGGAATAAATATTTTACCAATAACAAATTTCCATTTACAAAGTTGTGCACATGTATATGTACATTGTATACATTGTATTTCAAACCAGCATTTTTGGAAATACCTTTGGAGCAATGTTTTATTTCGCTGATGTTATTTGTAAACTGAAATGGAGAGCTGTAAAAACAGACAGAGTAATTCTTTAAAAAATCCACCTACAGCTTATTGAAAAAAGGAAAACTTGCCTGAACTTTTTTTGTAAATAAATAAAAGATATTTGCTGACAATCTTGTTTACAATTATTCTAGCAATTATTTATGTATGTGCTTTTCAAGGTATTTGCAGATGATTGTTTCTATCTTTAGTTTTTCATCTAAAAATTTGAGTGTTTCATTCAGTGCTTTTATATATTGTGAAAATGTAAATAACTAATCTTTACTAATTATTGATTAATGTGCAGGTTAAAATAACTAATGTATTTTTAATGAATAGAATAAATAAATTTTATGAATGTTATAACTTAATCTTAAGTAATTGGACAAGATTACATGTAATTTGAAGTGAATACATGTTGGTATTATATGATTAATTAAACATTTTATAGGTACATCTTTCAAAATAATAACACTTTTATCAAATGATAATAATTTCAGGTAAAGGTTATTCTAGATGATGATAATAAAGAACATAACATTACTGTTGAATTGAGTACCAGAAATGCAGAAAATGAAAAGAGAAAAGGAGAAGAGATGGATGACTCTGATATGGAGTACCTTGACCTTCCTGAGGCAAGTGACCTGAAAAGAAGAAAGATTGGAGATGAACAGTTTAACTCGGTCAGTTACTCGGAAAGAGACGATGAGTCTGACCCTGACTTTGATCCTGGCTTAGAATTTGAAGAGATAGATACAACTATGGAAGCATTAGTTGAAGGGTCTGATGAACCTAGAGGCAGAGGTAGACCAAAGAAAGGTTCTCAAAAGAAAAAAAAGAAATCAATGATGGAGTCTATTCCAATGCAGTGTGAGGAGTGTGACACAGTACTAACTGGGTTAAGCAGTCTAAAAGCTCACGTCAAAAGAATGCATTTGAAAGAGAGAGATTTCCTGTGTCATATTTGTTCAAAAGCTTTCTTTACTGTTACCCACAGGGAGGATCACATTATATCAGTTCATACAAGAAGGTGTAAGGGATGTAACAGTGATGTAGTCGAGTCCACACCTTGGGATGAAGGTGTTACCAAGAAGTCTTTACGTGTTGCAGAGTGCCCATGTGGTAATCAAGTTCAGTATATTTCCAAAGTAGGACGTGCAAAGGTAGAAGATGAAGAGGAGAATGGAACAGTTACAACGAAGCAAAAGAAAAGGAAATCATTGGCTGAATGTACACCAATGACATGTGAGCACTGTGGTTTAATTGTTACAGGCAAAAGTAGCCTTATTGCTCATGTTAAACGCCAGCATCTCAAAGAGTTTGATCATAAATGCACAATTTGTTCGAAAGAATTTTTTACATCCACCCACCTTGAAACACATCTTTTATCTGTTCACACAAGAAAATGTAAAGATTGTGGTGACTTTGTAATTGAAAAAGAACCATGGACTGAAAATATGGATAGAACACAAGAAAGAATTGTGGAATGCAAATGCGGAACCCAGGTAAGTATATTCACAAAGTTGGGTCCAAAACCAGGTAATGGAGAGGAAGTTCCAGGTAGGAAAAAGAAGCAAAAGGCTCCATCTGATACAAGATATGTTTGTGGAACATGTGGCAAGATTTTCCTGAAGAAAATTAATGCAATGACCCATAAATGTGTACAGAAACTTGAAAAAGAACCTGTTAGTGATGAAACTGAAATGAAAGAACATCATAAATTTACTCATGAGTTTGACAATGAAAATGAAGATCAATCTGAAAACATTGATGATGTTGCAGTGTCTCAATTTAAAGTAGAAGCAGATAACTTTGTTCTGGAGGAGGGTAGCCAGGTAGTAATGTATGAGCAGGCAGGGGACCAATCGGCATCTGGTATTACTAGTGTACAGATAATGCATGATGGGAAACTAGTTCCTGCTGAGCAAGTTGTAGATGAACATGGAAATGTCTCCTTCATACTTAAAACTGAGTGAAAAGGCAACTGAATCAATAAATTGTAAATTTGACACATTGTTCTAAAATATTTCCTTGTTTGAAACAAATAAAATTGGGCCAAAAAAACTAACATTATATAGTACACTACCTAGTGAAATAATAGAAGAGGTAAAAGCATTCTATTTGTATTTAAATTAATTATGTCTCCCCCACCTCGGGGGGAGACATATTGTTTTTGCCCTGTCCGTCCGTCCGTCCGTCCGTCCATCAGTCCGTCCGTCCATTCTTCGTTTCCGGACGATAACTAGAGTTCCTTTTGACCTACAGCTCTCAAACTTCATAGGATGAATGGTCTTATTGAGCTGATGATCCCTATTGTTTTTGGGGTCAGTAGGTCAAAGGTCAAGGTCACAGTGACCGTTGGTCAATTTCTCGTTTCCGGATGATAACTAGAGTTCCTTAAGACCTACAGACCTCAAACTTCATAGGATGATTGGTCTTATTGAGCAGATGATCCCTATTGTTTTTGGGGTCAGTAGTTCAAAGGTCAAGGTCACAGTGACCGTTGGTCAATTTCTCGTTTCCGGATGATAACTAGAGTTCCTTTTGACCTACAGCCCTCAAACTTCATAGGATGATTGGTCTTATAGAGCAGATGATCCCTATTGTTTTTGGGGTCAGTAGGTCAAAGGTCAAGGTCACAGTGACCGTTGGTCAATTTCTCATTTCCGGATGATAACTAGAGTTCTTTTTGACCTACAACCCTCAAACTTCATAGGATGATTGGTCTTATTAATCAAATGATCCCTATTGTTTTAATGGTCAGTAGGTCAAAGGTCAAGGTCACAGCGACCGTTGGTTAATTTCTCCTTTCCAGATGATAACTAGAGTTCCTTTAGACCTAAACCCTCAAACTTCATAGGATGATTGGTCTTATTGAGCAGATGATCCCTCTTGTTTATGGGGTCAGTAGGTCAAAGGTTAAGGTCACAGTGACCATTGGTCATTTTCTCATTTCCGGATGATAACTAGAGTTCTTATCAGTGAGGACATTTAACTATTATTGATATATCAGTGATATATCAGTTTTCTGGTTTTATATACTCTGTTCTTTTTGGATCTTTCCACCCTTATGCGGTCATTTCTTCCCCGCTGCGCGTTCAATGCTACATGGTCACAGCAAGGTGTATTACACGCATTGTTTTGTTTGCTGATGATAACTACAAATTCCTACTAGCGAGTGAGTTTTCATGCAATGCTGATTGAATAACCAGGATTTTCAAAATTGAATACCTGGTTAAAAACAAACAGTTTAGGAAGCATCTTCTCATACAACCTTAACAATAGAAACCATCCATAGACAGCCTTCATTGAAGTGACTACCGGGTATTTACATTATCTTATCTCCATTTCCATTCCTGTTTCCATTCACAGTTATTCTCAGCAGTGGGGGAGACATGCGCTTTTTTACAAAAGCATCCTCTAGTTTATTTTGTTGTACATCCATTTGTAGGTAATCTTATAATAAAAAAATTGGTATTGACATCTTGAAAAAAGCAATCTTGTTGTTGAACAGACTGTGCAGTGTTATTTGTCTTCTCTCTTTTTGTCATTAATTATTAACTTTTTATTTTGTATAATAGAGATACATCATTATACTCCTGAAACAAAGTTTGGGGGGGTATATAGGAGTCAATCGGTGGTCGGTCGGTCCAGCGGTCTGCTGCATTTTCCTTGTCTGGAGCATAACTTGAAGGCTAATGTTTGGAATTCAATACAACTTCATACAATGATCAAACACATTGATAGGAAGTGCAGTGTACAAGAACCATAACTATCTTGACTAATTACAGAGTTATTGCCCTTTGTTACTTTTCCTTGTCCGGAGCATAACTTGAAAATTACTGGTTGGAATTCAAAACAACTTCATACAAGGGTCAAGCACAATAAGGGGAAGTGCAGTGCACAAGAACCATAACTCTATCTTGACTAATTGCAGAGTTATTGCCCTTTGTTTTTTCCCATAGCTTTCTTTTGTCCGGACCATAACTTGAAGACTAATGGTTGGAATTCAATATAACTTCATACAATGGTCAAGCACATTGAGAGGAAGTGCAGTGCACAAGAACCATAACTCTGTCCAGAGTAATTGTAGAGTTATTGCCCTTTGTTACTTTACCTTGTCCGGAGCACACCTTGAAAACTACTAGTTGGAATGCAAAACACTTCATACAATGGTCAAGCACAATAAGAGGAAGTGCAGTGCACAAGAACCATAACTCTATCTAAATTAATTACAGAGTTATTGCCCTTAGTTACTTTTCCATGCTCTTTTTTGTCCGGAGCATAACTGAAGACTAATTGTTGGAATTCAATACAACTTCATACAATGATCAAGCACATTGAGAGGAAGTGCAGTGTAGAAGAACCATAACTCCATCTTTACTAATTACAGAGTTATTGCCCTTTGTTTCTTTTCCTTGTCCGAAGCATAACTTGAAAACTACCAGTTGGAATTCAATACAACTTCATACAGTCAACAAGCACATTAAGAGGAAGTGCAGTGCACCAGAACCATAACTCAATCTTGACTAATTACAGAGTTATTGCCCTTTGATACTTTTCCTTGTCCAGAGCAAAACTTGGTAAATACTTGTTGGAATTCAAAACAACTTCATACAATGGTCAAGCACAATAAGAGGAAGTGCAGTGCACAAGAACCATAACTCTGTCCAGAGTAATTGTAGAGTTATTGTCCTTTGTTACTTTTCCATTGCTTTTTTCTTGTCCAGAGCATAACTTGTAAACTACTAGTTGGAATTAAATACAATTTCATACAATGGTCAAGTATATTGAGAGGAAGCGCAGTGCACAAGAACCATAACTCTTTCTTGACTCATTTAAGAATGTTTGCCCTTTGTTACTTTTTATTGTCCAGTGCATAACTTGAAAATTAATTGTTGAAATTCAATGAATGGTCAAGGGCAGTAAGATGAAGTGCAGTGCACAAGAACCATAACTCTATTTGGACAAATTACAGTTATTTCCCTTTGTTACTTTTTTTTGTCCAGTGCATAACTTAAAAACTAGTACATGTAGTAGGAATTAAATACAACTTGATACAATGGTCAAGGGCAATGAGAGGAAGTGCAGTGTACAATAACCATAACTCCATCTTCTATTTTTGTAGAGTTATTGCCCTTTGTTCCTTGTCCGGTGCATTACTTAAACACTAATGTTTAGAATTCAATGCAACTTCATACAATGGTCAAGCGCATTGAGAGAAAGTGCAGTGCTCAAGAAGCGTAACTCTTTCTGGACTTATTACAGAGTTATTCAATAAAACTTTATCAATGGTCAACCACATTAAAAGGAAATGCAACATACAAGAACTACAACTATCTTTAATTGCCCACAACCATAACTCTATTTCAATTCTTTTGCAAGGTATTCTGTTACTAGTAACTTCCTCATTTCTGAAGCAGTCTTGCGGGGGTATTAATCACATTTAGTGATAGTTCTAGTTTGTTTCTGGGATTTTATTTTATTTTTTGGTTTTGTGCAATGTTCAACTATATTGTTTGTTGTAATAGGAATTAATATAGACCAATGTATATCAGTCGAGTAAGAAAATTACTACATGTACATGTATTATTTTTGAAGTTTAATGATTTTCTTGAAAACAACATTAGTGATTTTCTAGCAAGCCAGCAAACATGTTGCCCTCTGAAAGATAACATTGTAGGTTACTTTAATTGATTCTTTATATTTTCTGTACCAAGACTATTAGTTATTTGTAAAGGTAGTTATGTGTGTATACAGGTTTCACAATTCTTAACAATTAATTTAAAACAACAACACATAGCTGAAAAATACACTCAGTTAACAGAATTAATATTATTAAAATTTTAGTTCACCTGAGCACTTTCTCTGAGGTGTTGTTTTTTCTAGCAAAGCACCTCAAGTGAGTGATCCAGGCCATCATGGTCCTCTTGTTCATCAGTCGTTTTTTGTTTACAGTTTCATAATGAGGAGAGAGTTCAGCAATGTCGTAATAAAAAAGTTTTAAAACTATAGGCAGATAAAAATCACATTTCTCTTAATTGAGCATCAAGTTTTTCAATGTTACAATTTCTCCATTTGTAAATAATTTTTAGTTATGATCATTGTACAAACTTGTTCAAATAAAAATGAAATATAGCATGTATTCTTTTATGTTTCAAATGACAAGAGAGAACTGTGTTCTCTGTCCACTCCAATTCGTATTAACACTGTAATTTATTGTAGACAGTTTTCTAAAGGATGCCCATTAACCTCTATCAGATTGTCATTATATGATGGCCTTTATAATTATTATATTGGTTTTAGAACTGATAGATTTAATGCCAAAATACCCCTACTGAGCAGCTGATAGCTTCTTATCTGGTCAGACTGTGCTAGTGTGCATAGTGATATAACTTCAGATGCCATTTGCATTTCTAGAGTCAAGTACTTGGTCGAAACAAATATGTTGATGTAGGAAAAAAATTGTGAGAAATAAATATCACTGTCATGCAATAAATTATAAAGGAGGAAACTATGTTAGAAATGAATTAAGTTTACATCATTTTGGTAATAGATTAGTGGTTCTACATTGTGTCATTTTACCTGGAACATTGCTGTGAAGAGAATTGAGGCCCTTATCACTTGTGAATCAGCTTCTACCCTATCTAACATGAAAATTGAACAACCTTTCTCAAGCTAGTGACCTTTTCTATCGTGTTAATTATAAAGCCAAACCAATGCATAGGTAGCCTGTGATGTCACATTGGACAGGGTTGTATAACAGACTGGTAAAAATGTTGCCAATTTCAACCATCATTTATTATTCAGGCCATAGTGAATACATGCAGTTTGTCAATTAGTCTGCCCACCTCTGGTGCATGTGATATTGTGGCAAGAGTTGTGCACATCGGGAAATGTAAGTTATGAAACATGAAAAAGGTAGAAATACTCTTGATGACTTCATTTCATCATTATAAGAATGCTTATTTTCTGTCAATACCAATGCAAAAGCTGGAAGTTGACAATGGGTAACCAGTAGTACTTTTCATGCTCCCCAAAGGGAGACAATATAGTCGATGCTTTTCCGTCCATTCCTCACACTCTTGTCCGGAGAATAACATTAGTATTGAAGGAATTTTGTTGAGACTTGGAAACAACTCTACACTGCTTTTTTCAAATTATACTTTACAATACTAAATTATTAGAAAGGAAGTGCAGTGTCATAGAATTATTTGTATACCTTGCTTATTTATGAATTATCTCCCTTTATGTATGTTCTACTCTGGTGCCAGTTTCTGTCTGAAATGATGTACAGAGGGGCACCTGGGGTCTTCCTTCACCAGTAAAACTGGAAAGTCGTCATATGACCTAAACTGTCTTGGTGCAAAACCCAACCCCCCAAAAAATATCAATATCATTCAAACCTTACACAGTTGTAGGAAGTGAAGGAACCATTACTCTACATTACTTGTTATTGAATTATCTCCCTTTATAATATTTAATAATGCTTGTCTGATGAATAACTTGCAACATACTAAAGAAATTTGATTAAAATATTGCACAGTGGTAGAGATAACCATGGGAAAGTGCACTGTACTGAATGCATAATTCTACCTTGCTTGATTATTTAATTATCTCCCTTAATATTCTAATACTTAAATTTTTTTAAATGCTTGTCAGAAATATAACATCTGTCAATAATATCTTATTGCAACTTTGCATGGTTAAAAAATCTAGCAGAGACATAGATAATCTATCTATGTCTCTGAATCTAGTAAGTTAAATACATAACTTAGTTTTTATAATTATCTACCTTTATAAAACTTCCTATCTTCCAATAATGTCAAAACTCGCGGGGACGTACATAAGTTGTATGTCTGCGCGTCAAAAATCGCAAGAAAGTTAAAAAAAAGTGTTTAAAAGAGGATAAAAGAATAGTTAAAAATGTTAAAAACAGGGGCTTGAAAACAAGGTGAGCATGTTCATTGCAAGCTATGGCTGCACTGAACTACTCTGTACGTGGTAGGGAGTATGGCAACTGCAGAGCGTAGGTGGTTCCAGTGATATACCGTCCTAGGAAAGAATGAGACTTTATAATAGTCTGAAGTTGCTGTGAATAATATATAACACAAGGGATGGTCATGGCGTGATTTTCGGGAGAAGGGTATCAACTATTCTTCTATGGGGATATAGCAACCATACCATGGTGAGTCTTCCTAGCATATATAAATCTGAGTTCCAGTTTTCGAAAGTTAAGGGAGTGCAGCATGTCCATGATGCTAGAGGTCTGACCATAATCTAGCTTAATCCATCGGGCTGCTCTTCTTTGTTCATTTTCGATTTGATCTGTATTTGAGTTTTGGTGTGGGAAGACCATTCTTCGGAACCTTATTCAAGCTGGGTTCTGACTAACGTCTGGTAAGCGATCGACTTAATGGATTGGGATTTAACCTTTATGTTTCTGCATATATGGGTATATCTCACGTGAGGTTTTCTGATATATCCACGCCTAGGTATTTAGCTATTCTAATTGGACTCAATGAAGGTAGTATTGTGTTGGGATAGGATGTTTCCTTTTTGTGACGTGGATAACTTGACACTTGGAGTGGTTAAATTCCATATCCCACTCCAACTCAACTTTTCTAACCGATTAAGGCCATTTTGGAGAATGACTGATTGGTCACAAATTGCAGACGTCAGAGAAATGTCTATTGCAGTATCGTCTGCAAACAAGCGGACCTGGGAATTTGTGGGAGTCATTTATATAGGTGAGAAACAGACCAGGTCCTAGAACATAGCCTCAGGGGACACCTGAGTATACTGGGATGGGGTTATAGCAGCTGCCATTCAGCACAACAGACTGCAGCCGGTTCTCTAGAAAACGTTTGACCCATTTTTAAATTTTGACCTCTGATTCCATAGTCATGTATTTTCAGCAGTACTTTCTCATGGCTGACCTTGTCGAAAGCCTTACAGAAATCTAAAAAATTAACACGTTGATCAGAGTCTCTGGCATCTGGCAGAGAGAGGATGTATGCTGTATGAGATCCATATGATATAATGCTACCTTGCTTGATTTTTTAATTATCTCCCTATATAATACTAAATAATGTTTGTTACAAGTCCGCTTATAATTTATAGCATTCATACATTGAGATTTAAGTAATGTCTTTCATATTTGGTAGAAATATATCTCGGATGGTCTTTGGTACTTGGGTAAAGATCATAGATTTTTACACTTTTGCTGATACAGCATTTGAGAATCAGCAATCTTTCACATTTTGATTATGAACCATTTAATTCTTGCAAAATACAATCACGGATATCTATATTTAGCTTCATGATACAATAAAGTTTTGTTTTATAAAACAATGAAAATTAAAACAAGATTATTGACGTAAATGTTCTGTTCAAACTTAATACTTAATTAACTTGTCTTATTACTTTTACAGTTTTACAGTAATTTTATTACTACTTAAAAGCACGGATTTATATTACATAAATCCGTGTTAAAAGTCAATTAACTAAACAATCTATACTGGTTGGAAAGATAACTCCGACACTAAATCACATATTTTTTGCAATGTCTTGATTATCTTCCTGTATATTTTAAATATTGAACCACCTAAACAAAGTTCAGTTCAAAGACTTAACATTAAAAAATTATGTATGAAAATGAAATCTGGTACTTCTTTAAGTTTCTGAAAGAGGTATCAAACAATGGTCGACACTTTATTGTTTAAGTAAAAAATGACTGGAAAATCTGAATCAAAAAGCATATGAAAAGTTTAGGTTATTTGAAAAACATTAAAAGTTTACCAAATTATTAAAAAAAATCACCCCATTCTATCCTGCTCCTATACTTTTAGGTGACCATGTGCTTGTTTGTTGAAAAACAAAGTTATAACAATTTTTAATATATTTATCAAGTGTCGGGGTTATCTATGCGCCGGAGTTATCTCTCCGACCAGTATCCTTAAAAATTCTAATAGAGGGCCGAGTTGACCCGTGCCGAGTTTGTATAAGCCGAGTTGACCCTTTACCGTTCCGGATTCCGTATACCTGGATTTTCTGCTTTATCTTTGGGATCGTCAAAAAAACCTACAATATATTCAGTTTTATTTTAGTTTCAGCAGATCAAAGGTCTGTACTGCATTTTTCTTTAGTTTATAACTTACATTACATCCATGACTACTTAAAGTCTTAAAAGGTCCGAACTATCTATTGGAAAGCTGTACAGGTTACAGGGGCGAAATAGTTTTGGGCCGAAACGTGTGGCGAATTGTGTGACTTTCTCAGTTTCTGTCGATCCAGTTTAGGTGCTAAGGATTTGTTTGATAATTGGTAATTCCATTTAAAAAACTTATTTATAATATATATTTTGTAATGCATTTTATAAATCTAGGTTAAATAATATCGTTTTGCACGTTTCCCATTATTCCAAACCACTATCATCAAAATACATGTAAATTCCAAAAATATTAATAGGATCAAATAACATTTGTAAAGACTATCTGTATAAATTCTATTTTCTAAGTCTAAATTAAACTTTTAAGATTGGATAATAACATTTATTTTCAACAACATGATTATGAAGAAAAATTTGCTGAAAACAAAAGTTACAGGGTTATTTAAAATGCATATGTCACGGTTAAGAACTGTTCACAATTTAGGGGAGAAGATAAGAAGTAAGCGCCAAAATAGCTCAGACGGTAGAGCTGCAGTATGGTATTCCTAGGGTCCGGGGTTTGAGTCCTGGTCAGGCTGCACATATTTCTTACCCTGTGACATTTGGCGCCCAAGGTGGGGCTGTGACTGAATATGGCTCGGAGTTTATTTCAAATTGCTCTGTAACTAAGAGAAATTCAAGGACAAGTTTCAATATAGCAGGGGAGTATGTCAGGGTTCAGAACTATTCACTATTTGGGGAGAAGATCTGTAAGCAGCCAGAAAGCTCAGTTGGTAGAGCCATGGTACGGTATTCTGAGGGTCCGGGGTTCAAGTCCCTGCTAGGCTGCACATTTTTCTCATCCTGTGACACATATGATAAGTTACATGTACATTGTATGTACCCTCATTAAAAGTGAATTTATCTCAAAATTATGAATTGCAAAGTTTTGTAACTTTGTGAGAAGTTTTTCACTGACATTAATGATATATTATTATGATATATTTAGTTTCAGATTGTCATTTTCACTCTAATTATCAGCGATGGAAGATTCTGATGAATTTAAATGGGCTGTAAAAGTTGTTATAAAGCGACAAATGAGAGATCTGGTGAGTTGTTGGTCTATTTTGGCTTACATCATTTCTATCGCTAGATAATTTATTTAGAGTGACCATCATTTTTATTTCCAGATAATTTATTTTCTTGAACTTTTCCTTGTTTAAAAACAATCAAATTTTTCCCTATTAAGCACCTAAGAGTTGTGACTATACCAGGCAAAATATGTTGTGTTTTTGTTTATCATGATTTAACATTGCATACTGATGTTCCATTTTGTTAAGGAATTAATTGTATTATTACTGATTGTAAAAAAGGGACAACAATAGCATTCACTCAAAGTTAAAATTATAAATAACTGTGAAGTTGTAGATTTATAATATTACAGATCTATGGAACAGTAAGATTTATCTTGTATTGATAATAATACAGATGGAACAGTTAGATTAATATTGTATTTATAATGTTACAGATGGAACAGTTAGATTTATATTGTATTTATAATGTTACAGATGGAACAGTTAGATTTATATTGTATTTATAATGTTACAGATGGAACAGTTAGATTTATATTGTATTTATAATGTTACAGATGGAACAGTTAGATTTATATTGTATTTATAATGTTACAGATGGAACAGTTAGATTTATATTGTACTATTTATAATGTCACAGATGGAACAGTTAGATTTATATTGTACTATTTATAATGTCACAGATGGAACAGTTAGATTTATATTGTACTATTTATAATATTACAGATGGAACAGTTACGAGAGCGTGGCGAGGAGATAGCAATATTGACTGTTAATTTAGATGACAACACATGTTCACATTTTGGGTCACCTAGTGGTGAATGGTTTGTTTCTGAACAGAAGAACCTTGCCCAAAATTTTCTCAAGTTCTGTACAGTGAAAAGTAAAAGTAAGTGCTCAACATATATTATATAATTAATGCACATATATTTTTACCAAAAATATAAAAAAAATTTGGTTATCTCTCTAGCTTAAAGTTATTTGTAAGTTTTCTTTTCATTGGTATATTGTCCATTACACATACAACATGTATCCCAATAGACTTACTCCGGAATTAAGAATATTTGGGGTTTTTTCCAGCTAATTCAGAGGTACAAAGTTACAGCTTCAAAATATATTAAGCGCAACTGGTTGACTTAACTATTGTGACCACAAAGCTATAACAGTAAAAGATTGTTTCTACAGGGGGATTAGCATTGAAAAACCCACATTTGCCATGTTCAGGAAAACATCTATTTACCATGTGCATTGATGTGTTTGATAGTTATAACATTAGATATACAACATGTAAAATTAAAAGAGGGTGAAATTTAGCCCTAGCAGATCATAAGAAAAAAACCCAACAAATAACATATTGCATAAATGACAAAGTAACATGGTTTATTTCTTCAGACTTAAAAATGATGACATACCTTATATATGATATATATTGCATTTTGATTCTACAGGAAAAATTAGTTTTAGATATTTAGATAAATCAGTCTAAATTTTTGGTACATGAATTTTATTGATCCTGTCTTAATATAGTGGTAGTCATATGTTACTTTCAGAATACCTAAGTTAATTGCAAAGTTTTAAATTTCAAGAAAAGGTACTTTTATTAGAGATTATCTTCTGATTATTTGTTAATGTCTTGCTTACAGAAGGTACCCAAGATGCTGGCAATGTCATAAGCACTGGATCCATTTTCAGTTCAAAAACTTCAACTGTCAAACAGCGGACAACACAGTCGGCAGGTGAAGGGATCTTTCTTTCATTTTGTTGTACATAAGAATTATGTATTTCGACTTATTATTCTGAGAATGTGAGGGATATAGTTTTGGCTTGTTAATTTTCTGTTCAATATCTTCAATTGAAAAATCGCAACTGTTGAATTCTTTGGAGACTAGGTTCCTTGCAACTAATATGTGCGAATTTACAAACCGCAAACTTTAATGGAAATGTTTAATACGAATGTATGTTTTTTGCAATATAGGGTTTTGTCTAGATACTTTAGTATTATAGATTATCTGACCATTTGACTATATAGTTTACAAAACGTGCCAATTTCTTTCCGGAGTAGTTCTCTGAACTAATTGGGTGAATTAATTAGAAATCAATTATGAATTGGTTCATAAAGAAAATGTGAAGTACGTGACCTTTGTATTTGTCTGATTGCGGATATACTTTACATAAGTAATGTTATTTTGCCCTTCACCTTAAAGCATAAAAATTTGATAATTTTTCACTTTGTCAGTATCAAGTGTTTACTAGATTGATAAACTTTAAGGAAATGTTTAAAATTACGAATAATGAAGTCTGGAGATTAAGATGTTTTTACATCTAGGTGAGCTATTGTGATTCCCCACCGTCCGTTGTCATGCGTCGTCAGCAATTTCTTTAAACAACATCTCCTCAGAAACAAATGACTGCACAGCAACCAAACTTTACAGGAATGATCCTAGGGTGGTCCCCTGCCAAAGTTGATCAAATGGTTCCAGTCTGTTGCATAGCCTTATGTCTTCAGTTGTTGTGTTAATAATAACCAGTACTCGGCGGGGGATATAAATTCAACGAATTTGCTTGTTTTAATTCTAAAATTTAAGCAATAATGTGCCATTTTGACTATGTTAATTATGTGTTAAATTATCTTCAAAATATGAAAAAGACTCCCAAGTGTTGAAATTCTTATGGAAGTCAACATAAAGAAGTATACACCTTTACAACTAATGATGATCAGCAGTTATAAGTTTAGAATACAAACCAGGAAATTTAATAAGAAAGATGTGTCTAACTACGGAAATGTATTGTTCTTTTTCATATATAGTGGTGTGTCTAAACACTCACTGATAGGCTGATTGATGGATCCCTACTCTGACCTTTTATTTGATAATAATATATTTAACCACAAAACTGACATGTGCTCTTTTGTTAAGAAAATATGTTTTGAAATTTTGATAACTAGAATTAGAAAGGTCAGGGATCTATGCATTGCGTTCTGTAATAATAAAAGAAAATGTTGATTTAGTACAAGTAATTTTAGTATATTGTCTGATTTACAGGACAGAGCCAGAATACAGATTCTCACATAAGTAATGATATATTTTCAAGTCCAAAGTCTTCACCTGTAAAACGAGGGACAAAAAAATTTGAAGGTGAATAGATCTTTTCATTTATTTTACAGTTCATCTTTTTATATAATTTTGATAAATTTAAGTGATAAGATGCTATTTTTTTTATATGGTTTGTGTTACAGTAAGAATGATGGGGATTCTGTGAAAGTTTTTTATGCCTAAAATGAAACCTGTCCTTCCACCTGTCCATCAGGTACTATTTTGTCCACATTTCATCTCCACAAACACTAGTCTGATTTGTTTGTTTTGGGTTTTACGTCACATCAACACAGTATAGGTCATATCGCGACGTTTCAGCTTTACTGGTGGAGGAAGACATCAGGTGCCCTTCCGTGCATTATTTCAGGCACGAACGGGTACCTAAGTAAAACCACCGACGTTCCGTAAGCTAGCTGGATAGCTTCCTCACATGAAAGAATCCAAAGTCCCTGTCGGGATTTGAACCCACAGGGGTGAGGGGCAAGTGGTTTGAAGTCAACGACCTGATTTGTTTGAAACCTTCACTGGAGTGATTATGAATAATCCTAGTGGTACAGATCTTTTGTATGTTTGATATGGTCAAAAGTTTTGGAGTTATCACCCTTTTTATTTTCATACATATGATCAATACTGAAGTAACTGTACAATCTAGTAAATGCTTTGTCTCCAGAATCACTTGTTCGATTTAAATGAAACCTTTACCAGTAATTAAGTGAGTGTTATCAAGTATAGATTTTCTTTGTACAATCTTGTCCATTCTTCATCAGTGCCACTTCTTCATTGCATAGTCTTATTTGTATGAAGCCTTCATTGAATTGTCATGAGGCATTCTAATGATAACTGTTTGCATATGAACCTTAAAGTGACATTATGCCCATCCAAGGGTATGAAGTGAGTGAACAGGTGATAATCAAAATAAATTTACACTTTGCCATAATTCCTTTCAATTTTATAATTTACTTTTAATTACATGAACGATAAATAGCTCACATCGCCCAAGGAAATTTCTGTAAATATCCATCGAATTTACCTGTAATGTTCATTTTACAAAATGAGTGGGGGCAGTCTTTATATATTTTATTGTTTTACATTTTCCAATATCAACTTTTTTTCATCTCAACGTAAATTTTTAGTTTTGTATACAGCAAAATATCATTGAGAGAATTACATTTTTATAGTTTTTCTTTCAATACTTGCTGCCCATTTGTAGAGCATATTGAATAAAGGACGTACGCAGGTTGGAAATTAAAAGCTTCATTTTACTGGCATTTGTCACTTTACAGTGACAGCACATGTCTTAATTTTTTGGGCGGTTTAATTGATATAATGGAAAATCATAAAATTTTATGTGATACGTTACAGATGCCCCTACATTAACAGTGACTGTACCGAAACGGTTGGCTGGAGATGTAACAGAGGAGGAGCTTGCTTCTCTAGTAGGAAGGATTGTAGCCTCTCAGTTGGCTGTTCAGGAGAAAGGTGAGAGTAAAATATGACACACTTGGTTAATATTGCATTGCTTTACTGTTTAAAATGCTTCTAAGGTGAGAAAAAGACTAATGTGCATGATAGAAGGTTTCTCAAATTCTTTTAATTTCTTATCTAGAACGTACAATCTGACTGCAACTCTTAGGAAGTACTCATAATAGATTAATTTGAAGATTTGACAAACAAAATTATATTTCAGGCAAGTACATGTATGCTTTCATTAACTTGTTTTAAGGTGATGGCTCTAGCAGTGGTACAAAGTTTGATTTACTGGTTGAAGCTGCAAACAATGCTAAAAAGAATCGAGGAACAAGCTCTGTGGTATCGACACCATCAACAAGATCTACAAGGTATGTAGTGATGTGAATCTTTTCCACCTCAGACAATACCCAAAAATATATTCATTAAGGTATTAGGACACTAATGGGCACTATCAGGAACTAAAAAATTGACATCATAAGTCAGATGTATACCTTAAAGTACACCTGTATGCAAAATTTAAACAAAGTTTACCGTACGGAAATCAGGTTATGGCCACTTTTCTGAACTCAAGCTAGGATGTTATGAGGGCCGTTTTTTAGAAAGTAGGAACCTTTAAATAATCTGCAATAACATTCTAATGAAAAATGTTAAATTTTGGTAAGAAACAAACAGTACCATTCAGCTAACAATCCAAATAAGCAAAATTTTGGTTTCTACTCAAAATTTATGAAATCTGTGTAAAAATGTTACCCTATCCCACCCATTTTTACCACGTGTCTGACCATTTTTCTACTTAGGGAGCCTAATTCAAAAAATCTTAAAATTTACCCAAATGAGTGCCTGTTTTCAAAGTTTCCCTAAATTTTTAAAAAAGTATATTTGTTGATCTTGTAAAATATGAAATACTTTTACCGTCTAGTTTTGATTATATTACACTTTGAAAATATCAGGTACCATATTTATTACTAGATTTAGCATAATTTAGCCAATAAATACCTATATAAATTAAAAAATCAAAATTAATCACTTTTTTCTTTCCAAATGGGACATGAGAAATACATAAATAATGTTAAAAGAAAAAAAAGAAAGAAAAAAAAAGTCGACCCTTCTGGGGATTGAACCCATGGCCCTCATTTTCAATGTAGTTAACAGTAGTTCTAGCCTATTTGAATACTCTTCAAAGCGGAGGTAATGCATTAGGGTGCTAATACCTTAAATTAGTTGTAAAAAAAGGATGTCATTTCATTTGAGTCTGATAATCGAGCAAACTGATTTGGTTATTTATTTACCTTCTACATTCCCACAAAAATGGAAATACAGTAATTGCCATTTTATCTATCAGTCTATCTAAAATCATGTCCTGATTACACCTTTATCATAGATGGTACAAATGTTTGAACCATTGTCAGACATTGTGTAAGGCACAAGCCAAAGGTCAAGGTTACATAGAGGTCAAAGGTAAAACATGGTGTCTAATTTTAGTGGCTGATCCATAACTTTGTTATTTATTAAAGGCATTTAAAAGCTCAAAGATTCAATATTAATCATCATCAGCATGAGATGTATTGTTTTACTGAAAGTACATAAGACGCACATCTACAAGTTGAAGGTCAAATGCTTGTCTGTTAAGGGAAGTGCCAGTGACCAATTTTTATAGATATTCTATGTTAAAAATGACATTAAATACTCTTGAAAATTTTGCGTTAAGGATAATGTCCCTTGAAATACAGTTGTGCATTGTCATGATAATCAAGTTAAAAAGGGTCATTACTCCAAAAATATAACTTTCAGAATTATGTCCCTTGTCTTACTACTGCACTTTGTCATGATAAACAAGCATTCCAAGTTTCATGTTGATACTTTTAATAGTTTCAAAATCATTCTACTAAGTAGGCAAAATTTGACAAAATATTAAAGATAAAAAGTAGGGATGTCATCTGGAGCCGAAACGGCCATCCGGTTATTCGAATCAGACATCCGGATATTCGGATCGTTGTTATAATCTTAGTTGGCTGATATGACGTAACCATTTTTTCGCGACCTTTTTCAAAATGTAGTATTTCGTTTCACTTCCTTTTTAATTGAATGTTACGTATCAACAAATTTTCGGTATTGATTTTATTTTTTTCTATGTAGAATATGACTGTAATCGATAAATTAAAGGCATATGATACTTACGATTTCAAATGAAAAGAAAATGAAATTCATTGCTTTCAAATGAAATAAAAATGAAATTCATCGCAGATTGTTTCAATTCCTCAATTAGTGCTATAATACACAATAACACTTGCTCACATTTGTGAAACAAAATAATACCCTTTAAAGTTTCCATTGTTTAATAACACGCATACAATTTACACACGATGACCTTTGACAGGTGTGTAGCCAATTTTTCAAAAGAATTTGCCAATCTTTGATGTTTACCAACATGTAGCCCTGGCTGTTTGATTCGAATCATCAAAGAAGTTGCCGAAACTTACATTAATTACACACATTTAAAGTGTTCATAAGTAAAAAAAAAATTGTGAAAAAATTGTTTAAAAAAAAATGCACATGTTTGATTAATACTAAAGGAGAAAGTTATTATGTCGGATAATTATTGTACCAACGTCAACAAAAACTGTGATAATTAAAGTTAACATGCTATTATTGGTAAGTGCATTTCTTGATTTGCTTGTTTTATTTCTGCAGATTTTTCATTTTCTCAAATAAGGATTTGACGGGTCGGTAAGCCGAAATATATGTAAAAAAATACCCTAATTAAATATTTAAATTTGGACATAAAATATGTAACATCGTTGCCGATGACAATCGCACGGGACATAGAATATTCATCTTGAATCCTACAGAACTTAAATTTGTTGGTGTTTAATAAAGATTAACAACATGTGTCATACCTGACTCATAATTTTTGTAGTAATTATTGATTCTTGTGGTTTGATTATGATGTGTATTGGCAAACTAAGATACAATATGGTGTCAACACCATGTCTACGTCGATTATCTCAACGCATGTATTTATCACATTTTCTCAATATTCTGAAATATTTTATACAAACATCCAGATCCGAACATCGGCTCAGGACACCGAATCGTGATCCAAACGTTCGGATATCCGGACTCCGAATGACATCCTTAATAAAAAGTGGCATAACTTACATAAGTTTCATGTTGATACCCTTTAAAATGTTTGATAGATAATAGACACTATTTTAAAGTTTTTGCAGAATAACAATGCTGCAAACATTAAAGCTCAACTTTTTCTTATCACAACAAAATGTGTCACAGCCAAGATGCGGTTCCTTACCTGAAAAAAAACAAGGTTTGACAAAGCTGTAAACAAGAAATGGGGTACTTTTTTGCATGTCTGCTCCATAATTTTGTAATTATTGGATAATTTTATATATAACTTTGTGATAACTTTCTGTATTTTGAAATATATGACAGAGTTAGAGTGAAGCATAATATTCAGGCACATATGCTTGTTTTAGTGTGACATCTTGTTGTAAACAAGTAACAATCTTCTATAGTTATGTTTATGTATTAGTTATGTGTTATATGTTTTTGTTGTTCCTTCTAGGAAAAGGAAAGTATCACAGAGGTACAAGGAAGGTATTACCAGCTTAAAGAAAGGAATAAAGTCGGGTATGTTGAAAATTTTATGTCGGAACCTTCAAGTACTTGTTCTAGGTTTTTTTGCTTCTTATAATACACATGTCATATAAGCATTTAAATCTAAAGATAATTTTGAATGACAGATCGTTTCCAGTTCATATTGTGGTTGACAATTTTGACAATTGTACATTAATGTAATAAGAATATTTAGCTTTATATCTTTATGAAAAGACCAGTTTCTGGACAAAAGTTAGGTTTCTTACTTTCATAACCAAACCTACGTTTTAGAAACTTACTATATGAAAACTTAAACTTAATCTATTTCCAAAAACAAAAAAATACTATTTGATGACGTCGGGAAAAGATTAAGAGGGTGTCAAAATATGTCATGAAATATGTAATCTTTTTTATACTTGGAGACGCAGCTTCTAAGGACTTATAATTATCTGTCATTATAACAATACTTGCTACAGGGTTCGTACAGTCTTAAAAAGTGCTTAAATTTGAGTCCCTTGAAAAGTGCTTAAAAATGTAAAAAAAGTGCTTAAAAGTCCTTGAATTTGATAACTCTCTTGAAAAGTGCTTAAAAAGTGCTTGAATTTGCTGAAAATGTGCTTGAAAATGTTTGAATCACAGGAAGTCATAGTTTCGATAAATTTGAATCAACGGTTAGTTTTCGATAAAAATCAACAGTTAACAAAATAAAAAAAAATGATTCAATTTTATACTATCAAAATCAATGAAATGTTTTCTCAAGGTATCAGTAAGTGGACAAATTGCAGTTGTTTTGAAGTAATCTGTATTTGATGCACCCTATGTTGTTCTTCTATAAATTCCCTAAATTTGTGGTTAGAAAATTGTATTCAACAAAAAAATGGTGAATAAACTATCCATCTTAGGTTGGTGATTGTGTTGGTATATGTGCAACAAATGTGCTTGAATAATAGGAAAATGTGCTTAAATAGTGCTTATAAAGTCCTTGAATTTTGGCATTGGATGTCTGTACGAACCCTGTGCTAATAGGTTTTAGTTTATACAAATTTATTTTAGTTGTGTTGGAAGCTATTAGCTTCTTGGAACACTTTCAAATCCGTTCTTGGAACCAACCAGTACTAAACAATGAATGTAAAGTTTCTTGCTCAAGGAAACAGCTTGCCCCGACATGGTTTGAACCCACGCGGTCAGCAATCTTTAGATTACTAGTCTGACGCGTTAACCACTCAGCCATGCCACCACTTCGGCTTATAGGTTTTAACAAATAACTTACCTTTTATGTTTCACTGGCAATCGATCTCCATGTTCATGCATATTGCAATGTATGAATACCCAAATGAATGCAAGAAAACGAAAAAGTGAGATATTTTCCTTCACATAACAAACGTAAGCAAACAAAGAAAAAAATTCAGCTTTGATATTTATAAATTGCTGTTAATTTATAAAAAATTTTTTAGAAAAAATAAATAATTTTTCAGAGGATGATGATACTGTTTGTGAAATTGAAACTGGTAAGATATTTCTTTTTGTTTTCTTATTTATTATTTATTTATCTTTCCTGAAAACAGGAATGAATTTTAAGTTATCGAAACATGTGAAAGATGGCTTCTTTAATTTCATAATACCAAAAGTTTGAAAACAACATGATATTATTGAAGGGGGGGGGGGGGGGTGAAGGGAAAAAGCAGGATGCAAACTCATTCAAATAAAAAAAGATGTACTACCCAAAATCACATGGCATGCTGTCAACAGTCTTTTAATGTCCTACATTTCTACATTTTTGAAATCATTCCCGTTTTTGGGAGCAAAAAAGGTCACATTATGACATATGCACATAAAATTGCTAACAAGAACTGATCTCACAACAAGACAATGTACATGTGATTGTTAGTTTTTTGTTTTTTTATGCTTGTTATATTTTAAAAGATTATATAAGATATTAAGATGCACTTTTGCAGTTTTCTTCACTTGCTACTGCCCTAGTGCCTTCTCTTTATAGGAGATAGGTGCACAAAGTGTAACATTTTCACTCCGTGGTCGAGCGGTTAGAGTCGATGACTTCTAATCCAGTTACCTCTCTGGCGTGGGTTCGATCCCCGGGAGATGCTTTGGTAGTTTAGCGCGAGGAAGGTAGTCTAGTACTGGTGTAACTCTCCAGGAAAGAGGTTAGGAAACTACCCGCCTATATGACTGAAATACTGTTGGGAAAAGGCGTAAAATGAAACAAACAAACAAACAGATGTACAAATAAAGTTTATTTATAATGATTTATGTGACTGAAGGTTAAACAGTTACTATATTTACATTAAAAATCCATTTATTTATGGTTCAAACAAGAGAAATGCTATTGTATTCTTATTTTCGTAAAAATCCAGCTTCTTTTGATAGAAATAGTTTCTTTCATTTTTAAGTAACTTTTGTTAAACTTGAATTATAAAATGATGTATTGAGAGGTCATTGTGGTATTTGTTTCTCTTCAGAACATAATGAAAATGTCATAGTTAGCATGTTAACAGACTTGAGTAAAACCATCTTAAAAAGGTATGTATGACTGTAAAATTCTTAACATTATGTAGGCTACTGATTTATATTTTAAAGATAACTTTTTTGAGCAAAATCAATATAATAAAGTCAGTGGCATGCAGCAATAAATATGTTCTGTAATTTTATGTTTAAAACATTAAATGTAATATTTTCAGTGTTTTTTTTCACTTTTGGGAGAAGGGGGTCGGTGCCCTTTAGAGGGGGGAAAATGCAATTGGAGGGGGAATTTATTTCTTCACAAATGAGACGAAATGAAAAAGAATCCAATGCATATTTTAATGTACCACTTACCACTGTAAGATTTACTTTTGTGTGACATTGTTTTCTTTCCAATGAGTAGAAAAGGGGAGCAACTCTAGCAACACAAGTTTAAAATATGTCGCATTTTCTTAATATACCGATCTAAAATATTGACAGCAGAATTTAAAGTGTCCCATGTTAAACTTGTTGGGACGCCCGGAATAGCTCCCCTTACCTACCCGGGAACAATTTGTAAACAACTTTGCTTAACAGTAAGTCTTACAGGCATAAAATAAAACATTTTTTGGCAGTTATATGCAAAAAAAATGGTAATTATTGCAGGCAAATTTGGGCTGCCATAGGGGGGGAAATTTTGGCTTTGAGGGGGAAAAAAACATACTATTTTGAGGGGGGAATGGGGCCGAATTTCGCGGAATATTTTGGTGAAAAACACCCACTGATTTTGCTAACATGTACATTTAATTTTGTGGCAATTAGTGAAGAAAAAGAAAGTTTGCTTGATATTATGAAATACTATAAAGGCATGTTTAAATAAAATAATATTAAAACCTCATTTTGCCTCTGTGAAATAATGATCATGGTAACTGACTAATGTTCACTTTTTTCTCTGTTTTGATTCTGCGTGTAAGGAGACTAGCTTTCTGAAGATAAGCAGTTAAACTTGTGCAAACTTACCTGAACTCCAATTTTTAGCTGGACTTTCTTTTCAAAAAAAAAAATAAAGGTATTGTTACAGTCATGTAGGCGTTCCCATTTCCGTTTGCATATGAATATCTGTGTAGAGGGTACCTGCCCATGGAACAGAATCTAATATTACATTGATTTTATTGTTAGTCTAATGACGTATGAGACATGCATAGTACAGTCTTGATAACATTTAACAATAACATTGTAGGGTCAAGGTGAAAACATCAGAGGAAGTACCTGTCAATATTGAAAAGTCTGTTCTAGCTAGCTCGGATCAACTGGAGAGTCTGGCTGTATTACTGATACAAGAAATTGATGAGATGGCAGGAGGTCTCCTGAGGAAAGAAAAGCTTGTAGAGGTATTACATTAAAATAAATAGCAAACTTTATGTACATTAGATGCCACATTAATCATGTTGTAAAATTACATGACAATCAATCAGTGTCTACTCTAAGATATGAAAAACAGGGGATTTTTATCGAAAAGTGAGAATTTATTACATTTGTTGATATTTTTCCTTCTTTCTCTATGTAAAATTTTACCCCGACCTCTGAAAAAAAATGGGGAGGGAATTCTCAAAAATATGGATGAATCCCCCATCCCCCTTCCTAGAATAGACACTGCAATTGCATATGTCTTGCTTAAAGTAGATTCAAGATCAATTGGTGGGTTCCTCTTGCAAATGCCCATCTACATAATAAGTAAAGCTGCAAGGTTTTGTAGAATCTGTAAATAAAGTAATGCTGTCTTATTGTTTATAAACAGATTAGTTTTGAAATGCCTATTAACGATAGACAGCAAATAAAAACTACAAGTTTGCTTAGTATTGAGATTGTAATTTACAAAAATTAGATTGAAATTGAAGATGATTGATTTTTTTTTTCACTAGAGATTTTACCAATTTAATATTAAAGGTAATGTATTGTAGTTTTTCATGCATAAAGAGGGCCACTGTGCTTTTTAATGACAAAAGGTATTTCAAATGTGAACGCGGTGGAGAATTCACCATACTTTATTTAAAAGTTTTTTTGCACAATTTCATTGTAGTGCTTGTAACTGCAAAGGTCTTGAAAAGCACGGTGAGCCAAATACCACATTATGTGAAACTCCACTGTAAAATCAGTGGAGGGCATTTTACAAAATCTTAAATGAGCAAGCAATTTCAGGTGACAGTGATTCTAGATGAGGCTAATACAGATAGTAAAGTAACAATTGAAGTGGAGGGCATTGGCATAGAAAGGGTGAAAAATGAAGCTATGGATGACTCAGACATGGAGTATCTTGATGAAAATGTAGATGAAGAAGAAGAGGATGATAACTACATGGATCCGTCTGATCCAACATTTGAACCAGAAGCTTTTTCCAGTGTGAAAAGACCCAAGATTACAAGTAGCATTAAAACAGGAGATATGAATTCTTCTAAATTAAACACACCTCAGAGTCTAAAGAGAAAACCAAAGAAAAAAAGGCCTTTGACAGAGACTATGCCAATACCTTGTGAATATTGTGGTTTGGTTTTAACTGGAAAGAGTAGTCTGAAAGCACATGTTAATCGAGTGCATTTGAAGCTGAGAGGAAAGGTGTGCACAATTTGTGGGAAAGGCTTCTGTACAGCAACGGCAAGAGAGAGCCATATGCTTTCTGTGCATGCAAGAAGATGTGAAACATGCCAGGAATATGTTGTTGAGACGGTGCCCTGGAGTACGGGGATGGATATGAGGACAAAAAGAGATGTAATCTGCTCATGTGGTTCTATTGTGAGCATTCACAGCAACTTGGGACGAAAGCGACAATATCTTCGAGAGGATGAGCCCGATGAAGATGGTAATCTTCCAGAACCTGAAATCAAAAAAGTGTCTAACACAGCAGGGATGAAATATGCATGTGGTGCATGTGGAAAATTATTCAGGAAAAGAGCAAACTGTAGATTTCATTCTCGTATTCATACTAACTACAAAGGAATTAAATGTGAAATTTGTGGTAACTATTTTTCTCATCAATCATCCTTAAAATACCATATGCAGACTCATGGTATCTATAAACATAAGTGTGAAATCTGTGGAGAGAGCTTTAGTAAAAAAACTGATCTTTACGATCATAATAGCAAGTATCATCCTCAAGAGAACATTACTGTTGGTAAAAAAGTTGTAACAGTTGTTAAGAAGAAAGGAAACGATACAGCTGACCTGGAACGACAGATGAAAAAGAGAATTGAAAGAGAGCAGGAAGATGTAGAGGAAAGTGATGATCAGCAAAATGAACAAAGTACTCAATTATCTGAGGGAACAAGTCTTGGTGTGAGTGAAAGTGGTCGCGTGGTTGTCACTCAGGGAGAAGATGGCCAAGTGACATTGACAACCGAGTCTGGTCAACCAGTAGGAGATTCAGAAGCAGCTAGGATAATTCGGCAAGTAATTGCTGATGGACAAATTGTTGCCCAAGAGGGTAACATGTCGATAATTATTAAAACAATAAACAATTGAACAACTAGAATTGTCTGAATTTTTTAAAAAAATACCATGCTTTTAAACATGTACATTTATCACATACCCATGCTGCTTTTACAACTCCATAAAAGCGGTATTGCACAGTGGTGCATATTGTGTTCTATTATTTTCTGTAAAACTGGTTTTTATTTGAGATTGTTTAATTTCCTTTATTATAAATTTTCAATTTCATAAATTATAAAAATTCTGAAAAGTTTATTACATGAATGATTTAACACGTTTTTGTCTCTTGTGTAAAGTTAACTATCTGTACCTATTTTGTTTGTTTGATTGTTTTTTAAAACCGATTTTCATAAATTTTTTGTAATGTCTATGTTGTCGTACTTTTTAGTTAGCTTTTATACATAACTAACCAGTAATCACGAATTTCTGCGCAAGTTACTGACTACTACTGCAGCATGATTTCTCAATCAGTGGTGGGACATCATTAGTCTTAATATTCGAGATAAACTGTCATAGACAAATTGCGCCTCGCTCGAGGATCTACCCAGCAACCATTATATGAGCCCCCTCACAACAAAACCAATGTAATGCGTTTGCGACAAGCATGGATCCAGACCAGCCTGCGTGTCCGGGCAGTCTGATCAGGGCCCATGCTGTTCGCTATCAGTTTCTCTACTTGTAATAGGGTTTGTAAGCAAATAGCATGGATCCTGATCAGACTGTGCGGATGTGCAGGCTGGTCTGGATCTATGCTGGTCGCAAACGCATTATGTTGGTTTTGTCGTGATGCGGCTCAATTATTACAAATCTATTGAACAGTTTTAATTTTGCCTATATGTCTTTATGAAATCTGTCGAAAACACCTTAATCTTAGCATTATTTTTGGTTAAAATTGGGAAATATCAAGTAAAAGTCTCTACATTTAACAGGATGTGAAAAAGAATTGTTTGTGAGATTGTAAATTCTGCAAAATGTCATAATCTTCCAGTTAGCAATGGTTATTCATGTATTTTGATTGATGAAGTTTTGAAATTAGATTTACATATGACATAACTGATGCCATTAAGGTAAAGATATTGTATGTAGTTAATATGTATTTTTTAATTGTGTTTTTCAAGATTTTTGTACTTTTTTGGCAAACTGTTGTAAATGATGTTTAAAAGAATGATGAGTAAACTTATTTGACGTGTAATATAAAAAGAGAAAAAATTTTCTTTGTTGATACTTGTGTTTGTACTAAAATGAACAATGTGTCTTCTTTAATACATTACAGCCATGTTTTATGCTTATTATCCCCCGGCCGCCTTAGAAATAGTCTCTGTCCTTCCATCCGACATTTTTGTCTGGAGCATATCTCAAAAAGTGTTTAAGGTATCAACTTGAAACTTCATAGGTGGATAGATCATATTAAGGAAGAGTTCAGTGCACAAGAATGATAAATCCACCCTGCATAATTTTGAGTTATTGCCCTTTGTTATTTTTCAAACTTAATTTTTGTCCAGAGCATAACTCAAAAAGCCTTTGAGATATCAACATGAGACTTCATGGGTGAATAGATCTCACTCAGGAGGTGTGCATTGCACAAGAATGATAACTACCATTCATGATTTTTGAGTTATTGCCCTTTGTTAATTTTCATACTTAATTTTTCACCTGAGTGGAGCATAACTCAAAAAGTCTTTGAGATATCAACATTAAACTTCATAGGTGGATAGATCTTTTGCAGGAGAAATGCTGTGCACAAGAATGATAACTCTACCTATTATAATTTTTTAGTTATTGCCCTTTGTTATTTTTCATACTTTTTGTCCGGAGCTTATCACAACAAAAAGTGTTAGAGGTATCAACTTGAAACTAAATAGGTGGATAGATCATATTGAGGAGTGCAGCACACAAGAATGATAACTCTACCCTGCATAATTTTTGAGTTATTGCTCTTTGTTATTTTTCAAACTTAATTTTTGTCCTTATGCTCTAATTCGTTACACTCAAACGAGCATAAATCATTTACATTCTTTAATAATAAACAACACAACACAGAGTTTAAAGAGGCTAGAGGGAGTATTTGTAAGCCGTCTCCACTAACCGTTTATTTTCCCAACCAACAAAGACAAAATTCTGGATATAAATCAACGTATCAATTTTTGTTAAGACAAAAATCCAAAAAAGCTTCCATATGACTTATAGTAATAAATTTACTAAGCAAATTCATCTGTTAAAAAATGCCAAATACTTCGTGTAAAGGTAAAGAAATACAAACTTTCCAATATAACTGAATAATAGAGTTTTGTAAAAACAGAAGTTTTTGGAAATGTTCGAAAAGTCAGGTTGCTGCAAGCGGGATACCCAACCCTAACTTCAACGTGGGGGGGGGGGGAGGTATTGTTGAAGGATTAATCCAGGCTCAAGACCAGCGGCTCCTTCAAACCTACCTGACGTAAAACCCAAATTTAGAGGTCTAAAATTTTTTGTCATAATGGAAAAAGGAAACGAATTTTGAAAATTATAAATAGACGAAAACACAGATAATTTGCCACTGAAATAAACTCATTTCATGTACATAATTATATGCAAAGAGAATAATAATTCACAATGAATCAAAACGGAATTAAATGAATATGCCTCATCGATTTTGAAAGTCCATTTTTATTTTTTTTTGCATATAATGACACACGTTTACTTTGCTCTGAGCTGTACATTATCCTGAAAAAGAAAACAATTGTAAGAAACATTAGCATAACTTTCTGTATAATATGATCGAAAATATTTCAATATTTTCGGATATTTCACATCTAAACGGCTTGACAAATAAACCTTGAATGCCCGCTTTACTAATTACAAGAAACTCGTGCACTATTGCCGCCAAAAACATAACTTCCGATTACTTCCTTATAAGGAAATACTAAGTTACGGTGTATGATTCCAAAATAAATACATAGAGCATAACTAAAAAGGCCTTTGAGATGTCAACGTGAAACTTCATGGGTGGATATATCTCACTTAGGATGTGAATGATTACTCTACCCTTCTTAATTTTTTAGTTTTTGCCCTTAATGTTATTTTTCATACTTAATTTTTCACCTGAGTGGAGCATAACTCAAAAAGTCTTTGAGATGTCAATATGAAACTTTATAGGTGGATAAATCTTATTGAGGAGGAATGCTGTGCACAAGAATGATTACTACTCTTTATAATTTTTGAGTTGTTGCCCTTTGTTATTTTTCATACTTTATCTCAAAAAGTGTTAGAGGTATCAACTTGAAACTTCATAGGTGGATAGATCATATTGAGGAGGAGTGCAGCACACAAGAATGATAACTATACCCTGCATTATTTTTCAGTTATTGTCCTTTGTTATTTTCAGCCATCAGTATTCACATAGGTTTCAAATCTGTAATCACTTCAGCCATCAGTTTTCAATACCAAAAGACCTCTTTAGATTGAATTATTCTGCTCTACTACATATACATTCTTACAATGAGCAAACACATTCGGTGGGGGATGGCCATGCTAACATGGCTCTTTTTTTCTTTACTGTCAGTACATGTTCCTCTTCCTCAATGGATATTATAAAATATTAATATTCTACTGAGGTGCAGTATTTTTTTTAAATCAAACACAATAACTTCCTTTAAGCACTCAATAGTTATCAAGTTATAAAAAAGACATCCCAACAAGGCTAACATTACAGTCAGATTAGTGCTGTACCATAATATGCCTGAAATTACCTCTACTTTTGTTACATATTTTGTATGAGTTATGACAGACCATTTTGGCCCTCTTGTTTCTTTTCCTGTATTCATACAATTCCTAGTTCTGATCATTGTATATTTGTTTAAATACATGTAAAAATAAAATATAATTGATGTGTATTCTTTCATTTTTTTAATGACACAAGTCTGAATTTTTTCCTGAAATTTATTCACAGTTTATGTACCCTGTCTTGTGAGCCAATATAATTCAATGTGTACCCTGCCATATGCAAGTAAAAGTACATGCTACATTCCAATCTCTGTACCCTACTTTGAAGCCTATATATTTTAACTTGTACCTTACTTGCGATAACAGGAAGTAGAATTGTTTATATACTGTGTTATTTTAACAATATAATTCAGATTACAAATGTTAATGACAGGTTTTTAAAGGAAATTCATAAAACTTTACCCATTGCCTTAATGTGTGATAACTGCTTTGGAAAGAGAATTTTTCAAAAATCAAAATATTTGTATTAATACTGCGATTAATTTTTAGCTTGACTATTTGATAAGAATAATTAGAGCTATACTAGACACCCGAGCATCTGCATAACCAGTTATGTTAAAGTTTAAGTAATACCTCGTATATTTTTAAAGTCATTTGACATATTGCTCTGAAACTTTGCACACTTTTTCACCATCATGATCCCAACCTGTAGACAGGAGAAGGTAACTTTATCAAGCATTTTGACAGAATTATGCCCCTTTTTCAAGTTAGAATCTACGTTTAAGTTTTTGTAACACCTCAAATATTTTCAAAGTCCATTGACATAAGGCTTTAAAACTTTGCAAACTTGTTAACCATCATGACCCCAGTCTGTACACAGGTGGCGGTAACTAGCTGTATCAAGCATTTTGACAGAATTACGCCCCTTTTTCGACTTGGAATTTCCCATCTCAGATATTTTCATATTTCATCGACATCTTGCTTTGAAACAAGTTGAAATTTTATACACTTATTTGTGAGCATAGTTGGACTCTCTACAAGGCCTATAACATAGATCGGTGAATTATGAAATTTTTACATTATCAAGGCTCTTTTACAATCAAGCACTTGGAATAGTGAGCGTGCTGTCCTACTGACAGCTCTTGTTAAAATTTTTGGAAAGATGGATGTACAAACAACCGGACAGACAATATCAGATCTGTATCTCTACCTTTGATGGGGGGACAACAATGTCAGGTCATAGGTATAATGTTATATTTTTTAACTTATCTGCAATAATTTTCATAAAGTTAAGTCTAATCAAATGGTAATTAAACAAACTCATCAAAAGTTCTTTATTGGCAAGATGTAAATGAGCAAAATATTAATTGATGAAAAAATTAACATTTAATATTGTGCCGTTTTTTTCGACATCCACAATGGAATTGAATGCAGCACCTTTAACTATTTCAACATAAATTATATGGTTACATCTCATGTTGAATAATAATTCATTTTTGCAAAATTTTTGAGTTATTGCCCTTTGCAAATTTATCATACTTTATTTTAATTTGTCATACTTTTTGTTTCGGGCATAGTTGAATAAAAGTAAGGCAGGTATTTACTTGAAACTGTATAGGTCAATAGATCACAATCATATAGGCCATGTATTTGAACCATTATTGTACTAAGTACTTTTTAGATTCCAAGGTATATTACAACTAATTAAGTATTGGAGGTATAAATTTGAAAATTCATAGCTTAATCTCATTAATGAGAAGCACATTGTCCAAGAACCATAATTTTATTTAGTGAAATTGAAAACTAATGAGATTGATGAATGGTTCAGCAATGTCCATTTCCGGAGTTTTCAGTTTTATGCAAATTCTCTTTCTGACTAAGAAATTACTTCACTGGGATAATACACAAGTCCATGGTTTGAACCGGGTTTACACAAAAGGTCACATGTTTTGTTTGTGATACTGTCTTGAGAATTTGACCTAGCATTGGAATGAAAAGGCTGGTCTAAATTTTTCACTGCAAAAAAAAAAATCTGGAAAGTTCCTTTTTATTGGGATCACGAGTATAGTCATGTACCCTGAAAGATCTTTGGATGATCCCCTTAGGTTAGTTCAAATACAGAAAAAAAACATTTAATCAATCTTATTTATGATTTCATCCTTTTAATGTCTTGTTCTTACAAACCTATTATGGTATGTGTGTCTTCAAAACTTGGTCAGACATTTTAGCCAAGAGTCATTATTCTGTATAATATCAAGTTTATATCTGTTGTCACAATGAAATGATCAGGGACAGATTGAAAACATCTGATATGGAGGATTCAAACTCATTACTACATCTTCACTTAATTAAAGGGGTCAGTGGTTCTTCCAACATGCCTTGCCCCCAGTTTTTAGTTTAACATGGATGAACAGAGTGGCAGCTGGGGATCTTCCTCAACACAGCAAGAAAACCCAGCCAGGACCTTATCAGGCTGGCTTGACAAAACCAAAAGTAATAAATAATGCAATACCATAACACTTCTACATTCTTCAATAATCATAATTTTAAGTCAAACCAGTTCTCGGACATGCACCAAGGTCTTCCTCCACCATTAAAGCTGGAAAGTTGACATATGACCTATGTGTTGGTGTCACGTAAAATCCAACCGAAGCAAAACTAAAGAGCGACTATGTTATTGTCTACTATTGTCCAACAATATTAACCTGGCACTTCATTAACTTTCGTAAAGGTCATTGGATAAACACTGGTATCTAATTGATATAACGCTATATTTGGTAACTTCACATGTTAGAGAAGTATGGAGTATTTTATAGATGTCTGGCTACAGATCTGAAGGTATCCGATTCAATTCTTTACCAGCAACGGGATATGAAGATAAACTTGCAAGAATTTTAAATCATTTTACTACATCTGGTTTAAGGATGCCTTAGTGTTTTTTTTTCATACAATTTTTTTTTTATTTCAGTACATTTAATTTATCTTTAACAAAAAGTACAGTGCTTGTAAAATACAAATCACTGAATTGACTTCACTGGCAATGTCAGTTGTACTGCTCATACTGGCGGTTTTCAAAAACCGGCAAAAGTGACGGAACAAGGATACAAACAGTGCAAGTTTACTTCTATTTTTTTGAAGTGAAAGACCTTTTCCGACTAGCTGAGAGGGATTCTTTACATAGACCATTAACAATTGGTTACATCCATACCGATTTACACATAAATTTTACCAACAACAAATGCAAGAGTGCCAGGTCAATATTGTTAAACAATACCAGTTACTTGGCCAGTTTGGTGATATTCATTCAAAACAAAAATATTTTAGTTAGAAATAGGTTTTATTATGAGTATTTAAAGGTAAATGATTTGGTAGAATGAGCAAGTTTAACAAATGCCTGTTTGTAAATATCTTAACAACTGATTGTTTCTAGCACATTTCAATATACTAGCGTATGATTGTATATTAATAAAAAATATATATATAAAAGAACACATAAACACTCTTATTTTTCTTATTTAAAGTAACAAAATATAGGTATCAATGTATTTATGATAAATGAGCATTAATTTTTGTAATAACAATCCATATAAACAATTTGAGAAACAAAAATTTGCAAAAAATTTATAAATGTAAAACAAAATATCAAAATGGGTACAAAATATTCTCTTCAAAAATCTGTAACATCGCAACATTTGTAAACAAGATAAACTTGCAGGTTTAACAAATTTGTGTATAACTATGTACATATATTCTTTTCAACATTATGCAAAGTGTACTATGCAAGCATTTTTGGAGTATTTATAATATTTTTATCACTTACCCTCTATATATGTATATTATAAAAAGAGATCTGAGCAGCTATATAGTAAAATAACAAAGCACTATCTATGGTAAACTATTCTATAAAGATATATATATTTTTTTCTTTTTTATTGTCATTTATTTTTCTCTTTTTTTTCCACAGCACTTAATGGTTATAATTTTTCTTTTCAAGTAAAAAGCACTACTTTCAATGGATATCACTGTCTATTAAAAAATTACTTTCAATTCTATTTTTCTTTTATTCACCCGTCACTTTTTAATTACATTAAATGTTTTAATTTCATAATTTTGTATTTGGAAGCTAGTTAGTGTGAAGATTGCTGTAGAATTTGTGTAGATTAATTGGCCGTGTAGACGACGGTGTTTTCACCATCAGTCAAAACTGGTCGAGAACTGCTTCCTTGGCTGAAATAAAAACACAACATTCATTCATTATCCACACATAATATCTCGCGATTTAAATAGAAAATTCAGAGATTAATTCAGTTTGTCTAAGAATGCAGATGCCCGAGATAAGTTGGACAGTTTGCATATTCTGTTTCCTCTTGTTTGGTACTGTTTGGGATCTTTGTAAAGTAGCGGCATTTCGACAAACATCAAATCAAAGTGTATCACATGACTTCTTAATAATAAGTTAAACTATTCATGGTAGGTAATGTTAACATAGAGGACATTTAAGACCAGTCAAAATGGATTTGATTAAAATGATTTAGCAGTTCTATCGCAACTCTTTTGTATAAAGAAATTATCAGTTTTACAAATTAAAATTTACATATTTTTTGAAAGAATATAGATCTTTTTAATGCATACCTCATGGTGACGTGGTAAACATTGCCGGGTATTTCAGTTTGGCGTGGAGTCTGAAAATAAACCATTTTCATACATTATTATCAAATTTTATTACAATGAATACAGCTGTAACAGTATTGAATATTGAAATGGTCTCAATCAAAACGCATTTTTTTCTTAAGTTATCTAATTAATATGTGTAATTTTTAATATGTGTGTATATTATTATTGGATTTGTAAGTGGTAAAGTTATTACTATATAAAACTGAAATAATGTTACAATTAATATTGCATCATTAATAAACTAAATGTAATCTTGACAGCTAAAATTTCTAGTTTGCATTAACTACTAGAAGATAAGAATGTCCTGATTTTAAATATTAAATAGAAATTTTAAAAATTTGATTTGTTGTAAAATATCCTCAAGTGTAAGGATAATGTTGATACACGATTTAAGTCGCCAATTGATTAATCAAACTGAAGGTATATGTCAGGAAATATACTAAACTTATTCACATTCTGCAAGCTTTTCTTTCATACATTGGAGGCGTTAATTACCGGTTTATGGATAAAATCTTCCACAGTGCAATTAAATCTATCTTTTCTTAAAATATTTTTTTTTTTTAATTGCAGGTGTTTTTCAGAGTGTTTTATTCAGATTAATAAATACTTGATGTGTTAAATTGAATAATATGAATATTTAATGAAGATAAAGAGTTCAGTTATAACTAACACTACAATAAATAAAGTTTTGGAGATAATTTTTGTTCTTGTTGAAAAGCTTGCATTGCTAATACATTGTATTTGGTTAAGTAATACAATGTGTGAAAAAGAAATAAAGTTAGTAGTGGAAATAAATAATTTGTTAGAATTTTGTGTTAAAAAACTTAAATGAAATGATGGTCAGTAAAATGTTAAGCATTTACTTAAAGGTAATATTAGACTCCCAAAGTGGCATTGATGATGCTTTACAGCCAGGTATAATAAATAAAACCATATCACCTAGGTTGTATATATTTTCAGAAATTAGTACTAAATATATAGCGATTTTGGTATATCCAAGTTCTAACTTCTAGAAAGGTAAAAAATTCACTGCAACACTGCTTGAAAAGATATAGGGATATTAACCGATTCTACAGTCTGGTCCTTTGAAATACTTTTTTTAATTTTGTGAACCCCTTCTCTAGTCCGTTCAGTGACCAAAAAAAAAAAATGCACAAGAAGGTTTCTAGATGTTCAAAATTATTCCTACAATTAAAGCATTAATTGAGATCCTAGTTCTATCAGACTTTACAATACATGAAGGAAGAGGTGGATAATACTAGGAATACTATTGTACATGTATACATAATATTATCGTATTATGAATGGACCTTCATAATGTCTAGGAAAGTGAAACTAATTTTCACCAGAAGGAAGTTGTTGAAATAATGTCGGTAAAAAAAGGGGATAAAGTTTCTATATGAACAAATAATTAGGATCACTAAAAAAGTGTTGATTATAAAAACATCAACTGGAAATCATACCAACTTGAAACATACCAAAAATCTGTTAGTAGTGGACTTGACCAACCTTAACGCTAAAAGAAACATAAGCATGTAATAAAGCTAAAAGCCCTGTACATGTATGTGGTCCACAAATAATATGAACTTAACATGTACACATAAAGAAAGGTGGAAATTATTGCTTGCTTACCGTGGTAGAGTAAGACTCAACTCTAAAGAAACAAATAAAATCAAATGTTAAAAAACATATCAAACTTTTCTCTTGTTCCTTAATTTGTTTATTTTATTTATGTAAACTTAAAATACATCTAAAATTCATTACATTAAAATATCATTTTCAATATTAAAAGTTTACAAAAGTAGACATTTAGAATAAATTGATAACATATGATGGCACAGCTTGCTTTTAAATTCATTTTTGCTAATATGAAAGATTTCTTTATAAAATTATTAAAATTTACCCAACAACCTGTTGGAACTGAAAGTTATTAGCCTTTGCCACCACAACAGAGCTACGCCCAGCGTGCACGTCACATACATGCAGTCTGACCAGCTCTATACTGTTGGTAGCTTAAATTTTGTACATCAATATTTAAATACCTTCAGCACTGAATATTAGTTAAAAATTCAAAGCAGGGCAAAGCCTTTATACAAATTAAGCAGCTGGAGCTGCCAATCAACAGTACCGAACATGATCTGACAGTCGGGATGCGTCATATAGCCTTGTTGTATACTGTTTGACATAGTCTGACATTGTTTATTATCACAGTAAATGTATGAAAGTAAACTTACTGGTATTGAGAGTTATCATAGACTGGGTTTCTGGTGGTGATACGGGTCACTTCACCAGTACGACGTGCCGATTCATTCCGGTTAAAGTTCAGGTTAATCTCTCCCAAATCTTGAACAGTCTCATCAGGGGGCATGTACATATCCAATGTCTGTAAAGTTAAAATATTATTCTTTATATCATCATCTTTACCTACTTCACAATACTAGATCTTTAACTTGGAAAAATACAATAATAGAAGAAAAAAAATGCTTACGCACCTCCACAGAGATTTGTAGATAGTCCTAGCGAGAATATTTTGTGATGAAGATTTAACAAACCCTATCTTTTTCTATCTATTTATAGGTTAACACTATCCTTTTTTTCTATTTATAGATTAACCCAATCCTTTTTTTCTATTTATTGATTAACCCTATCCCTTTTATCTATTTATAATTTATGTTTAATAATTTTAAATGGCTATCCTTGTATAATATTTTTCAATATGCATTACATTCTGTTACAGATAATGCATTATGCTGTATGCAGTTCACGCTTACCTTACTACGAGAAAATAACCAATTTTGAAATTTTTAAAATTTATTCATTGATTTTAAGTAAAATTATAACTACAAGAAAGATTCCGGTCAAACTTGACAGATGTGAAAGCTGGCTTCACTAGACACTAATGGTATATGAGTTAATCAAACTGGGGTGTATAAAATATTTTATATCTACCATACCTGTGTCTCGTATTCTTTAAGGAAGCTTGGTGGATTGGTAAAGTCTGGCTGGTGTTCGTAGTTACGATGGTACACACGGTAATTGTTCAAATAATTGCTGTACCTGTAAACGAAAAATTATAAAACTCTCAACAGAGTAACAACTATGTTTAGCGAATAGTTTTAATAAAATGATTTTAAAATGGAATACATAGAAACATTTTCCATTGAAAAGTCCTGAGCTGCAATGTTGTTACAACATATAAATACCTAAATCACCTTACTTGATTAACAGAACCTAGCTATTGAAAATGTGTAAAATTTGTCAAACTGGGTTTCAATATCAAAATGATTTGATGAAGCAGTCATCTATATAAAGTCTTAAATATGGTCAGATAGGTTACATGGTGCTGGTTTGCCTGTATCTATAATGATGGCATAAACATTTTTATCACAAACTCGTAACTCGTGCCATTTATGCGACAATAAAAACCTTATTGCAGGGCTGTACATTTCTTTTGACAAGACGTTATTTGCGTTATACAACATAGGGTAAAGACATGCTAAAGACATGCTGATTGTTACGTTTACACAGTATGCACACGTCAATGAAAAATTGATGCTTTTTCACTGTTAACCATTCTTATTTTAGGTGTTTGATAAATAGACTTTAATATTTGTGTCATTTCGGTACTAAGTTTATTGAACTTGTTAAATAAAATAATATACGAGCCAGAGGCTCACATTAAATAATTTAATTCAACTTGTTCAATAAATCCAGTACTGAACCTACACTCATTCAATATCCTTTATCACTTTCAACATTTCACTTTCTTTGTACATGTAGATCATATCTCATTCAAAGGAAATTCTTACCTGTTCCACTGGTAAAGAAGGACAGTAAGGGCAATCAGTCCCAAAAGAATGATAATGGCAGCTAAGGCAACAAAACCGGCCCATGGATCATTGGTCCACCATACGTAAGATTTGGTTGGGCGAGCTCTGTTGTTGAGAGTCAATTCATCCGAGACTCCCAAGATGTTCTCATTTGCGAATGGTCCTCTGATCTTATCAACACTGGCAAAGCCACTGATTGTTACCCTTAGATCATTAATCAAAGTGACAGATGGTCCTGTAGACTGTGTGATGCTGTAATATTAAAATCAGATAGCAATCTAAACTCTTCAACATCGACAAGTAATAATTTTATGTTTATAGAGTCTATCCTAAAATAGATACATAAAGAAGATCTTAAATTCACATTTGTTATGATACAATGTTCTTTTAACTTTAAACTGACAAAAAAAGAAGAATCAAATTAACTTATTACATGATATATAATAAATGTTTATGAAAAAAGATTTTCGTATCAAATTTTAAAGAAACTTACATATCAATATTATTTGCATCATTCTCGTAGAGGGTGTACGCTCTGTTAAGATGGTTGACAACAACAAATGTTATGTCTGTGCGCTCCTTATCCACCTCAAGTATGCCACTGTTGAGGAATCTTTTGTAGGTTACACGTTCTATCAAAACGATTCTTCCAATCTCATCTTGTAGACCTCGACGAATATCCTCAATATCGTCACTAACATCTGCGTTGCGCGAGTTCAGTACCAGAATGAAGCGGTTAATATCCTCGATGACATCAATCTAATTAAAATTATAAATTAATATTTTTTATATCTATTAAAAAAATCATGCCAGATACATTTTTAACACAGGATTATGACATTTTTAACACAGGATAATGCAATATCAATCTACATTAACTAAATACAATATCATTATCATTCCCAACAGTATTACACGAGTACATGTTCAAACTTACAATAACTCTTGTCTCTGCACGAAGTCGATCGCCAGTTTGTGGAGTGTCGAGAGCAGTAGCGGTAAAGTCGTACTGTTTGGCATCACGAGGAATAAACTCTTGTTTCGGCGTTATTGTTCCTTCTGCGGAATCAACACCAAATGGAATGAATTCATTATTGTTTCCTGCAATTCTGTATTCAATCAAACCATTGCCTCCTAGATCAGGATCAGTTGCCTGTAATGTTTCATAAATTAGCATATAATTGTGTATCCTATCTTTGTTAGAATATTGTTTAATGTTGTATATCTCAGACTAATATGATTCTATTGGACATTTAACTAAGAAACCGTAGAAAAGTTCTTAACACAATTCTCTTATGTTATAATGTATACCCGAAGTTGGTTAAATTATTGTTAAATGGAAAATTTGATCAACAAAAACCTCTGTGATTCAGAGTTGAAAAAAAACAACAAGTAATAAAGATTAATGTCAAAGATATCTTTCATCTGTTCTAGCTAAAAATACTTGTAACCATGCTTGATCCAGTAGTGATATCAGCCATTGCCACCAGTATAATGCCTGGTCAGCCTGGAATTCATGCAATTTGACCAGGCTCTATACTGCCGGTAGGTCAATTTTTGTAGTTTTTGACACTGAAAAATGGACTGTTCAAACTGTTCCAAATAAAAAGTAAGGAGAGGTCAACTGAACAAATTCAGCTAGGTTAAGGTCTGATCTAAACTGATCATACTTACAACAAGTGTTACTGGGGTAACTACAGCCTGAGACAGTAGAGATATGGCACCAATATAAAAGTTACGATCTTGTAGAGTCTGGACGGAGGGATATACAGGGTACACAAAACTTGGATTATTGTCATTGTCATCCATCAATGTTATATATACATAGGTATACAGGTATGATGGGTAAACTGAAAATTAAAATAGAAATTTTATCAGTTTTTATGAGTAAAGGATACACAATGTACAAAATGATGCTTTGAATACCACATTTTTTTTCAGTTTTAATTTGCACCAACACAGTTTAAGTTTTATGGCAAATTTCCAGCTTTACTGGTGGGAGAGACCTCAGACATGACCAGGCACCCGAGTAGAACCACAAATGTTATGTAAGCTAGCTGGACTTAAAGCTTCCTCACCACAATTTTTAATTCAATATCCTGTATAAGATCAGTAACACGCTTGATAATTATTGTAGCATTGACTACAGTAGTAGTGATGCTGAACTGAAAAAAATCATAACATTAACACTTGATTCTTACATATATTGGTTACACTGGGTTTCCCAGTCAAACAACTACTATCTAAATAATGTTTGCCAAGAAAACACCCTTAAGTTACTTTTTTTGTACCAATTATTTGGTAAAAGACAGGCACTCTACTGTTAGTCGCATCTGTGGTCGTTCACGATGCACATTTATACCTTCATCTCTGAATATATTCAGTATCAACAATTTTAATCACTCTGCCTTGGAAGACCCAAATCTATTTTTTAACTAATTGGAAAACCATAATATCAAACTGCAATCAAGATGTACTAATAATGTTAGAGCATACATGTATTTATAATTACATAAGGTCAGAAAAAACAAAGATCTTTAAAACTATATTTCATTATACTTGATAATCTAACAGATGTAAAGAGTGGACATACCTGGGATAAGTTCGGTTTCTACTTGTCTCTTTTTACGGTTATTGTCCAAGCCAATGGTGATGTTCCAGAATTGTCTGTACTCTCTATCCAAGACGCCTTTAACTTCTAAGCGGCAATCACCTCCCTGTAAAGTTGTCACCGAGAACAAATCTGGAAAAGAAATGCATTTACGTTATGACTGTAGTTCTTCCAAGGGATGGATTTTAGTCACTTCTAATAAGTGTACAATTCAGTTGAATTATTCTAATTATTTCCTAAATAAAACTATCAAAGCTATCAAATCTCATTTTGAAAGTATAAGGTTGCTCCAATATGATAAACAAGATCATTGCTTAATATTTTAGCTGTTCTTAGAAATAAACTGTTTATAAATGATCTTACTGAAGTCAGAGTTGGTGTCAAATCCTCTGGATAGTCCGTTGATAAAGATAATTCTGCATGTGTATTCATTAACTTTGTTCCTCACAGCAAGGGTAGCAATTAAAGGCTGTGCTACATAATCGTAGTTCTCTATTAAACTGAGGTAAGTAACTGGTACAGAGAATCCAAGCCTTCTTTCTATTTCTGTGTATGTCATGTCAATAACAACGTTTGTACCGCTACTTCGTGGTACCCAACTGCGATCAACAGCAACGATGATAAACTGCAAAGACACAGAAAAATAAAGGCATTATTTTCTGTTTAGTTTAAACAATACTTTATTCTTAATCCATACATTTAAATATAAATTACATAAAATAAAATTTACGGATTTTAGTTTCTGTTTAAAATTGTATGAGTATTGATGAGAATACATCATGAAAGGGAAATAAGAAAATTATACTAATACAAGATAAAAAATTTCAGAATTTTCAAGTTTAAAGGTCTCTTCAGAATATTATAACCTTTCACTGATGTATTTAATTATTCCTGTTATGGGCACCAAAATATGTAAATCTACATTTAATAATGCCCATTCATAATCCTCCACCAATGGTATTTTTTTTTGAAAGATAAACATTCATAAAATGATTGAAAGATACCTTAAACTGGCTTCTACCATCAGCTTGTTGGAGATCTCCCTTTACATAGAGAACACCATCATTGTTTATACCAAAGAATTGATTCTCATAAGCATATTCTTTTTCATCTATATAGTAATACAACTCGGCATTCGGTGTATCCTTGCTAAGTGCAACTTGTCTGTCGCCATCGACGGCATTCACGGTGAACAAGTCACGACCAACAGCCCAGATGTCGGATATTGATGCACTGTAATCGTTTTTGTCAAATACTGGTGTGTACTGGTTACGAACTATACTAATATAAACTGTTGCAGTGGCTGTCTTTGGTATGGAAGCTCCATCTGCAGCTGCTATTATTAACTGTAACAGAACAAGAAAATACTTTTTGAAATACATTAATTTTACAATATATTTTGTCCGTTTTCTTCATGCATGTTCAGAATTTTTCAACTTTGTAAAATGTAAAAATATTAAAAAACATGTGAAAATTGTAGAATATTCCTACATGTATTTATTTTATTTCATCATTACCAGGTATTTTTTTTGTTATAACAACACTATTTCTGCATTAATATCCATGCTACAGAGGTTAACAAAAACGAAATGTTTTTCTATTTAAGTCTTACAGTAAATTCATTTGGTATTCCGGCTCTGGTAAGTGGGCGGCTCAGGTAGATGGTTCCTTCAGTTGGGCTGATTACAAACTGGTCCTCGCCATCGAGAGCTGTGTAACTATGTGAGTTAATGCTATATCTCAGTGTTCCACTTGGTGTCTATATTATAAAGCAGAATATTGTATTAGTTATATACATGTACATATAGTGTAAAATACACATGTAGGCTCCTAATATAATACTCATTGCATGAATATTTTTTTTCCTTTACTAATAGACATGATGGATATTAGAAGGAAAGATCACATTTAGAATTTTCATGCCTTGTGCAATCCTGGTCTAGTGAAAGTCCATTCAAATATAAAGCACCAAGATTTTCTTACAATAATCACATTATTACATCTTGTGTTGATCTAAAAAGTTTGACATAACATTTTGTTCCCCTAGTACATGTATTGAAAAACTTATTTAATGGTTATGTGTATACTTTTACCCAATGCACCGGCTTATAAATAAAGGAGACATAACATGTATATCCAAAGATTTCCAGAATAAGAATTATTCAAAATATAAGGACAGTTTGATAGTGATAATTTCAGTTTGGTAATTATATTTTCTTTTAACCAAAAAGTAAATAGAATGTTACATACATTAGCTGGATCGGAGTCAACGGCATTAGTTTTAACAACTGAGCCTTGAACCGGTAGATATTCCGAGATGGTAACATTGTAAGTGTTAACGGTGAACCTTGGTGCATTGGGATTTCTGAGAACGTTGATGATCACCCTGGCTGTGTCAGATCGAGCAACGGCATTAGGTCCAGGGTTATCTATGGCTTGAACTGTCATCTGAAATATCAAGTCAATGTGTATTTTTTTTTTTTAATCTAAAAATTATTAGACCAAGATATTTAAAATTTTATATTTAACTTTATTGTGTACAAATTAAGTATAGGTTTTCTATTATGAAGAAGCAACCTTAAAGCTGAGAGATTTATAATTTAATTGCTGCTTAGCGAACTTTCTTGGGAGTATCTTTAAAGCATTTGAGAAACCACGGTGGTGCTAAAGGGATGAAGTGCTTAAGTAATAATGTACCAAAAACTGTCTCTTAGTTTACTCAAATCTATTTAAGTGGATTGTGTTGGAAGTCATAAGCTTAATGAAACACTCTTGAATCCGTTCCTGGAACCAACCAGTATTTAGCAGTGAGTGTCAAGTTTCTTGCTCATATGGCCCTGATGGGGTTTTAGCATTCATGGCCAGCAATCCTAAGTCCAACGCATTAAACACTTGTCTTAAAAATTAAAAAAAAAAATTAAAAATAACCAGAAAAAGAACAAAATTAAAATCAAAAGTGGCAATTTACAAAAAAAAGTATGACAAAATTGATCAAAATAAAAAAGAACTCACCACAAATCTGGTGACCCCAGTCTCTGTAAGAATACCATTTACACTGACTACACCACTACCTTGGTTGATATCGAAGTACAAGTTTCCAGATGAGCTTGCCAGAATATTGTAGGTGATTGGATGCTGCATTGTGAGAAAAAAACATGAATGTTTGAAATGATGTTGCTTTCAATTTATATTCTAACTTTTTCTTTGATAATACATCATTTTACGTAAGTGTATAAAGTTTTTATTACTTGCTTTTCAGTGGACAGTGAAATTATATTTTATAATTTTAGAGATTTTCAAAGTAGCCATACTATATCTGAATGTGGATAAAAAGAATATATTAGCTTAAATAAGTGAAAATATTGTCAGAAATGTATGCAGTCATGAGTTAATGTGCTTCATTAGGAGGAGCAAATGAATATCTGCACATTTTATTTTAAAAATGTAATATTTACATGCTGTGTATTTTGTTCTTGTATATTTCTGCCTCTAAGCAGTTATAACATCAATATTTGTCTGCATAACACTTGTTGCTGACCACATTATAAACAGGTGATATAACAGAATTTCTTGCAATTATGGACTTGAAACTGACCATTTAACACGGGGTCACTTCAAAGTTTAAACATGACTGCTTACACAGCTAGGAGTATTTAGTATATTGTAATCGGTAAGAGGACTTCTAAATTTAAAATAAAGTAGGTGCTCTCACATTATCAGCATCATCGGCGACTACACGTAGAACGCTTGTTCCGACAGATGTGAACTCATTGATTGTTTCCTCATACTCGTCTAATCTGAAGACTGGACTATTTCTGTTTCTCCTGATGTTAACGGTTACTCGTACAGCTGTAGATCGGCTTGGCACACCTTGGTCAGCTGCCACTATGTAGAACTGCAATAATATAAATCTTAAGTTTTATATTGATTTACATTTCAATTTGTTACTAAACAATGGATAAAACATATCAAAGTTAATTCAATGGCAACACAAAAATTATTTAGGGAAATCATTACAGCAAACAATCTGTTTATAAAAAAAAAGGCTTCCATTAGTAAGTTAGGACCTCATATTATTGGCTCCATAGTTTTAAATTCATCTTAAGAAATATTAACACAAAACTTATGAAAGTAAGATTCTCCAGGTATTGATATGTGAAAAATAAGTAATATGTTCAATATAACAGTATCATGCTTTATTAATTACACTAACCGTATATCTCTCTGGTTGGTCAGTGTCGTCAGAAAGTGGTGATTTAACGGAGAGAACGCCAGTTGTTGGGTTGACATAGAAGTAGGTCATAGTCTGATCTGGCACAGCATCTGTTTCTCGGATAAAGTATTGTACTACACCATTTCTTCCCTAAAATTTATGAACAATTTTACATAACATTTATAACTTTTCACTAACACTAAAATCATGCATCTCTCAAAAATCATTATTACAAAATGAACATATCTTTGAAAGTAATTTGAATACAAAAAGTTGAGTCACTTCAGAAAATGATCATTTTTAAAATGAGAATTAAAGGCTTAAACATATTCAAATAAAATGATAACTTCTGACTAGTTAAATGGGTAAAAACAACATTTCTTTATTGTCTTTCTGAGGTGGTTGTAAGCACAGGCATGCTATGCCAGTGTGTTTATCTAGCATATATGTGTGTATCTCATTGAAGTTATTTTGTCAAACTTACAGAATCACTGTCCCTGGCTTCAACACCACCAAATGAGACTCCGAGAGCTTGATCCTCCGACAGGGTGTATGTAAGATCTCCATGTGTAAACACAGGAGCTGCTCCATTACGAGTGATGAAAACACGTACAATTGTAGAAGCTCTGTCATTTGGGAAATCACGTCTGTATGCTACAACGCGTACCTATAATATATAAAAATTCAAATACAGACTGTTCAACAATTCCAGAATAGCCATTGTAAACAGTCAACAAATGAGTTAATGAGTTACACTCAATTTAAAAAGTGTAACTTTCAGACATTTTCATGACACCAAATTTTTTTAGAAATTATCATTTCAAACTAATTTATGAGGTTAAATATTCTGATTGTTTTTCTTCTTTTCAACCTCTTCAATTATTTTTTTTTCCAAAAATACTTCAATTTACAAAATTAAAGTATTTTGACCCCTGCTGAAACTTTCAGATTTGTATTTTTATGAAATGTTATTGCAAAATCATTCATGGATTTATACCTTATCATCAACTTTTCCTCAAAAACTTAACAGTAATTTAATTAGCTGGGAAGATGTATGTTAGTGCTTATAAATAAAGGTCACTCACCAAGTACGAGACAACATCATTATTAAGTTGTGACACTGCTAGTGTGATAACACCTGTATTAGCATCAATCCTGAACTGTGAGCTAGCGTCATTGTCACCAGTAATATCATAAACCAGAACGCTCTGTGTGTAACAAACAATTCAAAATAATGTCAGTAAATAAACACTTTTAAACAAGTTTTCTATTACAATGGAATAAAATTATTAAAAATTTTAAAATTACGAAAAATAAATGATTAAATACTTGTTTAACTTGCTCATAAAATATATTGAATTTTTGTACTATGTTTTACATTTACAATAAAATTCGATTCCAGTAACATTGGTTTCTAGGTCAAATTTTAACTCTGTTAGTCCTAACCGATTTTTGTTGATAACTTACTGGTTATAACCATTTTCTCCACATTATCCACATTTCTAAATCAGTGGTGAGAGACAATTGACCAATGTATTCAATGTCCACGGTCAATAGTCCAAGACAAATCTTAACAAGAGCACCGCTAGGCGGAGCATTATATGCCCGAAAGTGTTGTTTTTTTTTTTTAGTAAAGATGAAGCATTTGTAAGACATGGGACTAAAATAAAGTATTACCTCCTTCAAATAACAATCCTCCTTTGAAGTTTCAATATTGTGGTCCAAATGGAACTTTAAGTTATGCCCCAGAAACTGTTTTCAATTCTAAGGTAAAAGTGACCTTGACCTTTGACCTTGTGACCCCAAAATCATTAGCGGTCTTTTACCCAATATGGACAATCATACTATGAAGTTTAATCACAGTAGGCCAAATGATACTTAAGTTATATTCCGAAAACTGTTTTCAGTTTTTAGGTAATAGTGACCTTGACCTTGTGACCCCAAAATCAATAGGGGTCTTCTACCCAATATGGACAATCATCCTATAAAGTTTGAATATTGTGGGCTAAATGGAACTAAAGTCATGCTCAAGAAACTGTTTTCAATTTCTAAGTAATAGTGACCTTGACCTTTGACCTTGTGACCCCAAAATCAATAGGGGTCTTCTACCCAATATGGACAATCATCCTATGAAGTTTGAACACTGTAGGCCAAATGGAACTTAAGTTATGCTCCGGAAACTGTTTTCAGTTTTAAGGTCATAGTGACCTTGACCTTTGACCTTATGACCCCAAAATCACTAGGGGTCTTCTACCCAATATGGACAATCATCCTATGAAGTTTGAACACTGTGGGCCAAATGGAACTTAAGTTATGCTCCGGAAACTGTTTTCAGTTTTAAGGTCATAGTGACCTTGACCTTTGACCTGTGACCCCAAAATCTATAGGGGTCTTCTACCAAATATGGACAATCATCCTATGAAGTTTGAACACTGTAGGACAAATGGAACTTAAGTTATGCTCCGGAAACTGTTTTTAGTTTTAATGTCATAGTGACCTTGACCTTTGACCCCAAAATCAATAGGGGTCTTCTACCCAATATGGACAATCATCCTATGAAGTTTGAACACTGTGGGCCAAATGGAACTTAAGTTATGCTCCGGAAACTGTTTTCAGTTTTAAGGTCATAGTGACCTTGACCTTTGACCTTGTGACCCCAAAATCAATAGGGGTCTTTTACCCAATATGGACAATCATCCTATGAAGTTTGAACACTGTAGGCCAAATGGAACTTAAGTTATGCTCCGGAAACTGTTTTCAGTTTTAAGGTCATAGTGACCTTGACCTTTGACCTTATGACCCCAAAATCAATAGGGGTCTTCTACCCAATATGGACAATCATCCTATGAAGTTTGAATATTGTAGGCCAAATGGAACTTAAGTTATGCTCCGGAAACCAAATTGCTAACATTTTCAGTTTTAAGGTCATAGTGACCTTGACCTTATGACCCCAAAATCAATAGGGGTCTTCTACCCAATATGGACAATCTTCCTATGAAGTTTGAATATTGTGGGCCAAATGGAACTTAAGTTATGCTCCGGAAACCAAATTGCTAACAGACGGACGGACACACGGACGGACGGACGCCAGGGGGTATAACATAATATGTCCGAAATTCTTTCGGGCATATAACAAAAAAAAAGAGTAAATTATTTAAATCTTGTATATTCTAGGATTTGAACTTACACCAGCCCTAGGATCAATTGCATCTACGTCGAACACCTGAGCACCAACAATACGATCTTCTGGAATGGTGACTTCATACTCATTGTCACTAAAGGATGGTAACCCTTCACGCAGGATACGAATCACTACCTGGGCCTCTGCTGATCGAGGTACAAGACCATGATCAGTTGCTGTTACAGTAAACTACAAATAAATTTCAACATATTTCTTAAAAAATTCTCATACAAATTAATGTAAATAGTTTCTTTAAAGGCACATTATGCCTTAGAAATAAATAAACTTTTACGGGGAAACATTAATTTTATAATGTTTAAATAATGGTTTTAGAGAATGTTAGAAGCTTGTTACCTGAAGAAAGTACATGTAGCAATAAATGTGATAAAAAAAATGAAATGTCATAAAAGTAGCAAAATGTTAACAAAGTAGTATTTTGACTTCAATACAAAATTTACTATAAATGTACTTATTGCCAAAAAGCAACAGATGAAAAAGATGATTCAGGTAATTGGCCAATGAGTAAATTTTTGGTTACTATAAAAGTAAACCAAAATTAATAAACTTTTTAAAAATAAAATAAAAGCATTTATATATGAGGCATAATGGGCCTTTAACCTTTAAAAGTTAAAGGATGTAATCTATCACAGAATTATTGAGTATCAATGGTGGTAGATTTTGGATTCCAGCGTACTTGCCAACTAAAAATATTAGCTACCAGTGGTAGATATTCAATACAATTAACATTGGCTACTAACTTAAAGGCTGCTTCGGGTAATGCAGGAAATGTAGAAAAGAGTCTAGACTATAGATGCTTATATCATTGCATTAATAGTATAGTTGAGCTTATAAATTACCTGAAACAAATTTTCTGATATTTCAAGCAGGGAGACTCTAGCAAAGATGACACCAGTGTTTGCGTTAATGCCAAATACATTTGCCATCCCTTGGTTGTTGTTGTTGTTGTTGATGTTTAAAACCATGCTGTATCTGACGATTCCATTCACACCTTCATCGGAATCTCTGGCCGTTACATTGACAACTGACTCAAGGACCGGCTTGTCTTCACTAATTGTGACATCATAACGTCCATTGTTTGTAAATACTGGTGTTTGACTGTTTCTGATTACATTAACTGTAACAAGTACTGTTGACGACTTAGCTGGGTAGGCCAAATCCTCTGCTGTTACACGTAACTGCAAATTTAGATAAACAATAAAAATGAATTTCAAACCCCAAGTTATTATATCTTCAGCAAAAAAAGCAAACCAAAGTAAAACATATGGATAAATATATTGTAAATTGACCACATGTACTTCACAATTTTCAAAAAACAAATCTTAAAACAAAAGTCTACCTCTTATTAGTTAGAAATATTCAAAATTATTTATTACAAAATGTTGACGCTTTACTTTTAATTACATGCTTTACTAATATAATTACACGTATAATGTAACCACTAACCCTGTAAACATTGACATTTTCTGTGGTAAGCAGTCTATTTGTTGTAATCAGTCCAGATATTGGATGAATACTGAACATGTTGCTGAACAAATTGTTGTTGGATATATCAGTCAGATCGTAGTTGACAAGATTTTCTGGGGTTGTAGTATCAGCATCTTCTGCATTCACTGTAATAACGCTAGTTCCGATGGGGTTAAAGTCATAAATCGTGGTTTCGTAGCTCAACTCATCGAATACTGGTGCAAACAAGTTTCTATCGATAGTGATGAAAACTGTTTCCCTGACTTCAGCTACAGGTGCTCCAGTATCGTAGGCAGTCACCAAAAGCTGAAAGAAAATATAGACAATATCGTTACCTTAGTGCAGTAACGGGTTAACTCCTTATATAACTTAATAGGTGTTTACATGTACCTGTTACCGCACAAGGGTGATGGTATACAACCAAAAAAGCAATACCAACCCACAAACAAAAAATCCCCCCCCCCATAAGGCTGGCACAAAAAAAAACAAGAACTTTCTATTCCAACTTGATAAGCAAATTAGTAATTAAATATGAAATGCTGAGGTTCTCATAAATGTTAAAAATGTTATATTTAACAAACTTACTGTAAAAGTCTGGTAACGGTCAAGGTTATTAAGTCTCAAGCTTGTAGTCAAGAAGATTTCTCCTGTAACGGTGTTCAAATTGAAATAATTGGTGCCAGGTGTATATCCATCAAGTCTGTACCTAATATCACCCTGGAAAAAAAAATCAATAAAATCAAATTAATCATCAAAAGACTTATTAAGGGCATTTTATAATTGAATATGACAATCTGAAATACAAGTTAGTTAAAACATATTATCGAAATCTAAAAGAAAATGCTTACACTGACAGCAAGATGTTCTTAAACAGAAATCAGGACATTTTGTGAACAGTATTAAAAGTTATCTTCTAAGGATACATTTGTTATGAAATAAATTAGCTAATAACTGTCAAACTTAGCTAACCTTGAGATCACTGTCAACAGCTCTCACTGTGTATACAGTGCTATTGATAGCTTGGTTAATGCGAACGTTAGTGACATATGGAGTATTGACAAATCGTGGAGGGGCACTATCACGGAGTACAGTTATCTCAACAGTGGCCTGGTCACTTCTCTGAACACCTGTTGGCCTGTCATCAACAACACGGACAGAGAATGAGAAGCTGTTTCTTGTGGTCTCAGTCAATGGTTTCCTTAATGTAATTTCTCCTGTTCTTGGTGTAATATAGAAGAACTCCAAGTCAGTATTGTCACCTTGATGTGAGAAATACAAGGCATCCTGAAAAATTAAAAAAAAAATGTTTTCAATAAATGTCAATTGCAAATGGCAATTACAATCCATGCAAAATTGGCAATTAATTGCATACAATATGTAAATTATTACTTGAATATTGGATCTTATCAATTTTCTTAAATCTTAGAACACTTTTCTCTTGAGTTTGATTGGTTTGAATAATTTGGCTCATCTGGAGGCTTGCAGCTTTAAATATTCACAAAAAAATATGTGCCAGCAATATTTAAACTCGCAAATGTATTAAAAGATCATCAAGTATGATGACCAACAAACCAAAACTAATATTAAGTTATTGAGCACTTACTCCATCAGCATCTGCAGCTGTTACAGTCACAACAACTGTACCAACAGCAAAGGTGTCAGCAATGGTCCTTCTATAGATAGATGGGTTGAAAGCTGGACTATTCTGGTTTCTCAATACTTGAATGGAGAGGTCACCTCTTGCTACTTGACCTCTATTTGCACTATCATAAGCTGTGAATCTGGCCTGTAAATAGAAATCAATTAATTGGATGAGAAAATTTAATTAATTTATCAGATTAACAAATTTAAAACAATTAAAATTTAATAGAATCTGAATGTAAAGTGTCTGCATCTTAAAAATTCAACATTTATCTTTCCAACTGTGTAATACACTTGCTTTGTTGTCTTTAAAATTGTTTACTTTGTTCACTTCTTCCTAATTGGACAGCCAGAATTATACAGTGTAGTCAATTTGCAAACATGTGCAGGATGGCTTATCTATATAATGATAACATATGAGATTATACATTTTATTTCAGCTTGATTGTTAAACAAGTTCCTTGAACTTAAATGAAGTATTCCTATACAAGTACTATTTCCTGGATACAGTACTGACATCATAAGGGGGCATCGTTATGATCCAATTAGGGTTTTGAATTTACTACCAATTTAATAGTAACCATGATCACAAGGCCAGCATGATCACAAGGCCACCATGATCACAAGGCCACCGTTTCTTTTATCTATTATGGCTGCCAGCAATCATAAGGCTAAAAGCAAAATAAAATGGCACAATAAGTTTTCTTACAGTGTAGATAGTGTTCTGTGTGGTGTCTGATAACAGGCTGTTTCTCAGGGTAACTACACCAGTAGATGAATCTACAGTGAAGAAACTTTGAACTGGGAATTGTCCTTCTAATCCATAAACAATTTGGCCTTCTAGATCATCATCAACAGCTGTTACTGTGAACACAGATCTGGATAGAAAAATTGATGTGTATAAAAACAAGTCATTTCATCAAATATATCATTATGCTCGAGCTATGATGGATCTTTCCAGACAAAAATACAACCGTGTTAGTAATAAGACTACACTGAAAGTAATATCAACATGTTAACTTTCAAGTATTATTGACAGAAGATGAAGTGCTTGTCTGTATATTTTGTTTCAGACAGGAAACACGCTGCAGAAGTTAACTGAGCAACCCTTAGTAAGCTAGCTTGATAGCTTCTACACATGAAAGAATTCTGTGTTGAAACTGATAGACGACCAAAGATGATGGAACAAATCTTAACTATATGATTAAAAGTTTACCTCTCAGTTGGTGTATCTTCATCCAGATTTATAGAAGATGGAAGATTTGTGAAACGTGGTGGATTCAGGTCACGTAGTACAGTCACGTACACAGTGGCAGTATTCGATTGCGGGTTTTGATCACGATTGTCAGATGCACGTACTGTTAGCTATAAACAAAAATACATAGAAGGATTAAATCTTTCTACAGAATTTATAACTGCACTGAAATATACAATGCACTAATGGATACTGGCAACATCTGTCTATTTATAGCAGAGTTTATAGTTTTTAAGAACAAAACAATATCATACACATATAAATGTAACTTTAATAACAGTCATCTGTTATAAAAAAAACACTAATGGTCTGCTTTTCCATAGTCAATAATTTTATAACACAAGTGTTACTAACAAAAACTGGTATAAAGGAGTTTAACTGTATAGGAATAGAAGCTGTTTATACGTCAGGTTATTTTTTTTACTTACAATGTATTCCTGTCTGTCGGAGTTATCAGACACTAAATCAGTATTGACATAGACAAAACAAGAGTCGGCATCCACTTGGAAATATGTTCGGAAATTGTTTCCAATAACACTTCCAGATTCCGTCTGTAAACTACATGTGACTGCATCCTGAAGAAATTTAGCGAAGAGCATATGTAAAATAGAATATAAGCTTGTGATATATGTCTTCAAAATTCAATTGAATTGAATAAAAAAAACTTATGCAAATATAAAGTATATAGTGATTCAATTGCATTAAAATAGGGGAAAATACAATGATCTACTCCAAAGACAGGAGCATGGTATTTATATTTTTCAAGGTCATAAAAGCAAAAGGCTAAAAATTCCATTTTCAATTTTACATTTTTTAGAATGTAGTACATAACGTATTTTCAAAAGTCTGACTCATTATTTCTAATCATTTGATTAATTTTTTTAAACAGTTTCTTTATCATTAGAAAAACTCTTTAAATTTTTGGCTTGATTAAACAAAATGCAAATATCTTACGCCATCAGGATCCGAGACAGTTAGCTTCTGTATGTATGACTGAACTGGTGTGGTTTCATCAATGGTCAATCTGTATATTTGAGGATTAAATATTGGTCCATTCAAGTTCCTTAGAACTGTAATGAAGACTTCAGCCGTTGCCTGCAGACGTGGAGCTCCTGTGTCATAGGCCACTACTCGCAACTGTAAAAGTTATAAATCCCTTCGCTTTACTTCAATATCATGACATATGACAAATTAAGCAACATAATATTATATGGTTCAAGCCTGAAGTCATACAAGCATAATGGTGGGTCATATAGGAACTTTTAAGGTTTATCAATGTAGTAAGACCTAAGATGGCCAACTATGCATTTTTTCATACACATGCTGGAAAGTAGACAGATCAGCTAACATTTAGTAGTATATACCTACACATTCCTTATTGCTATCAATGTGCTGAGAATACTATATACAGTAAGTAGAAATAATAATACAATAAACTTAAAATTCTTCAATATATAAAAATACTTACTGTGTAAGTACCAAGTCTGATTCCATCATTACGAAGATTCTGTCTTACACGAATATCACCATCATCAATGTCAACCTTGAAGAAGCTCGGGGCAGGATAATCACCTATATCATTGTATTCAATTCGGTTCTGAAAAACAAAAATAAGTAGTATGATAGCTAGGGACCAGGAGGGATGTAACACATTTTCATTATGCCTCATGTACAGACTCAATCAAACTGAGTCTGCAATTTTCAAGTAATTTTGTTGTGATTAATGCTTTCGGGGGATCACCCTTCTTCCAGATTTTTAATCTTCAACACTGAAAGAAATTTAATTTACAAGTTGAAAGATCTGTGATAGAAATCACCTACAGAATAACTTGGATGGTAAACAAACTCGTTAAGATCTCACATTTACTTCTTTCACATCATACAAAAAAATGATCTCTAGAATTATACCATTTAATTTGGCTCAGGTCACCTGGTGACTTTTCCAAGTTTTTAAGAAGCTATATACTTACAATAAGTCCCTGTCTGGTAGCTGTAACCTTGATGATACTGTTTTCTACATCTTCATCTTCATTAATGGTTACCTGGTAACGGGCATTGTTTGTAAACACTGGTGTGGCAAGGTCACGTGTTACAAAGATAACAACATTTGCTGTTCCAATATTGTTGCTAGGGTAACCATTATCATTGGCAGTAACTCGACACTGAAAAAGATAGCATATACATGTATAATTAGTGTCAGGATTCTTATCAGATTAAAAATATAATTTTCATATCTTACTTAAATAGAAAGTTAAGGACAAGTTTCTTTGCAAATTTATTATGTTTATTATACTTTTAATAATTTGAATGATTTTTAAGAAGCGGAATTAAAGCAAACTTATTATCATTTTCTAAACATGTAAAAAGAGATGCTTCACTAGTAATCTTATGCTCGCTAGCCACATGGGTTCAAACCCTGTCAGGGGCCAAGTCGTTTCCTTGAGCAAGAAACTTTACACTGATTGCTCAGTACTGGTTGGTTCCACGATTGGATTTAAAACACTTATAGCTTCCTACACTATCAAACTAAAATAAATTCTGTATAAACCAAAGACGCTGCACTGGTGTATTATTACAATAGTAAAAAAGCTTACATTATAGGATGTAACACCAGTATTGAGGAGTGACCTCTGTAAACGAATCTCTCCATTGTTGAGTATATAGAACATCTGTTCACATAAATTGTTCAAATCACCAGTCAATGAATAAGTGAGATAATCCTGAAATAAATTTTTAAACACCGTTTTTAAGTAAAATTATATATTTATAATTAAAGCAAAAATATTTGATGGTTGGTTAGATAACTTCGACACTAAATCACAATTACATGTATTTCAAATATCTTGATTATCTGGGTGTATAATTAAAATTTTAACTCACCCTAAACAAAGTTTGGTTGAAAGTTTTTATGATACACTACAAAAAATTTTCATAGAATTTGAAACTGGTACTTTTTTAAGGTCCTGAATGAGGTATCCAAAACATGGTATTTTTACTTAAGTGTTTTAAATTTTATGCATATATTAATGAACAAAAACTAACAAGTTTAATAGAATGATAAAAATTTACAAAGGCTAATATTTCAATAGGACATACATTATCAGCATCACTGGCTGTCACTCTTATTATATTAGATCCAGTTTCAGTGTCTTCTGGTATTGTCTGCGTGTATGAAGGAGGTTGGAATACAGGAGCATTCACATTACGTCTGACAGAAATTGTGACGTCTGCTGTTGCTTGTTGATTGGGTGTCAAACTGTCGTATGCTACAACTCTCAACTGAAATATTAATATCAAACCATGATAGAAAACTGGGAAAGGAGTAATCTATCAGAAGCAATGACAACAAAATATGAAGATTGCAGACTGCGTTTGAAGAGCAATTGGTCTGAAGTCAGCGAGGTTTACAAACCAGTCACATCTTGAATAATTACTACTGATTACAATTCTACATTGTATTTACATTTTTAGTATTTCATTTACAAAATAATACATGGCAGTACATTACAAATAGTATTGAATATGTTACACTTATATTAGCAAATTGTGAAAAAAAATGTATTTCTTATACATTTTGGATTTGGATATGAAAACAGGCATCACATACTTATGTTAATTCATCTCCCTAAGTGTTGGAAGAAGAATGGCTGAAATTCGATAAGTTATGTAATGTTTAAGGATATATAAATGTAATTATAATTATAATTAGGTTTACTTTTTACTTTTTTGTTATCTACTATACTTGAAAATACACACAAACTTTAGTATACTTACGACATATTCCATATCTCTATCCGATCTCAATGTTCCTCGACTAAACACTTGACCATTGCTACCAACAAAGAAGAAACTTGGAGCCGTATTCAAACCAATTACACTGTACATCATCACACCCTGTAATGATAAAAAATATATTTTAGAAACCAAGGACTATTTATACTATACCAACATCCAGTAAAATTATCTGAAATTTCTCCAGGACTTGTTGCAAATATTCCATATTCATATGATCAAGTCATGAAAGAGTTGTGGTACAAAATGTCTGTTATTTAACACACACACAATTTTTGTAAGTCAACTGAATAAAAATGTTTTGGAATTAGATATAATTCTGATACTTTAAGTAGAATTTTATCCATTAATGATTACATGCATGGGCCATTCGCTTTTAAAGCAATAAACTACCATATTTCTTCTATACAAGCATTTTGGAAGCTTTTTTTTATTTAAAAAAATAGTATAATTTTATATACTAGCTTTATATACTTTAAACCCTTAAAGTGCTGGAACCAAAAGCGTTAAGCCTTTGCCACCAGTATAGAGCCAGGCCAGCCTGTACATCTGTGCAATCTGATCAGGCTCTATACGGTTGGCTGACAAACTTTAATTATTCAAATTGATATTCCTAAAATTGATATTGGACTGTCCCAAAAATGGAAGTGGGACAAGTCCAATTGAAATATTTAGCATGGTAAGGGTTAAAGTTTTGAATAATACCTGTCCATCAGCATCTGTAGCTGTGACCCTATAGATCTGTGAGGCGTTATTTCTTCCCTCTTCTATCGTTGTGGAATATGGAAGATTAATAAACACTGGCAGTACTGCCCTTGTAATGAGAATGGTCACAGACACAGTGGTGCTTCGTCTTGGATTACCACTGTCAATGGCTCTCATTGTAAACTATACAAACACAAAAATACACAATGACATCATTGAAACATCAATAGTTTAAAAAGTTTTAACGCGTCTTATTTCAAAATACATTTATATATTATCCAAGATACTAACACCGAATTGTTTTGACTGCATATCATTTTTACAACTAGAGCTAATAATCGCTTTCACTTAATGTCATATCAAAAATTGATACTAAAATCTATGACCATATGGCTTTACTTGGCTAACAGGTATACAAGAAGTCTTCACACATACATAGATTTTTATAACAAACAAAATATAAGTAATTACCGAATACTGGTTCAATGGTGCATTGGTAAGTGCTTGTCTAAGGTAGATTTCTCCAGTTACTTGGTTGACAAAGAAGAAGTCCAAAGAGTTGCTTCCAGCTATGTTTGATGCAATTGTATCCTCCACAATATCATATGTTACTGAATCCTTTAATGATAAAATAAAAATATTCTTCAAACTCCCATCTTGTTGCATTCAGTATTTCCATTTGTACATTGTACTTTTATGTCAAAATAGAAAGTTTTTAAAGCAGCAAGCCTGCCTCCAGATTCAAGCTAATTTTCATGAAAATCTTTGAACTGTTTTAAAAATCAAAATATTTTCTAGTGAACAAAAAGTAATTTACACAATGCAAATGACACTTGATATCTATGAAAATTACCAAAAATAGGTCACATAATGCAAAAATAGCCCTTACTGCATTAATCACACAGCAGAGATATGGTGATAAATACTGCAAAATCAGTCATTCATTGCATAACATGTAAATTATTTTTTTGAATTGTGAACATTTTTCTTTCTTTAATCTTGGTATTTTTTTTCAAGGAGGTTGAATTTCTTGAAACAGTTTGACTCATTTGGAGGCATACAGCTTTAGACCTATCATACTCGATATATTTAGGACAGAAAACATTACAAATGTCTCAAATATTCTTTTTGTATCATTAACGCATGTCAGTTAAAGATAAATTGCATAAGTGATAATAAGTGTTCATGTTTTTATTCTCTAAAATATAGTGATTTACATGAAGGTTCATGTAATCTAAATCTTGCTGATGAGCAATCAGTTGAAGTTTGATTTTATTACTTAACGATAAAGGTTTTAATGCATTTCATAAATATTTCATATCTTTTATTACACTCACACATTTTTTCAAATTATTTCTAGTTTGTTTTTTTCAAGAGCTTAGAAAAGACAACAATTACTAACCCCATCTGTATCAGTTGCTAATACTGTAAGTACTGGAACACCCAACGAGTATTCTTCGCTGACCGTCCTACGGTAAGATGCTTCCGACCATCGAGGTACACTCGGGTTTCTTATAACTGAGATCAAGACATCAGCAGTGTCACGGAGGCCAGGATCAGCTGAATCGTAAGTTATTACACGTAGGGTGTAACGATCGCGAGCTACACCATCCTCCTTGAGGGAACGTCGCACATAAACGTTTCCACTTACACGGTCTACATCAAAGAATGTTTGAGCAGGATATATGCCAATTGTCTCAAAGTTCAATGGGCCCTGTAAAATAAATAAAAATAAATAAATTTCTTCATTATTTTTTTTTTCAATAATTTTGATCACTCCTCTTATCAAATTCAGCATAAATCAAACACTAGTTGTTCTGATCATTTTATTTATCAATGTCAATAAGAACTAATTGAATTAACGTTTTAATGGCCACCTTTATAATGGCCAGATTCCAGTCAAAATAGATGTAATCAGCTAATGGTGAATGTCGGGTTTTCAAAGTTAAATTCCCCAACACAAACTTTTTTACTACTATTGCTTCATTGTGCTGTACTGTTTACAATAGTCAACCTATTGCCAATAATTTGGAAATTGTAATAGTAAAAGCGTGTATGTACCCCAAATTTGCATTGAAAAACCCAAATTATTCTAAATCTTGCGGTATGTCTTTTTCTAAACACTTCTCAATATATATACAAGAACTCATTACACTGGCTAATACATAACACCATTAAAGTAACCCAGCAGAGAAAAGCCCAATATGTTACTTAAAGTATACAAATTTAATCAGAAGGAAAAACATATTAACTCTCTATATTAATTGTAATTACCTGTGGGTCTTGGTCAACAGCTCGCACAGTGTAGAAGGTCTGGTTGAGGGGCTGATTATCATTTATTTCTACTTGATATGGTTCCCTTATGAATTGGGGCGGATTCTGATCTCTTATGATGTTAACTACTACAACAGAATCATCGACACGCTCTGGGTTTCTCTGATCAGAAGCTCGAACCGAGATCTAAAAATACAATTATATATATAATGTATGTACAATGTACAAGTAAATTCAAATTTAAACAAAGCAATTTCTATACAAAATTACATACACTGTACAAGATAATCACTGAAGAAATGCAGAAAATGTATCAATGAAATTGGTCTACTGAACTGTCCATTATTTGTATGAGTGACTTTTTAAAAAAATAAATTTATTGCCATGTATGGATTTAATAATTAGTACTATTTCATGTATTAAGATTTTATGTTGGAGGCTGCCTAAAACTTGGATGCTCGAAGTCGCAAAGGTTTATCACTTAAGTTACAGCAGAATAAAGGGGAAGAAATACAATTTCCGTATTTTAAAATTTCATTTCAAATTCAACCCGTATTCATTCCAATGAAATAATCTCTTTATTTTTCAATGCCTTATTTATTTCTTGACTATGTCAAATAATTTTAAAGATGTACAATGTATTTGTAAAATAAATAAAAAATAAATGTAAATAATACATAAAAATATACTAATCATGCATTATATATTTTTCAATTAAATTGCAACTAACTACCTGAAGTCAAAATACATAAACATTTTTAAAAAAGGCTTATATATATAACTAAAAAATTAATGTGCATATGAGGAACAAAAGCAAAAGTTAGGTGTAATAAAACAACTGCCATAAAATATGCCTATCATTTATTATTGACAAATACAGAAAATGTATCATAAGTATGCAAATGAGGCTATTCCCAATTTTATGAAAAATAGATTTTGGATTTTTAGTTAAAACATATTAATCAAAATCTAGTGAAGACTAGATTCACCATTTTTATAGACGAGGCCAATACTGATAATGTCATATGATGACTTTCAATTGTCATGGAGGAGAAAACCTTCCCATTAATTTAACATAAAAAATATTTACATGCTTAATAAGCTTTAAACCAATTCCAGTATGGGGTAAATTATTCCACTTGAACGTCCTTGTATTAGAAAGAGCATCGAAACACGAGGCTACCCGATTTGTACAAGGGGGCATAGCGCCTAAGTGTAAATCTTACTGCCAACTGTTTTTAATGTTCTTTCTCTTTTGTATCATTGGCAAAAATAATAAACGCACTTTCCATGTTGTCACAAAAAGATACTGCAGAAAACCAATGCACGAGCATCTGAATATTATTTTTCTATCGTTATTCCTTTCCCTGTCATCACAATACGTAAACCCCAGATAATATACACCAATCCATGAGCATGCTTATTTTATCCCGGACAAAAAGTGCAGTCAAAGTAAGAGTGTGGTAACTAATACCTGCACTTCTGTTAATGTACTGTGTACATATGGCTATGATTTAACTTGTACACATTTGACACGTTTTCAATAGAAAGGTCTCCAAACTATGAAACAATAATCATTTAATCATCTCTAACCGGACATGCCATATATTTGTGTGAACAATATAAAACATAAGTCTTAAAGCATGCAGTCTAGGTAGCATAGAAAGCTTGTGTAAAATATATTTACTACAATATCATTGCTTTTCACTCTGGACAATCAATTACAATCATTAATCCTTACTTTACTGAATTTGTATAATGGACAAAAATAGCCAATATACAAGATGCAACATGCTTTATTACATCTAGCATAATCAACCTACTTAACTGCTGAATTACAATGTTTGATTTTTTGTTCAATTGTGAAAAGTTCACTGAGTTTAGATTGAAAATAAACCCCAATCCTACAGGTATTTCCAAAACTTTTTGTCCAGTTAATCATTAAAATATTGTAATAAATATATGTCAAGCTTAACATTTTAATGGCTTCAACTAAACTACTAATTTAAATTTCAAGCAATAATTCTAAATAAGAATATATATATCATCGCCACATCTACCTGCAATCGGTCCTGAAATAGCATAATACAAGATATAAATAACCACAGAATGTTCTTAAAATAATAATCGAGTTATAAACATAACATTACATTGTTAAAGGTGTATTCACCGTCATATTCTGGTGGCACAAATCTTTGAAGAAAACAAAATGGCAAATTATAACAAAAGAAAATATTCCTTTTCAATATCATGATCACAATATTACAGGGTTTTCATTTTTATCTGAGGCAACAGATGCGCCAACAAAAACAACCAATTTGGCCAATTAAGGGTCAAGGGGGACATTTTAATCTACAGACTGAAAATACAACCCATTTTAACAGCATTTTAACCAATTTTTACAGCATTTTAACCAATTTTAACAGCATTCAACAAATTTTAGCAGCATTTCAACAAATTTTAACAGCATTTCAACCAATATTAACAGCATTTCTACTGATGATATGGATCGCCAATCTATTATTAATGAAAACCCTGTATTAGACATTTGCACACTGAATCCAATTAACAAGGAGATGACAAGTATATCATATTCCTTAAACTGTATACAATTTTGTACCATTACAAGTACCAAAGTAATCAGTTTGAAATCAAGAAAAATTTTATGCCACAATTCCATAAAAAAAATAATGCATCAAATTTCACTCCGCTCCATCAATGAAAACTTGACACACTAATGTTTTTCCTTTACTTAAAAATGACTTGACCTTGACTATTCTGAATCATATCATTCTATGTATTTCAGTTATTTCATTTTCTTATCCATCAATGTATTCAATGACCATTTTATCATATAATCAATTCCACCATTTTCTTATCAATCTCCTGGTTTTCTTATTTATCAATGACTTGTGTTCAAAATGATCACTGAAATACAACTATTGTAGCTCCATCAATGACCAACATCGGTCAAGTTAATACCAGAGTATACCACTCAAAATTTTTAATTCCAGAACTGTCCTGTTTCAAAACGTTACACCTCATCTTAGTGTTATGATAGATCCTTATTATAAAATACATGAAATGAAAACCTTAAAGAATGACCAAAACCACAAAACTTAAAATGATACAGGCTTGCTTTGCATCTGTTTATGGATGGCACCCATAACACCTGCTGAATGAAAGAAAATGACATAGAAATATGTATAAAGTACAATCATTCATAGAGCAGCTAGTTCCATTATTAAAATACTTACGCCAATTTGTATTTCACTAAAGTCTGTTAGAGATTTAACAAGCCAGATATTTCCATTGTCTGGATGTAGGTAGAAATGATCACGAGCAATGTTATTTGTGATCACATCTAATAAACTGTAACGAATGACATCCTGAAAGAAAAATATGTTGAAACTAAACTTTTTGAAATTTTAGCATAGTTTGTAATTTTACAATTTTTCATCTTTAATGTCCAATTTTTAAGAGAAAATTAACTAGAAAGACATTTTGAATGATTTTTATTTAAATAATGCATATATAAAATTACAGAAATAATAATGTCAGATAGGTTCTTATATAATTATATTTCCAATATATATACAGTATATAAACCCATATAGTATTATTGAAGAAAATGACTTAAGATAAATGATTTTTATTCCAACCTTAATGAAAAAATACAAAACTACCCCAAAATATATCTGATAAATCATTTCATTTTCCAAGTAAAGACGTGACCTAGTGGTTAAGGTGTCTGCCTATCAATCCGGGGATCACAGGTTCAAGCCCTACTCTGGTCTGGAACTTGTTTTGCAATTGAGCTAAAATAGATAAGTTTAAACTAACAAGTATACCCGTCTTATCTATACCAGTCACTGATATTTGGGACTGAAAATTGGCACAGGCATACCCGTTCTGAATGTAATTACAGGGTTAAAATGAAATTTTCACTTACTCCATCAGCATCATTGGCTGTGATTCTATATACACTGGTTCCTACTGTAGTTGATTCTGGTAAATTAACAGAGTAGGGTTCTTCCAAGAAGATCGGCTCGTTTTCATTTCTTGATACGCTGATGACAACAGTTGCCGTGGCAACTTCACGTGGAACAAGACTGTCATATGCACCAACACGTAGCTGAAGAATTAAATTACAACCAGTTTTGAGGCTATTTTTTACAAAAATTATTTCTCTTATTTTAGATTATTGTAGTCTATTGCAAGCTAAATAACTTATATACATAATACTTTCTTATCAATCATTTAGTCATATTCATAATCCTGTGTAGCCTATAGTTTGTTTAAAAACTTAGTGATTTATAAGGGGAAGACCTCTAGTTGCAACTCTGCGCATTTTTTTCAGACAGGAACACTGGAGGACGTTAACTCCTTAGTAACAAGCACTTACCAAAGAAAAAAAAAAGAAAAAAAGAAAAATACAGATAATTTATACAACATTTTGATAGGAATTAAATACTAAATACTTTAAAACAAATGAATATTTAAGAATTTGTAAAATCTTACAGTGTATGTGAGTGTTCGATCAAGGCTCAGATCTGAAATGACTGTAACTACACCGTTGTCAGGGTTCACTGTGAAATATCCAGGTGTAAATGAATCACCTAAAACAGTATAAACAATGTCTCCAATCAGATCATTGTCTCTAGCCGTCACCTGGTAGATACGCTCGTTCTGGGCTTGACGCTCCGATATGCCAACACGATATGGATCATTAATGAAGAATGGTGGTTGATTACGTTGAACATTGACAACCACGGAGACGTTTGTGTATTTTGTATTTATTCCACGATTATCATTAGCCTGAACAATCATCTGTTAAAAGAAAAAAAAAGAAATTAAGGTTAGAAGAAAACATACGAGGGGTGTTCAAAAAGTTCGTGGACAAACCGTATAACTTTTAACTCGTTTATTGAAATTACATAAAACATACATTGTTGGATAGACCATTATCATCCCAACAGATACATATCAATATGAACTACAAAACTATAAAACTACATCAACAAGGATAACAGAACTAACATACATATAACATTACCGGCGCACAATACGGTGTAATTATCACGTCAACAAATAACGTCGTTGACGTCGTCGACAAATATAGACCGATACATGTTCATTCTTTCACAATTTTTCAAAGTACCGTCCATTACACTCTATACATCGTTGATGCCGATGAATCCACATTTTAAAAACACTATCAAACCACTCTTTTGTTATCTGTCGTATTATTGATACAGTCTGTTTATTTTATTCTTTCAAATTCTCAAATCGATGGTCCTTAAGCATGTTCTTTATGTGAGAGAATATAGTATAGTCGAAAGGTGAATATGGAGCATGAGTTAATTGTTGAAAACCTAGAACATATGAGGTGGAGCATTATCCTGATGAAACCTGAAACTTTCAAGCGGAACACCCGGTCGCTTTTTTTTGAAGTGCGTACACTAAGTCACGGCGTAGCACCTGTTGAAATAAAGAAGCGTACACAATTTCTCACTACAGGTATCAATGTGAAAAGAATTTTTCTCTCTTAAAATAATACAACACGTGTTTATAAATAAAATATTATTATTTGTGATGATTTGAAAATAATATATACATATTTATCTATCTATTTTCCTACAACTACCGTTAATTTTCTGACATTATTATAAAAACATAACACTCATCATGTGATTGATATTTAACGTGCATGTTACATTAAATGAAGGCACTAAATAAAAAATAAAAATATACCTTTGAATAATATTAATCTGCATTTATGTGCGTATGTCATGTATGTGTCGGAACAGCATGGCAGAGGATCATTCCTTTCCTGTCAGCAAACATCACATACATTTGCTTGCCTGCAGACAGTATCGCACGGGCTTTCATGGGTGGAGGAGAGCCTGAACGACGCCATACTGCGGACTGCGTTTTCGTTTCTGGGTCGTGTAGAAAAAGCCAGGTCTCGTCAGTGGTGATGATGGAGTCTAGAAAGCTGTCACCCAAACGCTGATAATCATGCAGAAACTTTCTTGACTCTATTACTCTTCTTTCCATCTCGTGATCTTTCAATAAGCGTGGTACCCATCTTGCGTGAACCTGAAAATAAACATAATAACATAAATTAATAGCCAGTGTTTTAGTAATTGTTCTATGAAGGCAAATGTTCAATATGCATGTTTAACACGGATAACAAAGATTCAATGTATGCGATGTGTGCATTATGCATAAATTTTTCCGTGTGTTTAACATTTAATAAGTATTCATTTTTCATCGGGAATTTTTTTATCAATTGGAAAATAATTTAAATTATATCAACATTAAATAAAGAAAGGAACAAAAAAGACAAAAATAACAACAACAACAACAACAACAACAACTTACCTTTCTCATATTCATTTGCTTAGTGAGTATGTTGTGTACACTTCCTGTACTAAGTCCAGTTATGTCACACAACTCCCGCACCGTTAGGCGTCGATCTTTTTTGAGTGCGTCAACCAATATTCGGTGCTATGACACGCCAATCGACGTCCGTCTTCCAGACCTAGTATCATCTTCTGTGCTTTCTCTCATATCAAGAAAAGCGTTTGTGCCACTTAAAAACTAATGAACGTGACACAGAATTACTTCCTCTAGCTGTTAGAATCATTTTGTGGGTTTGTGTTGGAGTTTAACCAAGATCTGAGCAAAACTTTATCACGGCGCGTACTTCAGACCTTTCATTTGACGTCATTTTGATGAGATTTCTGGTTTCTCATGTTATGAACAACATTTGGTTCCAACCGTTTAGAGCGTTTAAATTACATCACATTTTGAAATGACGTCATATAATTGTAAATTGACGTTTTCCCGCATTTTCACTTGAAAGTAACCGCTTTATTTAATTCAGTATTGGTTTAAAGTTAAACGTTGTATGAAAATTTCGGCTTGCGCCGATGTTGCGTTGCTATGGTTATTAAAATGCACATAGATTGTGGAAGAAATAAAATTTTAAAATAAATTTATAACTAACTTATAGAAAGAAAAACACACTTTCAATACATATCAACCAAGTTGATTTTATAGAACCACATAAAAATTGACAGCAATAGTCCACGAACTTTTTGAACATACCTCGTACATTCAATTTCTAAACACTTTATACAACAGCTTATTCAAAGTGATGAATTAACAAAAATGTTCTTCTTGAATTACAAGTCTACATCCTTGCTAGGGGTTGGACATTATCGTGGCGATAGAATTGTGTAAAGATGAATGTAGTGTTACCATTTACTCAAAACTGAAGCAATATACGACTCATTGCTACAATCTGTTTATAACAAGAAAATAACATCAAAATTATGCATTCCTTAATCTTTCTTTTCAAGAAACTTTAACAAAAAATGTGCAAAAGCACAGAAATGACATACAGGAAACTTTTTTGTTTCCCTTCTTTTTTTTTTTCCTCTAAGACTAAATATAAAAGATTTTTTTGGTGAATGTCACCTAATAAGGCTTCTGTGAAAAAGACAAAAGTTGGAATATTTGAATGTGAGCTTTCTTTACAAAAATTTATAAGATAATATATTAAATTTTTACCCGAAAACTCACATTTATTTTAATGAAGTACTTTTAATTTTTGAGTGATAACCAACCAAACTTACCGTATATCTGTTGATATTTGGATTACGGAATAATTCCCTCCTCAAGATAACATCACCTGTATCAAAGTTGACCAGGAAGTATTCACTAGCATCTGTACTTGTTGAAATCATTTTGAAGGTCAAATAGTCCTAAAATAGAAACAATAAAGGTTTGCTGGTAATAAATAACCATTGTATCAAGAAATTTTTCATCTTTACACAAAAAAACAACACTTCTGTCAAATTGCTCAATTCAAGTAAATTTTTCCACTTTACAAATCTTGAAATCTTGTCACTTTCCTTCCACTGTCAGCAAGTTATCATTAACCTTCATACACATGCTTGATTGTAGCCTCCATAAATATTTCAGTTAAATAGGTAGTCTGCTAAGAGCTACCTTATTGCACACCTTTTACACTAATCACCTCACAAGCCAACATTTGGCTACTCGGACACTAGCCCTTTCTATCAGCTGAAATCTGTGTCAAGCAAGGATCTATAATTAATAACAGTGCTTGGTATAACACTGCTCAGGACTGAACTGGCAACTAACCAGTCATTGAACTGGCAATCTGCAATTAACCAGGCATTGAACTGGTAGTCTGCAAGTAACCAGGCATTGAACTGGCAATCTGCAATTAACCAGGCATTGAACTGGTAGTCTGCAACTAACCAGGCATTGATCTGGCAATCTGCAATTAACCAGGCATTGAACTGGTAGTCTGCAAGTAACCAGGCATTGAACTGGCAAACTGCAATTAACCAGTCAGTGAACTGGCAATCTGCAACTAACCAGGCAAACACAAATATGACGTCACAGTAGCAATTTCACCTTGGGTAATGTTTACTCTTTCACATCACTAATATTTTTTTGCCCAAACTCATTCAGAACTACCTGGCATTTTTCAAAATCATACCGGTATGTAAAATCAAAATTAAAATAAAATTGAAGTAAAATCTCCTGGGTCTACTTACATTATCGGGATCCGATGCTGTAACATCTACTGCAACATTTCCAAGAGGGAAGTTTTCATTAATTGTCACTTCATAACTTGGCAGACTGAATCGTGGGGCACTTGGGTTACGAATCACATTGATTCTTACATTTGAAAAGCCTTTGTTGAATGGGTAGAAGGTATCATAAGCCTCTAGTCGCATCTGAAATCAAGAGCAATTTCCATAATGTATTTAGCATACACACTACAAATTGTACACTACAAAACATTGAGCTGAACAGCAATGTTTTTTAATAATCTTTCAATAAATGAGAGAATAAGTCTATTTACATATGTAGGCATGTACAAGATTTTCCCAATTGTGATATTGACCTCAATGATTTTTATTAATAGAATTTTAGCACTACCGAATAGGGATGGGGGGGGGCATCTTACTGTAAACAGAAAAAAAGAATAGAGTTCATTCTGTAAACAAAAAGAAAATAAAAACAGAAATGGCCCATTCCATTTTGGGCAGATGTCCGCCTGTCCATACTTTCGAACTAAACATCAAAAGTTTGTATTACATTCCAAAGTCTTGGTGCCAAGTGAATGAAACTCATATAGTATAAACCAGTTAGCACCAAACTTTTGATTTTAACCCTGAAGTTTGAGTGACCTTGACCTCTGAGCTTGTCCTTATGAAGTCATCTTCATATGCTGAACAGTGGTTTCAAATTTCTTAACAACAGTTGACATGAATTAATGAACTTCTCTATTTCCAGACTTTCCTATCATTTATATTCTACTGGGCACACCATAAAAAGGCACAAAAACTATATTTTCTAGTACAAAAAGATAAATTATTTACTTACATTGTAGAAAGTTACACTTTCTGAAAGCAGACTTTGCCTGACAAATATTTGACCATTCTGATCAATTCTGAAGAAAGACAATGCCGATCCATCACCTACAGCCTGATAAAATATCTGGTTCTGAAAGTATAAAAGTATGATAATATGACTAACTGAAACATCCCTATCCTTCTGTTGAGGCATTTCTTTTCATTTTACACAAAAGTCAGATTTACAGACAGGTTGCATTCAATTGTAAAGGGAAAAAATGCAATTTTTTTTTCTTTTGAACATCAACCATTTTGCCAATCTTTTTTTTACCATTTTATAATCAGTAGTTCTATGGAAGGGCCAAAGAATCACTGTTGTAAATTTGCTTTGCTCCAATTTTTTTTAGTTAAAATATTAAAATCTATATGCAATTTCAATAGTAAAAGTCAGAACTGGTAAATACATTTTGTATATTGATATAATTTTGAGATGTAATAATATGTTGAATAATAATTGTATAGCTAAAAAAAAAAAAAAAAAAAAATACAACGCAAAGTACTGCAAAAAAAATTTAAAACAGTTTTTATAAGTTTTTTTTTAGCAAAAAAATAAAACAACTAAAATTGGTACTTTATGAATGTAGTAAATACCGTACCTTAATATCCTGATCAGTTGCTCGAACAGATATGATAGGAACTGAACTATTGACTGGTGAAGTCTCTGGAATAGTCACGGTGTAGTCAGTCAGATCAAAGCGAGGATCAAACTGATCTCTCTCAATCTGTATCTGTACAGTTGATGTTCCGAATTTCTCTGGGTAGGCATGGTCACGTACTCTTGCTGTGAACGAATATGTATCTCTGATAGCCAAGTTCAAATTTTTCTGTACGTACACACATCCAGCTGTTGTCATGAAGAAGTACTCGGTGGCAACATCATTATTGTTCAATGGATTATTTACGCCAGTAATTTCATAGGAAAGTAAATCTCCATCTGCGTCATTGGCCGTCAAGCACAAAACTAGAGTACCCAGATTTACATTCTCACTTATTTCACGTACGTAGAAGTTATCTTCAAAGATGGGACTGCTTGGATTACGTATTACATCTATATATACATCTTCACGAGCCCTCTCAGTAGGGAATGCAGTATCATAAGCTTCAATTGTCATCTATAAAAAGTTTGAAACACAACATGAGAAAACAACTAATGTAAATAAGTAATAAACAATCAAAATTTTAAGTAATAAACAATCAAAATTTTTTCATACATTTTTTACAAGCTGTAACTGCTGGAGGATACATCTCTTGTATCGCAATTTTAATTTTACTACCAAGTTTGTAAGGAATTCAAAAATGAAGAAAAAATCCAAAGGTTTGAATTTTTATCACAATGCAATACTTAAGGTCATGTTGCAAATATACTCGGGTGCAAGTTATCAGTCAGCATGTACCAGTAACTCAGAATTTAGAGTCATCAACCCATCTTTATGTTAGCTAGATATTTTCCTTAAATGAAGAAAGCCAGGTTAAAGGCCAATTTTAAGTAATATTAGTAATTAAACCAGTATTTGAAGTAAATGACAAACCACTTTGAATGTGTATTTTTGTTTGTTTGGTATTATGTTGCATCGCCACAGTATAAGTCATGGCGACTTTCCAGGTTTACTGGTGCCCTTTCATGCATTATTTCTGGCTCGAACTGGCACCAAAGTAGAATCTCACACACAAACACACAAAATAAAGAATAAAATAAACACAAACCACGTAAATGAGAGATGAGTACTGTTCATTAACAATGCTTCTGTACATTACAATATCTCCACTTATTTCATTCAATCGGAAGTAGTCTGTGGCAGGGAAATATCCTACAGTTTGGTAACGTATCTGACCCTAAAAATAAATTCAATTTTTCAATTAGGTACTACTTTCTGACGCTTATTTTTAAGTTCAAGACAATAACAATAGTTCATGATGAAACATTTTCCAATACTTTACTTATTTGATTTTAAGCTTAATTTAAAACTTTAAATTAAATCATTTCCAAAAATCAACCTTTAGTTTCTAAATTTTCAATGAATATTAAATCTGAATCCTTGAAAATAAAGCCAAATATTCTTAATACATTTTAATTCATGAATATTATCTATTTACCCTAACTCTGCTGAAAACCAACTAATATTAGCCTTTGCCACCAGTATAGAGCTGGGCCCGACTAAACAAGTGTTGTCTGACCTGGCTCTATACTGTTAGCAGTGTCACTTAATTTCTAATAGACCATTCTTAATTTAAAGCAAGTCAAATCTACTATACCGATTCAAAAGAATAAGGGTAAACTTACAACAAGGTCATTATCTCGTGCAGACACAGATATGATAGTGTCATTCAAACGTTGGGATACTGCAGTAATTGTCCTTCTGTATGGTGTATTAACAAAGAATGGTAACTGATTGATCTGTCTGGTAATGCCAATTCTAGCTGTAGCAAAGGCACTTCGTGTTCGACTTCTTGCTTGAATTGTTAGCTTAAAATATAAAACTAAACTAAGCATCAACAAGTTCACAGCTTAAACTTATTATTATTATGACTTGAAAGGCTGTTTTCTAAATTCATTTGCTCTTACAAAAATCTTAATTTTCTGTGATGAAGAAAATTTGGTGGTAACAAGATGTTAGCTAATGCTGCTGCTAATTAAGCTTAAGATTACATTAATCCATCAAATTACTTTCCTGAATATAACCATTTAATTAAAAACATTCCTTTTTACTCTCAATCAGAAATATGTTAAGACTCGGCTTACTGCTCGAGAACCTTACGGAAAAACTAAATAGATCATGAGTGAAATGCGAGACAATTATAAGTCAGCTAAAACAAATGGTTATTTGCATTTGTTTTGATTTTTTGTTGTTTTTTTTTTCAGTCATCTCGACCTGTAAAGGTCATTTAGACAATTTCAAGTTTTACCGATGGAAGAAGACCTCAGGTGCCCCTTTGTGCATTTTTTTAGGCACAAACCAGCACATAAGAAGAACCACAAGCCTTCCATAAACTAGTTTGATAGCTTCCTTACATGAATGAATCCAAAGTCCGACAGAATTTAAACCTAGAACATTTATAAGTAAATGTAAAAAGTTACCAGGTATTGAGTAATGAAGGGGTCTCTGACAAGATCTCGCCTCACAGAAATTTCTCCAGATTCACGATCAAGGTAGAAGTAGTTAACACCAGAATCTGTTCCATTTACAAGTGTATAAGTCACAACATCCTGTATAGAAGAAAAACATTTGTCACAATACTGGAAATTGCATAAAATGTTCAGAAAAAATACAATAACCTACCATTCGGACACAAATATCAGGGTGTATTCATGTCTGGTTGGTAAGTCTGCTAATCTTGGCTTACCCTAACCTAAGTATCAGTTTTCACCAGAGTTTCAGTTGTATGTTGGCAGGCATTTACCCAGTAAAAGTGTGTGTGTGTGTATAGACCCAGTTCAAATACATGTACTAAGCTTGTTTGTCCTAAAGCATCTTCCAAACTTGTCTGTATGAATTATTTAATTAAGAAGTGGAAGACAAATGGCGTTGCTAAAATTTTTGCCAAACAAAATTGTGACAGAAGTAAAAGTACAGACAATCTATTCAATTCATCAAAATGGAGATAATTTGTAGTTGGACAAAAAGTCATAACTATTTCTGCAGTAAATCGTAAGCAAATTCCCAATATAGTATGAGAATTCAAATGCATTTCTTAACAGACATGATTAGCAGGTGTACAGAAAGGCAAAAATGTATGAAAAATTACCCTATTCACATGGAAAATCAAACCTAACAAATAACTATTGACGTACAATAAATAATAAAGCAAACAATATGGTAAAACTCACCCCATCCTGATCAACAGCATCTACATCAAGTATGCTGCTACCTATTGGAGTTGTTTCTGGAATAGTGACTTGGTAGGTGGCAGATGGTGTGAACACAGGGCCTACCTCATCACGAATGACTGTAATTAGCACCGTTGACGTGTCACGAGCACTTGGATATGCTGTATCGTAAACAATTATCTCAAGCTGTAGAAAGATAGATAAATTCTGCATAAATCTCCATTCTGATAATATATTTACATTTGTCAACATCAAAACTGTGTAAAATTATTCAACAGAATTTTTTTTAAAGTAGATTTTTCATCTTTTCCCTGCTACATTTTTTTATCATAAACTCGCATTAACTTATTTGAAACCAAGTCCAATCTCACAGCCAAAGCTTTCTTGTCACGGCACCATAAAATTTGAGGATGTGATTGTGAGTAAACTAGGCGTTATGTAGAGTTTGTTTCCTTTGTCAACACTAAATGTTTACATACATACATGTAGGAATTGAGGTTACATTAAACACAAAGATTTCATGCAAAAGCGATGTTACATGATGTTGCACCAACTCTACAAAAAAGAAAATATCTTTAAAAGACTTCAGATGGTTTAACACAAGCCAATTTTCAAGTTGTATATTATGAAGTAAATCAACTTACACTATATGACTGCCTGTTAAGACCATCCTCTCGAAGACTCCTTATAAGACGTATTTCACCATCATCTGAGTCAATCGTGAAGAACGACTGTGCTGGATAAATGCCAGTAGCCTCGTATCTTAGTTGTCCCTGTATAATAAAAATGCATATTTACAATAAAGAGACAAGTCAAGAAATCAATTCCATATTTTTATTAACTATATATTCATGCAATTTACTAAATTTTACTGTTGAAAATTATTCAGGACTAGGTTAAAGCTGCTTTTTAAATGTTAAATTAAAAATACCCCCGAGGAATTTTTGCGAGATGACTTTTTATAATTAGTTTTTTTTGTAAAGATCACATGGCTGGGTTTTTTCCAACTAGTGGACCACTACATCATGCACCCATGAAAAATTTACTGGCGGGAAATAAATATTTCACCTGCAAGTCAGTATCCCTAGCAGACACACGGGTGTAGATCACATTGTTGTTGTTAGTATTGAAGATATTCTCGCTAATCTGGGTCTGGTATGGTTCGTTAATGAAGAATGGCGGATTATTATCTCGTATTACATTCACTGTCACTTGAGCAACATCGGTTCTTTCCACAACACGCTGGTCACTGGCCCTCAACGAGATCTAGTATACAGATAAACAATAAATTAACATTTACAATTCAATTTTTTTAGTTACATATTTGTTACAATTGTATAGACAGTACAAATATAAGTCAAAACATGGTTTAACTTGAGCTTTAATCATTTAGAAGAAATAATATGCAAATACATGTTTAATAAATAATAGTCTATTAATTCTTTTCTTAGAACAAGCATAGTCTGTTTAAGGAACACATTAACAGTTGACTTCTGACACTAGTGAGCATTAGTGAAGGCCCTGTATTGTGCATAATTGATATGACAGCTTACACTAGGACAAATGATAGATTATCAATAAAAATAGCTCAATATTATCATACTATGTACTCATGATCTAAAATTGAATATTGCACATAAATATGACAAAGAATGTTAGAGAGAATTTTTTTTACTTACCGTGAATCTGGAAATGGTTGTATCAAGAAGTGATTTTCGCAGATATATGTCTCCGAGATCTGGAGTAACGTAGAAATATTCTTCTGCCAATGCATCTCCAAGCATAGAATAGCGTACAACATCCTAGAATACAGAGGAAAATTCACATAGTTTGATAGAGAAGATATTAATACAGGAACTTGTTAAGGAGCTGAAATCAAATTTTACTCATATTGCTTCTTTCAATCAAGATTTTGTTTTTGTTTGGGTATTATGTTTTACCAAAACAGTATAGGTCATATAGCAATTTTCCAGCCTTAGGTGCCAAACTTTGTATTATTTTAGGCACAAATGGGCACCTTTTAGAACCATCAATGTTCCATAAGCTAACTGAATAACTTCCTTGCATGAAAGAATCTAAGGTCTCTTGCTGGATTTGAACCAACAGCAGTGAGGGGCAAGTGGTTTGAAATAAACAACCTTAACCACTCTACCACGGACACATACATGACCTAAGGTGAGGGTTTTAAAATATACCAAAACTTGTTTGTTCACATAGTTAGCTTCCATCTTTTGCTACAATACAATTCGTTAAGACTTATTATTTTACTTCACACGACACAGTATAGGTCATATGGCAACGTTCCAGCTTTACTGGTGGAGGAAGACCTCAGGTGCCCTTCTGTGCATCATTTCAGGCACAAACGGGCACCTGAGTAGAACCACCAAGGTTGGATAGCTTCCTCACATGAAAGAATCCAAAGTCCCTGTCGGGATTCGAACCCACAGTCGTGAGGGGCAAGTGGTTTGAAGTCAACGACCTTAACCACTTGGCCACAAAGGCCCCAAAGACTTCTTATTTCAGTCATGGCTGGACACCTGGGCATTTAAACAAGAGGGCCATGATGGCCCTAGATCGCTCACCTGAATTATCAAACTCATCCAAACAATTACCTAGACAAGCATTCTGACCAAGTCTCATGACAGGTGAGTCAAAAATGTGACCACTACAGTGTTAACAAGGATTATCCATATTTGAGCAGTGCGACCTAGTTTTTTTACCAGGTGACACATATTCAAACTTGACCTAGAAATCATCAAAACAAACTTTCAGACCAATTTCCAGGATACTTGGATCAAAACAGTAGCAACTAGAGTGTTAACAAGATTTTTCTATTTTTAGCTCCGGTGACCTAGTTTCACATGCGATTTCGAACTAATCCAAGCAATTACCTAGACAAGCATCCTGACCAAGTTTGATGATAATCGAGTCGAAAATGTGACCACTAGAATGTTAACAAGGTTTTTCCATATTTGGGCGGTGTGACCTAGTTTTTCATCCAAGATGACCCATGTTTGATCTTGACTTAGAAATCATCAAAAAAAACTTTCAGACCAATTAACAGAATATTTGGATCACAACAGTAGCCACTAGAGTGTTAACAAGATTTTTCTATTTTTAGCTCATGTGACCTAGTTTTTCATCCGAGATGTCCCATGTTCGATTTATTCCAAGCAATGACCTATTCAAGTTTCCTGACCAAGTTTGATGACAATTGAGTCAAAATTGTGACCACTAGAGTGTTAACAAGGTTTTTCTATTTTTAGCTCCTGTGACCTAGTTTTTCATCCGAGATGACCCATGTTCGAACTCATCCGAGCTATCACCTAGACAAGCATCTTGATCAAGTTTGATGATGATTGATGCAAAAATGTGACCGCTAAAGTGTTAACAAGGTTTTTCTATTTATAGCTCCGGTGACCTAGTTTTTCATCCGAGATGACCCATATTCGAACTCATCTGAGCTATTATCTAAACAAGCATCCTGACAAAGTTTGATGATGATTGGGTCAAAAATGTGACCACTAGAGTGTTCACAAGGTTTTTCTATTTTTAGCTCCTGTGACCTAGTTTTTCATCAGAGATGACCCATGTTCGAACTCATCCAAGCAATTGACTAGACAAGCATTCTGACCAAGTTTGATGATGATTGGTTCAAAAATGTGACCACTAGAGTGTTCACAAGGTTTTTCTATTTATAGCTCCTGTGACCTACTTTTTCATCCGAGATGACCCATGTTCGAACTCATCCGAGCTATCACCTAGACAGACATCCTGACCAAGTTTGATGATGATTGGGTCAAAAATGTGACCTCTAGAGTGTTCACTAGGTTTTTCTATTTTTAGCTCTTGTGACCTAGTTTTTCATCCGAGATGACCCATGTTCGAACTCATCCGAGCTTTCAACTAGATAAGCATCCTGACCAAGTTTGATGATGATTGAGGCAAAAATGCGACCGCTAGAGTGTTCACAAGCAATTGTGGACGGCCGGACGGACGACGTACGACGGACGACGGACATAGTAGAATGCAGGAAACAAGATTCATGTCCAAGGTAAGGAGGGATTAATGATTAAGAATAGCAATAAAACTTCATATTGTGAATTTTCTATGACTAAAACACATAATGCTATAACATGAAACAAAATCAAAAGAAGGTTCATGTTTACCCCATCTAGATCAATTGCAGTGGTATTAACAACTATGCGTCCAACACTGTATGTATCCGAGATAGTGACAGTATATGGATCATTGATGAAATTTGGTCCACTTGGATTCTGAATGACGGAAATATTAACGTTGGTGACATCAATTCTTGTCGGGTCTGCTGTGTCATAGGTCTGAACACGGAACTGTAAACACAAGGAACATGATAAAATATCACATTAAACTTCTATTTTTTCCTAAAAATGGTTTTCTAAGCTTGAACTTTTTCTTTATGTAACCAATACACATACAAATTTCTAACACTATTTCCAGTTTGAATGATTAAAATTGAACTTGCTATATTTATAAGAAGGAAAAACATATTTAAGGATGTTTTAATATTAAATATATACATTATCACATAATTGTGTTGTTGCAAATAAACATTGATAAACTTTCAACATAGATCACTTAAGTATTCTTGCTATTTGTCAATTAACTGATTGATTTAGTGTATACTATTGTTCTTTCACAAAAATCGTGAAAATAAATATGCTAGAAATATTCACTCCAAGTAAGAGAGTAAAATTAACTTAAATTTTTTCACCACCACATACCAGGGTACATGTACATGTAGTTATTTTTAGAAACTTACAGAGTAAAACTGAGGTCCATAGAAAAGATTGTCAAATTCAAGTGTAACTGCGCCAGTGTTGCGTTCAACTGCGAATGGGTAGCTGGTTGTGATTGCCTCATAAACCAAGGTACCGGCTAGATCATTGTCACTTGCAGTAACTGATAATACTGTAGCACCGACTGTGAAAGTCTCCTCAATGCTGCGTGTATATGGCTCGCTGAAGAAAACCGGTGGGAACTGGTTCCTGACCACACTGATGGTTCCAGTTGTATTGGCACATCGTGTGGGTAAGCCATTGTCACACACCCGATAATTCAACTGTAAATTCAAAATATTTGAAATAAAATTATCAACATTTCTTATCAAAAAAAAATCTAAATATATCAAATTTTGGACTTTTCTTTTGAGGGTCCATTGTTCCTGACTAGCTAAGCTTGAATATCAAACAGTATAGAGTTTGACCTTAATACAAGTATACAATAATAAACCAGTCTTACTCTATACTCATAAGCATTACATGCTTATAAAGCTGCTTTTATTATAAATAGGGAAATAGCTTAAACGCTACATGTATAAAACATTTAAAATGAAAAATTATAGATACCAAAAGCAAAATATTTTTTTAAAGGGCCATTATTATTCCTAAGAAATAATATCATTGTCATTTCTCAAAAACTTTATATTTTTGGTATCTTGTTACATACAGAAATTGATTCATTTGCCACATTGTGGAACTATCTTCTGCTACTTTTGCTCTATTGGTAATTGGTTAAATTACAGTGTATTAGTATTTTGTATGGAAGTCAAAATACTAAATTGTTACATTTTGCTATTTAAATGACACATTACTGTGCATGTAGCCTACTTGTTTAGTGTAAACTTTCTGCCTTTTTCATTTTTTTATTAAAAACCTTGAATTTTAATAAAAAAAAAAAAATTCAATTAGACTTTCTTAATACAAAATACAAAGAATCTAATTATTTAAAAGAGGCTTAGGGGCTGAATGTTAATTTGCCTTAAATATGCATTATCTTGAATGAAAAAAACAATTTACAAAAATATATCTATAACAAAACTATTACAGAATTGCGATTTCAATATAAAAAATTAGAAATTAGTTCAGAATATTGAATAATGAATTAATAGATAGATATAAGATAGATAGAATTATTTAACTTATGAATCCTGAAATTACATGTAATAACTGTTTATTCTTACAATGTATAACAGAAGTTACTCATTATATAGAAATGTTTCACTTAGGACAATATAGTATTCGCATGTATCTGAATTTATAGATAGTCAAATATTATACACTAGCATCACAATGTTGAATATAAAAATCGAAAAAGCATATCTGTAAATTTGCGCTAGAAAAAATTTCAAAGTGTAAATTTAGGTTGTACCCGATTTCAAAATTTGTTTTAAAGACGTTCACAATTTTAAAAATCTAGTATATAGATGAAACATCAAATTAATAGGCAATTATTCTGTTATCTTCAATTTTTAATAGAGCATGATAAATCCTAGTTGCTTTAACTAAAAAAAACTCTAACATAAGGTGTTCATCCATGAAGTTTAACCGTAAATTGCAGTCGTTTAAAGGGCTTTGACTGTTAATAATAAATCTCTAATTTATATTATGAAACATGAACGGCTTCATAAGACTGATTCAATAGTTATAAAAATTTTGGAATGTCAGAAAAAATTCTTTTTTAACTACATTACATTAATCTGATCATCACTGTACATTCTGAACAATTGTCCATCGCAGTTGTTAAAGGAATTGTATTAGCATATTTTTTTGGACTTGATTAGCATTTTTTTTTCATCAATCAACAGCTGTCACATTCTGTACAACACTTCCAATGGCAGTTGTCTCGGGAATAGTATTAGCATAGCTTGGCAGCAAGAACCGTGGACCATTTGGATTACGAATAACTGAGAACAGAACAGTAGCTGTTGCAACTTGGTTGGGTCGAGCATCATCAACTGCTGTCACTCGAGCAATGTAAGATGATGAATAACCATAATCCAACCTCAAGTTGTTGGTGGTTCTGATAACACCTGTTATACTGTCTACCTGGAAGAAACTCTGCGAGGGATAGTCACCAATCATGTTGTAGCGAATGTTTCCCTGTAAACAGTGAAATAAAAAAATGTTTTAGTAATGTACAACACAGCCTCCATAAATTGAAAATGCAAGTTCTCAACTCAAGTACTTTTTTACACTAGTACAATGCCCTAAGAAAAGATGCTCAAGTAATAAATAAATAAAAATGCTTTACTGCATGTCTTAACTTTAAGCATGCAAAATACTGTTGTTAAACATTAAAAATATAAACATTATCTTAATTTCTCGACATAAAACATGAGTTTAAGACATTTACTTTATGTCTGCAAATTGATTCTAGTAACATTTTAAAGAAAATCAAATTCTACCTAAAAAATATCAAAATATAACCTTTTGAATCAAGGACTAAATTTTACTATCATTTATCAAACATAACATTTAAAAAAAAACTAACAACAAGATCTTGATCTGTAGCAGTAACAGTGTAAACAGAGGCCCCTGTCTGAACAAATTCATTCAAAGTCTCCCTGTATGGCTGTCTAATAAACACAGGTGGGAACTGGTCACGTATTACTGTTATGAATGCTTCAACAAAGCCTGTTTTTTCCGGACTGCTGTTGTCATTGGCAACAATTGTCATCTGTAATAAAGTAATCACTTGTATATTATACATTACAAACACTAAACAGGAGGTGTTCTTACAACAAGAACATCCCCATTCTGTCAGTCACAACAAAATTTTAACTTCTTAAAAACCATAATTTTTTTAAGCATAAATGGTTTATTTTTCAGAAGTTTGTTTATGTGGTATAATTTAATAGATTTAATAGATAGCATAATTTTTTAACAATTTACATAAAACTAATACCAGTATGTAAGGCAGTAGGGAAAGTTTCCAGTACTAATGGTGAAGTCTTTCTAACCTCAGTTGTCTTTTTAGTAGAAAAATCAACTTTCTGTAAGCTAGAAGGTAAGTTTTTACATAAAAATGTTTTCCAAGTTTTTACACCAGTATTTAAAACATAATTAAAAACTAAAATACTATTCACCCTGTATTCAGTTTGAGCAACACCAAGTAGCGGAGCTCTGACACAGATGACACCTGTATCTGCACCAAGACTGAAATAATTCAACGTGTTAGTCTCTCCTGTAGCTGCGTAAGTCACACGATCCTGAAAAAGAATAAAATGACAAGTTGAGTAATCTTGTTACCTTTAAATTCACTTGCAAAACATTTATTTTATATAAAGTCATTGAACCAAATATTTCAACTGCTGGCCATAGAGACATGGTACATGTATTGACCATTTTTTATTTAAAGAGTATGAACAGTTGGATTTAGTTATCAAACAAAGACACTTATGGTGTAATGCCACTCTATTAAAGGAGGACCTCTGAAGCATTATTTCAAATGATAGCACCTGAGAAAATTATTGACCTATATGCATATTATATAGCTTTGTCACAAGAATTATTGTAACCAGTCCAGAAATGATTGTATACATTTCTTATTCATCAATCTTTACTCCTCAAATCGACACAAAATAAAATGATCGCTTAAATTCAGGTGATATCTCAAAAATGTTTCTAAGAACATAATGAGCTGAGCATTTATTTTCAACCTTCTTCATCATCATGTTGTACTTTTTTAACATATGAAATATTATAACTTACGCCATCATCATCAGTTGCTGTAACAGTGATAATACAGGTTCCTAGAGCAATGGTTTCGTTGATTGTTACGCGATATGGTGACTGAAGGAAACTTGGTGAATTCTCATTCCTGTTCACAGAAATTGTGACAATCTCTTCTGCTATTTGATTTCTGTAAGCTGTATCATATGCCTGAACTCGAAGCTACAAGATAAAAATTGAACATTTTTCTTCAATACAAATATAAGTATGCCTTTCTCAGAATTTAGATTTTTTGGTATGTTTTTTTTTATATAAAATTTATAATTTGTTTATTACTGCCATTTTTTAGATGATAATGCAATGATGGCGAATTAGAAAAACAACTGCTCTTGCCTTAAATATGGCTTTTGTAAGTTTATCTATTCATTTTACAAAAAATTATGTACCTATTTACATAAAACAAAATTCATTTACATGCTTTACTCATAAAAAATGGCCTTAAGTTATACTAGCATTCCTTATTATGAGTACTAACTTTTCATAGCTTACATATGTTCTAACAAGAGCGATCAGTAATCACATGTGTCGCCTCATGATGGCCAATTTCATGTTGGGACAAATTTTGTGACAGACGGACAGACAGACGGACAGTGCACAACTAGACTAACCACTCTGTACTGATCATTCCTGTAAAATTTGGATAAAATTGCACCAGTAGTTTATGAGGAGTAGTCCGGACAAACTTTTGCGTATCTGGCAACACACTGAAAAAAACACCTTTTTATCAAAGGGCCATAACTCCGCCAAAAATCATTCAACCGGAAAACCCGTGCAATATGCGCAAGGACTTGAGCTACAAATCAATCCTGTAAAGTTTCATTGAAATTGCATAAGTGGTATAAGAGAAGTAGTCTGGACAAACTTTAAAAATAAAAATTATTAAAGGGCCATAACTCAAACAAAAATCATTGAACCGGAAAATGCTGACAATATGCACAACTAGACTTGGTACTGATCATTCCTGTAAAGTTTGGATGAAATTGCACCAGTAGTTTATGAGGAGTAGTCCGGACAAGCTTTTGTGTATCTGGCAACACACAGAAAAAGAAACCTTTTTATCAAAGGGCCATAACTCGGCCAAAAATCATTCAACCGGAAAACCCGTGCAATATGCGCAAGGACTTGAGCTACAGATCAATCCTGTAAAGTTTCATTGAAATTGCATTTGTGGTATAAGAGAAGTAGTCCGGACAAACTTTAAAATTAAAAATTATTAAAGGGCCATAACTCTGACAAAAATCATTGAACCGGAAAATCCTGACAATATGCACAACTATACTTGGTACTGATCATTCCTGTAAAGTTTGGATGAAATTGCACCAGTAGTTTATGAGGAGTAGTCCGGACAAGTTTTGTGACGGACGGACGGACAGACGGACAGACAGACAGACAGACAGACAGACAGACGGACAGACGGACAGACAGACGACGGAGAAGTGATCCCTATATGTCGCCACTACTCCGTAGAGGCGACACAATAAAAATATGTTCTAAAAATATATCTTAAAAAAAACATATGAATCTATCCAAAGTACTGTTTAGCATGTAAACTTTTTATAACTCAAAATGTAAGCTACTCATAACTGACAACAATGTATGTTACTCATAACTAACTTTCCATGTAAGCTATTTATAACTGAAGGCCATGTAAGCTATTTAAAACTTAACTCAAAATGTAACCTGTTTATAACTTACAATGTAAGCTAATTATAACTTACAATGTAAGCTATTCATAACTCACTAGCAATGTAAGCAAGTCACAACTGATTGTCATGTAAGTTATTCATAACTTACTTAAAATGTAAGCTATTCATTGCTTACAGTGTAAGCTACTCAAAAGGTAAGCTATTCATAGCTTACAATGTAAGCTATTCATATTTTGCATTTCATACTCACTATGAAACTATTCATAACTTACACAATCATAGTATTTCATGAAATGCAAAACTTTTTTCACCTTACCATATATTCTATAAATAGCTTACTGTCAACATTTTATGCCTTGTTAACTTACAGTGTATTGGAAACTAATGCCTGTTCTAAGGTCATTCTTTGTGAAAACCTCTCCAGTATTTGAATCCACACGGAAAAAGTATGGTGCGCTATCATCTCCAACCACAATGTACTCTATTTCTTGCTGTAAACATAGTAAATGTCAACTCAAGGGTACAATTTTCATTATTTTCAAAAAGGTATACCATAGTTTCAAATATAAGAATTTTCTGGTCGAGAACTATTTCATCAATACACATTTATCTAAATATGAAAATGAAGTAAATAGTATTTTTCAGTTTTATTTGAATTTACAGAAATTGTTAATTTTACTTCCAGATAAATCCTATAATTTTAAGAGAACCAAGCCACATAAAGTTGCAATACAACATCAATGCCATTCTTAAGTCACATCCTTACAAGGTTATTAAAAGTATTGCCATTTTTAAGTCACATCCTTCCAAAGCTATTAGAAGTATTGTCATTTTTAAGTCACACCCTTCCAAGATTATTAGAAGTATTGCCATTTTTAAGTCACACCATTCCAAAGCTATTAGAGGTATTGCCATTTTTAAGTCACAACTTTATAAGGTTATTAGAAGTTTTACCTCCAAGTCTGAATCTGTGGCAGTAACTCTGTAGATTGAGGAGCTTGATGCAATATTTTCTGAAACTGAAGTCGCGTATGGTGTCTGTCTGAACACAGGTGGCGAGCGTGTACGTGTGACAAAGATTGTAACTGGAGCCAAGGCAAATCTCTCCTGAGGGAATCTCTGATCTCGTGCTTGTACTTGCATCTGTAAACAAAAAATATCTCTATCATTTTAATACGTTACTTTCAAAGCATTAATTAATTCCTTTACAAATCTGTTATATATTATGGTCATTTTTGTGAAACTGTAAACATGTTTGTAATGAAAATTAGACTTAAAAACTGTTCTAAAATATTTGAAAGTATAGAGGCGAGGGCAGATAGTCAAGTTGTGCAATTTAGCCTATGTTTTTGACTACTTTTTTCTCATTTGACATAACTGGATAAAACTGTCCAAATCATGTCTGTATCTGTAAATAGCAGACTTTACAGCTTCAGATTTCATAATACTTTCCTATCAACAATGAGGTACTCTTTCTTCTTTTTATTTAAGGAAATATGTTACCTGGAATCTGTTTTCTTCTAAGCTGTCAGTGTACAGGGGCGTTTTCAGGTAAACAAGCCCTGAGCTCTCCAATATATAGAAGAAATCCAAACCTCTGTTGATATTGGGGTTAAAATTATCATTTTGGCGGATAAATGAGTAGCGTACAATATCCTGAAAAAAAAATCAAATCACCACATGATTATAACATACATATAACCTTAATTGTTGTTGTTTTAATTCTTTTTGTCTCAAGAGTAAAGATACATTATAATTATAGGAAGTATTTAGGAATATAGTCTTAATAACTGGTTAATAAATCCATCAAAATGTATTTTATTGTATGTTTGTTTGTTTCATTTTACGCCTTTTCCCAACAGTATTCTAGTCATATAGGTGGGTAGTTTCCTAACCATCGTTCCTGGAGAGTTACACCAGTACTAGACTACCTTCCTCCATGCTAAACTACCAAAGCATCTCCCGGGGATCGAACCCACGCCAGAGAGGTAACTGGATTAGAAATCATCGACTCTAACCCTCGACCACGGAGGGGGTTTGTTTGATTCTACGCCTTTTCCCCAACAGTATTTCAGTCATATAGGCCGGTAGTTACCTAACCATCGTTCCTGGAGAGTTACACCAGTACTAGACTACCTTCCTCCGCGCTAAACTACCAAAGCATCTCCCAAGGATCAAACCCACACCAGAGAGGTAACTGGATTAGAAGTCATCGACTCTAACCCCTCGCCAACAGAGGTTTATTGTATAACAGTATTGGGGTAGGGATGTACTGAATGGATATGCATATTGACCTGGCTCTAAATACATGTATGTGTCATATGTGTGTGTGCGAGTTTATTTATACTCGCCACTGGTTGCCCATTGGGCGAGTCCTCATTTCAGATTTTAGAAGATAGTGCAAGATACAGAGATGCCCAAATTCCAGTAACTGCTCCTGGTTCTTTAGCATGAAAATTGTTAAGGCACTCTCATTAAAGACTATTTAGAAATTTTAGTTAGCCAGCTTAGGAATCGAACCCACCATGTTGACATAAGTTTCACACTTTAACCGACTGAACTATGTCGACTGGCTATGTGTCACACATGGCTACATAACATTTAAATAGAAGGTAAACAAACTTCAACACAAACTTACACTATCTGGATCTGTCGCAGTAATATTAAAGATGCTTTGTCCTAGTGAGAAATATTCTGATATTGTAGTCTGGTATGAGGTTAGTTCAAACACTGGAGTGCTGGGATTACGAATAACCTCTATGGTAACAGTTGCCGTGGCTACCAGGCGAGGTGACAAACTGTCATAAGCTGTCACAACCAACTGTTGAGAGAAAATTGTTATTTGATGTTGAAATTGTTAAAATAAGATAAAAATGAAGATATGCAAACATGTAAACAGCAGTGCAGGTTGAGAAATTGAATAATCTACTGGTTTTGGTTCCAACTAACCTTCATCAGAATGATAAAAAATTTAAATCTTTTATATATAGTTGGAGAGAAAAGGATAATGCTCAGTTCAAGTTTAAATGCAGTTCAAATGCTTAGTTAAATAATAACCAAGACCTGAGTATGCCCAAGTAATTAATTACAAAGCATTTTGAATGATTATCCATGCATTATTGTACAATAATGCAAGAAAATAAAGTTGATGTTTTTATTTCTTTTCTAACATGTATATAGAAAAAAGAAAAAACAAGAGCTGTCGGTAGGACAGCACGCTCGACTATTCTAAGTGCTTGATGGTAAAAGAGCCTTGCATGATAATGTTAAATTTTCTAAGTTCACAAAAGGGCTATTTTTTTTATAAATTCATGTTATAGGCCTTGAGAGAGAGTCTTATTATACAGTATTGGCTTGACTATTCGGAAGGTAATGTCACAAGGGTGTTTTATTGAGTATAATAATACTAATTACCTATGAATACATAAAATTGGCAGAAAAGGAACAAAGGCTTGTTATTAAGATGTTTTTTCAAGTAAATCACTGCTTTATTATTATGAATGCATAAAATTGTCCCAAAAAAGGCACAAACCCTTCAATAGTTATGGAGATAACAGTTTACAAGCAAAACTTTATCATGAATTTCTAAGTTGAAAAAGGGGAGAAAAATCAGCCTGAATGCAAGATAAAATTATGAATCTTTGTCAGTGACCTACAATTATGGCCCTAAATGCATATGTGAAGTTTTAAATAAATATCTTTAATAGTTATTGAGATTTGTAAAACTTGCATGTAATCATTAACCAAGAGACTAAATAGAAAAGGGGATATGAATCAGCCTAAATGCAAGATAGAGTTATGGAACTTGGTCAGTGACATACAATTATGACCCTAAGTACATATATCTTTGAAGACCTTTAACCAAAATTTCTAAGTTTAAAAGGGGCAAATAATTCTGCAAATATTGCAGGCTGAGTTATGCAATTTTGCAAACTGATGTACATTGTTACTATAAAAAGTATTTTAAATTTCAATTGAATATCTCAAGCAATAATTAAGATATTTGACTTTACAAAAAAACTTTAACCAAAATTTCTAAGTTCCAATGGGGCATAATTCTATCAATATTGTAGGCAGAGTTATCCAACATGTCAATCTGATGTACCTTGTTACTATAAATAAGTATTGTAAGTTTCAATTGAATATCTCAAGCAATAATTGTGATATTTGACTTTACAAAACAACTTTAACCAAAATTTCTAAGTTAAAAAGGGGCATAATTCTATCAATATTATAGGCAGAGTTATCAAACTTGTCAATCTGATGTACCTTGTTACTATAAATAAGTATTGTAAGTTTCAATTGAATATCTGAAGCAATAATTGAGATATTTGACTTTACAAAAAACTTTAACCAAAATTTCTAAGTTAAAAAGGGGCATAATTCTGTCAATATTGTAGGCAGAGTTATCAAACTTGTCAATCTGATGTACCTTGTTACTATAAATAAGTATTGTAAGTTTCAATTGAATATCTGAAGCAATAATTGAGATATTTGACTTTACAAAAAACTTTAACCAAAATTTCTAAGTTAAAAAGGGGCATAATTCTGTCAATATTGTAGGCAGAGTTATCAAACTTGTCAATCTGATGTACCTTGTTACTATGAATAAGTATTGTAAGTTTCAATTGAATATCTCAAGCAATAATTGAGATATTTGACTTTACAAAAAACTTTAACCAACGCAGACGCCGACGCGGACGCTGACGCCGACGCCGGGGCGACTACAATAGCTCTCATATTCTTCGAATAGTCGAGCTAAAAATATGTTGAACTACACATTTTTCACGATGTCAATTGGTTTATTGACAACACATCTATTGTCATATGACAAGTAAGCATTCCTTTCCTATGCAATGCATACAACATGTAAGTAAAAAATAAAATGAAGAGTGTTGGAATAAAAAGTGTTGGTTTAAATGAATTAGAGGTTAATTTTCAAAATGAAGTAAAATTTAAAATCATGTTACAGGTTACATTTAGTGAAAAAACACTTTCTATATAATATAGACTCAGAAAAAAATTGGAGTGTACTTAACACAATTATGCACTTATTTCAACTTGGAGCACATTTAAAAACAAACAATAAAAGATAAGTCATGTATTTAATAACTTCGGTAAAAAAAACCCAACCCAATCAATAAGAAAATTTGGACAGACATGTCTTAATCTTGAGATCACTTATCTATACATCTGAAAAAAATATTTTGACATAGTGTAGAAAGGAAAAAATAAAATGAAATCAAAACAAAATGGGCCACTTACAATCCTTATTATATTACAATCTAATTTCTAATGTCAGGAGTAAACCTATATTAAAATATTGCAAATGGTTTACCTCAAAGTTTGATGTTGCTGTGGAATCCGTCCTCAAATTATTACGTACACGTACTTGACCATCATCTGAATCCACGGAGAAGTAGAATGCGGCATTGAAATTACTGGCCAATACATCGTAAACAATTTGACCACGCAAGTCGTTGTCTGTAGCTGTTACTCGATAGATGTTGTCACCAACCTGGCGGTTTTCTAGAATATTCACACTGTACGGGGTGTTGATGAAAATTGGTGGGTCCTGATCACGTACTACCGTGAAACGACACGTTCTTGAATCGGTTCGCACTGGGTTGCTCTGATCACTTACAACAATTGTAAACTGTATAAAACAAAGAGTAGTTCAGATGCTTAAGCAACATACTTGTGTGTACCTTGTTGAATCAGTAGGGGCTAGAATAAACTAATTGCAAGTCATTTCAAATATTTAAAATCTCAATCTTATATCCGATATTAATCTGCATATAATCATAATAGACAAACTATATTTGACATGAAATTAAATATCTTATTGCATAAAATCATACTTCTACAGGATCATTGTTGCCTAAATTAATGTCAAGATATGATTGTTATTTTAACTAGCACTTATATAATGTAAAATATCTAAAATGTGTATGGAATATAATCAATTTGTCTCTTAACAATTCAGACAATACTTGATAATTTTGCTACCTAGAATAACAATTTACAAAATTGATTCAACTCTTACCTGGAACTCAGAGACCGATGTAGATGTCAGCAGATTTTTCAGGAGAATGTTACCATTTTGAGGGTCAATGAAGAAGTATTCCTGGTCAACTTGGTCAAAATTTGAACCAAAGTAATATCTCAACACATCCTAAAATGGTAGACAAAGATCTTTTACTCCCTTTACATCTTTTACTCCCTTTACAATCTTTTACTACCTTTACAATCTTTTACTCTCTTTACAATCTTTTACTCCCTTTACATTTATCCTCTTTCAATTTGAAATTATTCAATACTTAATTCATTTGATTTTGCTATCAAAATGTTAATTTTAAAACTATTACAATACAGAAACAGAATAAAGTTTTGTCTGCTTGAACAAACAGGCAAATCCAAGTTCATTAAGATTAAATCTTATAAAATTTCAACTGAAACTTCCTCTTCTAAATTTAATTCAAAATGTCAATCTACGTTTTCATATGTTCAAACAAAGATTGATATTTAATCACAAATACTTTTTTAAAAAAGTGGAAAAAATACACACCCCATCAGCATCAGTGGCAGTTGAGTTGTACACTAAAGATCCAATTGGGTTATTTTCAGTGACTGTAGCACTACAGACTTGGTTCACAAACAGTGGACCATTTGGATTCCTGTTAACTGAAATAGTTGCCGTGGCACTGCCATACACATTCGGGTATGCTGTATCGTAGGCCAGAAGTCCCAAATAGTAGACATTCGACTGTAGCGCATCTGTGAAAACTGAATTCTTCAATCGGATTACTCCAGTAACAGAATCAATTTCAAAGAACTGTGGAGCTGGGTAAATTCCATTTGCTAGATATCTGATCTCGCCCTGTTACAACAAAATATAAACTTAATGATGATGAACGTATTACAGTAAATCAAGATCTGTCACAGTAGTCATTAGATGGGGATTTTCTTATTATTAAGACCTCAAAAAATTAGGCAGTTGATAAATAATTTGCAAAAATCCAGCGTTTGATTTGAAATTACCAAAATTTATTTTAAAGGTGTACAGTACATTACTTCTGAAAAAATTATTTTTAGTCTAAAAATTTGGTCTTGATATGACAAAACAGAAAAAAGTTACAGGACAGTGTTTCTTTTATTGAAGTGAATTTGATCAACTGTATTCCAGTCTGCCCATGCACTGATGTTATTTAAATATGGGAAACTGGTTAAATACATACAACAAGATCTTGATCCGTAGCAGTTGTCAACTGCACAGTACTGTTAATAAGCTGGTTGCGGTTGATGACTGTGTTGTAAGGAAGTCTGGTAAAGACTGGTGGGAACTGATCCCGTATGATCAAAATACGGGCTACAGATGTTCCACATTGTTGATCAGTTCCTCTGTTATCACATGCCACCAATCCAATCTGAAAATATGTATACAACAAGCATAATTCTGTATTCTTAATAATACATTCACTTCTTTTACATTTTTTTTTTTTGCCAAAGAAATTGTTAAATTTTCATTATGAAAATCTACATCAACCTATTTGAACAAGAAAATAGTGAATAAATAATTGTCATTGTATAAATAGCATAAATATTTTATTCATTAATAAAAACAAGCAACAAATACTAAAATATAGCGTCTACAGTTTCCATAATATAAATTCATGTAACAGACTCAACCCAATATGAATTTGGTTAATCTAATGCATTTAAATAACAAAACAAAATACAACACCACAGTTCAATCTTACTGCAGAGAGGTCTGCCGACTAGCATGTCTATACACTGGTAGAAAAAGGCAAGTCTGGAACCAAGTTACTAGCCTTTGCCACCAGTATAGAGCCATACCAACCAACACATATAATTATGCCATCTACGTTTCAACAGGTAAGGGTTAAAAGAGGGTTATCACAACCACTTACATTGTCTTCACTTTGAGCTCCTTCTGTAAGTGGTTTTTTCAAGTAAATGATTCCAGTATCTGCTCCAATGTAATAGTATTCATTTGCACGATTTGTATTTCCAAACTGATCTCCGCTTATAGAATATGTGATCCTATCTCCATCTGAATCAGTCGCTGTTACACGCAGAATTTCAATGCCAAGCCCGTAGGTTTCTGGGATGGTTTCGGTATATGTTGGGAAGTTGAACGTTGGTGCAAAAATATTACGTCGTACAGTAATAGTTACATCAGCAAAATCTTTATTGAGTGGATACGCAGAGTCGTAGCATTCAATACGAAGCTAAAAACAAAAAGGAATTAGAAAATTATAATAATTTAGTAACTGGATATAAACATCCATTGAAATATGTTATATTATACTTAATGTTGTCACTGACTCAAAATGTGCAAAACAGAATTGTAAAATGTCATAATGGGAAAAAAAACTTAATTCAACATGATTAAAAACATTGATATTAGTGCAAAACATTAACATTTTAAACTGAAACACTCTCCAAAAAAGATTTAAAAGTGTTACATCTACAGTATATAACATCTTGCATAAAAAGTTTTTAGAAAAAGAAATATAGTCAACAATTTCCCCTCCAAAGTACATACAAAATTTAAACAGCCAAAACAGAATCATCCAAACAGTGACAGTAAAAAATTAAATATGACCAATGATATTTAAAGATTTGTAACAATATTTAATTGAGCCGCGTCAAGACAAAACCAACATAGTGGTTTTGCGACCAGCATGGATCCAGACCAGCCTGCGCATCCGCGCAGTCTGATCAGAATCCATGCTGTTCGCCTTCCAACCCTATGACAAGTAGAGAAACTGATAGTGAACAGCATGGATCCTGATCAGAGGCGCAGGCTGGTCTGAATCCATGCTAGTCGCAAACCCATTATGTTGGTTTTGTCATGACGTGGCTCAATTAAAAAAAACCCACCTCTATAAGCTTCATAAAATTTAAAATATCACAAACCATCTGATATCAATCCTTAGAATAGATAAGCAAAAAAAAAGAAAGACCTATCATAAAGAAAGACTTACTGTGTAAACAGTACCAGCATGCTGTCTCAATGCAGCTGTATCATAAAGGAATACATTTCCATTGTCTGCATTAACACTAAAGAAAGCAGATCCTACGGTATATGGCACCGTCTGATAAACAATTCTGCCTCGTAGATCCCCATCAATGCAAGTCGTCTGCCTAATAGTGGTTCCGTTAATGTCAACTTCTCGGACAACACCGGAATAAGGTTCTTGTATAAATTGTGGTGCTTGCTGATCTCTCTGTATTTGAATGAAGACATCGGCCAGATCTGTCTTCACATTGACCCTCTGGTCACTTGCTTGAACAGTAAATCTGTACTGATCCTCGCCAATATTGTACATGTATTTACTCAAAGAGATAACACCCGTGGATGGATTCAGGAAGAAAAACTCTGATGCCTCCGTGCCATCAATTACTGTATAACGAATAACATCGTTATCACGGTCGTTGGCTGTAACTTGAAGGATACTACTACCAACAGCGAGGGTGTCCTGAATAACATCTTGATAATTGTCTCTGGTAAATATTGGTGGGTTAGCATTACGAATCACAGTGATGTTGACAAAAGCAGTAGCTACCTGTTGTGTAATTTGTCCTTGTGCAACTGCCTGGATTTGTAACCTGTCCGGAGAAGAATCCAAACCATTAAAATTGATAATACAATACAATGCTTCAACATGTTCAGTAAGAAATTTTGATAGAAAAGTTATAAACTTCAGTTAGACAGTCATATTGTCCAAGTTTAACAGATTTATTCAAATTTTTGATAGGATGGTCTCCATTGTTCAGTCTATTAAAAATAATTTGTAATCAACAAAAGAGTATAATTATCAGCAGCAGTTAAACAAAAATATCACTTACCTATAGAAGGTCAGATATGAAGGGTCAGTTCGGAGATCTCTTCGTACAAAAATGTTTCCAGTAACTGAATTGATTGCAAAGTATGTACTACCTGGTTCATAACCAATGACGCTATAAACAGGTGTCTGAAATTGTTAAACATAATTGTTATTACATAATTTGTAAAGTTGTTTTGGTTTTAATTTTTGCAGGTACTATATTTACAGTATCGAGTCAATGATGAGCATATATTCTATTTCTATATTTATACTACCATGTGATAGCTGAGTATCAAAAATCGAGACTTCTAGAAATCAAAACTTGAAAATAATCAATACAATTAGCATCACAAAACAGTTGGTTTGCTTTAATTCCTAAAAAGTTACTAGATAAAACCATTTCTTTTTTTTTAATTTAATTTCATTCAAATACCTGTTAAGAATTTGATAAAACATAATTTACAATTATGTAAATCAAGCATTCTGTTTTATAAAAGTATTTTACTTTAAGTCATTATGTAACATGTAGTAAACATGTTTTTAGGAGAATAAAATAGGATTCATAGAGTACGGATGGGATGAGAAAATATGAGGAATATTATAATATTCTTATATCTTAGATACTATTATCATTTCTTACCCCTGGGTTTGCAAAGGCTTGAATAATTGTACTGTTCACATTTTCAGTCTCTGGAATGGTTACAGAGTATGTGGCAAGGGTGAACCTGATTGCATCTGTTTCACGAATCACATTTACATTCACGGTTATCGAAGTGAACCTCTGTGGAACGCCACCATCTTGAGCACGAACGGCCAACTGAAAAATGTCAGCAAATTATAATATATCAGTGATTTGAATTGTCAAATTAATGCTGAGTTCAAGTTCATATGTATGTGTTTAACTAATGAATTTCCCAAAATTGAATTTTACTTGGTGTATATTTTCACATGATGAATATTTATTATGATAAATAAAAATAAATTTTAAAATTTACAAACAAGCCACACAAACACGAACATTCAGTAATTATTTATTGCAGACATTTCAGCTAGATGTCTTTGTCAGTGCAAAACATAATAAAATTTTTAAAAGCTACGTCACAACGGAACACATGTAAACATGCGAAACACGTTAGGGCAGTTATCAGAAATTTTTCTATGAGAAATTTTTCTATGACAAATATTAACTACATATAAATATTATAATGACAAATTACCTGATAAAAGTCCCTGTTTGTATTAAGAACTGACCGTTGTAGAGTTATAACACCAGTGTTAGGATTAACGAAGAAGAATTCTGCATCGAAACTATTCTGATCAAAGTACGAGACAACATTCTCTGGAGCCTGAAACATACCACATTGTATTACTTTATATTAATCTTGCAAACATAATTATTAAGTAGTATAATATTCAACCCTAATCAATTACGGATACTACGTAAAAGAAATATTCGAACACATTTTGTAAAAAACAATTATTTGAATATATTCCAACATAGAAAACTAATATTCGAACGTAAGACAATAATTTATAAGGATAACAGAACAAAACTCAGTGCAAGGATATAACTGAGAACATAATAGGTTGCCAGGATTGATACAAGTTACCAGGTAGTTCAAAACCTCAGAGTTGTTCTCCATCGCAAAAAAAGTGGTGTGAAAAGAGTATGTTTAAGTCTGAAGCATAAGTCGTGTACACTTAATTTGAGGAACAGGTAACTTTTCAAGTATAGTACTTGAAGCAGTAGAAAACAAAGTTATTACAGGGGGCTCAAAACCTTAATTTAATTATAGGATCTATTTTTTTTTAGCAGAAATTTCATTATTATGGGGTTGGGTTTACATAGCACCAACACAAAAGTCATATTGCAACTTCCCAGCTTAAATGCTGGAGAAAGAATTCAGCTGCCCCTCTGTGCATTATATCTGGCACCCGAGTAGAACCTCCAATGACCAACGTTTTGTTATAACAGAAAAACACAAATTATGTAAAATATTAATCTTGATGACTAAATTTATGAAACGCTTTGTAGGAACCTATTATCTATAACCATATTAAATTTGCTATAAATAATTGTATATGGAAATAAACCTAAAGCCCTCACCTGTCTATCATTGTCATAAGCATCGAGGTCAAATATAAATTGTCCGACGGGAGCTGTTTCCTGGATAGTCACAGTTATTACAGCAGATGAATGATTGTAGATGGGACTAAACAAATTTCTTAGAACACTTATCCTTACAGTAGCTGTGGCTGACCGAGACGGGAACCCACCATCGTACGCACGGATTCGAGCCTGTAATTATCAAATCATAAAAATTATAATAAAAAAGTAAAGAGTTGTATATTGCAATGTAAGCAGTAACAAAAGCCAAATTATTGCAAATATTTATTTTACTATGATTTCAAAATCAAAATTCATTATTTATTGCATTTTATTTTGCAATACAGTTGTGTGTTTCTTGTTTCTTTTAAATCAAATGTTTTAACCAGTGATTCAAAAATGTTCAAGCTTATCTTTTATCAGACTTCTTAATAATATAAAACTTAAGCACTTATTGAACCGAGTTTGATTTAAAGCACAATTTTCCTATCATCAAAAATGATGGCTTTATAGAGAATAACATGTTAAATAGGCCAAATGACAATTCTAAATCACACCAAGAACCATATTTTTCCAGTTTCCATTTTTGGAAGTATTCAATACCAATTTTGGTGAGATCGTGTCATCGTGATGAAAATTTTCAGCTGGTGAACCTGAAGGTTTTAGCCTCGGCAGACTATGGGTGTGCAGGCTGGCCTGGCTCTTTAATGGTGGCAAAAGGCTTATTACTTTCTGTTCCAGCAAGGTAGGTAATGTTAAGTTACCACTGAACTCCATTATATACTTTGGTTTAAAACATTCTTACCACAAATAATGTTGTACTGTCAAACTCTAAGTTTGTATTGGCTCGAAGTCTGATCAAACCGGTTGTATCGTTGATGGAGAAATAAGATGGTGCCGAGTCGTCTCCAATCATCTCATACCGGACCACATTATACGGACTCTGAAAAATGAATAGATAAAATGTAGCTGGAAAGATCATGTATAGAATCAATCAAACCGAGTCTGCAATTTTCATGCAATTTTGTTGTATTTAATGCTTTCGAGGGATCACACTTTATTCAGATTTTTAAGTACACATTGTTCATCTATTTCTGGACAACAATCAAGGTGTAGACTGGATTAAAGTTGATTAAAACAATTACATGTATCACAACTTGTTCTATGAGGCAAGGGAAAATGAAAAATTTAGGTCATGTAAAATTTACAGACCTTCAACAATTTTAAGATGTTAAACCATGTCATAAGAAATATTTCAATTATTTTGAAAACTGATAATCAAATATATACAAATGAGCATTTAAAATGATAACCTGCACGTAAACAAAAAAAGAATTAAAATCTTGAAATAGCAATCTGTATTTAAAAAAAGAAAAGAAAAATAGTTACTGTGTTATCTTGATCAGTTGCTGTCGTCTGGAAGACTGAGGACAAGGCTGGGTGAGTCTCCTGAATCTGTCTAGAATATGGTTCATTGACGAAAAATGGCGGGAAATTGTTCCTTATTACAGTAATCGTAATGTCAGCCAAAATGTTGGTATCAAGTGAGTTTGGTTTCCCAAGATCATAGGCATATCCTTGGAACTGAAAAAAATTCATGTTTTTTTTAGATAATAAAAAATTATGAACTCTTATAAAGGATTAAGAGTAAAGTACTTCATAAATGTATCTGGTAGTTTAGTTATGTAAAAGATAAACAAATCAATACCTAATACAAACAAATTTTTATTATCCAAGTCAAAAGACTGAATAAAAAGATGGTTATTGTTCCTTTTTTTAAAATCTGTTTGGTTTAAGCCACACAAACACGGTAAAGGTCATCCATGGTGACTCTCCAGCTTTACTGGTAGAGGAAGACCTCAAATGTCCGTTCGTGAATTATTTCAGACATAAGTGGGCATCCCAGCAGAACCACCAATGTTCAGTATGCTAGTTGGATAGCTTCCAGACATGTAAGGATTTAATTCCTGACATGAAAAGATCTGGGGTCCCTAGCAGGAGTCCTACAAATATATCTACCTATTATTTATTACAGCTAAGTACACAATGTATCACCATTTAAGTTGGAAATTTGTTTTTTTTTTTTGTTTTTTTTTAACGCATTGCCACCAGTGTTGTAAATGATAAAATGAATTATAGACAAATATATCAACATTGCAGCATAATCATACAACATTACGTACCTATTATTTGGGTCTATCTGTAACATTAACTATATAATACATGTAAACTCACTGTATATACTTGACGGGCATTGGCATCCAAGTTGTAGACGGATCTTCGCAACATCACTTGTCCACTTACATCATCTACCATAAAGTAATCAAGGTCCTCCGTGTCACCACGTAATTCGTATCTTACAACATTATGAGGGTCCTATAAATTAAGATAGCAAAATTAAGTGATTTTTTTAACAAGATAAAAATATTTTTACTCGTGAGAGGAAGTTTTACGAACTTACATCAACATCTCTCAGTTTGAATATTTATATAAATTTTCATTAATATACTTCCCAATTAAACTATGGCATGAAGTTTTATAAAACTGCTTCCATGGTATCATTTTTTGTTTTATACAAAGACTATCATCTACTATCATATTCTATGTCGAAATATTACTTTAGACAGCTTCTTTTAATGGTAGTCATTTAATGATTAGTAAAACATCACTACTCTGTGTACAGGTCTCATCGAGTGGTTAACCAACAAGAGCAAAAGACTAGGCCTATACCATCTTCAAATATATCATCAGATTATGCAGAAACAGAAAATCTAGGAAAAATCTTTAAAACAATAATTTTTTGTCAAATTTAACAAAAATTAGCCTAATGCTGTCTAACTTGCCACACTATTGTGCTCTGTGGACATTATGAATGGCATGGAAGCCTATTTAAAAACAAATCAATCTTTCAATATGAATCTGAGGTTTCATAAAATGACTAAAGTAGTAAATGTAAAACATACTGTGGTATCAGCGTCAGTAGCAGTAATTGTAAGAATGGATAAACCAACAGCTTGTGTCTCTAGAATAGTTCGACTGTACTGTCTAGGATTAAACACAGGCGGGAAAAGATTGCGGTTTACGCTGATCACTACAACAGAAGTGTCAGACAAACGTGGGTTGCCACCATCTTGGACTCTCACACGAACCTGCAAATTAAATATAAAATGATCTTTTATTTATATACATTGTATCTATAGAATTTATCGTAATCATGTCTTTTGTTTAAATTTTGTATGCCGCAGACGCAAATTAATTTTAATCATCTTGCAATATTTTAGCTTACATTGCTTACATAAATTATAAAAAGCTAAGATACAAACACATAAGTCTACATGTATCAGTAAATTATATTCATTTGCACATGTTACTTGATAAATACTAAAATCATCATTTGGTAACAATGTGCTACATAGATAGTCAAATATTTGTCGAAAAATGCTAATTGTTAAGTTCCGAGTACGAGGTAATGCCTTACATAATAAGTGTCCGTAGCATCTCCAGAAATAGAAGACTGTAGTGAAATTCTGCCAGTAAATCTATCTATTGTGAAGAACGTTTGTGCATTTCCATCACCAATGATGTCATATTCCAGAGAGTTAAATGGTGCCTGAAGATTCAAGTACATGTACATTGTATATAAAATTTAACATGTTAAACAAATAAAACATTTCTATATCTATAATAAAACTTAAAAATCTAAAATACATGAATATAACGGATGATATTCATAATAATTCTGAATATACTCTATTGAAATTATGACTGAAAGAGGTACTTAAAACTTACAGGTTAAATGCCAAAAACAGTTATTTATATAATCAGGTTTTAAAGTTACACTGTCACTTTTAAGGTCATAAAGGGATTCTCCAGCTGTCCATGTTGAGGAAAACCAACCTCAGATGGACCCTACATCTGTAATAATTATAAGCTGTACAAAGACAAAACTGATACAGCTAGATTCTATTACTGATAACACTTCACACACAAAAAATCTTTACTGAACACAATATATGAATATATGTAAGAAATTTCTGTATAAGTGCTGGCTGACAAAACCAACTAACTAGACCTATATTTTTAACATTGTGAATCATTTTTTAAATGTTAAAGTAATGATCAACATTTACAATACCTGAATATCTGCATCAGTAGCTGAAACAGTGTAGATGATAAGGTTAGTTTGTTGGTTACGATCGATCACTCGTGAATAAGGTTCATTGATGAAAACAGGAGGAGCCTGGTTCCTCAGGATGTTCACAATCAACAATGCGGTTCCCGATTTAGCCGGTGATCCACCATCATATGCTATCAGAGATACCTGGCAAATCAAATAAAAAATTTAAAAAAAAAAATTTTTTTATCAATTTTCCTTAAAGTGTCCAGTTACAAAAATGTACATCAGTTATTCTCCAGAATTATTCAGACATACATTAGTTATTCTCCAGAATTATTCAGACATATTACATTAGTTATTCTCCAGAATTATTTAGACATATTACATTAGTTATTCTCCAGAATTATTCAGACATATTACATGCATATGTCAACCAATAACAGGGTTAAATATTCAGGTATTTATAGATCTAAATGTATACAATAATTAAATGAATAATCAACTTATACTGTATGTGCTGCCTTCATTTGGAAAGAATAAGCAACAATATTTTCACTACAAAAAAAACCACAAATGTACAGTAATCTTTATTGTATAAAAAAGTGATTGAATACATGTATATTAACCTTTGTAAAACAAACAAATACAAGCATTTCCCACTTTCTGATTCTAAGAATTAAGACATGACCGTGGTAGCAAAAACAAAACCTACTCTTCTTTTAGAAAGATAAATAAAATCATTGAAGAGAAACCTTACGTTATATTGGTTTATTGATGTTCCAACAATGTTTGTTCTCAGATATATCTGTCCAGTGGATGGAGTGGCGAAGAATAATTCGCTGTTCTGTGATCCAGAAACTATGTAGTAGCCAACAGTATTGTAGGGTTCCTTTATTATCAAATATTTTATTAGAAAATTAGGTATACACAAGATCAGTTTACAAGTTAAAAACAAACAGAATCACAGAAGTGATAAAAATACATAAGAGATTCTAAATGTTTTATAAATAAAACAAAAATTAACATATCTGTAAAAGTTGTAAACTGGAATTTCATTACATCTTAAAAATATATCATAGTTCTTTTTGTGGATATTCAACACACTTTCTCTTTTATAAATGGACAAAAGATTAGCCCTAAACTTACAATTGTATAATGAACAGGACTTGCTTTGAATTATAAACAGTCTGTTAAGTGGCTTATTTAAGTATCATATAAAATATACAATATAATAAATATATAAAATATACTGGTGTGGCTGGACTTTATTCTGATATGGCTATAATCTATACTGGTTTGGGTAAAATCTATATTAGCGAGGCTGGATCTTTTCTGGTATCATAAAACTATCAATGTTGGTAAAATATTTAATAATACAGCAGAACTTCAGTAAGTCAAAGTTGAAGGGCCTTGAGTAAAAACTTTGAGACAATTCGTAATGTTTATTTTCAAGGGCAATTTGAAAAATAACAGTTACAGCATTTTATCACATGTGAATGCATACAAGGGCTGTTAGAACATAAGACTGAAATTAACACCTGTCACACAAGTTGATCGGATATTTCGACTTGTGTAAAGGTTTTTATAAAGAATATATAGGAGAAAAATATGGGACTTTCTTTTCACTTTGACACATCGGGAAAGTTCGACTCATAGAAGTTCTACTGTATATGTGAATTTAAAAATGTAATAAAGTATAATGAGCCTACCTGGGTGTCACCATCAGTAGCTGACACAGTGTATACAGGTAAACCAACATTATGAGTCTCAAGTATGGTGGTCTGATAAAGGTTATTAGGAACAAAAGTTGGTGCAAACTGGTTACGTTCTACATATACTGTCAGTACAGCATCTCTTGTACATGGAATGAATCCACCATCACTTGCCCTGACTCGGATCTAAATGATAAAATGCTAATTACTTTCAACAATGGTAAGTATTTTAAATGCAGCAGTAATATACAAAGTTCTGAATCTCATACAAAGATTGAATAATGAGCTGAAACAAGACGATCCTGGATGTTATATTTGAGAGCTTCATGCAAAGGTTCCTAAATATGAAATATCCCAGATATTGGTAAAAACTGACTGTGCTATTGGGAAAAAAAGACATTAAAGGTGATGTATTCATAGAACCACCATCTGGCAACTACAAATTTGTGCAGCATAAAATGTTTCATATAATAATTAATACCCTCCTAATAACTTTATTAAACGGACCTGTATAATTTCTAGGAAATGTAAACGTTACAAATAATACTTCAAAGACTTCATTTATCATAATATTCAAAATATAGATCTCTAATATCCTTTCTTGAAAAAAGAAATTAATAAAGCAAATCTTTCTTTGATTATTTCATTAAGACATTAACAAGGTTCATCAGGAGCTTTTTGAAATGCCCCTCAAATAAATGTTAAATCTACAATGACCAAAGTAACACCAATGGTGATTTTAATTACTTTACTACTTATTATCACAGCATGTAAATCCTGTGGATTTTGTTGCTTTTTTTTTTTTTGTTTTTTTTTGGTTTGTTTTGATGTAACATCAACACAGTAGAGGTCATATCGGGACTTTCCAGCTTTACTGGTGGACGAAGACCTCAGTGGCTCATTTTATGCATTCATTCAAGTAAGAACTAACACCTGTGTAGTACTACTGACATTCGGTATCAAACTCTATGTAACACTTTACTTACTCTGTACAGAGATTCACTATCTGCTATAAGACCGTTTGTCTGCACATAAATGAATCCACTTGAATCTATTCTGAACAAAACAACTGCATTATCATCACCAATCAGGCTGTAAGATAAAGTGCTGAATCGACCCTGTCAAAATAATATTTAACTTGATTTAATTACGCAATTACTGAAAAACATACATAATTCATACATGTATTTTGATTTATTTCACAGAAGTTAAACTATATTTTGGATGCAGATAAAAAAGTCATGGACATTTATTTATTGAATGAAAATTTAGGCAGAAATCGCACTTTGTTGAACTGTTATCTAGAGCAGAAACTTTAACAAACTTTTAAATTGTAACAAAGTTTTAGAAAAAAAAAAAATCTCAACTGATTTTATCATTTTAAGATGTCACAAAAGCATATTGTTTCATGTGAAAAATATTAAGAATTAAGTAATAATTAAAACCTTGAAAAAAGGAAAATAGACTTAATAAATAAGTAACTTACAGTGGCATCAGCATCTGTGGCAGAGACATTGAAGATTCTCACATTAGTATTCTGAGTACGTGGGATTGTAATTTGACCGGGCAAGTTGTTAAATACTGGGCAATTGTTGTTTCTTAGTACAAATATCCTCACTGTTGCCTGGTTGGCACTTGTTCTCGAAGGAACACCAAGATCGTATGCACGCACAAACATCTAGATAATGACAAGATATTGGCTTGTTACTTTTTGAAGTGAATACATCATTTTCTATATACAGGTAATTTTACAATTTTACATTAGTTAAAAAAAGAAAAGAAAATAAGCAATTGTTATTTTTATACAGTTATGAAGTTGTTCTTTTCATAAACTACACCTTTAGCTATATTGCGTGTACAAAAATTGATGAATTAAAAGCCGCTACTGCAATTTTGTAAATTAAGAGACTTCAAAGATGTTTTAAAATTTTAATAAAAAATAAAGCTTTTGTAATTAAAGTACATCTTGAGAAACATTATTTTCTTAGTAAGCCATAGCTTTTAACTTACAGTAAACTCTGACTGTAGGAAGTTGTCTTCTCTAAGGGATCGTCTAACATAAATCACACCATCATCAGGGCGAACAGCAAAGTACGTTAGAGCATTACCAGAGTTTGATCCTACTGCTTCGTATCTTACAACATTGTGTGGATCACGTACATCATCATCGGTGGCGAAAACACGAATTATTTGTTCTCCAAGTATCTGGTCCTCAAATATTGTAACATTGTAATTTAGTGGATTAAACTCTGGGTTGAATAGATTTCTGTTTACTGTAACTGTAAGTATAGCCGTGCTTGACCTTGAAGGGGTTCCTCCATCATTCACTTGAAGTCTCACCTAATGAATGCACAAGAGAGCTCTATTTTACATTTTATTATTTTTTTTATAGGTCAAGACACTCTGACACAAGATAATTCAAGTTCTGCATGATGAGAAATGATCCTATATGCAGCTCTATGAACTATTTCAAAAACAGAGCTCACATCTGGATTCAAACATTGATTTGTCAAGAAAGTTGGAATCAACTTTAATCAATATATTAGTTTTCAAGCTCAACAAAATTATGAAGAATTTTGAAGAATCGTGATTCCAAGCTCTATTGCCTATGTATACAGACTGTAGAATTTTGTTTTCATACTTCTGAAAACATTTTTTATCTGTCTAATTAAGTGACTTTTCTAATAATGCAAGTTAAACAGTTTTTCATATTTCTTTACATTTCACATAATTATATTACAGCAGCCTCCTAAAAAATCAATATAAACAACTGACTTAAGTGAATTGTCAAGTTCTTGTATGCATATGCAGCAAAATATTATAGCACCAATATTTAAAAAAATGTTCAGTTTTCATTAAGATAAAAGAATAATGAGAGATTTTCATATTGAGAATGCCCCTTAATTTGGTGGCTAGGGGAGGTAATAATTGCTATGTGAAAAGCATCTATTAATAGAAATCTTACCTGGTATGAAGTGGCAGTGTCAAAGTCAACTCTGCTTGTTAAAGTAACATCTCCAGTGGCAGAATTGATGGCAAATCGACTTGGGGCAGTGTCATCTCCTATAATGCTGTAGCTAAGTGTATTGAATGGTGCCTAAAATACAGCATTATAACACTTTAAATTTGATAAAGTATGATAAAATGCTCTTTGAATTTATATTTTTCAAGGATAAATACAATTAAAAGGTCGATGAATATTCATTTTAAATTGAAGGACATAATATTATGAAAGAAAGGGTCAAGGAATTTATAGTTTGAATTTCACGAGATATACAATAAAAGGGTTGTAGAATTTGTAGTTTAAATTCAATGAGATACACAGTTAAAACAGACAATGAATTTTCCAAAATATATATAATAAAAGTGTCACTAAAAAAGAATTTACAGTTTAAAGACATACACAATATAAAGGGTAACTGAATTAATAGTTCAAAGTAAAAAATATGATAAAAGGGTCAATAAATATTTAGTTTAACTTCAAGGAGATATATGTCAAAAAAGGCATTGTCAAAGTATTTTGATCTAGTACATGTATCAATGGTCCTCGTTGACTTTACAAAAACTTCATGCAAGGCACTTCCACAATCCATGAGATCTTGACATAGAAAATCCACACAAGTTAAATACAAGTTTCAGATAAAATAAAATTAAAACAATAACGCTATTTCACAAGCTTACAATAATTAATATCACTATTTCACAAGCTTACAATAATTTAAGTTTACCTGTGTATCACGATCACTGGCTGTAGTGTCATAAACCAACTCTCCTACACCGAAATTCTCATCAAGTGTCCGGAAGTATGGCGCATTTACGAAGAATGGCGGGTTGTCATTTCCAATCACAAATATTGTGATGTTCACTTCTGCACCAGTAAGTTGTGGTTCACCCAAATCGTAAGCCTGTGCACGCATCTGGTAAAAATATAAAACAAGTTTATTACCTTACATCTTTAAATATAAAATAACGACAGAAGTAAGAGTGTAAGTTCTATTTTATGAGAATTAATTATGCAAATGATCAAGTGCATTTTTAAAAGAATATCGAATTTAACACTTAACCCTTTCCCCCATGAGCATATTGTGAAAAATGGCCGTTTTCACTGAAAAGCCTCCTGTTACAAGTTCAAACTGCTATGAAACTATGAAAAATGCTTCAATTCTAATCAAACTTGGTACAAATGTTGACTGGACCATTGCCTTTGTAACGACATGCTCAGTCTCTAATTTCCTGTTACCATGGCAACGAGGGTACATCTCAAAATTGCCAAAAATCACTATTTTGCCTCGATTTTTTCCATCAAAATGTATTTCAAAGGGCTGCAACTTTTCAAGGGATTGAGATAGAGTCAAAGGCTTTTCAGCGTTGGTTAAACGTTACATTATGATCGACCTGGGGTCATTTTTAGCCTCTCACAAGTCCAAAATTTTCTTGGCGATGAGGGGGACTCCGCCCCCCTTCAAACCCCCCTAACAGAAGGGGGCACATCCCCCTTCTGGCAACCCCCTGATGTATCTTTTGGATGGGGGGCGGCGCCGAAAAAGTGCTCAATTTTTTTAGCAACATTTCTCAAACGAAAACTTATGTTTGGGGCCCAAATAGGACATTTTTTCACTATTTGAGGCCCAAAAAAGGGTGGGGGTCGAAAGTGCATTGTTTCGCGTATATATGTGGTAAAGGGTTAATAACTTGGTATTTGCCAGGTTTTTAGATAACAAAGCAAAAAAATTATCGAACAAAAATGTAAATGGCAGAGAAGGTTGAGGGGCTGTGGCAAGAATCAAATGACAAATGCTTATCCTAAATAGTGAAAAAGTAAAAAAAATCTTCATAGAGGTCACTTATTCTTCAAAACTGTCAAATTTAAATCCATTTGTCAGTTAGTTTAATAAAGTTGAGCATGGACAAACACTGCTTTTTTTCTAGGACAAAAACAATAAAATAACACCAATTGCATCTGTATTGGGAATATCTACTATTTACATGGGTGCTAGAAAAACCTTACACCCTTATGTGGGCAAGTCGGGAGCTTTAAATGATGTCATTCCCACGCAGTGTTTACGAATGAATTGCATTGTTAGAATGACATCATTTTTTCCTTATGAAAGAAGTTGTAAATTCATAATACACTACTATAAGATAAAAGTCTAAAAAAAAAAGTTTTCGTAATTTCTTTCTGAAAAATGATTAATATGTCAATCAAACACCCGCTGTCGTCACAGACACAAATATCTAGCTCTTTGGTTACTGTTAACCAGAAACTCGGCAGAGCGTCGTTACCACCGTAAACAGTTACCTTCAAGCTAGATATTCAGGTCAGTACCAGAAGCCAGTGTAAGAAACTAATAAAATATAACTTACAAAGTAGAATGAAGCTTCACATGGGGCATATAACAAGGACCTGCGGAGAGACAGTTCTCCTGTTACAGAGTTGATCATGAAGCATTCCAAGTCTTCCGCATCTCTTGTAAGCCTGTACCGAACTGTATTGTGAGGAGCCTAAAATAAACATGAAATTACAGCAACCTATACAATACTGAAAACAAAGATGGCCTTTTGCATTATAAAAATTATGTATCATTTTTTAAATTTTCATCGATTTCAGTAGAATGATGCACTGCTATTGGTCAATAGTTGATAAATTATTTGGTTGAATATTTAATAATAGGCATAAGAACTGTTGGAATATAATCAAAATTAAAAGTTAGTTTAATAAAAATATAATTTCAACAATTAATACAAGATCAATAGCTTATCCTTTGAGGTGAAATTAAGTGAAGATTTTTTGAGCAATTTTAGGACAAAATGTTACCAAAGGATCATTATCGCGTGCAGTTGTAGTCAAGATTGTGTCCCCGAGGTTGAAGGTCTCGACGATTGTAGCTGTGTATGAGTTGTTGACAAAGAAAGGTGCCTGGAAGTTCTGTCTAACACTGACTTGACATACTTTGTATCCATAACGAGCAGGGGCACCCAGGTCACGTGCTTGTACACGAATCTGATGTAAAATATACTTCATATGATAATGAAAAAGGAAAATTATTTTGAAGTCTACAGCTTGCACTTGATGCAATAAAAAAATGGAAATTCTAAGATCCAACAATGAAAAAAAGCAAGACATACTATGTTGGTTAACAATGCTAAAAAAAAATGCATGACAAACAGCTAATTTCTCAAACTGATTTGTAGGATTTCAAAATTTTAAAAATAAAAGTCATCAAAATAGATTTTACACAACTATATTGACATAAATGAAGAAAAAAATGTTTAAAGCACAATTTTTTTCTTTAACACAATTGCAGATGAAATTCTTTGAAACAAAATGTGAAATTTTTTATCGTTTTTTTTATCTTTTTTTTTTTTGGGGGGGGGGGGGGGGGGGAATGGTATTTCATTAAATGTTCATAAGTTTTACAAACCCTGAAAAGTTCAGCACCAGCTGATGCCAGATTTCCAACAACACTGATTCGACCATTGACCTCATCTATTTCAAACAAGTTGACAGCATTGTCATCTCCAATTATGTCATAACGTATCACTCCAAATGGTGTAGCCTGAGCAATAGATATTCAATTATAACAAAGAGATATTCAATTGTAACAAATAGATATTCAGTTGTAACAAATAGATATTCAATTGTAACAGGTTAGCTTTTAAATCAATATTCTCTTTTCATTTATTTAATAATCTATCATTTAATATGCAAATGATATTCATACCAAGCTGAAATCTAACAATTTCAAAAATTAAAATTCAAACCAAACATTAACAAGAAAAATCGGGAATGGACCAAATTACTGTTCTATGAACTTATGGTTCAATACTTTTTCTTTCATAAAGTATTTTCTATGTATTTGAAATGTACATCTTGTAAAAAAATAAGGAATAAAGTTTAACTATGTTTTAACTAACTATACAAGCAAAACGGTGTTCACAGTTTGGGACATGTATAATTAAACCCCAAAAGATTTGGATGCTTTTTTAGTCAATAATCAAAGCACAAAACTTAGTACATGTGTAATAATAATTCACTCACATTACTGTCACCATCTGTTGCTGTCACAGTGGTCAAGAAGAATTGGTTATTGTTCAGTTGTTCCAATGTCACGTCACATGAAGCATCGTTAAACACTGGGCTAAATTCATTGCGAATTATATTTACAGTAACGAAGGCATTTCTTACAGCTACCTTTGGTGAAACCGGGTCATCGTCACGAAGAGAAACTTCAAGCTGTGTAATGAAAATAACCAATTATTCTTGCATAAATAAAGTTCCTTACTTAAGCAAAAGTAAAATGAATAACCAGGAGCTGATATAAAATAATGTTAATAACCACTTACACTAAAGCAAATTGAAAAATCATATGATCTCGTACAAATTCTATTTAAAACCACTTTAAAACAAAGTGAATAATCTTACATAAAAAAAGATCATTAGAATTGGTACCCATTGAAATTATATCAAAACAGTCCTTAACCTCATATGCTAAATATGAATTGTCAAAAATGTAAATGTGTTCATAATAAAAATACACAGCATCTGTTCAGTTATATTCAAAACAACGTTTTCTGTTTTATTATACTATATCCAGGACTTGTATCAATGAAATATTTTGTCTAGCAGTTCAATATTTGCCTTTTTTTCTTCTTCAACATTTAGAATTCATATATAATCACATTAAGTACAATTGCAGTACAATGTACATCAATTCTCAACAGTCCAGTCCATAACTAAATGTAACTTAAATGCATGTTAATAATATTTTTCTAAGCCAATAAAAAATTCTAATTTCAAACATTTAACTATAAATGAATATGCCTAAAATAATGTTCAAATTTATAATGTCTTGTATCAAAACTGATATTTCCTGCATGTTACTGATTCATAACTAAAACTTGTAAAAGGCAACTTACCACAAGGGTATCAACTGCGATCTGAGTTAATGATTTACGAACGTAGATAGCTCCGTTATCTACAGACACTCCAATGTATTCCGCAGCAAGACTGTTTCCGAAGTTGTTTACAGCATTAAATACAAGGGTATTATATGGATCCTTAAATAAGAAAATAAACAGTATTGAATTACATAAAAGGAATTAAAATTTTCATATTTTATGAATCCAGTACAATAATTTCTGGCTAATTTTATAATTATATGGTAAATAATAAAGAAAAAAAATGTTTTCTTTTATATTCAAATACCAGTTTAAATGGAATTTCAAAAGAAACGACCTAAAAAAAAGAAAAGAGAAAGACTGTTTAAAATTAACAATAACACTTTAAGCTCCTTACTGTGTAAATTCTAAAACAAAAATTTTCTTTCTGTGTAAATTCTAAACAAATGAATTTATTGTGCAAATTCTTAACAAATGAATGTCTATTGCGTTAATTCTAAACAAATAAATTTTCTTTACCCTAATATCTTGATCTACAGCATTCAGCGTGAGAATTGTCACTCCAAGCTCCTGAATTTCATTTACAGTGACCGTGTAATTCTGTTGGTTCCATGATGGGGTATTAAGGTTTCTTTCTACATCAACAAATACTGTAGTGGTAGCGGACAATCTTGGCGTACCCCCGTCCTGTGCTAATACTCGAATCTGGAGTGAACAAATACCTTCACATTCAAATCTGATCTATTAAATATAACTTTAACTAGAGTTACATGTTGTTTAGAAATAAATCTGACTGTAAATCTATTTGTCGACACATTTTACATCAATGTCATAAGTGTGTGTCCTTAGGTATAAGGGCTGAACTTGAAAATATTCAAAACAGTTAATTAACTGTATTTGTTTAAAATTATTTTCAAGCATTTGTATTACTGTATAGAACCATGTAAAGACTTTAATTAAAGCTGTGTTAAATGTGTTTTATTCTTTCAAATAACTCGTATTACCCAACACCTTCTCAAATTATTCTGTAAAATGAATAATCAAACATAATAATACTTGAATAATTTGAGTTTCATTTAATTTATAACAATACTCTTTCGAAGTTGTTAAAATTTTTCTTTAAACTCTTTAAAATATTAAAATAGTACAGTAAATCATTTTGAACCAGTACTGGAGGAAACTGATATACAAGTACTTGGTGTTGTCATCAACTTCATTTAAAAACATGAACCATTCTGTGGGAGCAACATGTGAACCTGCACCCAATATTCTCAAGCACTATAAGATTAATAGTAAAGAAAAAAAATTAATGAAAAGAAAAACAAAGTAAATACCACATAGAATGAATTAACTTCATTGATAAGTCCCTGTGAACTGGTGGATATTATTCCACTAGTTGGGTTAATGAAGAATCTGTTCTGTGAAGTATCATCTCCAATAATGGAATAGGTCACCTGGTTATAAGGGGACTGAAAACAAACAATTTTTATAATACAAATACAATCTATACATTAAAAAAATTTTGATTACATGTACACAACTTTGTCACATGGGATATCCATTTGATGTGAAATCAGATATACGTCTTGTGCTTACATTTGCGACATTATGTTTTTGTATATAATTCTTATAAATTGCGTAATTATTATAACCATAGTAACAAATCTGTTTAGAAAGTGCATTATGCTGTGCTGCTTTAATTGGTGTAGTACCACAAACAAAAACCAGTTTTAAGGCGCGGGAAATCTTAACTTATTTACAACATTACAACAAATAGTATTGCCATAATACAATGTGATTATTGAGAAGAGAATAAAACTGGAACATACCACAGTATCAGCATCTGTGGCATTAACATCAAACACTGTAAATCCACTGTTGACCGTGAACGGTATAGCTATCCTGTATGGGGTGTTTTGGAATACTGGAGGGAATAAATTCCTCCTCACGTTGATGGTTACTTGAGCATTCTGGAACGATGTCCTTCCACCTCCATCGGTGGCAATCACGGCAAAGGTGTATGGAGTAGTATCCGAGTTATCGTTGTAAAGTGGGATACGCACTCGGATGTCACCAGTGTTTGAATCAAGTTCGAAATATGTGTTCACCAGATTGTTTGCATTGAAGTTTTGGATAGAGTAAGTTATAGTGTTCCAGGGTGTCTGAAATATTCAAGTAAACATTAAAGAAAATTTGTAAAAACAATAATGAAAGGTACCTGTACACTGTTCAACATACCATAACACTTCTCACTGCAATATTACTTCAACTACATTGTTTTACAAGTATGTTCAATACAAGACACAAGAAAAGACACCTTCATAAGACTGAACTGCTTATACATGTAAATGATCAATGATAAGGGAAGTAACTTACAACTCTATCATCATCAGTTGCGGTTACTCTCAAAATAGGGAAGTTTGTACTCTCTGTCTCCAAAATGGTTTCTTCATAATTTCTGTCGACAAATTGTGGAGAATTATCATTTCTATTAATGTTGATTATAGCAGTAACTGTGGCACTTCTTGGTGGAGATCCATTATCATATGCAACAATTCTTCCAACGTAAAAATTTCTATTTTCTTCTAGGAGAGATCTTGCTACAGTAATTTGTCCCGTTGTACCATCAAAGTTGAAGTATGTGGATGTTCTGTCATCTCCAATCAGAACATAGGTAAGATCTTGGTTCTGGAAAAAAAAAGAGCGAAACTTTTTATAAAGAATTCAGAACTGTCTATTTTCAATTAGCAAGATGTTGATGATAAATCTGAGTAGCCAACTGTATGTAATATGTAATCTTAGACCACAATCCATGTAATAGGCTGGCAAGCTGTTCGTACTACTTGTATATTACTGACAAAGTCCTATGATTAACATTGCTGTTACAACAATTAAAGTAAAGATGTCAATCTTACTGGTAGCAGTCTACACGAACATATTGCTTGAGGCAAATTAAGTAAATTAAAAAAGAAATTAACTATTCTATCACAGGAACAATTTACAAGACGATTTATCTTTACATGGAAATACATTTTCTTAAGAAAACATTTTATGAACTTACAAGATTATCATTATCTCTAGCAGTAACTGTAAGGACATTTGTTCCAAGTTGTGTTGTCTCGGGGATGGTTGTTTCGTATGGTGTATTAACAAAGAATGGGTCATTCTCATTCCTGATAATGGTGAGGGTTACTCTAGCATTGAAGTTAGACGTTCTCGTTGGTATGCCGTCATCTGTGGCTCTTACATTAATCAGCACTTGACTGACCCCAATGGTTGTCAAGGAATCGCGTAATGTGAGAAGGCAAGTGTATGGATTGAGGTAAAAGTAGCTCTCAAGGTTGTTAGGTGGGTTAAAAACATTTGGTGCAGTTACACTTGTAATGTCACATCTTACTGTATGCTAAAATAAACATAATACATTTAAATCAATACAAGATGAAAAGCTACACATTGGACAATCACACAAAGTAGTGCTGCTATAATAATTAACCTTTTTGCATTAAATATACATTGTACTAATTTTATGGGTTTTATTTTTTTATTGTTTTGTTTCTCTGTGGATTTTTTTTAAATGGTAATTATTTCATATAAATCAAATATAATTATGCACATCATGATATAGGATATATACAGAAGTCAAAATCTATTTCTAGTGAGTAATATATGTATAGCATAATATTTAGTAACAACACATTATTTCATCACTTTACTTACCCCATCAGCATCAGAGGTTTCTAGTTGAACTAAACTTAGGCCAAGCTGATAATCCTCAGTAATTGTTCTTTCATATGCTTGATTAGCAAATACAGGAGGATTTGGATTTCTATTCACACTGATTGTAATATTTGTATATGCAATCTGACTTGGGTATGCAGTGTCATAAACCAACAAACCAAGCTGAAAAAAAATTTCTTTTTAAGGCTTTTTAAATTAAGCTTCCTAACCTTAACAATTACCAACAAGAGCTCTCAGTAGGACAGCATGCTAACTATTCTCAGTGCTTGATAGTAAATTGATACAGTGACCTCCTCCAGTCCACAGGTTGAGGTTATGATGATAACAAGAGTGCAAAGTTACAAAGTCATATGCAAATGGACTTTGAAACTATCTGAGGTGGTATGCAAACTTTAATTTAAGTGGTTACACCTTCATTTATCAACACTGACGCCGACGTTCGGAAGACTAGAATAGCTCTCATTCTTCCAATAGACAGGCTAAAAATGAGGATTTATTATTTAATACCTTAACTACACAAGTACATATGCTTTGGATGAAAGGAGTCAATATGAAATTCAATAAAATTGTTTAATAGTTTTTCAGTTATCCAAACAATTTTTTTCATAAGATATGTTTCACAGGTTTATTTGTAATGAAAATTCAAAATTCAATCATTATCATTACAAATGTATATTTATTATCACTGGGAAAATGAAATATAGAACTTTGAGTGTAAGTGACCAAGGTGTCACTAGGAAAATGAAATACAGAACTTACATGTAAGTGATCGAGGTGTCACTAGGAAAATGAAATACAGAACTTACAGTGTAAGTGACAAAGCTGTCGCTAGAAAAATGAAATATAGAATTTACATTGTAAGTGACCGCAGTGTCACTAGGAAAATGAAATACAGAACTTACATGTTAGTGACCGAGGTGTCACTAGGAAAATGAAATACAGAACTTACATGTTAGTGACTGAGGTGTCACTAGGAAAATGAAATACAGAACTTACATGTTAGTGACCGAGGTGTCACTAGCAAAATGAAATATAGAACTTACATGTTAGTGACTGAGGTGTCACTAGGAAAATGAAATACAGAACTTACATGTTAGTGACCGAGGTGTCACTAGGAAAATGAAATACAGAACTTACATGTTAGTGACTGAGGTGTCACTAGGAAAATGAAATACAGAACTTACATGTTAGTGACCGAGGTGTCACTAGGAAAATGAAATACAGAACTTACATGTTAGTGACCGAGGTGTCACTAGGAAAATGAAATACAGAACTTACATGTTAGTGACTGAGGTGTCACTAGGAAAATGAAATACAGAACTTACATGTTAGTGACCGAGGTGTCACTAGGAAAATGAAATACAGAACTTATATGTAAGTGACCAAGGTGTCACTAGGAAAATGAAATACAGAACTTACAGTGTAGGAGACTGATGTGTCACTAGGAAAATGAAATACAGAACTTACAGTGTAGGAGACTGAGGTGTCACTAGGAAAATGAAATACAGAACTTACAGTGTAGGAGACTGATGTGTCGGAAGCAAGGTTATTCCGTAACATAATATCACCAGTTGTTTCATTGATCATGAAGTAAAACGCAGCTGAGAAATACTGGCCAGTAAGACCATACCGTAATTGTCCCTGAAATCAGAGTTAACAATTATTTAGCATTGAATCTTTGCTCATATGACCATGTCTCATATTACAATTGTAAAAACAACCATTTTTATTCAATGAAATTTTTTTAGCAGAATGTTTTTAATGGTATATATAATGCAGTCAGTTATAAACATCTAAAAGTTTACAAGCTGTAAATGATAGAAGACAAAACTTGACAACATTCATTACTCTAGTAAGAATTGAGCATATTGGTAAAACTTTCTAGATAGCTTCTCAAGCGAAACACCTTAAATGGACTTGTCCATCTATTAATCTGGGCATAACCATTTTTCATTTTGAAGGAAAATATAAACTGACTGCATAGAGAACAATGTAGACCATGATCAGATGATAGGGATGTTATCAGCTGGTTTTGGTCTGCACTGGTCACATTGATAGATTATGTAGCCGTCAGCAGACTATGATTAAATAAAAGAGTTGAATATCTCTGAAGAAATTAAATTTCACTATAGAAATACACAGAACAAATAATTTTACAAATGTTTTCAACATGATAAATATAAAAAATATCAAACCTGTAGGTCGCCATCCCGTGCACGAGACTGAGTGTAAATTGTAGTTCCAGCAACAGCATTAAGGTTGACTACTGTCGAATATGGAGCATTGTTGATCCATGTAGGAGGAGCAGAACTACGGAGAACATTTATTCTTACAGTTGCTGTTCCGGTCTTCTCAGGCTGAGACTGGTCACGAGCAAACACAAGGAACTGAAAAAGATCAATTGTCCTAATTTTAAACTGCATTTCAAACTAGTCTTGTTGGCAGAAGACATCCGTAGAATTGAAAATTTATTTTCGAGAATGCTAAGCTTCTATCCAAATGTTTATCATTTTGTTCTAGATAAACAATGTTCATGTTCACATTAAGACCATGATTTTACTTGTAGCTGGCCAAAAGAATTATGCTCTTCAAGGTGGGAACTAGGAAAGGAAGCTATGGAAACCATTCTTACAATGGTATTTGAAATAACCTGACTGAGGAACAAACTCAAACACCTGTACATAAACAGTGATGAGAAAACTTACTTGGTATGTATTAAGTCCAGAATTAACAAGAACTTGTCTCAGTGAGATCAGACCAGAAAATGGTCCTACGTAGAAATTGTCAATCGGAGAACCAAACTGTTGCTGTTGTGCATAATAATATAATACATCCTGAAACAAAAAGAGATAAATCTAAATCCAAAGTCACTAGGAACAAAAACAATTATTATATTCATAAAGAATGTTAGTTTACTTTTTGAGCCAGCATTGCCTTTTGTTACAGATTTCAAAAGCAAGGTTACCTCAAAAGGTCATGGTAATACCACTTTGTCAAAAAAACAAAAACAAGTTGCCACTTAACATTAATATGCATATATTAGTGTGTGAGAGAGTATTATTAAGGAAGACTGTAACAAACTTTTTTAATTCTAATGTAACATCTGCAATGTGTTTAATGTACATGTCTGCTCAAGTTTACAAAGAATGGTAACCTACGAAAGGTCCTTATAAGCATTTGATACTCTAACACCTAAAAAACATTAAAAACACCCCAGTCAAGTCACTTAGTGACATGTCAGTTTTAAAGTGCGAACAGCAACTGGATTTACATTTATTTCAAACATGTATGATAATAAAGGAAACATGTTAGTTAACATTAATATGACATTGAAAACTGAGCTAATACAAGAAATAAACTTTGTACAGACTCATTATGAGATAACACACTTTGTATCTTTAAAATCATCAAAAACATGTACACATATATAGAAAATCCTTCTGTTCAGAACTTCATAAACAGCAAAAAGTTCATTTAGTAATATCAGACCAGCAAATGGTTGGACCTAGAAATTCTCAATCGGAGAACTGAACTGCTGCTGTTGTGCAGAATAATACAATGCGTAAGGAAACATTATAGGGAGATAATTTCATTTTCTAATCTTTACAAACTTACAAAGGCATCATTGTCATTGGCATTCAGCTGAATAATACTGCTGCCCAGTGGTAAAGACTCCGAGACTGTTGCTTCATAAATCTGTCTATCAAATGCAGGTTGGTTGAGATTACGCAATACATTGATGTTCACAGTGGCGAATGCTGTTTGTACACCAGATGAGAAAGAGCGTGTTGCCATCACTTGATACTAAATTTAAAACAAAAGAATTAAATAAAAAAGAAAAAAAAATCTCAATATATTACACTTTAGATTATTATCTTTGTTTTTTTTACAAATGCATAGATGTTCATGTATAGATGTCTAAAGAAAAAAACCTTTAAATACAAGGATATTACACAAATAAAAATCAGAAACATTTAAGCATTGTGACTCACTAATCAACAACATCTTTAAACAAAAATAAAATTTATAATAGAGTTAAAATGCTTTTCTCCTTGAAAGGAAAAGTAAAAAGAATTAAATTCTTTTCGTGATAAATACTTACGGAGAATCTTGTGACCTTATTTCTATCCAGTCGAAGGTCAGAGCGTACAAAAATATTACCAGTTGTACTGGACATGTTAAAGTAATCTGGACTATTGACGAATCCTGGGAAAGAGTATACAATGCCCGGCTGAAATTCATAAAATAATGTATGCAAATAAACCTGAATGATGATAATAACTGATAAAGGTATAAACTATTGTATGATCAAAGAATAGTTTCATATCTCTCATATAATATTACAATCACATATCATGGCATTACAATCATGTGGCATTGTAATTACATATGGCATTACAGTCTCATATCATGGCATTATAGCCACATATCATGGCATTGTAATTACAGATGTCATTACAGTCCCGTATCATGACATTGTATTTACAAATCTCATAACACTTTAATATCATGGCATTACAATCACTTGTCATGGCATTACTATTACAGATGTCATTACACTCTCATATAATGGCATTATAATCACATATCATTGGCATTGCAATCACATGGCAATACAAATTATATCATGTCATTGCAATATTACATGTAATGGCATTACAATCTCAAATCATGGTGTTAAAATTTTTATTTAATACATGTGTTTGATTTGCTCAATTTAGGCACTTCTATGCTTATGGATAACAGACATATGAAATGTTCTAATATGACTTGGATCCTAGGAAATACCATTATTTCTTTTAAATAAACTACCTTCATGCCATTGGAAACAAATGACTATATTTTCGATCACATTAAAAACTAAATGCATTTTAACATTATTCTGTAATTAGTTAAATTTAGTGTGAAAACATGTGACATTGAAAAATAATAATTTGAGGTAATTAATGAGGGAATATAACACTATCATGTCACCTTTTAACAGAGTTGAAGTTAGCTTCAAGTTAAGCTTCAAGGTAAGGATTAGAAAATCCAAAACTTAAAAAGTTCATTCTCAAATACAAAAATCTGATTTGAAGAAGAAAAAAACGAAAAAAAAAACACGACATATATAACCAAGGCAACAGTCAAGTAAAAGAGGTTAAAAACATTTTGACCATTTTACATATTGCAATATGGAATGAATCTTGACTTACACCTGGTTGAGCCTGGACATTCAGCACACTTGAGGCAACAAGAGCATTCTCAGAAATGGTCTCCTCGTAGTTAGAAGAGAAGAAGCTCAAGGTTTCTGTCACTCTATTCACATTAACATCCACAAAAGTTGTATCAGATAACTGTGGGAATCCCCCATCATATGCTCGTACTTGGATCTGGAAATAGATGTAGATATATGTACATGGATTAAAAGTATTTCGCTGATGATATGCACTGAAGTGTTACCTAAAATAAGGAACTTCGGGAGTTTGCTGTTATTATTTAAATATATATATATTAATTTATTTATTTTATGTAAATATTAATATAGACATAATGTACATTGTAAATGTAAAACTATATTTATACTTTGTCTGAAAATATGGTATACAGATATTTTCCCCCAGGACATTTGCCCCCACTCTAAAAATGAATCACTGGACATTAAAAAAAAATAAAATGCTAAATAACCATAAATATTGAAAATTGATGTCTGATACATTGATATCATACTTGCCCAAAAAAAAACAACAACAACATGATATATACAGTATTTCAATAAGGCATTAATTAATTGCAGCAATTTCTACTGAAACATAAGCTTAACACTGCATTAAACATACATAACCAAATAATCAAACCTTAAACTGGCTTCACATTGTCAAATAGCAAAAAAATTCATACTTGTATGGAGATGATCCACATCAAAAATCATGTGTATATAGTTATGAAAATATTGTTGGAAAACATATAGAATTATACTATGTTGTCATCATAGAGTATTGGTCATTTTTTTACCTCAGATTTTAACACATGATTTACAAAACTGTACAAAGATAATTAGGCAGGCTTTTTTAAATGACATTAATTTCTTAAAAACCAAACAAAATCAAAAACAAACAAAACAAAAATGAAAGAAAAAATCCTCGAGACTTTGATCATACCCTGTAGAAGCTTGTAACTGTGTTCTCAACTGAAGCCAGAAGTGAAATCCTCCCGTCAACTGGATTTATGTAGAAGAAATTTGGAGCAGTACCATCGCCAACTATTTCATATCGCACTGTATTTTCTGGTGCCTAAAATATTGTAAACACTTTCATTAATGAAAATTTCTTCAATACAAGATAAAATATGGATTATGCACCATATCTTCCCTTTAGAGTAAAAGCTTTGCTTAAGTATTAGCTGTTTTTAGGGGTATTTTTGTCGAGTGTGTATACTGAAAGGGAAAAGATGGGTAGATGCACAAACACAGTTTGGTCATAAGCTAACTTTTCTCAAACAAAAATTGTACTGTACTACATTGTACTTCACAATAGTTCACAAAATCACATGTAAGAAACCAAAGAATGTTTGGTAAATGGTTTTATTTCTTAATTTGGTACAACTTAAGGTTTAAAGTTTTAAAAAAATGACGGGTCAATATCAGAACTAGGTCAATATACCACTTAAATGTATTTGTAGAATATAGCCCTAATATAATTTACCTCAAATATTCAAGTGACATTTTGTTCTTAAGTTGATCTTTCATTGGGTTTTATTTACCTCATTAGCCTTTACTTAAGGCATGACAAAAAAGAAGACCAACAACTTACCGTAATATCACTATCAGTAGCATTTAGATCAACGATGAACGAGCCAGGGAATGTATTTTCTTGAATAGTCGTCTGAATGTTGTTGAAGTTAGTGAACCGAGGCGGGAAGGTGTTACGATTCACATTGATAATCAGAACTTCAGTATCTGTCCTCGATCCAAAGCCAAATGCAGAACTACCCCCATCTACAGCATATAGTCTCAACTGAAGAAGTTAGAAAATGTAGTTTTATTTCGAGGTTTAATTCATTTTTTATTTTGAGTATATTGTATAGTTTATTTGGCGTAAAATAGAAACATTCATCAATGGATCATGTTATCTGATGGAAAGTAATTTTAAACAATTTTTATTTTAACTGTATAGATTATTAACTAAAAACTATTCCCTAAGTTTTAATTGGATTTATTGCACCTGGAAAAAACAACTAATATCAAAATAACAAAATATGTGAAGTTTGTATAATTATTTTAAATTTCAAGACAAAACAAAAAGTAGATAGTTATTAGGCAACTGGGTTCTAATTCACAACACTGAAGCACAACTTTCAAAGTTGAACTGGTGGAGGAAAGTCTCTGATGCCCCTAAATTCATCATTTCTGGTTCACACAGACAGCCAAGTAGAACCAAAAACTTTACATTCAAGCATTTACATCTGCTCAAACAAGAGAATAAATAGTCTGCTGAAAGAGTAAATTATAAAAACAAGAAAACAGTACCCGATATTGAGAGGTAGTATCGTCAGCCAGGTCATTCACATTCCTTACACGTACGTTATAAATATTGTTGGTTACAGTTTCAACGTAGAAATATGTTGGTGCAAGGTCGTCACCTATTGTTGATACTGTTATTACATTGAATGGGCTCTAAAAAAACAACAGATATAACATTAATACACATTAAAAAATACTTCTTACTTCACATTTTACAGAATTATGATAATTATTTTAAGATATAATCATTCACTACTGAATATAATTTTTTTCCCATCCAACACTCTTGCCTTAATATTAGACAAAAAAAAGATAAGTAATTCATTTAGCATACCTGTGTATCTGCATCAGTGACAGTAAATCCGTAGATTGAAGTATCAGCATCTATATTTTTGTTGATGGTTGTACTGTATGGTGTCTGTTGGAACACAGGTGGAAACTGGTTCCTGTACACATTCACAGTTACTGTTGCAGTGTTGGTACCAGCACGGGAAGGTGTACCCAAGTCACGAGTTGTTACAGTAAACTGAAATGGAAAATTATGCAAAACCAGTTACAGTAAACTGAAATGGAAAATTATGCAAAACCAATCCATTAATAAAAACAAAAAATGTTTTTAAAGTTATGCAAAAACATTATGTACAATTATCCAAAGCTTTCTCTGCTCAGTTTGTAAGCTTCAAATTGAATGCCATCTGCATACCTTAAACTTTAAAATGAAAATGAACAACTCGTATTACACTGATGTTACTTGTACTGACAAAAAGTTGTCACACTGACCATCGATAGGATTATATTCCATCATACACACAGTATTGTTTATTTGTTACATTTTATTCAATTACATGTATTTATTTGGGGAAAAAGCTTGCTTAATAAATTAAAGTTTTAACGAGTAAAAAGTTTCATCATGATGAGCATTAACTATATCAATCAAGTTGCAAAAAACAGGCTTTGAGGTTATAAAACACTTTTCCAAGTAAAATCTCTCCCAAAATCTTTTAAAAAGATTTTTTTTATTGTTAAGTGAACATTTTGATGCAGTTTCCGCCCAATCAAATACCCGTGATCTGAGTTTGAGCTTAGAGAAATTCTTTATAACCTTTGACCTTGACCTTAGAGAGTTTCTTTACAACCTCCAACCCAAGTCTCAATGACAAACAAAACAAAAGCACTGCATGCGATGTTAATACTTGTCTGTAAAAAATGCTATTTTAAAAAGGTGCATAAAGAATAGTGCTTTCAGAATTATGCCCCTTGTCTAACAACTTCAACTTGTCATGAGAAGCAAGTATTCCAAGTTTCATGTCCATACCTTTTGAAATGTTTGAAAAATGGGCTACATTAAAGTTTTTATGACTTGATGACAACAAAAACAAAACGCTGCTGCCACAGCAGTAATAATAACTTGACTTTTTTATCGAAATAGATGACCTAAAAATGGGAAGATATATCAAGACTTCTGTGCATACTGTTAATGTTCAAGTGAATTGTTAAAATCAGTTTTAACTAAATCATCCATTATATGTAAAAGCAAATAAGTCATTATATTACATAGGGTAAAATAACACAAGACATAAACTTACTGTGTAGGCAGTGCTGTCTGTGTCCTGATACACAGGTTTCACAAGGGAAACTACTCCAGTGTTTGTATCCACTCGGAAATATTCGGCAGCACGTGCATTACCAACCATACTATACACAGTAGTATTATATGGGAACTACAAAAAAAAATTACAAGCATGTAAGGTAAAGTATATGCTAAAATAAAAAATTTTAAGACATGTAAGGATAAGTATACATTAAAAATTAAAAAAATATTAAAGTAAACTTATGATCTTACAAAAGTTGTCAAGCCTACATGTACAAATACATATATATATATAATTGTCTAGAAAATTGTTGACCTTTCTAACATTTCTGGGACAAAGTTGAATGAAATTGTATTTAAAAATTTTTAAATATCAATTATTGATAAAAAACCAGATCATCCTTAATTTCCAAGAGTTAAAATATTGATTTACAGAGCCTTACATTCTTTTGTTATCTAAATTTATCATTTTTATAATAAAAATTAGCAAAAAAATAAATCTTACAGCTGTGTCAGAATCGAAAGCCAAAACTCTTGTAATCTCGGCTCCAAGAGCTTGATTTTCTGGGATTAACCGGTCATACCGAGTTGGTGAAAATGCTGGTGAGAATCGGTTCCTTGTAATGTTTAGATATACCACGGTGGTGTCAGTCAAACTTGGGATACCTCCGTCACTGGCCAAGACTCGCACCTGTATTTGATTACACAATTATAGTTTTACATATAAAAATTACAAGATGTACTTTTTTTCTTTTCTGGGGTTAGATATAATGTCACACCTACACTGTTAAGGTAATATGGCAACATTCAAGCTGGTTTGTGGAGGACCGCAGGTGCCCTTCTGTGCATTAATTTAAGTTTAATTTACATTGAGAAATTCCTTACAGTTCTTTACCTACTATACAGTCACAAGAAAACACAGAAATTGGCAGGAGGTTAAAACCTATTGGTAACAAGAGCACCGCTAGGCGGAGCATTATATGCCCGAAAGTGATTTTTTTTTTTTAGTAAAGATGAAGAATTTGTAAGACATGGGAGTTAAATAAAGTATTAACTCCTTCCCAAAACAATCATCCTTTGAAGTTTCAATATCGTGGTCCAAATGGAACTTATGTTATGCCCCGGAAACTGTTTTCAGTTTTAAGGTCATAGTGACCTTGACTTTTGACCTTGTGACCCCAAAATCAATAGGAGTCTTCTACCTTATATGGACAATCATCCTATGAAGTTTGAATACTGTGGGCCAAATTGAACTTAAGTTATGCTAAAGAAACTGTTTTCAATTTCTAAGTAATAGTGACCTTGACCTTTGACCTTGTGACCCCAAAATCAATAGGGGTCTTCAACCCAATATGGACAATCATCCTATGAAGTTTGAACACTGTGGGCCAAATGGAACTTAAGTTATGCTCCGGAAACTGTTTTCAGTTTTAAGGTCATAGTGACCTTGACCTTTGACCTTGTGACCCCAAAATCAATAGGGGTCTTCTACCCAATATGGACAATCATCCTGTGAAGTTTGAACACTGTGGGCCAAATGGAACTTAAGTTATGCTCCGGAAACTGTTTTCAGTTTTAAGGTCATAGTGACCTTGACCTTTGACCTTGTGACCCCAAAATCAATAGGGGTCTTCTACCCAATACGGACAATCATCCTATGAAGTTTGAACACTGTGGGCCAAATGGAACTTAAGTTAAAGTTTAATTTACATTGAGAAATTCCTTACAGTTCTTAACCTACTAAACAGACATAAGAAAACACAGAAATTGGCAGGAGTTAAAATCTATTGCTTGAAAAAAACCAATGAAAAAGATTGTTTTGTCAACTATTTGTAAACTAAACACAAGATTCAATACTTTTTTCAAACTCTGTTTTATGTATGAAAACTACATACTAAGTTATTTTAAAAAAGGACAAACCTGATAAATTGAGGTACTGTCAGTACCAACATTAACGTTGGTCCTGTAGCTGATCATTCCAGTGGCACTATTGATCAAAAATAGGCTTGGTGCTACCTCGTCCCCAATTATAGAGTACCTAATAGAGTTAAATGGTGCCTGAAACAGAATATAAATACATTATTATCATATTATAAAACATTAAACAGCTGAATTTTTAAATAAATCCAGCAGTCAACCTTTGGGATATAAAGATAAAAATCTAATGTGAAATTGACAATAGAGATACTGCATGGATTTACTGACTGGTTTACTGCATGGATGTGCTTACTGGTTTACTGCATGGATGTGCCGACTAGTTTACTGTATGGGTGTGCGGACTAGTTTACTGCATGGATGTGCAGACTGATTTACTGCATGAATGTATTCTGGTTTACTGCAAGGATGTGCTTACTGGTTAATTGCATGGATGTGCTAACTGGTTTACTGCATTGATGTGCTAATTGGTTTACTACATAGATGTGCTGACTTGTTTACTACATAGATGTGCTGACTGGTTTACTGCATGGATGTGCTGACTGGTTTACTGCATGGATGTGATAACTGGTTTACTGCATTGATGTGATAACTGGTTTACTTCATAGATGTGCTGATTGATTTACTGCATGGATGTGATAACTGGTTTACTGCATGCATGTGCTTACTGGTTAATTGCATGCATATTCCTACTGGTTATTTGCATAGATGTGCTGCCTGGTTTATCACATGGATATGCCCTTAGTTCATTGCATGGATGTGCTAACTGCTTTGCTTTCATACTGGTGGTAAGGGCTGTTAATTTTTGACAAATATTGACGGTCTGTTTCGTAACAAAATATCATTCACAAAAATAAGGAATCTTGAAAAAAAAACTTCACTTTACTTTCAGTAAAAAATATTCTATAATTTATTAAAGTAACTTTAAGAGATTCTATATAAGTGTGTTAACAAATCAAGAAAATCTGCACCGGTATCTGCAGGTGTTCATTTAACATATATGTCTGAATGTTCTGGAGATTGTCAAAACAATGATGAAAATGTTGTGAAAACACAAAAACACATAAAAATGGCACTGTCAAACAATGCTGGAAAAAAATCATTGAATTTTACAGACAGTTTTGTTTGTCTTTAAAATAAATATTTCAACATATCTAAATAAGCATCAAACTTACAATAATATCATCATCTGTGGCCGTTACCCTAAGAATGTTTGAACCAGAGACAAAGCCATCGGTAATATCGGCCGAGTATGGTTCCGATATAAACACAGGTGGGTTGTTATTACGTTGAATGGTTATTGTTACGGGGATCAAACCACTTCTTCGTGATGGACTTCCTAAATCTTCAGCATATACATTGTACTGGAATAAAAATATTTTTGATCAGACTTATTTGAATATATAATGAGATAAAAATACAATTTTGAAAATATTTTGTATTACATTTATGCCTTTAATATCAAAAAGAAGAAAACCCCATTTCACTCGAAATACTAAGGAGATGCTTATAAGTTTTGCAGCTTACTTCAAATTGTCCATACAATAAAACTAAGGTCGTCCTTATTCAACAGATAAATCATTTGAAATGCCAACACCAAAGAAAAGCATCAAGTGTTTAATCATTGTTTAATCATTTATTCTTATTAAAGGCATTATCACTAAAATAATATCATAATTTGATAATTAGGTGAAAGATTATACACTTAATCAACTAATTAGATTATAATTAGATTAAATATAGTCTTGAAGGTAAACAATAATAAAGATATAACTTACATTAAAAGTTTCAGTATTTTCACCGTACAAGTTTGTATTCACATAAATATTGCCAGTTGTAGCCTCTAACCTGAACCTTGTTACGGTCTGGTCGAAATAGTAGCGTAAAACATTGTTTGGGTCCTGTAAAATATAAAACTTAATCAAATTCTAACTTTTTTTAAATAAAAAAGACGTATCTGACATTTAATCCATAAAGAAATATTTAAATAGCAAGTTTGATGGTAAGAGAATTATACTGAAAAATAGAAAATGAGAAATTTCAAAAAAAGATCTAAAACCATTAGACAAAATAATTCAAGTCATATCTTGGTATGAAAATTATAGTTATCATAGAGTATTCTTAAGATAAGTTCTTAAATAAATGGACAATTATTCATGTAAATAAAAATTTACATTAACATCCTGGTCAACAGCTTGTACACGTAATATGCTGGTTCCTGGCGACGTAGTCTCAAGGATAGTTGTAGAATAGCTTGTTGCGGAGAACTGAGGATCATTCAAGTTTCTGCGTACAGTAATAAACACTGTTTCTGTTGCAGATAGACGCGGACTTCCGTTATCTTGAGCTCGAATGGTTAACTGAAGTACATAATTACATTTATATTATTATTAGAATCATCATAACAAATTTTTAGTGTAAATTTGTAATTTTAACTATATCTAGTACTCTAAAAGCCATCAGTATCAACATTAAACCCTAACATCTCATTTTCCTTAGCACCAACAGCTCTTGTGTTCTTTTTACCCTCAACCCCTCTTGTTTTCCTTATCCCCAACCTTAAACCTCAAGATAGTTTTTGTGTTCCTTGAACCACAACAACAACACTTGTTTTCCTTATACCCCCCAACAGTTTTCGTGTTCCTAAAACCCCCCGCAGCTTTTGTGTTCCTTATCCCTAACAGCTTTTGTGTTCCGTATACCTCGGACAGCTTTCGTTTTCCTTAAACCCTAACAGCTTTTTGTGTTCCTTAAAGTGACATAATACCCATTAAAGGGTATATGATGAGTGAACTTTTGAAAGTCAAAATAAGTTTACATTTTACCAAAATTCCTTTCAATTTTATAATTTTCTTCTCATGAATGATTAATAATTTACACATCGCAATGGAAAAAGTCTGTTAATATGCAATCTTAAACTGTAATGTTCAATTTATAAAAAGAGTGTGGCAGTCTTTTCATATTTTAGACAGATTTATATTTTCTCCTTAACATTTTCCAGTCAATCATTATACGCTCGTAATAGTCAATCTTTGGAAATATGTCAATTTAGCTCAAATTGAGTATGAAAAAAATAGCATGTCACTTTAAATCCCAACAGCATAAGATTTCTCAGATTTAACAAAAAATATAAACAGTATTGCTTGTAGATATTATTAGCTGTAAAGATTTTTGGCAGGTTATATGACCCTATATAAACAGTTGTTTGGGAAAAATATTCAAACAACCAGTAATATTTGGCCATATAAGCGGTCAGAAATATTTATAACAAATTTATATTACAAGCAAGCATTTTTTTAAGAAACATTTTGTTGTGAATTTATATTAGATTTATATAAATCTATATTAACATCATGATAATTCAATGAAAAGCAACATAACAAACCAGCAGTATTATAATTTCAAAAAAATAAAAACAATTTGTGTTTACCCTGTATGTTGTAGTAGACTCTTGGATAACATTACGTTGGAGACGTACAGCTCCACTGTTAGGGTCAATACTGAAAGTAACTGTGGCCTCGCCATCACCAATAATGTCATATGTTATCACATTGTAGGGAGCAATGTCATTGTCACGAGCTGTAGCAGTAAAAATAGTTGTCCCACTTGTTTCTGTGTAGTCCATCTCTCTATCATAGGGCGTGTTAATGAATAATGGAGGTTGCATGTTACGAATCACATTGATTTCAACATTGGCAACATTATTACTGGGACGTAGTGGAATGCCATTGTCTGTGATCGAGACTGTAAATGTATACCTTCGTGTGTCAGAGTTGTCATTGAGAAGAGACTGCCTGAGAGTTACTGCACCTGTCGCTGAATTAACTAAGAAATACTGAGAAGCAAGGTTGTTGAAATTATCATTTAATGTGTATGTAATGACGTTATGTGGAGTTGAAACATCATCGTCCCTTGCGGAAATAGTCAGGATGATATCTGCAAGCTGCTGAGTTTCATCTATTGTTCTATTGTAAGACTGTTGTGTAAATACTGGATCAAACAGATTTCTGGTGACTCCAATCTGTACAAGAGCAGTTGCACTTCTTGCCGGTGTTCCACCATCACGGGCTTCTATACGTAGCTGGTATGATGAAGCTGAATCCAATGTAAGTTGTCTATTTACAGTTATATCTCCAGTTGATGGATCAAAGGCGAAGTAGGTCGTTCCAGGCTCATCTCCAATTAACCGCAGGGTCACATCTCCGAACGGAGAAACAGTGTCTGAATCATCCGCAGTTACCTTGATAACAAATTCACCGACTGCCCTCGTCTGTTCAATCTGTGCAAAATATGGTGCATTGAAGAACACGGGAGGAAACTGGTTTCTTGTTACTGTTATAAACACATCAGCATCTAAGTTGGCAGACCTTGAAGGCGTTCCAAGATCATATGCTCCAACCTGGAGATTGTAGTTTGGAGATGACTGAGTATCAAGAGCAATGCTTCTAGCTACATAGATCCAACCAGTTTCTTCATTTATGAAGAAGTATTCACTACCAGCGTTAGCCCGGAGGAAGTATCTAACTGTGTTATATGGTTCAATAGTATCAGCATCATTGGCCGTTACCCGAACCACCTCAGAACCAAGAACTCCATTATCAGCAACAGAGGCACTGTAAGTCCTGGGTTGAAATATTGGCGAGTTTTGATTACGATCAACAGTAACTACTACAATTGTGCTATTACTTCTGCTAGGAATACCGTTATCATAGGCTGTTATACGCAGATTGTACGTCACTTGTGCGATGTTTGCCAAACTCTGTGTGATGTAAATTTGGCCTGAAATTTCATTGACAGAGAAAAATGCTGGTGCGGTGCCATCACCAGTTAGCTGGTAACGGACACGTTCAAAGGTATTAATTGGATCTGCATCTGTTGCCGTTACAGTATATATACTCTGTGTTGTTCCAAAGTTTTCGTTTATTACCACACTGTATGGCAAGTTGATGAACTGAGGCGTGTTTTCATTACGTATGACATTGATAGTTAGAGTTGCTGTATTTTGATTAACTCTTCCATCTTGGTCTCCAAGGGTGACTTGAAGCTGTGGGTTAAAAAGTGAAAAAGACATGATAAAATATATATTCTATAATGAAGCTAATTGTTAAAAGTGTAATTCAAGTTGGTGATAATAAGATATTGGTGTTTTAAAAAAATATTTCCAAAACTGTTGAGCTTTTATTTAACTATTACGCAGTACAAGCATTAAAACTTATTAACTAAAAGCTTTGAAGTTCTCTTGATTCAAGCAAAAATTCATTCTTTATAATCTTAAAATGATTATTAGGTCCTTACAATATATTGGTTTCGAGTGTTGTCTGCATATAGGGCTGATCTAATAGTGACGACACCGGTTGTCTCGGCAACACTGAAGTACAGCGGGGCGGGATTATCACCGACTACTGTATATTTCAGGACATTGTAAGGCGCAGCCTGTAAAAGTTAAACACAATTTTGGTCATCAATATATGCATAGTTCATACATTCTGATCAAATACATCTGAGCAAAGTTACAAAATCAAATACAAAATATTTTATGTACTTGAAATATACTACAATAGTTAACTCCAACAATCCTTTCATATGCATTACAAAACTTCTTTTAACAAAACTAAAAAATACAAATGCCAAACTATGGTGTCTTTATAATGAATTGGTCTTAAAAATTTCACTGTACATGTACATTACATGAAACAAAATGTCTTCACACTTGAAACAGCACACCTTTAGAAGTGTTAAGTCAATAAATCAAACTTACGAAAAATAAAATGTATGTTTACCTGTATTCTGTAGTATATAAAAAATGCTTAAATATTTTGTTTCAGGAGAAACTTTGGATATATTATGTAACTAAATTCTACCCCATTATTGAGTTAGAAGAATTGCTACATATTTAGACAAGTTATAGTTAACTTCCGTTTCACTTGACTTGATATATAAGCACAGCCATGATTAAGTTACATTTCGTAAAAATAATCAGCATAACAATTAAGATGCTTTTTGGGGGTAAATACTTGGCACGAAATTGCCAATTAAATATTAAAAATAAACCAATTACTTACAACATCATTATCTCTGGCACCAAAAGTGAAAATATTGGTGTTGAAGTCAACATTTTCTAGCACACTGGTAGTGGCTTGATAATTGCCGAAATTAGATGGGTTGGTCCATTGTGGGGTGTTCTCATTCCTTGAAAGGGTTAGTACAACAACTTCATAAGCTGTTCGAGCTGGGACACCATTATCAGAAGCCATTACTCTCACCTGATTTTAAAACAATTCAAAAATTATTTCTCTAAATTCAGAATGTAAATGAAATAAAACCTATATAAAGAAATAAAATGTTAATCTGTGGTGGTGGTTTTTGTGGTTAACCCTCCACATCATAGCAGTAAGCCCCTTTGAATTTTCCAGAGCACAATTCCTCTGCCCTATCGATCCTAGGCAAGTTATCAAGGAGTTATCAGTACTAGTTGCCTTCAGTGTTGCAAGGAACTGCTGGTTACCTCTGTACATGCCAGAGCAAAGGTACAGTGTTAATGACCATAAAAAGAAATTCATGATCAATGACAATGAAAGTGGCCTGCACGGTCTGGGAAGCATACCAGGCTGAAAGCATTCACAATTCAATACTCTATACCAATGAATTATGCAAACCAGGCGGTTACCCCTGTGCTCACTTGGAATTTGCATCAAACTCTACAAGACACTTGCTGTGATCAGAATTGTTAAATAAAAGTTTGTTTATTTCTCAGAATAAATACAACTTAAAAGAACATTTTACAAAGAAAAAATATTAAGACAATATTTTTTTCGTTTGAGTGAAATATGGAATATATTTTCAAGAAACATGATAAAATGCCACACATTTTCACAAGCTGGGACAGCAGGTGAAACCATGTGGCATTTTATCATGTGTGAAAATATATAATATATACTATATTTACGAATCCTCATACTTGCTACGAAACTGCACAGTTATTATTGATTATTAATAGATGCGAGACATGGTTCAATACATATAAAATTTTTGTGTGATAGAAATACAGAGTATTTATGATGAAATTACAGACATATATGAAGGCTGGTCATATACAGGAAAATAAGCTAAGATGCAGATGCGCAGTCTGGTCTGGATCCATGCTGGTCGCAAATGCACTATGTTGGTTTTGTTGTGACACAGCTCATTAATAAATCATGGTAGACAAGATGAATGACTGTATAACATACCGTGTATGAAGCTTCCGAGCGAGCAAACAAGCTGTCTCTAGTACGGATGTTTCCATTCTGGTCAATGCTGAACAAAGATACTGCCTCATTATCACCAACAATACTGTATGATACAATATTGAACTGATTCTGAAAAGACAAAAAATATATAAATTGATTATTTCAAACTTTTCAATACTCATGTACACCAGAGAGAGAAAAAAGAGTTACAGAGAGATCAAAAGATTAGAAGAAAATATTAACATCAGGTGTTTATGGTGACATTATACTTGTTTGTTCATTGTTAAGCTAAATTGACTTTATATTTCAAAAGATCAACTGATTAATGGTGATTTACCGACTGTTGGTATTAGAAAATGTCTAGGATAAAATATAAATTTGCCTTAAATATAAAAAGACTGCCCTACTCTTTTTATAAACTGAACGTTACAGTTACATTCCAATGGATACTTTCAGAAATTTCCTTAGGCCATGTGAGTTATTTATTGTTTATGCCAAGTATATTATTAAATTGAAAGGAATTTTTTCAGAATGAACTTATTTTGACTTTCACCTTTCCACTCATTACATACCGGTACCCTTAGATGGGCATAGTGCCACTTTAATAAAATTTCAGTAACCATAATTAAACAATGTAAATTTTAAAATCTGCAAAAAAATATATATGTATAATTCTATGTGTCACATGTACACATTTTCAATTCTAACTCACTTGTACAAGGCAGATTTCAATCTTATTAATGTACACTCAAAGAATTAAAAGATTGCCAATAGTCACAACTTTAATAATTGTATATAAAACTAATTCAGATTTTCACAGGTTATATGGTCCAAATGTAATAAGCTTATAAAATGCTGAAAACCTATCCAGGACAGCTGAAAATCATGAATATCTGTAAAAAATTATTGACAAAAGAAAACCTATATGAACAGCTTAAAACCAATAATGCATAGCTGAAATGTAACTGTACAGTTGAAAACCAATCATGGGTAGTAAAACCAATCATGAACAGCTAAAAAAATCATGTTCAACTTACTGTGTCAGCATCTGTTGCCGTTACTCTGTACACACTGGTTCCTGAGCTAATACTCTGTGAAATATCTGTTCTATAGGGGGTGTCCTGGAACACTGGACCAAAGTTGTTACGAATCACATTGATTGTGACTGTGGCAGATTGATCACTCTGTAGCTGTGGAGTTCCTTGATCACGTGCAAACACAGTCATCTTTAATAAAACACTTAATTAATGTTAACAGTGTTGTGGGTCACACAATTAACTTACAGCTTTTACAGATTTAAAATTTAGATAATATGTTTAAAACAGACTCACACAAGGGAAATTCACCTTTTTATTGAAGAATGTCGTATAAAGGAAATAAAATCACAGTTCAAATTTCTCCATTCCTTTTGCTACTATCAAAATGATAAAGTGTATGAAAATCCAGAGGTTCGTACATTATGTATTAGGTCATGTTGGGTTATATATCATATCTCCGGTCACTTCAGGTTATATCATATATCAGGTCATGTCGTGTGAAATATCGGGTCATGTTGTGTGATATCATATCAGGTCATGTTGTGTGATATCATATCAGGTCATGTCGTGTGATATCATATCAGGTCATGTCGTGTGATATATCGGGTCATGTCGTGCCATATCATATCAGGTCATGTTGTGTGATATCATATCAGGTTATATCATATATCAGCTCAAGACAGGTTATATCATATCAGGTTATGTCAGGTTATATCATATATCAGCTCAAGTCAGGTTATATCATATCTGGACATGTCAGGTTATATATATCAGGACAAGTCAGGTTATATCATATCAGGACACTTTAGGTTATATTTCATGTTTAAAGATATCAGATCAAGTTATAGCATTCATTTTATAACAACATATAAGGTCATGTCAGGTCATATCATCTGGTCATATATGGTATATCAGGTCAAGTCAGTTAATAGACTGATCTTAAGTCATGTTAAAACATTTATATCCAGCCATGTGAAATAAGTATATTATGTTTCTTATATTAAGAACTATACTATATGTTGTCATATCATGGCAAATGTAATAATATGTCATGTCAAACCATGGCAACATATATCATTGTTTGTCATGTTAAATCATATGCCTTAACCTCATGCATCAATTCAAACATTACTATCATATCACATACTCCTATTCATATATTATATCACAGTTATTTAGAAGACTTACAGTGTATTGATTATTCCCTGTATTGACATCATTCTGTAGTGATTGCCTTACAGAAATATCTCCACTAGTTGGATTTATGAAGAAATATTCAAGCGCCCTCTGTGTGCCTGTTGCAAAGTATTCTACATTGTTGATGCCACCCTGTAATAATATTAAATACCATAAGCACTTTAAAAAAATGCAGAATATTTTCTAAAACCTTTATCAAACAGAAAATAGGAAATAAAAAGATGCTTGAAAATGTTAAAAAGACATACATTTAGTTAAATGCAAAAAACGGCCTGCCAGTAAAGCCATCAAATTTCTGTTTGCTGGATAGCTTTCTCAAAAATGCATTGTCCGCTGTGAGATTCAAACAGCCATGATGGTCCGAGCGTTTCAGACAGACAGCTTCACTACATGGCCATAGGGCAACATCTATTGTTCTGATATGACTGACTTAATAAATTTTATAAAAGCAATTGTTACAAAGAACTCACAAAGAGAGCATCTGGATCAGTAGCTGTGACTTTTTCTATTGACAAACCAAGAGTTTGAGTCTCTAGTATGGTAACTTCGTAATTACGAGGCTGGAAGACTGGTCGCTCATTGTTACGATTGACATTTATTATAACGGTCTCAGTGTCGTATAACCTCGGGATACCATTGTCGTACGCTTGTACTATCAACTGAAATTAAAACGCTAGAATTTTTTCTTCATCATTTACATTTAAATGTCAATATGCATTGTAGCTTTAAGGAATTTTCTGCAGAATGTATTAACATTTATCTAAATGATATATTGTTTTGTACCACTATTTGAAATACTTATTAAAAATATGCCAGATGTAGACAAATCCACTTTAAGATTAGAAATTCTAATGCACTGTCACTAATGCTGGGCAAATCCATGACACAAAATCAGCAGGCTAGGGATTAAAATGGCTTATTACAAGTTTTAGTGATACTTACAGTATACTGGGTGACTGTGTCACTTGCTACACTCTGTCTAAGGGAGATCACACCAGTTGTAGCATCAAGGGTGAAGTAGTTCGGGGCCGAATTAATGCCTACAATTTCATAACTCACTAAACCGAAAAGCTGAAAACAGATTCAAGTTAACAATATTTCTAGTTATCTTCATATACACAATTTAGCATTCCTCTAAATATTTAATGCAATTATTTTTACATTATGTATTACAATTATTATTTTTACTTAAAGCAGCTAAAAGGCTTAAAAATATAAAACTTGAAAATCTCACAAATATCAAGTAAAGCACTTAAAATGGAAAAATCCTCAAAGGATAACACAGAAATATACTCAAAATCAAACAACAATAACGTTAAAAGAAATTATATAAATCACACTCCACTGTCAAATTGGCTTTAAAACTAAATAAGAAATAACAATTTATATAAAAGATTTTAGAATAAGTTTAAACAACATACATTGTTTTGACTGTTAAAGTCAGCATCTGTTGCAGTCACTGTCAATATATCAGTATTAAGTCCCTGGTCTCTGTTGATAGTGGTTTGGTATGGGGTACGTATAAACTGAGGAGCATTGTTGTTGCGTAAAACATTCACTGTTACTGTAGCTCTTTGTACAGTTTCTCTTTCTGGGGTACCAAGGTCATATGCTCTCAATGTAAGCTGAAAAAGCAAAGCTTTTACTTAAACAGGAAAAGCAAAAGTTTTTACTTAAACATATAACTACAAAACAATGTCTTCTTTTCTAAGAAGACAAAGAAAGATGCGATTTAGCGAAGCATCATTATAATTTCCCTGTTGGTTACTTTTTTCATAGTTTGTTAACTGTAGTACAAGATATATTTTAAGATTTACATTACTCAAGCTCTTATATCGAGACTGTATAACTTTAAACTGTAGACAACATAGACATTTACCATCTTTTATTTGTACATGAGCTCGTGCTATTTTGAATTTAAAACGGTCAACGGTCAACTATTAATGCAAGGGAGTTCACTCTCAAAATGATAAATCTAGCATCCGGGGCTGCGTTTCATGGCATGTCCCATGTCTAGAATCAGTCTTAGGACCAAAACCAAGAGGGAACATTTTTCTTTTAGATGCAAAACTAACTTATGATTCCTATGTTTAGACTCCTAAAATTTCTGAATAGCAATGCAGATGAACATTAACACATTGCAAATTAAAGTATGTAAAGATATATTTCTTTTTATTTCTCAGAAGAATGAATGTAATTGAGTTGAAGTCATTGGCTTAAGATAAAAATACTCATTGAAACAGACTCAAGATATAGCTGGTCACAAGTCCTAGGACATAGGACACACTTAGGACTTTCTATTATTATATAGCTGGTCACAAGTCCTAGGACATAGGACACACTTAGGACTTTCTATTATTATATAGCTGGTCACAAGTCCTAGGACATAGGACACACTTAGGACTTTCTATTATTATATAGCTGGTCACAAGTCCTAGGACATAGGACACACTTAGGACTTTCTATTATAATATAGCTGGTCACAAGTCCTAGGACATAGGACACACTTAGGACTTTCTATTATTATATAGCTGGTCACAAGTCCTAGGACATAAGACACACTTAGGACTTTCTATTATTATATAGCTGGTCACAAGTCCTAGGACATAGGACACACTTAGGACTTTCTATTATTATATAGCTGGTCACAAGTCCTAGGACATAGGACACACTTAGGACTTTCTATTATTATATAGCTGGTCACAAGTCCTAGGACATAAGACACACTTAGGACTTTCTATTATTATATAGCTGGTCACAAGTCCTAGGACATAGGACACACTAAGGACTTTCTAATATTATATAGCTGGTCACAAGTCCTAGGACATAGGACACACTTAGGACTTTCTATCATTATATAGCTGGTCACAAGTCCTAGGACATAGGACACACTTAGGACTTTCTATTATTATATAGCTGGTCACAAGTCCTAGGACATAAGACACACTTAGGACTTTCTATGAAACACAGACCAGGAATAAAGCGTAGGCAAAGTGCATGAATGGCCAGGTTAACCTGCCTCTATATTGATGGCAGGCAAGTCTTCTTAAAATAACATTATCTAAAAGGATTTAACACATTTAAATGTCAATATGTAGAAAATAAAATGGTTATTACTGTGTAAAAAGAAGGATTATTGTCATCGTTTAACAGAGACTGACGTAGACTTATATCCCCATTTGATGGATTGACCTGGAAGTAAGCTATCGCATCAACTTGTGTATTTATGTTATTGTAAGTTGCCGACACTAGACCATAATTCACTACATTGTGTGGTTCCTGAAAAATAATATAAACATTAAACATGAATTAGATCGCTGTAAAAAAAGATTGAAGGAATAGTGAACAGAAGGACATCATTATTAAGGGCATATTCTGCGATGGAAACAATTTTTTTTCTTCTTTGGAAAAGGCTCGCAAGAGTTTTATAACATTTCAATAATGGTTTTAGAGCATGTTAGATGATGCTCACCTGAATAAAGTAGTACTTAATGTAAAATAGTCATAAAAGTAGCAAAATGTAAACAAAGTCGTATTTCACATCCATACAAATTATTTGTACTAATTTCCTAACAGCAAAAGAAGAAGCAAAAATGGTTCAGGGTTATAACTGATAAGAAATTACTTCGCCATTAACAGGGCACCAATACTGAAAGCTTTGAGAATAAAAATTAAAGCGTTTTAGGCCATAATGGGCCTTTAAACAATATCATTGGAATATCAAATCACCAGTGAAACAGGACATTTTTATTACCACCAAAATGATGACAATGGACATTGTAAAATGATTTGCCAATAAATATTTCTAATCTTTAAATTGAAAAAATATAATTCTCACAAATTAAATTGGGCAAGGGATCTCAATCCCCTTTAGACACATTATGTTGTTTTCATTACCTGAGAATCAAAGTCATTTGCTTGAACATTAGTGAAGGTGACGCCATAAGCTAGAACTTCTGGTATGGTTACAGATTTTGAGGTGTCGACCCAAATTGGTGCCTGGAAGTTTCGTTGAATATCTACTGTAACAACAGCAGTGGCTGATCGAGCTGGGGAACCATTATCTCTAGCCAAAACTCTTACCTGTAAAAGTAAAGTATACACAATCATGTTTTAATAATTTACGTTTCTAAATATTTTCTACTCTTGTAGACAAATATTTTTCAGCTATGCGCATTTTAATTAGTGAAATTTCTTGCATATGCATTATTTTTTAGGCAGTTTTTTCATTGAGACAAAAAGGCAAACGTCCCATTGCCCCTACAAATTTCTTAATAACCTTATTAAATATTAACAATACCTTAATGCACAGTGAATTTGCCTATTTTTATTTATCTTAGATCAGACTTCATTAAAGACATACATGATTCCCTTATGTTGTAATGTTCTATTTCAAAATAAATTGATCCTTATTGTTAAAGTAATACATTAGAAAAAAATCAGTTTCCCCAATCAACACCCGCAGGGGCTGGAAATTGGATACAACCACCAACTCTTCTTTCACCAGCTGAATGTCTTTCTCATAAGAAAAACTCCCAATATTCCATGAAGGTCATTAAAATTTAAAATGTGACAAAATGTAAAATAACTTACAAAATATCTGTCCTGGTTACCATTTGCGAGGTTGGATGTAACACGAACTTCTGCACGTCCGTTTACACCTACATTTACAACACCAAAAAACGTAGGTGCTGGGTCATCGCCAATTACTTCGAAAGTTATCTGATTAAACTGTGCCTGAAATAAAAAAATTTCCAGTCTTCACATTTGTTTAGGTTTAAATAAAGAAAACTTAAGAAATTTATCAGCAACTGTTTTTGCAAGAAATTTATTTGCTACTGTTTTGCAAGAAATTTATCAGCTATTGTTTGGTAAGAAATTCATCAGCAACTGTTTTGCAAGAAATTTATCAGCTATTGTTTGGTAAGAAATTTATCAGCTATTGTTTGGTAAGAAATTTATCAGCTATTGTTCTGTAAGAAATATATCAGCTATTGTTTATATACAACGGATAAAAAATCTCAAATTTATTCTGATATCGTACACTTGTGTCCTGATCCTGGGCGGACACTGTAACGACTGACGAGCCTATGTTTGCCGTTTCCAGGATGACCTGATAGTAGCTCTGGTTGAAGAACAACGGAGAAAACTCGTTTCTTCTGACATTGATAGTAACAGTCGCTCTTTCAGTAGCTGTATTCTGGCTCGGCTGACCTTGATCTCGGACAGTCACCTCAAACTGTAAAAAATTCATATACACTATCCATAAACATGAAAAGCTAAAGCATTTAAGAGGTAAATGAAAAATCTTGTCCTTTCATTTTTTTCTTAAGTCAAGAGCTAGTTTGTTCAGTATATTGAAAATGTACTGACTTATAGCTACCCAACAAGATCTCCATTTCTTAACCAATGCATGCCCAAATTTTCTGAAAATATTAAAAGATTGTCTTGAAACGTCTCAAATTGTACAGAAATCAATAATCTATCACTGAAGCTAGCCATTTTACATGCATCTACAGTATTTTAAACCTGCTGTTTGATTAATTAACATCAAAGCCTGCATTTTAAGTAAAATTGTGAATCCATTAAAAACAATGTCTGATTTACCGGCATTATCATGTGGAAGCATAGTTTATTATTGATTTTCTATTTTACCCAGATACAAATGAAAAAAAATTAACAAAATATATTACCGTAAATGTATCAATGTTCGTATTGACGAGGCTGCTTGTAAGAACCAGAGATCCGGTGTTTGAGATAGAGAAGAAGTTTGCAGCATTACTATTGAGTGATACAATGGTGTATATAAGTGAGTTGTGAGGCGATTGATTGTCCGAATCGGTGGCTGCCAAAGCAAGAATTTGAGATTGTAGCGGGAAATTCTCATCTATTGTTTGTGCGTAACTTGTTCTTGTCCAGATTGGAGTGTTCAAATTTCTATTCACTTGAACCACAGCAGTGGCTGTGGCAGAAAGTCCACCAGAATCAGTTGCAACTACTCGCATCTGTCAATATAAAATTTTCATCATTAGTTTCATTACTGCAAATATCTAAAAAATCACAACTAGGTCATGCTGGTTAACTAAGAACATAATTATGCTTTGTAAAATCAACTCATTTTTACACAAGATCACTGGACATCATATACAGTTTCTAAGTGTGTCAAACTAAACACATCAAAATTGTTTAGATCCGAGTTCAAGCAAGTCACATCAAATTTTGTATTTTAGTAACCTTTGATTGGAAAATACAGAAAAACGTACGCTGTATGAAAGAGCACTGTCTGTTGTTAGTTCCCTTCTTACTCGTAATATTCCACTTGCAGAATCAATACTAAAGTAGAATGAACCAATATCGAGAAACGTCATTGAGTAGGTCACTGGTTCAACCTGCAAGGAAAAATATAATGTTTGTGTGTACTAAATACACTAAGTTATCTACCAGCAAACTACGGTACAACCATTTCATTCTAAAGTGTATCACAATTGGTTGAACTTTTTCAGCCAACATTTTAAAAAGTTTTGATTTTCAATTTCATTTATTTCATTTTGTTGTTGTATTTTTGGCGTTTTATTCTGTTGTTTTTATTTTAAAATCAAGCAGCTTTAGTCGACTAGTTCTACTGAATCTATAAACAGGCTGATGTGGCTTTATTCTTCTTGGTCATACATGTCCTTGTCTAAGATTGTCTATGAAGCTAGTTAATGGCTGTACTTCTATCATGGATTGATAATTGCTAAAAATTGCTTTGTTTTTAGCACAAATAATATAAAAAATATGCATGAATGAAAAAATATTTTTTTACAATTTCTACAGTTTTCTGGGGTTTTTTTTAAATTTTAGCAAATGCTAAAATCAATGGATCTCATCTAAAAATAAATTTTTAAAGAAACAAAATCAGACTTAAAGACTAAGTTCAAAAAACGTATGATAAAATGAGTGAGACTAAAAAAAGTGTTGGAGCACCACACTAACTACCAATTTCCAGTATATACCGGACACAGCGCTTGAATGATTAAATGCTAAACCTCTCTGTTTTAACTAACAAAATGCACTTTAAAACATCAAATTCATCTTTTCAAACTGATTTATAGAGATAATGAATGAAAAATGTAAGAATCGGCAAAAAAACAATATTTTTCTACATTGTGATCATGATTTCTGCAAGCATCTAGGTACTGCTCCAACACTGTAGTGAGTTAAATCCTGATAAAATACCTGTGAATCCGAGTCCTGGGCTGACACTGTCAAGACACTGCCACTTGGAGCGAGGGTTTCATCCACAGTTGCAAAATAATTACCATTTTGAGTGAAAAATGGTGGTCCTTGGTTACGAACCACAGTAATCCTGATAGTACCAGTATCAGTCCTAGGGTTTTGATCGTTGTCACTAGCTCTAATTGTTAGCTGTAAATGTATACAAAAAAGTTAGTTTCTGTACTGCTTTTCATAAACTTAGCAAGGAAACAATTTAAAATTCTTTTTTTTTATTCTAAATCCAGAGTTTGTATCAGTTTCGATCAAGTGAGGTCTTTAACAATGCTATTGTACATAACTACAAGGTAATCCTGCAATTAACTACAAAAACATTTAAAACATACTTCATTTACTAATGATTTAATCATTTTAAAAGAAGCCATCTTACTGTATACGGGCTGCTTGTATCTCCGAGGACACTTCCCACAAGGAACAGTCGCCCATCATATGGTTGCATGGTGAAGAGATTCGAACCCGACGTGGGAAAGACATTTTCAATCGTGTAAACAATCCCTGCACCCTGTATTAAACAAGACCAAGTTTAAACATAGAGACAAGATATACCAAAATAAAAAAGGTGGAATAATATAAACATGGGCTCAAACATAGGCTCAATTGTTAGAACAGTTGTAAGTACTTTAAAACACTGTATCCAGGAGGAGAGGATATAATCTACTTAAAGCTTTGATCGAGCAAATGAAAGACTCAATTACTTTTAGTTTTGTTATTAATATAACTCAAGGCTCAAGAGTATAATTTTCAAATTTCAATACAAAAACTACCTTATTTATTACTAATACAGGTGTTTAATGAAATATGTATAAATATGTATATAAAGATGGGAAGTTAATATCTATATCAAAATCTATCCATTCTTTCATCACTGGGATATTATACATTGTAGATATATTCAACGTACCCTGTTGTTGGCTGGATTATCATTATCTGTTGCTGTGACTGTTGTTAAAACTCGGCCAAGATTTGTTGTTTCAACAATACTGAAATCCGTGTCTGGTATGCTCAAAACTGGAGAAAACTCATTAACATTCTGTAAATAAAAAACTTTGAGCTACACTTTGACCTACCATGACAATGCTTATTTCATGTTAAAAACTGAAATGATGTTAATTTCCAGAAAATTTGCTGTGTACTTTTTCATGATCATATCTCCTCAAAAGTATTCAAAATGCTTACTTCATTTTGAATGGAAAAAAATCCAAACCTATCTCAATTTTAACAAATTATCAGAACTTGATGTTTTAAAATCAATCCAAATATGACCTATTTTTGTTTGGCTTAATCCTTGCTGAATTTTCAATCTAGAGTAACTAATAGACCTGCTATGAATTAAACTCTGCTTGTTCAACAGAACATATCCAAGCATGTGTTTGCATTGTGCACATTTCAGTCAGAAATTCTCCCTAAAAATAACAAATGGTTTTGCCCAGATTAAAAGATCAAGGCATCTATTATCTATATTTAGAGATTTAAGGGAGTCAAAATGATGCAGTGAAGCAGCAATAGTAGTCCAGTTGAACTGACCAGCAGGTCAAGGATGTTGTGGCTAAACACTGGTGCCATATGTCTGTCATAATCAATAGTATCAAAACATTTGTCCTTACCAGAACATTAATAAATAGAGAAGCACTGGATCCAGCAATATTGCTATTTTGTCCATCAGATGTTGTCAAAAACAGATTGTAAGTTTGACGAGTCTCGTAATCAAGATTTCGTTGAACTGTAATACGTGCAATTCCATTCGAGTTCTGCACTGCAAAATCTTCACTGTTTGTCCCGGACAATATGTACACGATATTTGGAGTACTGTCTCCATCAATAGCCTGAAAAAAGCAACAAATTAAGTCTAGAAATTGATTGATTTTGTTTGTTTTTCTGCAGGAAAAAGTCTTACTTGTTATTCATGGAATTATGCAAGTAGTCTACTATAAATCTAACATGATTTTTTTTTGAGAAGTTGTTCTTACGGCTGTATGCAAAACATCTGTTTAGTATCGTGAACAAAGCAAGACCCCCTTTGGTAATATACATATTCTCATTAGACATGGCTATAGACGATATTGACTGAATGAAGGTTCAATACTGAATTTATTCAAACAGGGTGAATAAAATTACATCAAATCAGCCTCTGGCCAGATTAAGAATTTTTTATTCAACAAGTTCAATAAATTTAGTAATGAACCAACACAAATATTCTATTTATTACATATCAAAATAAGAACTATTTACAGTTAAAAAGAATCACTTTTTCATTAATGGGATAACAGGGTAACATTTAGCACATCTTTAAACCATGTCAATCAAATGTTTATACACAATTGTGCAATACCTTTTTTAAGGGGTCACAAGGGGACCATGGGTAAGTCAAATCAATAATTTTTTTTTTTACGAAAATCAGAAAGTATAAAATAGCAATCATTAACTACGTACTGTAAGTAAAGCAACAGCAGTTCCAATTGGTACATTCTCATTGACAGTCTCGGTTACACTCGTTTCAACAAACAACGGCACTTGATCTTGTAAATCATTGACATTGACAGTGACAGTTGCAGTTCCGGTTCTCCTATCAATAGGACTGTCTACAGCCTCAACAATGAAGACGTACTGACTTCTTGTTTCATAGTTCAGTGGTGACAATGTGGAAATCTCTCCGGACTGTGAATTGATTGTGAATGGCAAGCCTGATTGGCCGAAAGACGACACTTGGTAGAATACTTGTGAATTTAGAGTATCAGCTTGGTCATTGTCTCTGGCCTGCAAAATTAAGAATTGTACATTGAATTGAAAATTTTCTGTCCACAGGGTTACAAAGACCATATTTTGAGCAAATGTTTGTCTGCAAGGAGTCCCATCTGCGGGTTCTGTGGCTTTTGAAAAATTTGAGTAAGCGTACTGTATGTTCATTTATTTCACAGTTTAACTATACATGTAGAAACCAAACACATTCCAAACTCTCAATTCATGCTTAAGAATTAAAGTAATTTTTTTTTTCATTTTACTTTCACAATCAATTTTAATAAGAGGAAAACAGTCATATGCCATGTTTGCTAGAAAAGGATCACTATACTACTTCTTTACTAAATCAAAGGTGAGCTTATTACATGACAAAGATATTTAAAAGATTGCCTCAATGCTGTGTACTTTATACTTACAGTCACAGTTCCCACGGCAACATTATTTGGCTCATTTTCATTCACTGTGAAGAAATATGGAGCATTGATAAAGAATGGAGAGTTGTCATTAATGTCTGTGATTGTAATACTCAATGTCATGGTAGCTGTCTGGAAAGAGTTATCTCTCGCTGATATTTGGTAAACATAAGCTGGGAACGATTCTCTGTCCAAAACCTTCGTCTGCTGATTACCAGAAACAGCACGAATAGTCACCAATCCACTGAAATACGTATAACACATAGTATACAAAATGACTAACCAATACATGTCTTAGTTCACCATATCCAGTCATTTTTGTATATATACATGTACATCCTTATAAGACATGATCTTATGAAGTTGGCATTGATGCCAGAACAATTTGTAAAAATGTTCAACTTAAAAACTTGAATTTTTTTTAAAAGTTTGATTTTTGTTATATGTGGTATAATCTTAAGCAGATGTTATTTTTATAAGGCAAACCAATGTATTAATCACTGCTGTAAGCAATAATTATACCGATATTGTTAACAAATGTACCTTGAGGAAATGACAAAATCTGGATTGTTTTGATTCTGGTTAAAGTTAAGATTGCTCATGCTGTAAGTCAACACGTCTCCATCAGGATCAGTAGCATCTGCTCGATATGCCGATGTTCCGGAAAGTGCGCCCTCGCTAATTAAGATGTTAACAGTGTTAGCTGGGAACGATGGTTGTGATATTCCAACTTCTGTCACAGTTACCAGCACAGCAGTCTGGGTACTCCTACAAACAGTAAAAAATCATTTTTGATAAGATACATGTGCTTTCCTTAATGATGAAAAAAAACAAGAGGGCCACAATGGCCCTTATATGGCCTATTTCATTGCCAGCGTAAAATTACTGTCCTATAATAATGATAGTTATTCCAGCATGTTTTCAAATAGCTTTACTATTGTTATAGAAGAAATGACTTGTCAAGCACTTTTGAACATGTCCCATTATTGCCTGTTGCCTGAAAAATGCCCCAAACATGCACTTTTCCCTTCTGTGTTTTAAGTCATTGAGTGTCTGGGTTCTATATACCATATGTGCCAAACACATGTTGGAATTTGAGTTGATAAAAAATCCAGATTTGAGCCCCTAAAGCTGAAAATCTAGTTTTGGTCCATTTCAGTTTTCACATGTATGAAGTCAAATACTTGAACAAATAATTGCATAATTTTGTAATCTGTACATTTTGTTCAGAATTGTCCCTAGTAATGAATTGTATTATGCTGTATTTCAGGAAATGTACTGGTCTGTAGCTACCAAAAGTTATGTTGATCAAATGACATTACACCTAGATGTTTTTCAAAATTACTTACCCAATAGATGTGTATACAGCATCTTACATGTTTACATAAATTGCAAACTAAATATTGAACAAATCACTCAAACTTACTAACAATAGAAATCACACTGGAAACAATAAATAACTATTTCACAAAGTTTATCAACCTCCAACATTTCGAGGGGTTAAACCACTATTTATCAAGGAGCTTGCTATTTAAATAAACAGAAAACTCCTTGATGAAAAAGGTTTTTTACCTTTCAAAATGTTGGGAGGTTGCAATAGTTTTAAATTAAAGCAACACATTTCCATTACACAAATTTGGCCATGAAAAGTTTAATCTATAGGCATCTATATGTAGACATTATTTACAAGGTCATTAGTATAGCATTGATATAAAACAAATTTCTACAATCAGCTGGAAACAATTTCATTTAGCATCTAAGACCTAGTACTTTTCAAACTTGAAGAAGCTGCTATAGCTGCATATATTACCAGTTATAAAGATGTCTTTCAGGTTATATGGCCCATATGAATAGTTTAGAGAATATATAGGTTATATAGGTTATACTGCAAACAACTATATAAACACGGCCATATAACAAACAAATTTTATTATACAGCTGAATTACTTCGAGAGAAAAAACAAAAAAATTACTTCATTACAATTTACAGCAGCTGTGTATATAGATGTTATAAACATTAAGATTATCCAATGAAAAGGCACATTACAAACATGCAGTATTATAAAGCACGTAGCTATTATTTTTAAGAATGTCTACACATACCATTGTCCGTCAGTAGCTCGTACTGTGATGGTATACAATGTTGGTGTGAATGTTCCATCAGCTTGTATAAGGCCAGATGAAGGATTTATTGTGAATAGGTTGCCTCCATTATCACTTACACTGGCGATACTGTACTGGATCTGTCTAAAACTAGGTGATGTGTCGGCGTCAGAAGCTGCCACAGTGATCAAGTCACGAGGTCGGTTATTAAAGTTATCAAATGTGTAAGTACCCGCCGGGAATGATGTTTGATAAGCAGAACTAGGGAAAACAGGGGCATTGTCGTTTGCATCTAAGATATTTATTGTCAACGTAAGTGTGGAACTTCGCCTGATACCATTCTGCTCTGTAACTATAACCTGTAAAAATACCAATGAATTGTTATTCTACTTTCTGTGTGTATTATAAAGATTTTTGACCAGTTACATGGCCCTAAATAAATGGTTGTTTGTCTATTGTAAAACACCATTTATATACGGACGTATAACTTGTACACAATCTTTATAATGAATTTATGATACTGCAAACTTTTTTATTAGAGAAAAAAAAAATTATAAATCAACTCCAATTATATAAACGTCAAGATTATCCAATGAAAAAAAGATGTTACAAACGTGCAGCATTATAAATTTACAAACAAAAGTTAAGAGACCGTGCTTAGCCATATCCAACAAAAACAGATTTTATAGAATAACTTTCTTGATAAAACTACAAAAATATCTTCATGCTAAATGCTATTCAATAAAACTTATCCGAAATTATATCTAATTTAATTGCCACAACTAATTAACTTCAAGCAATTCAAACTGTCTTGTGCCTGCCAGAGAATATTAAAATAATAATCTAGGGAAATGTCACTGTAAAAACTTCTTACGTCCAATATAACTGGGTTGGCTGGAGCCGTTTCATAATCTAATCCAGCGTTGTTGGACACAGCGATAAATCTGTCACTGACAGTAAATAGGTTTGGCAAGTTAGTTGTTATTGTGTAACTGTTTGGGAGATCTTCTGTAGAATACTGTAATACAATATTAAGCCAGCTTTAATAGAAAGAATACAAATCAATTTTGAAACTTAATTTAATACAAAATTTGATGGATACTAATGACATTTTGAATATTAGAATAATCAATTACCAAGCTAAGAGTATAAGTAAAATACTGTAAATAGTACTGATAATTTAAATTTGAAAGTTTCTAACAATAATTATAAATTACGCTATAACAATAATTATCAATTATGCTATTATAATAATATCAGTTTCAACACTGGAAAAGGAAACTCAAAATACTACACTAATTAATCAATCATAATCAAAACAAAGCATCTTGCAGAATGTTGAAAACTGTATGCATAAAATAAATACTTACGTAGTCATTATCTGTAATTTGTAACTGAATGAAGTTGTTTGTACCGAAACTGCTAGAACGCCTTACAAGTTCCCCACTGTCGGCATCCTCCGAGATTGAACCGGACGTGCCACCACCAATAACCGAGAGTTGTGGCGCATTTTGGTCAGCAACGTTGACAAACACATTCAAGAAAGCATATGATCTGTACCTTATAACATTGTCTTCAACAGCCTGAAATATTATCAATATAAATGCAACTTACGTTTTGTCAACAAACTACCGATTACTTTGATTGCTTACAAACATTTTTTGTTTAAAGATTACTCATCAATTAATATTCAAGTTAAAGCTTCTCAATATACAATTTGATAAACTTTGCAGAAAGAAATCATCTTTTTCTTTACCACATTTAAGCTATAATATACTTATCGAGGTCTGATTCCTCATATGAAGCAAACCTTTTGTCCTTTTTTTTCTTTTTTTTTTTTTTTATTTTTTGGGTTATACGTTGCACCAACGGTATAGATCATATGGCAACTTTCCAGCTTTACTGGTGAAGGAAGACCTCTCCATACACTCAAGGCATGCACATGCACCTGATTAGAACCACACATTCCTTAAGATAGCTGGATAGCTTCCTCACTCCTCACACAAAAGAATCTAAAGTCCCTGTCAAGATTCGAACCCACAGGGGTGAAAGGCTAGTGATTTAAAGTCCAATCAAACCTATAAGTCAGTAACTAAAGTTCATACTCTATATATATATCACATACACCAAAGATGAAACTCGCAAAACAATTAAGATCCGATGCCAACTTACTTCTATAGTTACAACAATAAGTCCCTCGGTAGAAGCTAAATTGTTCCTGTTTATTGTCTGCACCTGTCTAACAGTGGCGGTGTAATCACCATTGTTTGTAAATGTTGATGTACTGACTGTGAAAGCATTTTCATATCCACTTGGGTTGGCTGTTGTTAAAAAAATATATAAGTTAAAACTACTTGGGCTGGCTGTTAAAAAAATATATATACAAGTTACATCAGGTGATAGAAGACTTTACAAAAAACCAAAACATCATTTTCTAAAATAAAAATTGTTAAGTTTCTTCTTTTGTTACAAAGTTTAATAGTTATAATGACTTTAAAATTTGTTACCTTCAGTTAAAACATATTGAACACAAGAAGAGAGAGGGCTTGACGTAGTTCAAAACCTGAACCAGTATCTCCAGTTTATAAAAGAAAATGTTCTTAACTTAAGCTCTTGGATTCACAGTAAACAAACTTATTCTGCTTTATGATGTTATTACACTAAAAGGCAGAGTTGTCCCTTATCTTTATAGCAATGATTAAAGGTGTATGGAATGCTAATTAGTTTAATTGGGTGAAAATTTTTTTAAAAAATGAGAGAAATTGTAATGTACATGATCTATATCAATTTTTTTTAATTACAAACTTGCATTTTGGCTTTAAAGAAGTTCCATTAAAAAGATAGCAAAAGAATATACTCAAAGTTAAAATGTTGGATTCTTAGCACAATTTTAGTTAAAAAGAGTTTAAACACTTCTTATTGTCATCTTTTATTTTGTATTTTAAAAATGATATTCTGAACAAGCAGAGTGAGCAAAAACTCTGAAAAACCATAATAGAGTCATCTTGACAAAACAACTAACATCAAATAAAAAGAAACAAATTGCTAAAAATGAAACTAATACTTACTTCTGAAGATATTGAAGTTAATTCGGGCATTGAGAGTATCCTTGTCTCTTGCCCGGATAGCAAATGGGCTTGGACTTATACTTAGTACAGTCCCGTCAGGCTGAAACAAATATGAAGTAGTATTTTAAAGTCTGAATGTATTTACTGTTCAAACATGCCTCATAAAGAACTCAACCATGTGTAACTACCTTCATACAGCTTCAGAAGAGAAACTCCGAGCTTGTTGATTTACCAACTTTACAACTGCAATGTCATTTCCTATGCATCAAAACTCATAACTGGTGTCAAACAGCCTATTAACACTGCTCAGACCAATATTATTTACAATAAATAATAATAATTTAACTCCTAAGTTTTCAAATATGTCAAAATGCTTCCTAACATGACATTGTATTAAGATCAACTAGGTTAAAGCTGCAACCAATAGCAAAAGCAATAAATAAGTATGAACCTTGGGATTTATCTATTAGTTATCTGAAACTGTAAAGCTTTTAGGACTTCTATCAAGTTATACTTTGAGAGGGAAACCTTGCCAGTTGCTTCCAGCCATTACTTCAGGCACAAGAGTAGATTCATAGTTTTTGTGTGTGCACTAGCTGGGCAACAGATGTTCACATAATATACCATATGTAGGGGTTCAAAATGTCATCACAGACAACCTTACAATCTTAATAATCTTAAAATGTTACAATAGTAAATTATTTATTACTATGCAAATGATGCAATTATAAAACATACAGAATTTACGTTGCTCCCAGAAATAATGTTGGTGGTATATGTCGCACCAACACAAAATCCCCTACTGTCCGTCTGGCAGTTGGACACCGTAAATGCTGGAGAGTTATCGTTCTTGTCTGTCACAGAGATATTGAAGAAAGCTGTTGTGGATAAAGATGGTGTAGCCTTGTCCTAAAAGAAACATTTGTATTTATCTAAGTGAATTGGTCTATAATGGAAGGTCTGTGTTACCATAATTATAATAAAGTTGATAGTATTTATTATCATACATGACAATGTTCACCCATGAAGAATTGTATATGGATGTCTAACTCTACATTGGGAACATTCCCCTTATTATTTCAAATATTAAAAAAATCACCGACGGCTTTACTTAAACATTAAAAAAACATAAAGATATTCAGAGCTGGTATTAGAAGTTTTATTCTGATAATTTGCTCCAAGTCGGTTAAAATTAACATTTGGTCAATGATTTAGACCAATCAAATTTATATAAAAATTAACTTACAGCAGCTCTGATGGTCAGTGGATAGAAACTTTGTGTTTCAAAATCAAGCCTCTCATTTACACTGATAGCACCAGTATTCACATCTATTATAAACTTCTGGGAAGATTGCTGTAAAAAAAGAAAATACAACATGAACAGTTTTAGAATTCAAATTTTAGTACACTAAATTAAATGAGAACCATTGTAAAAGCTGCTCAGATTTCAGACTTCCTTTTTATTTAGAAAGAATAAAAAACTGTTTGTTAAACTGGTTAACTTTTTAAAACAAAAATTTTCACAATGCGAAAGTTCTGTACTCCTCTTCTGTTATACAGTTTATATTATCTAGAACAGAACTATACAGATTTTCTTTTGGCAAATATTTTTATGCACTTTAGCAGATTCATATTCATAATCACCAAAAGCTTGTTTTGTATAAGTCTTTGGAAAGACAATTACAGTAGAAGGATGCAAGCTTTTTCACAATAAACATTGTCATTTTATCCTGTTTACTAGATTTTCATGTGGATAAAAAAAAACAAAGTTTACATTTGACATTCATTAACAGCAAAAGAGTTAATTTATTTACCCCGCTAATAATCGAGTACTCAACAACTCCATTAACTGGGGCACTATCCCTGTCAGTGGCTGTTACTGTAAACACAGGAGTCCTTCCATCATCAAACTGAAGAAGAAACAAAAAAATATATATATTTCTCCAAAATCATCTTCATAAGTTCGCGACGCAGAAATATTGGCAAATTTTGCAAATTGACAAAAATCCGTACAATTTCCTCTGGTGTAAAAATCAACCAACCTGTCTTTAGATTATACCCTTGCATATTTTTTAAATATTTTCTGACGTGAAATGTCTGGAATTTTAAATTCGCTAACTTTTCGGCACACAGAAATATCCACTTATACAGTACAAGTATATGTAGGCTAACTAAAAACTTTGCAAACCTATGTAAGGCTGTTTCCTGTAACATTGTAATAACAGTTGTTTTATGGATGAAAGTTTAATATAGTTTAGTGGACAGTGTTTTTTGTTGTTTTTTTTTTAATTATTTTGAAAAAGAAAATTGAACAAAATCTAGTGTGCTTATGAAGTAACTATAATATATCATTTCCATATTTCATAATATCTTTGTGTTTTAATGAAATATCTGTATGTAGAACAAGAGTAAAGTCAGTATACTAACCTCAGAGATTGTCCCAGTGCCTGGAATGTTCCTGAAGAATGGAGTGTTGTCATTCACGTCATTGAGTACAATGGTCAGACTGTAGGTCGACTGAAAATTAAATAAGAAGATTTATGATACTTCCCTCCCTGGTTTAAGCACCATTTACATACAACATATATCATATACAGGCATGTACAGGCAGTTACCTAATGAAAGTTTGAACTCTTTGCATACTCGTCCCATTTGTATTGTGAGAAATTGCCTATGATTTGATTAAATCATTTAAAACTTTAAAACTCCGTCCGAAACCAAATTGTGACAATAATATATACACACATTTGCTGTGACAATAATTGAGACTTGCTAAATGCTGCAGCATGTGGATAGAGAGACTGGATGCCTCAAACCTTCTCAACTGGCAAGAAGAACTTTAAAAATATTTCGTTTATTTGTAACTTACAAGCTAAAAAAGTTTGAAGTGAGAAATTTTTACAGAACTAATATATGCTAACAATCACATTACCAAATAACTGAATATATTTATGACATTCATGTACCATTTTCCACGTATAAGAAATAAAAAAAAAATATTTACAATGTTCTTTTTACAAGCTTGAATAAAATATGAGGTCAATCAATGTATTGAAAATACACATATTGCGCGATATATTATATTATCTTACTGTTTGGCCATTCCATGTACAGCTGAGAGAGAATGTCACACTGTTCCTTTCTGGAGGATTTCCATCCAAACCACCCTGTATAAAAATGAGCAATAATATATGAATTCTTAACTACATTCATACTGAGCTGTCCTTCAACAAATGAAAGTGCATCAGAATTATAATCGTTTCATCTTTCATTTCTAAATTGTCACTGCTGAACAATAAACAATATTTAAGCATAACCTTGTAGACTTTTTTTAATTGGGTTTTTACATCACACCAACACATTAAAGGTCACATGGCTAGTTTCCAGGTTTACTGGTGAAGGGGAACCTCTGACGCCCTCTGCATTATTTCAGGCACAAACAGGCTACTGAGTAGAACAACTTACATTACATAAGCTAGCTGGGTAGCTTTCTCACATGAAAAGCATAGTCATTATTTTATAACATCCTCAAACTAAAAGTAATTAGCCTTTGCCACCAGTAAAGACAAACGCAGGACTGCAGAAGGTTCTGTAACTTTTACAGCTCAATAGTTGTGTGATTATTTAATTCTTTTAAAATTGTGTCCAATTTTCAAAGAAGGGGAAATCTATTACATAAATTCAGCAGATTAAGGAGTTATTATAGTAAAGTTCTAATTAATTTAAGTAAGTACTTACATCTCTGTCAAGTGCATTGATCAAACGGACATAAATGCCACTGTTTGAAACACTTTCCAGTGTAAAGTAGTTATTTGGAAACAAATCGGAACTAGCTTGGTTTAGAGCTACCGATAATCCATTTTGACCAACAGTACCAAACAGGGGTAATTTAGCCCTGTAATTCTCATTGAAATTTGGCTCTGCAAAGAAAATTCAAGCCCAGTATAGATATATATTTCGAAATGAAAAATAAAAAATTCAATTGTGTTATTATTCAAGTATACATGGCCATACTACATCAATGGCAAAATACCTCTCAGATCAAGCTACATACTATCAATTCTCTCTAGATAATAACTAAGACAGGGATTTACCAAAAACTCAATTCTGCATGCATACATACTCAAACTGTATTATGAAAGCATCTTTTATCATCATCACATTCACATTATTTTGAAATGTGCAGTCAAGGTTACATTAGACTTTAGTCTTTGGCACAGTTCGACTAAAATACTTTGTTTAAAGAAAGGTTGATGTCTTCAAACAAAACATATATCATTAAGTTCACCATTAAAACTCAATCCAGATATGGTGAAATGTTAAGAAAGTCGGTAATTGTAGTACCAGGCACTGAACCTGTATATTCCCTACGATTGTTGGATAAATAATCCAATTCAACATATAATTTCAACTAAAATTAAAACTTACGAACGTCCGTTTCATCGACTTGGACATTTATCTGGTTGCTGTTGGTAAAATCATCCCGTGTACACGCTGAAAATAACAAGTAAACAGTAGAATAAATAGAGTCATTGTCTATAAAGGGAGCTAACTTTTCGAGTAAATGGAGTCATTGTCCATAAAGGGAGCTAACTTTTAGATTTACTATTTTTATCAAGTTCTTAGTAAAATAATACCGCGCTTAACCTCAAAAAAAGACAGTGATTGTCTATGGAATAGATCAGGTGAAAGACAAAAAAGTATTTTCTGAAAAAAAAAAAAACACGACGGAATATCTTACGTGTTTGAGACTGCGCAGTCGATACAAGAAATACAAGTACAAGGAAGGCAAACCACCCGGGTGGTGGTGCAACTCGCTCCATTCTGGCAGGCTTGTGACCCTGACCTGAAATTAACAAAAAGATAAGCTCATTACGGAGTTCCTGTTTATATGGATACCGAAAATTTTGTCTGACAAGTTAGTTGTTATCCGACTTTTAGAGACACAGTCATGCCATTAATATGTTTATTTATACATTGAAAACTGCAACAAAATATATAATTATACTGAACCAATAATTTATTTGCCATGTTTGAACGTAGGTAATTCTTTTAACGTTTGAATCACCGATTCATATTAAAATTAAGTAATTAAAACCCATGGTTTGAATACATTTGGCTGAAACTGGGAATACCCTCCCATGCTGTAATTTTTTGTGAATCTTTTCAGATCTGCATAAGAATATACACACGGTTTCGTAATTATTTATATTTCATTTCAAAAGCGTGTGTTGCTGACTGCCTAACGTAATTACAACCTGTGGATATCTTATTCGGCATGATGGCGTTTTTTTTATTCAGTTTATATTGATTAATGCACTTGATATGACGGTTGGTCCGCTGAGATTTAAAGGGTACATTAGTTTGTCTAGGTTTTACCTTCGACTGAATGTGCTTACTATGGTCAAGAACTGAACTTTACATTCCGAATCATAAACTTATTAATAACACTACTCTGCTACTCCTCTACATCATTTGAAATTATTCAAGTATAAAATGCTCATTCCATCTGACAGTTGCATGTATAACAAATGACCCGAGATATTATTATAAAGCTAAATCAAATTTTATGAAATCATTGAAGTATGGAAAGCGGCAATAGAAGAGAAAAAAAACGATATACATGTACATTCAGATTGGATAACGTGGGTCACTCTGTTTCTAATAAGAGCCGCGTCACGACAAAACCAACATAGTGGGTTGCGACCTGCATGGATCCAGACCAGCCTGCGCATCCGCGCAGTCTGCTCAGGATCCATGCTGTTCGCTATCAGTTTCTCTACTTGTTATAGGCTTTTTAAGCGAACAGCATGGATCCTGATCAGACTGCGCGGATGCGCAGGCTGGTCTGGATCCATGCTGATCGCAAACCCATTATGTTGGTTTTGTCGTGACGCGGCTCATATTTTAATTTGTTCAACTGAATATCTTTTTTAAAGAAAGTATTTTACTATGTTCTATCAGACAAGCCTTCAAACTAGCACCCACTGAATCCGTAAATGTCATTAGAACACCTGGGTTAATACAACGAAACTTTTTTATAGATATATGTAAACTTATATAAAACACACGAATCTTAATTTAACTGTTGGATCTTACTACAAATACGGAAAAACGATTTTGTTAAATGTTCAAAAAGTTAGGATTGAAAATTTCACTAATTCAGCATTTTTTAATTGTGCAATTTCGTTTCAAAGGTTCACTAATTCAGCATTTTTTAATTGTGCAATTTCGTTTCAAAATTTTAATAAGTTACACAAATAGGATAAGTCTGTTGATTCTTTTTGAAGCGTGGACATTTTTGGCACTCGGTAGTTTGGAACGCCCTTGAAATATTTGAAAGCGATTTATTCGCATTACCTTTTATAAAAAGTTTTAATAATTCCCACGTATATTTATACAACCCGCATTCAATTTTAACAATTCGCTTAATAATACCACAAGTGACCCGTAACATTAAACCTAAGGATGGTCTCAATGATCAGTCTATTTCTTTGTAAATAGCGCGATTAATCTGTATTCACAGTTTTTAATTCAAATAAAGGAAAGCTCTCAAATGATTTGGAGAAAATAAAGTTCTATTATCTTGAATGAAACCTTTCATCGTTAATCTGCGTAAAAAATGTAGTCAGAAACTAACCCGGCTTCGTATTTTCAGTTAATATGCTAAGTACTGTTTTACTGGCTTTCTTGTGCATAAAACTGACCACCGTGTACAGCAATAGCTAATTCTGCATTTGGAAACATGCGCAACACTTGATCATGCATGCATGGTTTGTTATCTTGTGAAATTATCATGTAGAAGGCTTACAAGTTTTTACCGCCCGTAAGTACGTAATCATTAAAAAAAATCGGTCTCTAACTGAAACCCTCCGGCAAGCCCTTGTTAAAATGCAAACACGGACAGAGTATTCAGGACAATACCTGGCTTTCGAAAGCTGCAGGTTGTCAAAGTTCACAGAATGTCCGATGCGACATAGTAATATCAGAGTGTGGTGTGACCACTGTTATTTAGCCATTGAATAGGAACAAAATTATTAGATCTCCACGTGCAGCAGACAAAATGTTGGCTAATTAGGATGAATTTGCGTAGAAAACCATTAAGTAGGCAGTTCAAAATCAACCTTCTCTATAAAATAGTTTAGGAATTGAGAGAGAACGACTTCGAAATAGAAAATCTGTTTTTTTTTATAGAAACGTTGCATCTCCTTATGTTGCTTTTTCAATTTTTGTTACAGTATTACAAAACTGAACCAGAGTAATGATTTATAACTTTTAAGTAATTACATTATTTTATCATAACCAACTTTTTCTCAATACACGCTTAAGGCAGCTTGCCCATGGGTTCGATTCCCGCAAGGGACTGTTTTTTTTTCCTATGAACAAGCTATCCATGGAAGGTCGGTGGTTCTGTTCAGGTGCCCACTCGTAACTGAACAATGCACAGAGTGACAGAGGAACACACAGGGTCTTTCTTTTTTTGTTTGTTAAGTTTTAATTTACACCGATATTCTAATGGACATATGAATTTTTAGCTTTTCTTGTAGACGATCTCAGGTGCTCCTCCTCCGTGCATTCCCTTGCGGGAATCGAATCGACAACGATTTAAACCACACAGGAGATCTTCCTCCCGCAGTAAAGATGTCATGAACTTCAACTTGAATATTTTAGAAATTACGTGAATTGCCAAAAGAAAATTCAAATCGGAAGATCATTCATCATAAATTAGAGCTACAGCTTAAAGACGTTTCTGCAAAGATGACGCCTCGATCCTTATCGGAGTTGATAAACATGTATTAAGTTTGCCGAAGATGGTATTTTACTTGAACCTTATTGCACGTTATTACTAGAATGCAAAAAATATTGCATCGAGGTAAAAAAATATTCCGATAAGAAAAAAGAACATACAAAAAAAGAATTTTTTTATTTGTCACAAAGTAAAAATTTGGCTTGAAGACATACTTTGATGCACATAGCATAAGAAATGTCACGCCAGTTCAGAATGCTGTGTCAGTACTTTCTTTATATCTATATCTATAAATGCTTGACCAGGTCGGGTGACCTTGGAACAATTCAACCCATTATATATAAAGTAACGAGATGGTGTTTAATATAAACTGTAGTTCTTTAATTCGCTATTTTGATTGCGACCATTAAGATAAATATAAAATCGTCTATATGTAAGGGGAGTGTTACGCCTCTATCTAAATACTTGCCGTTTATTACAATAATGTAACGCAAAATGCCCGACTGTATTGTCAGATGGACAGCAAGTACGATTATTCTTATTAAAAAATACAAATGCTAGATTCCTGTGCAGGAATTTATTAAGATTGATAAATGTGAATAATTATTAAGAAGACGCACAGGCTAGAGCTACAGGAACCTACAATGCTTGATGAAATATGAGAATTTTACAATGTATGTAAAAAAATAACGTTTACGACGACCTTAGGTAGACTAAGACCGCAACAATACCAGCAAGAATTCTTCACTTACTCCACATCCCCATACCAAGAAAAAAGTCGTGGAACGAACTCCACAAGTCTCATTTGTAAAAATAGTAGACATGAGGTTCATTCTATCACGATTTTTTATGTAATATAAATCCGTGATTCAATGAATGATAAAAATGGCGCCAATTTTCGTTAAGAAACTGTTTTTACTACACACTTCTTGACAAAAAAACCCAACATATTTATGACATATGGATGAAGGATAAAAGATATGCTTATGGGGGGGGGGTATAAATAGGTATTTTCGTACGACCTTAAGCACTCCATAATTATTACATCAGCGATAAAAGATTCTGCATTGCGTTTAAAAATTCAATAACGAATGTAATGGAGTATTTTATTTTATTTTTGATATTTAAAGGGATATTCAGGCAAAATAATGACAAAAATATTAAAATGATCTTTTGTACTCAACTCGTGCTAAAATGACATTTCTAAAAGTTTCAGCATGAATTTCTCTTTAAATTCTATATATTTTGGATTTGAAACATAAATATATCTATATATGTTGAACAAAATTTAGACGCCGATAGAATCACTAAATAGTTTTAAAACAAGTCATGTGACTTGAACAAATCCTTGAAGTTACATTAACAGATAGTGTAGATATTGTATGACTGAAACAAGTCAAAATCATTCATTTGACATGTTCTTTAACGTTTCCAGAGTTCACTGTGACAACTATTGTGAAATCCTAGCGCTCTAACCTGACCCACGCGGGTCAGGATAGGGAACCACAATTTTATTCTTTATATGGAGAAAAGTTTTGTTTCTTTGACTGTCTAATATATTCATTTTGAGGGCATTAACAGAATAAGGAATGAAAAAATTCAAAACTAAGAAATGAAAATTTTGCCTGTGTCTCCCTTTAAGCTTTTACTTGTAATTAAGCTCAAGTTTTCACTGTTCCAGTTAGTTTAATCCGGGGGAGGGGAGGATAATACTCGTGATGTCTCGGTTTTCCTTAAAGAAAAGGTTTACGCTCAATTAAAATGCTTAAATACCTGAAAGATATTTTGCTTTTAACAAAATTGCACTTGCATATTATGTAATGACAAAACAAGCAACAATTGTAATTGCACTGAAAACAAGTGCACGATGAAATATGCATGCGCATTTTGTAACACTGCACCCCCCCCCCCCCCCCCCCCCCCACACACACACACACACAACAATAAAAATAAAAAATAAAAAAATAGCTGCACGTTTCCTCTTATGTCATAACATTTTTTTGTACACAAAGTTGGCTCTTGAATATACACCTGAAAAGTGCAAACGGGTTTATTTTAGAAAATTCTGCTTTAGTAATACAAGCACCCTGGAGTTGGCCATTGCAAAAAGTAAATAAAGTTAACCGCGTTAAAGCAAATATGACATTGTTAAAATTTCTGTTTAGATTCTATAGACAAATGATTTATTTATTTCTTTAGGCAATTGAAGTTACATAAGTGTTTTTTAAGTGAAGGTGATGAAAATGTTTTTTAAAACGTATATACAAGGGAAAACATGCAAAACCTGATTTTTTCAAGATTTTTAATCTGCCTAAAAATTGTGATACTGCTGCAGGCACTATTATAATTCTTACATTTACAGGTTTTGTTTTGTCATGTTTGGTTTGTCATTTTCTCACATAGATAATTTTATAGTTACCATGACTAAAGTAATTTTCGGCAGACATTCGACAATTTGAAAAATAAATACCCAATTTTCACTTTCATGCAAATTAAACATCCGAAAGATGTACACGATGCGGATGACTAAATTTTACTATTGAAGGATAAATTATTTCAAAATGTAAATGAATGAAAATGAAGATTAATGATCTATGCTAACCAACTATGTACCACGGTTTACTCAGTACTCTTTCTTTTTAGTCAAATGATAGTCAAAACCAGTCACCTTTTAAACGTACATTAGCTATTTTAATCACCAAATCAGCAATAATACCGACCCGAAAACGAAAAACGTCTTAATTCAAAGTTATTCAGAGGTCAGGTCAATCAAGATTGTGAAAAATATGGATGAAATTAAAATGACAGTCCGAATGTTGTCATGATGTTAGGTCAACCGGTAAAAAATCTTTATAACATATGCCACCGTCTTATGAGAGAACGAGTGAAAGGTAAAGTATTGTGGTTTTTGCATTTGCCGATAGAATGAAGAAATATATCAAAAATACATAAACCTGCTACTGACAAATTTATACTATACAAGTTCTTCAATCATAAACATACTAACAAATTTATACCATTATTTCAGTTATAAAGACGGTCCAGTATTTCAGTTATAAAATGGTAATGCCTTTAAATTCTTATAGCAATGCAAAATTGGTACATGTACTGCCTTTATATCAGTATATCGGTTAAAACACAGTAATGCCTTTATATCAGTATTTCAGTTATAAAAATGGTATTGCCTTTATACAAGTATTTCCGTTATAAAATGGTAACGCCTTTAAATTCTAATAGAAATGCAAAAATGGTGCGAAATAATGCATGAATGTTGCGAATAAGAGAGGCATCCAGGTTCATGATTTGTTCTTGTAAACAACAAAATAAGTAGTATTTCTAAATATTTAAGTAGTATAAAATGTTGAAAGTCAAGCTGTGGCTGAAAATTGTGACATACCTCATTAATATATTTCAATAGTATTAGTAGATCAACCCGATACGGTAAAAATTTCAATGACAAGTGACATAGTTACAACCATAATAGTATAATTCATTTCATACATTTCTCCCAAAATGGAGCAATTTATTTAAATTGAAAAGCTTTCGAGGCGTTACCATATTTCTTTTTATTGAGAAGATAGACTTAAGTTGAACCTACTTGACATTTGTCCTTGATTTCCAGATTCACACCCGGATTATTTCAAATTATATTTATTGTATCGTAATGAACGGACGAAAACTTTGCAATTTATACACATGGTATCATTTATTCTAGATGTAAGGGCAATATAACAACTACATAACAAAACAAAACAAAACAAAAACAAAACAAAAAAACAAATTTTGCGTTATGATGCACATTTGAGTCGCGTCACGACAAAACTAACATAATGGGTTTGCGACCAGCATGAATCCAGACCAGCCTGCACATCCGCGCAGTCTGATCAGGAGCTTACAAACTCTATAACAAATAAAGAAACTGATAGCGAACAGCATGGATCTTGATCAGACTGCTGGTTTGGTCGGGACGCGGCTCATTAACATTTGCGCATTTTGCGGGAATTTTAACTTTTAAATTATATAGACATATTTTTTATTGTTTTTTTTTACAAGAGAAAATGTGGGGTTTTTTTTTGTTCCTAGAAAAACTACTGAATGCTCAAGGTATTTCTGAACTTTATAAACGGCATTGATGGGAATTTGTATTTTTTATATAATTTAAACATCTGTGACAGTAAACACCTAGATTTTGGGCAATCAGCCATTTCTAAATACATATCTAAATCCGACAATTCGGAATGTCATTAACAAATATAACGGGCATGTGATATTTGCGTTCTTCGTCGACAGCCTTAATATTTTAAATCACTGCAATTAAAAAAAAAACTAGTACAATAATATAAGCGGCAGCTTGTAGGTCAATGCTGCAATAATGGGAATGTCAATATTATAAACTTTTTTCGAGTTTGGTCTCAAATCGAAGGATTTTCATTGGTCAATATATGTTCGGTGCTGATTTTAGACCAATCAAATACAAGTACCTGAGCTCATAACCTTTGACACAGCATGCCTACTTGACACATCTAAGCAGTCCCCGATTTCAATGTACGATATATATTGTTGATGTCAGTTTCGTATTTTAATATTAAACTGTTAAAGTTCGTAGACAATGAGCACACATGTACAACGAATGTTCTATAACATACGTCATTATTAAAGACGCATACCATACGTTTTATTTCGAACACCAAAATTATATGGTAAGACCCTCCACTTTTGTAAGTTCGGTGATATTTATGCTCAAGTTTGTGAAATACTTTCTATGCATAATGCACAAGTTGGTATATAATACACACAATTTTGTGTATTTAACTGATGAGTTCAACTTTAAATTAAATTGATGCATTTGTATGGATAATGTCTAAAATACAATTGCAGATTCTTAAATGCACGCTATATATTCTTTAGACTTGTTTGCATAACAGATTGCTACACCAATTGCATGTATGATGTACACACACGGTGCAATATCAATAATATTAAACATACAACTGACCAACAGTAAACGATTATCATTTTCATTTTTTCCTCGACGATTATTTGACAGAAATCACCCTGCATTTGAATTCTAAACCGCTAAACATACGAAGAAATACAAAGAATACGCAGGACATGTTCAGTGATGTTATTTATAACGGTAATATTCATGAAAACTAAACAATCAAGTAAATAAAAAAACATAGCGGCTTCATTATAACGTTTACGCTTTTGAAATAACAGCACCGACAATGCTACAAAACCTGTGCGTGCATTTTGTATACTTTTTTAAAGTACAAATATGATTTCTGAAAAGAACACGTTATTTATTGACCAATGTTGACTAAATAAAAGACTTGCTTGAAACTGAACATTGAACAATGAGAGCATTTTATACAAGTATTAATCAATTTGAAATTGTCAATATGAACGCTGGAATAAGCGACTGACAGTATTGACCGTGCAAAGTACAAGAGATTAGAAAAGTTAATAAATATGACATGAAATGCTTCCAAAAAAAAAATGAAATAATCAAAACTGATTTACCGTCTATCTAGTTGTATGTATTTTTCCACTCCAGGTCTAAAAAATTGTCGAAAAAAATTTATCCACCAAAAGTCCTGCCTTCTTACCTTCAGCGTTTACCACGCCTAGTAAGTCTCAGTATTGTACAGTTGAGGTTTATATACCCGACTATCAGCGGGTCGCTTCTTGTAACTCTCTGCCTATTGTAAACATTTTGTTGCAAAACCGGTTCTAATGTGTACATACGGATTTACTGTGATAACAATACCAGAAAGTTTAAATGTCGCGCAGATATAATAATTATATAAGGACAGATTCTCAAAGACTATTCTTTTATTAATTATTTTATGTTAATTTTAAACCGAAGTATATCGAATTAAAGCAGAAATATTATGGTTGATAAAATTATCCGCGCGCCAGTGACGGGAGCTTCATAGAGAAATACCTATAGATAAGAAAGAAGTAATAAATATTGACTTTGTTTCTAGCATCATTCTTACAGTTTTGACTTCTCTGTGTTTTTATATGTCTTTTATTTTTGATTTACCAAATAAATTTACTAATTAATTTATTTATTTTGTTCATGTTTGAATGTTAATGTTTTTCTTTAATATTTCGGTTAAGTGTCTAGATACAAAAATGATATAGATAATTGCCAATCTTTGTTTTTCTAATATATAGATTCTAATTATAATACGCCGATTGGCTAGTGTCATGTGATAAAAAGAATACAGTAAACTCCGCTTATAACGAACTCATCGGGACATTCAAAATCTGTTCCTTATATCCGGAGTTCCTTGTAAGCATATAGCGAATTAGTTCCTTGTATCAGGAGTTTTTATAGCGAACAGATTTACATATAACGAACTGATTGTTTACCATCGTCCGCCATTTGAAGAGTCATTTGATTAAGAAAAAATAGTCATTAATTTCCATTTTAGACACAATACCCGAGAGCGTACTTTTGGAATTTGAAAATCCTTTGCTATTTTTAAAGTGTTGGTTTTACTCCCTTTCTCAATTTCTCATAAAATATCATATATTGTTTCTAAACTAAGTGTTTTTCGTTTTCTTTCCATGAATAAGAATTAACAAGATTTTTGATTTTTCCATCTTTTTATATTGAACATCTTCTATTATATTTTAAGGGTGACTTTTACTAATGAATGATAAAGTTTTCAAAGGATTATGCTAGCAAGCATGCGTGATTATGTTGAAAACCGATTATAAATGATATCATAATTATTTTACCCGGGCAAAACTATTAAAGAAAAGAAATAATAGAATAAAAGGAATGACCGTTTTATCTTGGTGACAATAACTCATGCTAAAAATATCCTAAAAAGAAAACTAGTACGTACTGCTATTCAAATTCATTTTAATAGATGTATTGAAGTACAGACAACAATTAACGGTACATTCGGCTGAGTTTTAATCCGTGTTGAAAACGAAAGTTGAAAATGCGGTATCTATTTACGGATAGCCGATATTTTGGAGTTCGTTATAAAAGTGTAATTTTCTGTACTTTTAACTCAATTGGGACTAAGAAATGAGTTCCTTATAAGCGATAATTCCTTATAACCGTGTTCGCTATAACCGTATATTTTTATATTAAATAAAGAAGGGCAAAATTCGGGCCAAAATAAATTGTTCCTTATAACCGGAAGTTCGCTATAACCGTGTTCGCTATAAGTGAAGTTTACTGTACAACGTTTGTAAATTTGAGCCGCGCCATGACAAAACCAACATAATGCGTTTGCGACCAGCATGGATCAAGACCAGCCTGCGCGTCCGCGTCAGAATCCATGCTGTTCGCTATCAGTTTCTCTACATGTTATAGGGTTTATAGCGACCAGCATGGATCCTGATCAGACTGCGCGGATGCGCAGGCTGGTCTGGATCCATGCTGGTCGCAAACGCACTATGTTGGTTTTATCATGGCATGGCTCATTTATCATTTTCTTATCTTAAGGCAAGAATGTTTCCTAGAAGACACTTTCTAACAAATCAAATAAAATTACTTTATTTTGAATCAACGCAAACGACACATAGCAATGAAAACCCACATCTCATTCTTGTATTATGTATGTCTGAAACATGCTTTTATGTTTGTAAATCCTACAACATTTGTAAGTGTTGTGTTGCTGCCAGTATTGTTTAAGAAATTTCGAATGATTTTTCGCCATTGGGGTTTTTTATTGGCTTTAAACAAATTATGTTTTATGCTGAATAAAATGTGTATTGTATCTATAGGTTCTTTAACATTGAACTGTGCAATATGAAAGTATGAAGTATATTTTATATATTTTGTATTTTATTGCAAATGTCAGAAGTTTGCAACCGTTTCTTAACCTCCACTTAAGCGATTGCTAAATGCCAAATATTTCTTAGTTTCATCAGCATATATGCTTCAAAAATCGCCATTATAATCATTTACTCTTCCTCTTTTTTCTACTTTCCCAAAGACTCTGCTATGTATATAGTTGAAATTCAGCCGAATTTTAATCAATTAAAGTCAATTATTCTCTTGCTACATCATAATACATTTTCCAGTAACTAGTCTTTGTAAAAAATTGCTTAGTTCTTAGATACTGCATGATATAACTTTTGATAAAAAAATCGCAAAAATCTGTACAATGTACAACAGAAACACCTCATATAATATAGAAAATTGTCAAGCTTATATTGTTGATGATTATATGCCAAGTCTTTTGCAGACATTAGTCAGCCATGTGAATTGTGAAACATTTTTAATATTTCATTACAAATTGGAAAACATCATCTTCCATGACATGGAAGAAGTGACCAAGTTTAGATGTCTCTTACATGCATGACTTTGTCTCTCCCTACCTTTTTAAACATGATATATTGGCAGGAAAAGTAAAATTCAAAAGCTTAAATTTTTCTAATTTTGTCGAATTTAAACGATTGGAGTCGCATCCGTGTGAAATCTATGGAAGCCAAAAACTACCACCTTCTTAAATACGATCTTTGCACTATGGTCGTTGGAAAGATATTCTAAGTTGTCGGTTAGTCGCGGTAGAAATTCAACGTCGGCAAAAATGTATTATAACAAGATCAGTTGTATACTACATAAAGGAAAAGAGCACGGGAGTCTTCAAGTAGTATGGTTATTTGTTTGAACCAAAAAAATAATGGTAGCGAAATTTCAGACCCTGATGCTGTTAATTACAAATGCCGAAAGTAGCCCGCTTTTTGAAGCGGTTACTTCCCTTTATATGTACACTAACGCCGAAAAATTCAAGGCAGATCAAGCGTAAATATTATCAAATGACATGCGCATTAATTTTTAAGCAAAATAGTTCCCCAATATTTGAAAATTTCTAATAGTGTTTTATTCTTTAAAGATATACATGATTATAGTAAGCTTCATGATTTACTTTTGTGTTAAACAACAGGTTTAGCGTCGGAATAATAAGGGTTACAAAGCCTAATTTAGAATCATATGGTTTTCTTCAGGCCGTTAGCACATAACTTCACCGTGGCCGACGGGTCTGCACGCTCGCTTAGGAATTGAGAGGTCTGGAGTTCAAATTCCAGGTACGGGAACTCATTTCTTTAATTGTTTAAGTAAAATAAACATTGAATTGAATATCAGTGTTTCAATTTGTCTTATAGCCAATTTACTACAGTTAAAACACTGGAAAGCATTGGTGGCACTATACAAAAACAAATTTGTTTATGATTTCACAACCTTTACCTTTCTGACATTCTGAGACCCAAACAAATTCAGCGCCTTCTGTGCTTTGATTTTTTATCAGTGCATGTTGAGGTGAAATAAATCCAGATCTACAGAATCTGTGCAGAGAATGCAAATATCTTTCAGTCTAACTGGACTGCACGGATGTGCAGACTAACACCTTTTAATATTACATCTTTCAGAAGGTTATGTCTAACGATGTAGAAGAAAATTTTTGGGGAATAAAACTAAGATAATGTCAAATTCCGTCCTTCTCATACGGCCACAAAGTAGGACAAAGACTTAAGTAACACAGGCGTTGTCAGTAACTAAGATCAATCTGCCCACGGGGAATTACACTAGTATTCGACTAAGCTTTTTAACAAGCACATTTAAACAAAAACCAAAATAAAATATCATTCTTTTTTTCATTTTTGATAATATGACTATGTTAGATTCGTGAAAATAAATATGTTAATCATTTTTCAATGAACATGTGTTTGTCATGATTAATATTAAAATTAGTTACGAACATAAAGTGGTCCTTAATATATAATACGCTTTAAAATGTTATAGGCAGTTCAAACATTATAAAATCAATAATATTGTAATGAATGATTCAACATAGCCTGAATGTCTGTCATATTTGACCGCTTGGTAGGTCAGTTTACACCGCCGAAATTCATGATTTGTATAAACCTGTCGAATTAATATAATATTTGAATGGTCAATAGTGTGTGTGTCCTCCGGGGCGTACAGTATGTACTGTTTACATTAGTCAGCAATCTAAATATAACAATTTAAATAAAATATGAAAATACTGATATTCTATACAATGATAGAGTGACCATTTGTATGAAAAGGGTCATTTTTTTCTTCAATGATATATTGTACTTTTCAACGTCGCATAGAATCCACAGACACTTGGGGTGTGGAGCTCTTCACGCATATTAAGTCCAAATGAAATGTATTTGGAAACATTTGTCAATCCTTGCGCATGTTCTTATCTTATATGTCAAAAAAAACTTGATATAAGCCGTATTGAAAGAATTTCATATTTCAACGACAATAGTAATATTATAGACATTGAATTATGATTTTTTTTCAAAAGTCTTATATTAAGTTTTTTTGTTGATATATATATGATAAGTACATGTGCTAGGATTGACAAATATACATTATATTTGGAATTTTAATGCGTTTTAAACTCCATACCCCAAGTGTCCGCGACAGAAGCGGTGCCGTATAAAAGTGGTCCATTCCGTTTATTCAATGCTAAATCAGTGCAAACACGTTCGCGCGGCAACGCTGCATGAAGTTAATAACATAACAATAGAAGCTGACATTTTCCCTCCGCATTAACCACTTATTATACAGCTAAAAATAAAGTTTTCTTATTTGAACAATAATAATGGTGATTTGATTATGCTAATGAAGAACTGAATGACGACGACGACGACGACAACAGAATCGGCGGTGGTGAAGGTGATTGTGATTCTGGCAGATTTATGCTCTCCTTCCTAGTCAATTAATTGATTTCCACTCTTTTTATCCACCCGCCCGGAAATCACGCGACTTTGAAGTCCCTAGAGTCACTAACAATTAATGTAACTACAGAATTCAGTAAAATTTGGGATATTTTTCAGAATAAGGCCAATTTTTTTTTATATTTTGGTTTACTGATTTTTTCCAAAAAAAGGTAGGTTCGGCGGCGGGAAAAAAAAAAAAAAGTTTTCATAACTATAAATGTGGTGCATACATATACATAGTACTTACTAGAGCAATGAAATTAAACACATCGCCGATTGTCTATTCCAAAGATTGTTTAAATACACAAAAAAAAACTTTTGCTCATATTGCCATTGTTTAAAAACACACATGAAATCTACACACAATGACTTATGACAAGTGGCAAGCGAGCTCTCCAAAAGAATCTGTCATTCTTTGATGCAAAACCTATATTGCACTCGACTAGTGCTTCGTACAATACATTTCAGCATTGCATTTAACAGGAATATGCATCTTATATTTTTATATTAAGAACTATTAAGTCTTATAAATACACTCGTTATGTTCAGGTCAAAAAGATGAAATATATCTCAGACGCAAGTGGGCATTATTATTTTATAATGACAGAGGCTGGATGACTTATTTTAAAGCACTAACTCCTTAAATATATATGAATATCCTGTATGACCTATATAGTATAAACTTAAACGGTTTTCTGTGTCAATTTGATGTTAATCAAGGTTTATCTTGTCTTTTATCTGTTACACGCATGCGCATGTTGCGAAACCGCATGTTTTTATTAACCAGCTAAAATCAAGATTCCTTTCAATAGTGCATCATAAATTTAATAACACAGGAGAGAAAATATTTTTTACGAAAAAGTTATTATATAAAATGCCATAAATAATATAAGAACACGACATTTGCTAACAATAAATACTGACTATGTGTCAAACATTTTTTCTATATCTCATTTCAGGTACCTTTTATTTAACCCATTACTTCATGAGCATTTTGTGAAAAATGGCTGTTTTCATTGAAAAGTCAACCGTTACAAGTTCAAATTGCTATAATACTATAAAAACTGCTTCAACACTAATCAAACTTGGCACAAATGTTGACTGGACCATTGCCCTTGCAACAACATGCTCAGGCTTAAATTTTCTGTTACCATGGCAACGAGGGGACATCTCAAAATTGCCAAAAATCACTATTTTGCGTTGATTCTTTCCATCATGATTGATTTCAAAGTGCTGCAACTTCTCAATGGATTGAGATAGAGTCAAATGCTTTTCAGCGTTGGTTACACGTTACCTTATGATCAATCTGGGGTCATTTATAGCCTCTCACAAGTCCAAAATTTTCTTGGCGATGAGGGGGACTCCGCCCCCTTCAAACCCCCCAAACAGAAGGGGGCACATCCCCCTTCTGGCAACCCCCTGATGTATCTTTTGGTTGGGGGGCCGCGCCGAAAAAGTGGTCACTTTTTTTAACAACATTTCTCAAACAAAACACAAGTGTTAAGGGCCTAAATAATGCATTTTTTCACCATTTGAGACCACAAAAAGGGGGGAGGGGTGAAAAAGGCGTTAAAAGGCGTGTATATGAAGTAATGGGTTAACAACCTATTTAGTAAGGCAATAGTCTAAAAGCTTTTGTGCCAGTGTTTAATGTTCATTGGTTAGCTGAGCGTGAAACAAGCAACATGCACGTAAAGTGTGCTTCTCATAAAGTTTTACTATCTAAAAATATTTTCGCAATCTTTAGAAATCTTAGATATTTTAAATTTTCTGTACGATCGTCTGGTTATCTTTACCAAGAGATTGCGATCTCGAGCCCTACTCGCATAACACCAGTACTTGTTAGTTGCAGAAAACGGACTCGTGAGTGGTTCACATAAACTGCACGGTTTTGTTACAGTCGAGCTGAAATAAAAACGCTTAAACCGTACCTCTTGTTCACACATAGACACCGCTTCTACTTCGATCATAGCGTGGCCGACCTTGACAAGTAGTGGAGTCTTCATAGGCGCAGTATCATCGCGAAAGGTAGTGATGGTCGTGAAGCTCTACGCCCTCGCCACGCTTATTTTAATATAATCAAAATAAGCGTAGCTGGATCATGGTCAATACAATCGGGGTAAAGTCATAGTAGGAGCGCCGTAATCGTACAAGGAGCTCGGTAGCATCGTTGAGAGATCTTTATGATCGTCGAAAAAGCGCATGACCCTACGCCGATCATACCACGACCTATTAGGCAGCAGTTTGTCAACTACATATAAAGGGCGGCAATATAAAAGGAACATTAGAATGACCTGGTTTCTTCTTTTCGGAGTCCTCGCAGCAGTACGTTATAGTGTCCAAACTAGAGACAGTCATGATCATACCCAGTATCGTATTTGCCTTCTTCTGCGCCTCCGCCTGTGCAATTTCAATTTCAACCAACATTTGTTTTTGCTGGAATAGTGCCATATAAATCGGATCAGCATTAATACGTCCGTTCATGTTTGAAGTTTGGAAAGCAGTGAAAAATAATGATTGAAACCCAAGATATTATATATACATCATCGCCAGAATCGTACTAAAAACGTACTACAAGCGTAATATGATCGGCACCATGTACCATAGTGATATCGGCGAATAGTCTTTTAGGTCTACTGGTAAACGAACTCATTAAACCTATAAGGAAAAGAACAAAATTTAACTTTAGTTCCCCTTGATGTCTAAGGTACTGTTTAAACTGATATAATATGGAGGTCAAAAGAATCCGTCTAGGCAAGGGCGGAAGTCTTGATTTACAGACATATCGAGCAACCAGAAGTTTTGCAGTGAGTGAATAACCATGATCACTTGGTTTCGGGATAAAAAGCCTTTTGAGAGGTTTGTAGAACTCTCATTTTATTGAATGACATTGGCCATATACTGTTATGATAGAATATGCCTTACGCAAATTCAATTATTTGATACTTTTAATTTAAGAAAACGTAAATCATGCTTCTAATCATATGAATTGCAGATTTATGTTCCATATAAATGAAAATGAACTTTACTACATGTCATATCAACGTCAGCGCCGTTAACGGAACCTGATGCTCAACAATGTACCTCTTCAAAAGGTTATAAGTACCAGACAAGAATTCTGTTTCCAGCCATGACGAAAAGCTCCCACATTGTAAAAGCCTGAAAATTACAATAAACTTTCGGCAACAAATATCAAGTATAGGGAGGCAGGGTGTGGTTATTGAGTAAAGCTAGATTAAATTTAAGTTGAAATAAGTTGAAAATATACATGCTACTTTCTTCGAACTTTTTTATCTGAAAGAGACCGCTACCACGCCGCTAATCTTCTTATATAGGTGCGCTAAAAATAACTTATCAATAAATCTGTTTTGGATGGAATGAAGAGTTCAATCTTTGGCGATTGAACTGTATAAATTGTCTAGCTCTGTTCTTTCCGATGTTACTAAAAACATGACCTCGCAAAAGGGCTTCTATCTTGAAGATAAGATGAAGATGAAGTAGATGTATAAAGCTCCCCAAGAAAGGTATAGAGACCGGAATTAATAGGTGCTTGTTTTTGCAAAACAGGTTACACATTGAAATGTTTACTGTATAAATTTGCAAGAAATGTCACATAAATTTTGTTTACATGTGCTCGCAACCGCAAGATTTTGTTCGTGCAGAAAGAAAAAAGAATTACTTTTATTTGAATTTTGCAAAATCATGACTACCATTTCAATATCAATAAAATTCTTTGAATTGAGATATTAAACGAAAATATATTAGTGGGCTTATGTGTTTAAAATAGCATTTATTTAAGAGTTCACTGGGCAAGTTAAATTATCGAAATATAAAATGATATATGCATGGTCGTTATCACGAAGCGTATAATCTTAACGACGACACAAAACATACTCATATAGCGTCCCACAATTTAGAGTATTTCAGATGCTAACCTAACAAATCTATATAATTCTGCCATTCAAACTTCTAAAATATATCAATTGATTGCTTCGTATGTGTAAAACATCTCTAAGTCCCTCGTTGGAAAATCTTAAATTGCTTCATTTTCCCTATATATTCCATGAAAGAAATGTAAATACTGCATTGTGATTATAAAAACAACGCATTTGCTGTATCTCAAAACTAAAACAGGCAACCGTGCGACGCCAAAAATCGAATAAAACGAAATAAATACATCGGGGCAATTTTCTGAAAATTTCGAAAATGAAAATGATAGTTCGGACGACACTAGGTTATTTTTTTATTTGTTTATTGTTTGAAATATTTCTTTTAACGTTTTTAAAAGGTATTCATACTAACAACGATATAAAACATGAATTGTTCGTTTTTACAAACCATCTAGCACTATCATAGCTTAAAGGAATTAATGAACTACCAAATGTTTATTATTTATATATATATATATATATCACATACCCGTGCCGATTTTGCGACTCCGAAAAATGGTATTGCACGGCCGTGCATATATTTAGACGTGACGTCATTAGCATTATACAAACATAGCGTAAGCGTTATACTTTAGGTGCGTCAATGAAAAAAGACTCTATTTTCACTTTAAACGGTCTTTATTTTGGGTATGTGATAAATAAAATATTAAATTCGTGTAAGTTCATCACTGAATTTATTGAACTCGTTGAATTAAATAATATTAAGCTCGCCAGAGGCTCGCATAATATAATTTTATTCAACTCGTGCAATAAATTCAGTATTGAACTTATACTCATTCAATATCCTCTATATCTTTTACAGCAAACATGAACGCTGCAAAGCAAATTTACGTTGAAGTTGGTGATAAAACATTATTGCAATGCAATAGATCTTTGCTTCTGTGGTCACTTCTCAGTCCAATGAAAACTTCACGAAAGTATGTGCTTTGAATTCTATCACTCAACCTTATAGTATTTGAATAAAGACTCATACGTGTTTGGGCAAAACATAAAAACTTTCTCGATATATAGGAGAATTAAATCTTTCCATAGCACACTTAACTGATATCGGTTCATTGCCACCATATATTTACATTTTACAAACAGCATCCAACTTCGTAAATTCGTTTTACAAGCTAGTAAATTCTGAATGGAAAAAAGAATCCTTTGGAACAAATACAAAAAGTACAGTGTATCTTATATTTGATTTCTCACATATGAAATGATGTAAGCCCCCTGTGATGATAGGCTGCTGATATTGAAGGTATGTCACTGATTGCAGTCACATATTTAATTTGGCGCATTAATTCATATCAGTTAATTCCTTCGCGTTTTTGCAAGGTAATCTGGTTTTGCAAAATTTGTAAATTAGTCTATCCGCTTTGAAATGCACACGAAGATTCTTTCTATTTAAGTAGCTATTTATTGCAAATGCTCTCATTCTCCATAGAAAAATGTGATAGCACCAATAGTGGCTAAGACTGCTGTTGGTGCGAGTTTATTTTTCTTTTCTTTTCTTTTCTTTTCTTTTTTTATTTTATTGTTTGGCGTTGGCTGTTAACGAGCTTTTTGTTGCTTTTCCATGGTTTTACCGTACAAGTAAATTTGGGTTTTACCAGACTGCTAATCTGAGCGATATATCATTTATCTATGGTGGTTGATTTGGTACATTGCGCGTTGCGTTGTCGATAGCGACAACGCAACCTATATCGTTATCGCCTTTTCGTCTGTTAGCCAGCGAAAACACGACAAAGCGCCGAACGGCGCGTTGTCGCATTGTCGTCTTGTCGTTGTGTCTCTAGCGAAGCATGCAAAACGGCGTGTGTCGTGCGGCGCGTTGTCGCAATGTCGCCCTATCGCTTGGCAATTAAGCCAATTCTTCGATTTGAACCGAGCGACAATGTGACAACGCGCCGTTTGGCGTACATCGTTAGCGACAGGACGACAAGGCGAAAGTCCGACAACGCGCCGTTTGGCGCTTTGTTCTGTTGTCGCTAGCGCCAACACGACGCACGAAAGCGTTCCAAATCAGCCACCATATTTATCAAGAATTTCTGATTTTGGTACATTGCTCGTTGCGTTGTCGATGGCGAGAACGAAACCTATATCGTTTTCACCTTTTCGTCTTGTCGCTAGCGACAACACGACAAAGCGCCGAACGGAGCGTTGTCGCGATGTCATCCTGTCCCTTAGCTTATAAGCCAATCCTTCGATTTGAACCGAGCGACAATGTGACATCTCGACAACACGCGCCACGACAACGCATCGTTAGCGACAGGACGACAAGGCGAAAGTCGGACAATGCGCCGTTTTGCGCTTTGTCCTGTTGTCGCTGGCGCCAACACGACGTACAAAAGCGTTCCAAATCAGCACTATTGTTGTCTGTCATTTAAGAAATCTAATCGCTTAGAATTTTGAAAATGTATGAAGTATGGTAGCTGATTTGGTACGCCTTTGTGCGTCGCGCTGTCGTCCTGTCAACCTGTCTCTAGCGCGGCACGCCATATGGCGAGTTGTCGTGCCGCGTGTTGTCGAGATGTCACATTGTCGTTCGGTTCAAATTGAAGGATTGTCTTATAAGCCAAACGACAGGGTGACATCGCGACAACGCGCCACACGACAACGCGCCGTTTGGCATGCCGCGCTTGAGACAGGACGACAAGACGAAAGTCCGAAAACGTGCCGTTTGCCGCTTTGTCCTGTTGTCGTTAGCGCCAACACGACGCACAAAAGCGTTCCAAATCAGCCACCATACTTTTTGACACTCTTTTCATTAACAAAATTCAATTGCTTATAATTTTCAAAATGTATGAGGACCGTTAATATTTAAGTGACATAAGCATTACGCTTACAATAAAGATTCTACGTATAGGACTATAGTCTTTACTGAGTGGAATTTGAGATCTTCCATAAATTGAAATGAAACGGACAAGATTTAACGGAATCAAGTAAACGATGGCTGTGCGCAGTTTTATAAAAAAACATGAGACGAAAGATGGTGTCATTATATATAGAAAGGCATAGATTATGCATCACGTACGGGCCAATTACTCCTTTTTAGGACATGACGTTGGTGTGCGTTCTAATGCTCACTATAGATCTATTAGTTTGTTGTTGTTGTTTTTTCAAATTAATAAAGCGTGTATTTTATTTGTAAATATTTTACATGTACGTTATATCTTTATACACGTTTATAGCGCTGTCCACAAACCTTACTATATATTATCTATATTCACGACTGGTGTAAATTCATAAAGTTTCTCTTTTTTTTATTTTATCTCAATTAAAGGAATACCAGCGGCTCGGGTAATACAAGCTGCCAACCTTTAACTTTGGGCCATAAACTTGTCAAATATCTTTATCAATAATAACATAAATATTTAAAACTAGTTTATATTTATTACATTCAACAGTTTTTTATGGAAGAAGATAATGCATGGTTCAGTGATGAAAAGTATTGAAACATTCACGGTTCATCACTGAACCGTCATATATAGGTATGTTCATGAAATCTCAATGCATGCTTGTATTGCTTGATATGAATAAAATCTTTGTGTGTGCTTGAATGCTTTTAAATGTCAGATAAGTTTAACATTATCGTCAAAATGGCACATGGCTGCAAAAACGCTGTATATCATGAATTAATTATGTTTTATTCATATATATGACTATTCATGATTATCGCACTTTTTCGAGCCTTTTTGGAAGTTCAAACATGTGTATCTTTTAGTGCCTCAGATCTCAAAGAAGTTCCATTTCACAATCATGTCGATTTATTCCGTTCCATAATAGTAAGAGTATACGGTGCAGATTTAGGTCGGTCGGTCGGCAATATGTAATATTAAATTACTGAAAAGATAAATATATAGCCTTTATAAATTCTTTCCATACAAAAATCTAATTTGTCATGTTTATGTTGTCTGATTGTAATCTAACGACGAAATGTATAAGATGAATTTTACACTTTTCAAAACGCTATTATAATGCAAAATAAATTATAGATATCATGTTCATAATTTATAATTATAACTATAATTAGCTCGTTTTTTACCTATTATATCACTATGTACATAACCCCTTACTTGACAAGAAGCTTACAATTTAATCAATTATATTTTTTCAATGTTTAAATTTTGAGATTTCATATCTGCAATGTGCATTTATGGTAGAAATGTGGTAAGCAAAAATTTTAGAGCGGAAATGTGTGTATGTGGGTGGAAAGTGGGTTGTAATTGGTTGATTGCAGTCTAAGTATTTAAACCTAAAGTGTTAGGGGCGAGTCATTTTAAGTCAGCACCTTTCCTCACTCGTCCATGGAAAACAGTTTCGTACACTGAATCAAAGTACGTGCATTCGTGCAGGAACCGGACATTAGAAACGTGTTCCAACATATAGACGATAAATGTAACACGTGTGGGGGTGTCACGTGCGGGGGTGTTGACTTTTACGAATGCTCAGTACCTTAAGATGACTATGAGTGATGTTGTACTGACTTTTTTGATATGTAAATTTTGGTGTATAGCTCAGAATTACTCATAAAGAAGATTTGTATTCAGCATATAGATAATATAACAACAAAGCAGTATGATTTCACATTTTGCTTCCTATGAACGGTCTCGGGAAGAGAATAACTACATTCTACAGAATTTCAACATTTAATTTTCTTGCCGAAATTTTGTATGTGAACATTATGCTTAAATTATTTCCATTGTCTCGTATCACCTTACTTGTGCGCTTTAATAATCTCCAGTTTAGGATATAAAAAAACTCTTAATTTTTATGAGATGCAGTGGGTGGTGACAGAAGGAGAAGTGCGGTTTTTATTTGTTTAGGTCGTCAGACCAAACAAATAATGTTAGCAAAATTTCAGACCCTGATGTTCTTATTTGCAAATGCCGAAAGTAGTCCAAACTCCTCGAAGTGGTTACTTCCCTTCATATGTACATTAACGCCGAAAAAATAAGGGGAGATCACTGCATAAAGATTGTCAAATGACAGGCGCATTAATTTTCGTAACAAAATAATCGTTCCCGATTGGTCGAAGATTTCTAATATTGTGTTATTCTTATAGATATACATGCTTATATTCAGCTCCATGATTATTTACTTCAGTGTTAAACAACAGATTTACCGTGAACAAAATATATCGAAATTAACAAGGGTTACAAACTCTAATTAAGAATAATATGGTATTCTTTACAGTACAATTATATAACTCCCCGTGGTGAAGAGGTTTACACGCTCGCTTTGGAAGCGAGAGATCCGAAGTTCAAGTCCAAGTTCAGGCAATTTAGTTTTTTTGATTTATATATATATATATAAGTAAGTAAGTAAGTAAGTAAGTAAGTAAGTAAGTAAGTAAGTAAGTAAGTAAGTAAGTAAGTAAGTAAGTAAGTAAGTAAGTAAGTAAGTAAGTAAGTAAGTAAGTAAGTAAGTAAGTAAGTAAGTAAGTAAGTAAGTAAGTAAGTAAGTAAGTAAGTAAGTAAGTAAGTAAGTAAGTAAGAAAGTAAGTAAGTAAGTAAGTAAGTAAGTAAGTAAGTAAGTAAGTAAGTAAGTAAGTAAGTAAGTAAGTAAGTAAGTAAGTAAGTAAGTAAGTAAGTAAGTAAGTAAGTAAGTAAGAAAGTAAGTAAGTAAGTAAGTAAGTAAGGTAAGTAAGTAAGTAAGTAAGTAAGTAAGTAAGTAAGTAAGTAAGTAAGTAAGTAAGTAAGTAAGTAAGTAAGTAAGTAAGTAAGTAAGTAAGTAAGTAAGTAAGTAAGTAAGTAAGTAAGTAAGTAAGTAAGTAAGTAAGTAAGTAAGTAAGTAAGTAAGTAAGTAAGTAAGTAAGTAAGTAAGTATGTAAGTAAGTATGTAAGTAAGTAAGTAAGTAAGTAAGTATGTAAGTAAGTAAGTAAGTTAGTAAGTAAGTAAGTAAGTAAGTAAGTAAGTAAGTAAGTAAGTAAGTAATATATGTAAGTAATATATATATTTAATTATTTTAATTGATTAAGCCAAATTAACATTGAATTGATATCAGTGTTGCAATTAGTCTTATAGCCAATTTACTATTGTTATAAAACTGAAAACAGAATTTGGTGACACTTTACAAACAAATTGGTATATAATCTCACAAGCTTCACCTTTAAAACAAATTCAGCGCCTTCTGTGCTTTGATTTTCTATCGTAAACGATCATGGTAACCTATGTTAATCTGACATACTGAAAATTTCAATTTGTTTTCATGTGTAGCCGGATGGTTGAGCTTTAAATAAAAATATTATTAGCTTTTTATTAGTTCATTTTTCAGTATATAATGATAATATGCAGTTAAAATAGTTCAATTACACTAAGAACATGCGCCGTAAAAAAAAAAACAATAGAAAAAAGAGCACATTCTTCATAGTGATTTAAATTTACCTTCGGGTGTGTCCTGCAGCATCTAACAACATAAAATATAGTCCGGACGGATGTACCACTGTTCTGATTATGCTGGTGGAGAGTTAAAAATCATTAACAAATCTAGCCCCCCCCCCCCCCCACCAAAAAGGAGAAATTAAGAGAAAAACTGATGTTTCTAACACTTCATAATGTGTTTAATATTTCCTATAAAGGCTCTTTACATAGACACAGGAGATAAACTAAAACTAGTCAACATAGTTTTCTTATCTTTTGTATAATTATATGTGAAACAAATTTATGAGAAAAAATTATAAGGGGCCACCATCCCTGCTTTCTGAGATAATCCATGGTATCTTCCCCTAAAACAGTTCTTTTACTGTTTTCGGTAAAAATCAAGTAGGGAACTCAACATGAAGCGTACCGGTACCTTACCTTATTTCAAAATTTATTTATTCATTTTTAGTCATTGTGGAAGTTTAAAACAATACTATCCAACAACCATTTTGCTATGCTCCCACGAGTAAGCTTCTTGAAATGCAATTTTCTTCAAAAAAGAGGCATTACTGGAAGTAAATTTCTACCATTTCTCATAAACAACTGCAGAATATGATCTGTCGCATATCTTCATGACAATGACTGAAGTAACTAACACAAATTTGAAATAAAAAAGGTATTGCCTGCTACACTTTTGAGCTATCTGCTCTTGGAAAGGCCTTAAAGAAGGAAAAACTCGCTTACAGGGACAGATAACTCAACACACAGTAGGAAGGCCTTCCCTAAGATATAATGATAATTCGCAACTAAAATTGTGTTCTGTTTATTCAGTTTAAGACAAAAAAATGGTTAAGTTTAAAGTAAAGAATGAAAAAATAAACAAACTACCCATTACCAAATCTTGAAACTTTCCACAGTCATCTAAAAAGAAATAAGCTACATGAAAAGCAGAAAAAATAAGATATTTCATACCCTGGACGTGAATTATCTGTCCTTGAATTAAACAAAAAATAGGTACAATAGCAGAAAACTGAAGCATACGCTTTTAAACGGTACATTATTATAATAATTATTATTTAAAAATTGACGAGGGCAGTTTAGTTATTACGCACCATTTAATCTAAGCCTAAACTCGCATATAGAATGAAAATATATTTATGTTAAATATAGGACAAAATCGTGCCTTAAATAATGGCGTATCAGTTACTTTTAAAAAAAAATTATAAGGGATAAATATTTGTGCAAAACTAATAGAGGTCATATCAGATTTCATAAAGTAAAGTGTATTGAAAGTTTTTTTTTATAGAAAAAACGACACTCGAAGTTTTGATCTATTTCATTCAAATTATATATTCATCATGTGTGTGGTCATTTTGTTAATGCGTCGTTGAACAAGTTTATTTTAACCAAATGTAATCTAGGGTAAATTATTGACAACATTCGGATATGACTTCAATCACTTTAAAAAATTATACTCTTCTGTATGGAGCTGCATTCATACACTGAAGAAACGCCACATGAAAAAGCCCCCGGTTTGGATTGTGAAACGGACGGTGAAAGTCATTTTTCATTGTTTTGTATTTTCTTCTTTTGGTTGTACAAAATTTTTTCAGTTAGCGAAAGTAAACAGCCGTTTTTAAACTTTTACAAATTTTTACAGTCGCCCAGTAAAGATGCGGTGGCTGAACTGGTAAATTCAGTGTGGCTCACCGCCATGATCTGAAGTGAAAAGTACCACAACACCTCACCAGCCTTACGTGTTCTTGACGAGACATAGAGAACACGCTTGGTGACAATATAACAAACATGTAAGCTACATGTATATGAGAGGATTCTTCTTTGAAACAAACAAATCATGAGGTTATTAAGTCAAAGGTTGCCACAGTTTTTCTTTCCTCATTTGCTGTCATTCCCGGACTTTAATTAGAAACCTGAAGCAGCGAAACAAAAACAAAGAAAAACATGGAGTATTGGATCACGGTCTCAAATATAGAGACACAAGCAAAGAAGAAGACATTGAAATAGAAGGTGTCACTTCCAACCCCTCAGTGTGATAATCATGGTTTGAGGATTGAGAACAGATGTATTTTTACATGATATATGGGGGTACATATATAAACATAACGATTCCCATTGTTATGATTAAATTAACATTATAGCTAAATTCGTTTGCCTATGCCTTTTATACATGTATAAGATAACTAACTTAACACTGAAATATATTTCGATATATTATTTATGAATAATCATCAAATATACTAGTTTACTTATTATAGAGTTATTCATTTTCTCGACGAATAACGCATTATTTTAAAAGAAGCTAATCGTAGGATGGCACGTTGATAGAGTAACAAAGGTTATATTCAGTTTTGGTTGAAGATGTCAAAATATTTGATGTACGAGGACTGATAATTTAACTTTGCATAGATGTCTTACTGCTATTAGTTTGTGCAGCAAAATGAACATAATGACATGCAAGAATATTATACTACTATACTTTTGCTAAGCACAATAAGTTAATTTTTATATTATCACAAGTATAAAACAGATTTCTTTCCAATTCTGAAAATTCTGATTCAGCAATGTTTTGAGATAGTCCCCTGACATGAATCCGTGCTGACTAATATGTTACAACTCGTCTAGGTAGCATGGAAAAGCCTAGGTCACAAATAAGAAAATGCCGCCGGGCGGCGTCTGTTTCTCCAAAAAATAGCAATATCGGCCGGCGTCCGTCCGGCGGCAGTGACTATCGGACGGCAGCAGCTGAAAATTTTGCTCATCGGGCGGGCGCTAGCTTCGAGTTTTAAGTAATACTTAAAAGCTAACGGCGGCCGGACGATAATTTTTGTGGTCACTGAGTATAAATATCATCGAGCGGACATCGCTCGGTCGCCGGGCGGCGACCGGGCGATGAATTTTTGATCGGGCGATTTTTTTTTTAATTAAAACAGCGACCGATTTAAAAGGCGTCCGGGCGGACATCGGCCGGACCCCGCCCGGTGCCTGAATAGAGACAAGTAGTCAAACGATTATCGCCCGGTACCCGGACGATTCATGTACAGGCACCGGGCGGTCATCGTTTTGTCATCCGGCGACCGGGCTGCTTGTGTTTGTTGTAATTTCAGCTTGAAGAAGTTGTAATTGCCTCAAAAATATATTTGTGAATTTCTTTTGAATACTAGTAAACATGAATTTTTTCTTCAATGTCCATGCGAATGTCTGATTGATTTTCGCCTTCTACGGCCTCGATACTGGCCGTTGGTGACTCGTTGTCAACAACACGGACCAACTCCTTGGTCTTCCCCTTGGTTTTGGCAGCTGACTTCTTTGCTGGCATAATTACAACAACTGGCTGATTTATCTAGGATGTCATTAAATGTAAAGTCATTGTCGCCCAGCGCCCGCGCGGCAACCGTCCGATTCACTTTTAAATCGCACAGTCGCCGTACGGACATCGGGCGGCGACCGCCTGATCCGTTCAATTCTTTCTGTAAAATCCACTCGGCGAAAATCGCCCGACGACTGTTTCATTCATGACCACGCAAGGTATCAGATTTAAAATCGCCCGGCGTCCACGACATCAAAAAATCTGCCGATTTTATATAAATCGTTTAATCGGACGGCGCCCGTTTTATTTGTGACCTAGGCAAAAGCAGGCAACCCAATATTTTCATGTTTTTGTTGGCGTGTACAAATCATGTCTTTTGTTAAACTGCAACATTACCGGCTTATTGTCATTCAGTGGCTTACATTTCTTACATCTTTCACTTCGATATGGCGAATGCTAATATTAGACGGCATTTGAGAGAAACAGAGTTATGGAGGGCTGTAGGGATGGTACAGCAGGGGGCACCTTCCACCAGGTCGGTGCAGCGCTTGGTATACACCACACCGTCATCACTATACCGGCTACATAGTGCACCCGCCAGGAGGCATGCTGAAGGTCGGCAAAAGGTCACAACACCAGCTCAGGATTGGTTTTTAGCCGTTCAGGCACGTCGTGCGAGGTTTTCGACAGCACCTTCTCTTCGAAATAACTTTGCTATTGCTGCGGGGGTCCGTGTTTCTACGCAGACGGCAGGAAGAAGGCTATATGAAGGCAATTTGCGGTGGAGAAGACCTTGCATACATATCCTCTTGACGCGTCGACATCGCCAGGCACGTTTGGATATGACCATGGAGCATACACGGTGGACCATGGAGACATGTTCTGTTCACTGATGAGTCCAAGTTCTGCCTAGACTTAACATATAGACGTGCTAGAGTCAGGAGCAGACGAGGTAAACGGTTTTAAGCACAACCACTACGAATGTTGGCCAGTTATGGTGTGGGGAGGCATCAGCTGGGATGGACGAACCGACCTGGTTGTGCTAAATAGAGGCAAATTGACAAGTCAGCGATACATAGACGCATGGACTGGCCAGCTCGCTCATCTGACTTATATCCGATAGAATGCACGTTGATTGAGCTGCATGTTAGAGTTTCAGCTCGTCAGCTGCAACCAAGAGCCATGTTGGTCCAAGAATTGGAAGTAATACCCGTTAGAACGATCAGAAACCTAATAAGGAGTATGAGAAGGTGACATCATCATCAAAAATATGATCATCTTCATCAACATCAAATCGCTATCACATCCACCATCATTAAAATAATAATTATCACTTTCATAATCATTATCATTTAAATCACCGCCACGTACATAAATATCATTACTTTCATCATCAAAGCTATCCGGAGAGTTATATTCGTTGAGAGCTATATGAGGCGTTTCATGGACCAGTTTTTGCATTTTGATTTTGAAATGTCTTAAGCTGCGAACGGACAAGAAAATCAACATTGCAATTGAATAATTCTCATATAAATTTGTTAACTCATTTAATAAAATTTTGAAATGACGATTTTAAAAAATGTCATAAAATCTGTTATTACAAAATCAAAGAGCAGTATTACGCCGCATATACACGAAACTCTCAACAAACATAGGTCCCCGGAGAACTTTGTTATTCGAAACCTCACTACAATTGCAACGGTAACATAATCCTTGGTTTAAACATATTTTATTCTTTCTCACATAAGCATATTTACATACATGATATTTACAATCAAAACAAGAAAAGGATTAGACTGGAAGCAACCTAATGCTTATTGAAGTAATAACATAATCCTTATCATCATCTTCAGAAAAAGTAGACTGTCATAATAATCATTATCATCATCTTCTTCATCATCATCACCATCATGTTTATTGTTACCATTTATTCAAAATTTTAAAAAGCATTCCTTCAAAGTGGCTCATTATTCAGCAAGTCATGTTAAACATATTTATTTCATTATAAATTTGAAAAATATGTTTTGAGGGGTAAAAGTCCTATTACACTGCTTGAAACCGAGTGAGATAAATAAGTCCACGTTCTTTATAATTAAAACACAATTTAGAAAATGAAGGTGATGATTATAACGATTTTAATAATGTAAATGATGACACTATAGGACTTGATAATGATAGGTAATGATAGGGGTGATAAAGGTTAATTGTGATATTGGGAATGATAAAGGTGATGATTATTATATTTTGGAAGCTGGGTGTGATGATAATTTTGTCGATGTGGATGATAGCTAGTTGGTTATGACAATTTTGATTTTGATGATGATGATGATGATAATGATGAAGAAGAAGCAGAAGAAGAAGAAGAAGAAATAGAAAAAGAAGAAGAAGAAGAAGATGATGATGATGATGATGATTGTGGTATGATGATGATGTTGATGCTGATACTGCTGCTGCTGCTGCTGTTGATGATGATGATGCTGTTGTTGCTGCTGCTGCTGCTGCTGTTGCTGCTGCTGCTGCTGCTGCTGCTGCTGATGATGATGATGATGCTGATGATGATGATGATGATGATGATGATGATGATGATGATGATGATGATGATAAAGGTTAATGATAATTTTAATTATGATAAACGTTTTAAAGATTTATTATGGTGATGTCGATGATAAAGGTGGGGATCATTGTGACGACTTTGATTATTATAGTTATTAATATGTCTTTATTGACCAGCTTTAAGACGATACCTTTATGCGCCAAAGAGAGGCATCACTTTTAATTCGATGCATGTTGAGATTTATTCGTTTGAAATTAACGAATATATAGCCCTTGATAACTCGAAAAGGATAAATTATTATAGTGGCATTTGTTACAACATACAATATGAACATTTTTTTTAATTGGTCTACAAGTCACCTTGAATGAAAGACATAATTAAGCATATAATTATGATCAAATGCTACGGCATATTGTCAGCTGGACATGTTAAGCATATTCTTGACAGCACAAACAATAATCTTTCCGAAAATTCGGATATGCAAAAGTGCAAATAGACGATAGGTTTCACATGTCAAACTGTCTCCCTTCTTCTGTCGTGTTTTCGATTTTTCGTCTCGAAAATCCGAAAAAAAGCGGAAACACGAATATAGTCAACTTTGTCGTCTAACCGTGTTTTCGCATTTTGGAGGCAAAGCATGGCGTAAATCAGCCACCGTACCGGAGAGCTATATTTGTAGGGAGCAATATGCGGCATAGCAGAGCAGCAAAACGATCAATTAATTAATAACACAGAATATGGATATGATATTCAAACTTTCAATCATGGTAAAATGTTTAAGTGTTTGGTTAATCTGATAAAATAGCCCATGAAAAAATGGGTAAAGAATTCAACTACCCACTTCATAAATTTATTAAATTCATGAAATATTTTCTACTTGATATATGCTTAACTGCTTTGAATAGCGTTTCATTCTCTTGTAGAATTATTTACTATACAAACACAACTGTTATTTGCACAAATGAAAAAATTACTCGAGCTGTGTTTGCTTTAAAAGTAGCTTGAAATCGAATCTATTTTTAATGCAATATATTTCGAAATTTCGAAATTTTTGAAAAGCTTGTCGAATCATTAATAAAACACTTTTGATCAATTGTTATAAATGTAGTTAGACGGCTTAGATGCTTTATTCTCGGCGACGGTCTCGCACTGATGACCTTTTGTGTGTGCTAAAAACCGCAAGCAAAAATATTTTTCAAAAGCATTAATTTATATAGTGTTCCTAAATTTGAAATGACAAGGTTTTATAGTTAGATAAGGTATCTTGATAAAAATAATTATGTAAGCAGATACATTACATGGTGTCATATTTTTAAAACATTGCAAGATTCTACAAATTTAATACATACCTGAAGATTTGCATTTTATAAATAGTAAATTTATATTTCCAACATATTCATTTTGAAGATTCATTGTTTTAAACAAAAACGGTATAAACTAATATAGAGAAATGGATCATCTCGAAATAACAGTATTTTTTCATCATTTTAGTATTATCCTGTCATATTTTTTTAGTATAGCTTATAAATTTAAATTTGAATTAACGATTACAGATTATTAGTACAAAAACACGGTGTTTATAAATAGCTTGAAGAACATTCACAGTGTTCATAACGTCGTTTCCCCTTATAATCACGTTATATTTTGTTCCGTCATGATTTGTTTTTTTAGCGTTATTTTTTAGTTTAGGACAGAAGTATTATTTTACTTTGAGGCCATACGCTGCTTTGTAGGAGCACATTTGTCTCGGAGCACATTTGTCTTACGTAAGACCAATGCGGTCGCATTTGTCCCACATGAGACAAATGGGACCTCAATTGTCTACCCCAAAAAACTCATTTGTGTGACAAATGTGCTCCGATCAAGTTTTTTAAGGGACAAAAAAGCACATTTGTCTCATGTGTTTTTAAGAGACAAGAAAGCACATTTGTCTCATGTCATTTTTTATGAATTATTATTAATTTTGTCACATTATTCCAACGGCAGAAATTCTTTTTTAGAATCGAGGTTCGCCGTTTTACCTCATGTCAAGTGTAATCATCAATAGGTTTGCTTATGCTTTCTTTATGAAAATCTAAAGTGAACTATTAATCCTAATATCTCTAATTCAAGTAATTGATTGGCTTACCCTGAAGGCGTACACTGAAACAAACTAAATCCCGTTCACGATGGTACAATGGTGACAGAGCGGTGGCACGATGTTACGTTGATGAAAACATAATGGTACGAACGTGAAACAGCGACTGTACGATGGTGAGACAACGAATGTTCGATGATGAAAACGTGATGATACTATGGTGAAAGACGATGTTACGATGGCGAAAATACGATGGTACGATATGATGAAACTGCGATGGCATGATGATGAAAACGCGATATTATTTTCTCTATCGTGTCATTGCATCATCGTGATTTCACCATCGTGTCATCGTGTTTTAATCATCGTACCATCTCAATTTCACCTTTGTACCGTTGCGCATAGCTGTTCAGGGAGTCAAAAATGTTACTTATGTCCAAACGGAACACCGTAATAGGTTGATATTGAATGATACAATATCGTGACTCGTTTCGCATCTTGCCGAAATCTCGCGTCTCGTTTCGCATCCCGTTCGTCGACGCGAGACAAGAAATAGATTCCAGGTCATATACCGCTAAGCAGTATTCCCTTTATAGTCTACATAAAATCACTTAAAGGCCCATTATGCCTGACAAATGCCTTTATTTGTATTCCTTAAAAGCTTTGTATTTTGGTATACTTTTATAGCCCCAAAAAGTTACTCATTGGCTAATTACCTAAAGCATTTTTCATCTGCTGCTCTTTTGCAGTTTGTACAGTTGAAGTGATTTAGAATTTTGTATTGAAGTCAAAATACTACATTGTTTACATTTTGCTACTTTTATGACGCATTATTTCACATTTATCGCGAATTTCTTTAGATTACAAGCATCTAACCTCCTCAGAAATCATTATTTGAATATTAATAAATTCATACTTGCTCTATGTAAAGAAGTAAAAATTTATTCATTTCTTAATTCTCGTAGTACGGGGGATACTTCGACATTGCGAGATCTCGTGTAACAATATCGTGCCTCGCTTCGTGTCTCATCGGAATGCCGCGTCTCGCACGATTCTGAGTGGTCCGATATTCCATACAATGTAATTATGGCATTACCCGGATTATTTTAGGAACTCAAACATGTTGTAAGTGCTTTTTCAATGGCGAATCTGAAAGCCGCAATTCTTGGAAAATGACAATTTTTACATACATATATTTCTGATGAAAACAAAATACGTGTGTAATGGTCTTCATAGATCATTTAAGGGCCTCCGTGGCCGATTGATTAAAAATAAACACTTGTCCCTAACCGCTGTAAGTTCGACATATACACGGGGCATCGAACTATTCATCGAACTTTGCGAGGATCCCGGTCAGTGTCCAAATGCGTAATACATATCCGCGTGCGCACGTAATAGTATCGCGTGGCCACGTAAAAGCTATCGTGTGCGCACATAATAAATAAGAAAATTGTATGTCCCCTTTATGCCACCGTAGATACTACCTTGTTTTTGCTAAGAATATTTCTAGTGCCATAAATCATTTATAAAACTTTAAGCATTGAAAATAAACGTATCACAATTGATAACGATAACAATAGACTTGCTTCATATGTGTTTAGGTTCTGGATGCTGCACTTGTAGAAATGCAGAACAGGGATATTCTTTAATTTAATATATGACTCCTATGCAGAGGCAGGAAGTTTTTGACTGACCGGAAGTGACCTAAAAACGGTTTTATAAATACAGAAAACACAGAACAATGGCTGGTTGCCGGTAAACGGACGGGCATAATTATTACCTTTTAAGAATTTTATGGAAAAATGTGAGACAAATGTGCTTCGAGTGTCCTTTCTATTGTGTGTCGAACACATCGGTCTCATTTCCAATTTTTCGCATATATGAATGTTTACGAACACATCGGTCACACTTCGTGAGACAAATGTGCTCCGAGACAAATGTGCTCCTACACTGCTTTTCATGTAAACTTGTCAAGTTCCGTGATCATCGCAGTATAAACACATCTGCGAATGTTCTAGATTCCAAATTTCATATTTGTCATGTACAAATCTTTAATGTTACTGAACCCAGGTGCTACAGGTGTGAACGGTAGATTGCAATTGCCATAACCGACCATGAACATGCTCAATCAAACCGAGCAAGCAAAGATTTCATTTTTTTCCGTTTTGGACTTTCTTTAGGAAACAGCAGTCGCAAAGAAGTCACCTTCACTTCTGTTGTAAGTGTCGTCTGGACGAGACCCAATTAATCGGCGGGAGGTTATTTTTTGTTAAAGTGCGCTATATATGCATTTAAACGTCGGCCTTTGCGTGACTAAATTAATTCTTTTTGAAAAATCTTGTAATTCATTTTACATTAAATTCGTTTGTATTTCTGCAGTATGTTTTACATTGTATACCAAAGAGTTAATTTGAAATTTATAAATAGCCTAATTTTAATATCATATTACTTTTTTGCACATAATAAGGTAGTTTATTATGAACGACATAACCTTCCAGTAAATTTTTTGACCTACATTCTAACTTGAATGAAATAGATTAGAATCATTCAATCAAGTTGTCTGTTTTCGTACCAGTTATAATAATTGTATTTAAGTGCCGTCTAGTTTTTAATGTAGACCCTATAAAATACGCGTGTATGTACAAAGTACTTAACATCTTAAAAGCCGATTCGAATAATTATATTTTAATAAAAACTGTTTGAATTACTTTTCATACAAGTGTGAAGAATTGACAGTCAAATATGCATTACACTTGTTAAAAAAGATTGCTTAATGTTATAACCAAATAAAATAAGTGAAACATGTTATTTTGTGCTTGACCCAACTAGAATCAGAGGAAAGATTTTCTTTAAAAAGTTAGATGAACATGTTTATATTTTGATAGGTATATCTTGATATTGGCATTGTCAGAATAACACCGAGTGTGACCAATTGTTACAAGCGTAGCATTTAAATCTGCATGCCTACAGATAATTAAAACATTTCAAGAAAATAAATTTTGAAAATAATAAACTAAGAATTTAAGAAAAGTAAAAATATTTACAATGCAAAAAATAATTTACACGTTATATTCAATTAATGACTGATTTGGCATTATTTATTACAATATTTCTCCTGCGTAACTAACGCAGTAAGGGCATATTCTAACCTATTTTTTAACATTTACGCTAAAACTTTTACTATTATCGTACTCTAAAACCATGCAAAGTTTGAATAAATTATAAATATCATGTATTTCTTAATTCTGCATGTCTGTATGTACCTGCAACATATACCTTGAAGTATTTTTTAAAAAGTTAAAACATTCAGCATGTCCTCCTTACTGCTAATATAATGGCCACTAATTCTCATTAAAATCTACATTTGTACAACATTTTAGACATTATTGAATTGATCAATGATCTTTTATTGTACACTAATTCATGAAGTAAATGAACACTTAATATAGAGGAATGTGTGCATAGGCGGTATTGTATAAAGTTTGCGTAGGACGTAGTAATTCAATAAACACCTGACATTAAAACCTCCTGTGCGTTAAAAATATATAATTAAAGGCTTGTTTCAAATGTTAGGAATTTAAAAGGCTTGAAATATTGAAGACAAGTCTTACAGGAATATTTTCCGAATATTGATATTAAATCTCGTTATTCTTTCAGATCATGTAAGTCTCGCATGTATTGATTCAAAATTCTGACCCATGGACATGCATTTAAAAGAAAAATAGAATAAAGCCACACCATCATAATTGAAAACATTAAACGTCATGGAACAGGCATACACATTAACATACATCCGCCGCCTTTTCCTACTTAAAGCTGCAAACAAACCTAAGATATTGATAATCAATTTCTTATAGTTCCACATCACACTTATGAGAAGATTTTATTTTTATGCTGTAATATTGATATCCATGCCTTTAACTGTTACAGGCCCAAAAACAACTACAAGCTGGTGTAGGTCACTACGAACCCCACTACGAATTGGTATAGGCCCAAACCCCGCTACAAATTGGTTAAGGCCACAAACCCAATACGAGTTGGTATAAGCCCACACCTCTCTACGAATTGGTATAAGCCCCAACCCCATTACGAATTGGTAAAGGTCCCAACCCTTCTACGAACTGTAAAGGCCCCAACCCTACTACGAATTGGTATAGGCCCCAACAATATAACCGTAAAAATATTTCTTACATAAAGTTAACGAATTTATTAAACAACAAAATTCTTTTATACGAGGAAAAATGAACAAAATTTTATATTTTGATAGTAGGCATGTGTATAAATGTAACGATTACACAATGAAATCAAACATGCAATGATACTAGTATAAATCTTGTAATATAATTAAATAGTAAGTGTGATATTATATATATTTAGAACCGTTGAAACATGGCAAATTTATTTTGCTGTAAAATATCAATACAAGGGCTGCCAATCTTCGATAATTGCTAGATTTATTGTTATTAATGAATTTCATATTGAACCACATTGGATGCCATTTTGAAAATGGCATCCGGCTCACCAATGATTAACGGATTCGTGAATAATACCGGTATATTATAATTTCCCGACCGACCACAGACCTACTATTTACCCAAAAGCCAGGTTCAACCCGTGAATCCGACGGACTATGATACTGCTGTAGGAAACTTTTTAAATCAACAGATGTAAAGCAATGACATAAATTGGCGATGAACATGAAAATATGTCAAGTTGTTAAAACTTAATGACGCTGAATCAATTGTAAAATCTCAAAGATGCGTGCACATAGAAGGCTAATTGTATAGATATAGTAGATAATTGAATAGATAAAAGTGAACAACAAGAGCAAACATATATGAGCCGTGTCATGACAAAACCAACATAATGGATTTGCGACCAGCATGGATCCAGACCAGCCTGCGCATCCGCGCAGTCTGATCAGGATCCATGATGTTCGCTTACCAACTCTATTACAAGTAGAGAAACTGATAGCGAACAGCATGGATCCTGATCAGACTGCGCGGATATTTAGGCTGGTCTGAATCCATGCTGGTCGCAAACCCATTAGGTTGGTTTTGTCATGACGCGGCTCATATGGCAAACACATAAAAATCATGTAAATATTATGGAACAACACTCATATGTAACAGTTTGATTATTTTACTGTCAAGTAAAGCAAACTATATCTTTAATACATTTGAAATTCTAAATATAATTTATACGCATTATTAGGATGTACATGTAATATTTTCTGCCAAAAAAGTATTTCCTTGACAATCTTGCTTTTTCAGGTTAAACGTACCGTATACATATTCGTATTTTAGTGCATTTGTAATGAGAACCTAAAGCCACTGTCGCGTCATAAGAACTTGCGGCATTGAAGACATATGACTGTTACTGCAGGAATGAAAGGATAATTTCTGGGTTGGAAAACAGACAATTAAACCATCAGACCCCCTCTCCCTTTCATACTTGTTCTTATTTCATACGTTTGTAAATAGAGGAACATTTAAACTAATGTCATGCTTTATTTATATATATGTAGGTATATCAGAGCATGAATTTCACGGTGTTTCTTTTTCCACGAAAACATCTATGTATAGATATTTTAAGTATTTTGATTTAACCTTGATGAATCAGAAGGATAAACCAATAACATCCCCTGTATATGTACGTTACAGTATATAAAGTATGACCAGGAAGGAGCCAGTAAAAGAAATCTATATTAAAAGTACATAAATTAACTTTTAACCTGCTGAATTTCTTTTATGGATTTGTCCATCTTCCATTATGAAACTGTCTCTTGTCATTTTTCGGGGATATCAAGATGAAAATTCGAAGCTGGTCATCAAACAGAATAGAGCCTTGTCAGACTGCACAGATGTACAGGCCGACCTGGCTTGTTTACAAAGTGGTTAAGGCGAACTACTTTCAGTTCGATTAAAACACCCTTTTATTGTTGAAAGATTACAATTTTCGTAGTGTCTTAGAAAAAACCTCGAGATTGTGGAATAAAGTTAAGTTGCTATCCTTGACACAAATATTCCACAAATCAAATAAATGAAAAAAAAAAACAAAGAAAGAAATAAATGAATAAATAAAACGCATGTATAGTTATTAGGTTTTTTATTGCTCGAAAGGAAGCACTTCAATACTTCAAAAATCCTTTTAAAATAGAAATGATCAAAAACATACATTAAAATATTATCTTTTTCTCAAAAACATGAACCTGCTTATATTTATGTAATAAATGTACGTTCAAAAACCAGAACAATTAATTACCTTAGCGTGACCTTGTCTCTCTTAAATGAAATATCTTAAGGTAGATCTAGATAGATTGTCATCAAAGAAAGAAAACCGCTGAACTTGTACTTTAAATTGTTAGACACTTATTTTGAGAGAGAAGTTACATAAATCAATGGTACAAAGGTTTCAAGGTTTTATGAAATAAAACAAATTCTGTTTAAATTTGAATGTTTCAATCACTTATATACATTTGAAATGTTACTACATATAAAGATGGTTTTACAACGTTTTTCGTATGTTAAACAATTGTTGTTAATAATGTAAAAAACATTTTTAGATGCATGGCTAAGACGTTTTTAAAATATCACAGATCATTATGATGAACACAACAATTCTAAATAAATAATGCATGATTATAGTGTGGATTTCCTTGTAAACCTACTAGTACTTATGTTACTGTACAGGATTACAAATAAAAATATATCCTGGCACTTCTTATATTAAACAACGTGATAGATTGGCATCATGTACACTAAACATCTTGTAAATACTTGAACAAGGGTCTTTCAAATATAATTTTTTATCGATTTAACAAAACATTATTTTATAATTTGATTTTTGAATGGTAATGTTCTAAGCCAGGTCACGGTCTGGTCTTGGATTCAACCCAGACAACTTTTTTCATAAAATTGGTCCGACTCCGGATCATTCTATTTGTAAGATCCAGGTTGAACCAAAAGTTTTTTTAATTATTTTTTACGACTATTTCCGCATCTTTTGATCATATCTTTGTTTCGCTCCACCTAACCGTCTTCCCAGTAATAACCGATTTCTCCGAAGTGAACGACTATAATTACACATGATTTCTGAATCAGCGGTGAGGGATTTGAACCATAAAACAAGTGAAAATGAAAGTCAAGTCAAACTTTCAAGGTTATGTATTTTAGTGCAATCTAACAATCTAAAAAAGAAAATATAGCGCAATAAAATGTATTTTAGGACTACTGCTTTTTACTTACATGTAAGGGGTAGATAATTGCGGGTGTTTTGCTAGAAGAAACCATTAAAAAATGCTGATTTTCAAAGAAGCAAACTTATTTTGATATGTTATTAAGAAATAACGTTCCGAAATACAATATAAAAAAATCAAAATAAATATCAAGTTTGGAATTAAAACCAATATCTGGAGCAACTTCTAAATGTGCATACTTGTAAAGTAATGACAAGTAACTAAATTTTCAAAAGCCAAGTCCACTTTTAAGTTATCATTGAATTTTAAATCTTTGAGAATACACAATGCAGAAATTTTGGAATTTTCATCAGGATCCCTGCATTACGCAGACATGTGAACCGATTGTAAGGCAAAAACAATTATAATAGTAATGTGGTATATAGCTGATTGTATGATAATATACTTAAAGCATCCTTACATTTAATTTTGCACATTAAAGAAAGAAAAAAGTAAAATTCTTTTCCAAAGCATATTATTTTCGTTTGCATAAATCGTATGCTTATATGTATTTATTTCAAAGTCATCGAGTTACATAAAAATTGTACAACAAGAATTTTGTATAGATTTTTATTGATATATAGGACAGAAAGAACCATTGCATAAAGTTGTTCTAAATTTAAGATAAACCGTTTTCCAATATTTGGTATGGGTATGTTTGAAAAATCAAATATTTGAATTAGAACTCAAGGAGAGCCTGTTTATATAAAATATCAATAAAATCTAGGATGTCAACTTATGAACTGAATCCTGAACAGTTGCCGAGCTTCCAAAATAATAACTTGTGCAACCTTTCGAAAATACTCTCGTCGCATTTTAGGGTTTCAATGTCAGAGCGCGTAACTTTTGATTTACATTAAAGAATACACACTTCAATTAGAAAAAAATACAAAGTACAAAATGTGATGTTTTGCAATAACATATCTACACAATAATATACAAAAAAGCAATGGAAATGGTCAATAATTATACAGTGTGTTGTATTGAAATCATTGACTGGTTAAAGCTAGTGACCCAAGTTGTTCTCGTTTGCACCTCTTTGTGTTCGTTTTATGGTTTTTGTCTTGTTTTTTCCGCTTCTTCCGCTTTTGTTTTGTTTGTTGTTTCGAAATAAGTGGACTTTTTCGTCTAGTGCATACCGTATATACATTATACACTGGTATCATAAGATTTTGAAAGACTGGCGGGAACATTTCATCTTTGTGAATAGACGTTTTTCGAGCTATGAATGGTATTTTATCTCTTTGACAATATGTTTTGTCGGAGGGCAGGGTGAATAAGGTATTTTTATGATATACTTATTACATACTGACAAGTTATTCAGTTGTGTTGATGGTTCTACCAGAGCTAATTTTGTGCATGAAATGATGCAAGGAGAAGTTCAACCAATAAAACTGGGCTGACGCAGCACAATTTACACTGGTACACGCCATCTGGCATATTTGCTTCTCCGCCACAAAATCCGAAAATGTGAAAACACAAGCTACGAGACAGTTGATCTTTGTATATCTTCATTTTTATCCTGAATTTCGCATTTTCAAAAGGAAAATGTTTGCCTAGCTTTGAATATTGGGTTTAGTTGAATGCATATAGCAGTTAACTATAATAAGTGACAGCAAGGTCATTGATGATATCACCATATAAATCGGATAAAAATCAACATTCTAACTTCAATTTCACGCCTGTATAGTTGTACCTGAAAAATGTTGTTCATTAATATCTATAGAAATGGTGATAGTTATAGCATGTTTTGAAATATGATCTATGTCTTTCTAAATTTGCTGATAGTCGAAAAAAAAAACGATAACAAGAAAATGATATGAATAAGCCACACAATTATTCATCTTGATGTACGGTAAAATGATATTTAATTGTAGTTTATTTATTTTGCGTTTAAATCAAAAGTTTTTTTTCATATTTATAAAGCATCTAAATGTTACTTTGGAATACTAATTATAGCCTATAATTTACTGGCAGTCATGTATTAAAGTATGTGTACACGATTTTTTGGAAGTTTACATGTATAAATACGTTTATCATCCTATGTATAAAAGACAAAAAACAACTTATAGAATGATGTAGAGTCTCTTTTTGATTTCCTGGTGACATGTACTCGTATATAGGCCTGTTCAATATAAAACATTTACTAATATATAGTATCTGAAATAAAGTTTATGCATTTCATATATCACAGAAAAACAAGTTTTACCGATATAAAGCCTTTGATATAAAGCCTCTGCATTTCATATTTCATAGAATAACATTTTGTACTTAAATATTAGTCTAGTCTCTGAAATAAAGTTTATGTATTTCATATATATCAGAATATGAACTTGTACTGATATATAGTCACTATAATAAAGCTTATGTATTTCATATATATCAGAATATGAACTTGTACTGATATATAGTCACTATAATAAAGCTTATGTATTTCATATATATCAGAATATGAACTTGTACTGATATATAGTCACTATAATAAAGCTTATGTATTTCATATATATCAGAATATGAACTTGTACTGATATATAGTCACTATAATAAAGCTTATGTATTTCATATATATCAGAATATGAACTTGTACTGATATATAGTCACTATAATAAAGCTTATGTATTTCATATATATCAGAATATGAACTTGTACTGATATATAGTCACTATAATAAAGTTTATGTATTTCATATATATCAGAATATGAACTTGTACTGATTTATAGTCACTATAATAAAGCTTATGTATTTCATATATCACAAAATGTCTATGAAATAAAGCTTATGTATTATATATATCACAAGATGTCTCTGAAATAAAGCTTATGTATTATATATATCACAAGATGTTTCTGAAATAAAGCTTATGTATTTTATATATCACAAGATGTCTCTGAAATAAAGCTTATGTATTATATATATCACAAAATGTCTCTGAAATAAAGCTTATGTATTATATATATCACAAGATGTCTCTGAAATAAAGCTTATTTATTTTATATATCACAAGATGTCTCTGAAATAAAGCTTATTTATTTCATATATCACAAAATGTCTCTGAAATAAAGCTTATGTATTATATATATCGCAAGATTTCTCTGAAATAAAGCTTATGTATTTTATATATCACAAAATGTCTCTGAAATAAAGCTTATGTATTTTATATATCACAAAATGTCTCTTAAAAAAAGCTAATGTATTTCATATATCACAAGATGTCTATGAAATAAAGCTTATGTATTTTATATCACACAATAACAACTTGTATTGATATATAGTCTTCGAAATAAAGCTTATGTAATAAATTCAATAAACACAATAAATACAAAACAGTAAATTGCACAATACGCAAGTATTTTAGGTTTAAAATACATCTTACAAATTAAATAGTTTTTTTTTTAATGTATATATTCAATTTTTGCTCATCGCTGCATGTGTTATTTATTCATTGAAAGTGTTCGAGGTCACCAGGAGCTTATTAAAAAAGATTTAAATCTGTAATGCGAGTGTCGTCTGCTGTGAGACAATGTCAAAAAATGTGCTAGAGAGCTTGTACCAACCTATTGACATTTTAAATTTTGCTGGTAACAACGAAATTTAAAACATGGTAATTGTATTTCGAAACAATTATTTTTTTTAAACAATTTGTCCCAATTTCCATGTTAATATAATGATTTGCAATTGTATCAAAAAGAAGACAGCCAAACTCTATATTGCTTTCTTTTCAGTAAAATGGTATTGTTTTCAAATAAGAGAAAACACAAAATTAGTTTCTTTCTTTCCTTCTTTCGTTCGTTCGTTTTTTCATTAATTCACGAGTAAACAGACTTTCATGCCTGTTTGAAATATAACAATTATTACATTCTGGCCATTATTGCGTAATAGTAAAATACCATATTAAAAAAGGTTAATTGGTTGAAATTGCATGAAGTAGACTTTGTTTTTGGCATGATATTACCTTTCCTAAATACATGTACTAAATCATAAACATTTATTTACGTGGGCTTATTACAAAATTGATTAACAGTGTAATTTTTCTAAAAAAGTCACCAAGTGATGGTTGCATAATTTCTTTTAACAGCAGAATCTAATATGAAAAATAAACTTTTTGTACTACATACATAATTGTACCATTACTATGTACGAGTCACATATATTCAGCCAAGTATGAAATTTGCTCTGCTTACGAAGCATCCGTGCAGTTCATCATTATGCATTCCTTTTTGAATATTATTATATTGTTAAATAACGCGTATATTCAATCTACTTGAATTTGCACCACAGTGTTTAAAAAATTACAGTATAGAAAAACATATCAGTGTCAAAAGGCATTGATGTCTGTGCCATGAAAAAAATAATTATAATAATAATTAATAATCACTGAAATTCAAAACAGTGAGGGTGATGATGTTGATGATGAAAATAAAGCAATATGATCAAATGAAAAAAGGAGTTACATACAGTCGAAACTGTACTAACGGTCACCACTCTTTGGCGGTCACCTGACATGAACTGCCATTTTGTGACGTACTTGACTGTCAAAACTGTCTTAAGCAGCCAGCCAAGGGATGCAGGCATATTTTGGCTGCTTAATACAGATGGGTGCTGAATAGAGGATCAAGTTTTTATCCAAATATATCATTAATTTCTACGCCGCTACTTACTTTTAGACACATACCTAGATTTTAGTATACATGTACATCGTTTCGGAAAATCATTTCATTCAAAGCTGTATAATTCAAATACAAAATGTATATAACTAAGTGATTACTAAAGAATTTATGTAAACCCGGGGTAAGGGTAAATAAGAGTGTCTTGTCAGATATCAAACAATGGTGTATGTCATTCTGTTGACAAATCTCCAATTTCTCACGGTCATTTTTAGCATATAGTAGGAATATAACAAGCAAACGAAGAAAAAAAAGAAGAAAAAATAACGTCATGATAATGTAAAAGCAATGAATTTTAATTAATGAATTTTTTGAGATTCAAATGTCATGGGAAAACGACTAAAATAATTTATCACATACTATCCAAAATATTAGTGTGTCACAAAACAAAAGCGGGTTTTGCATCCTCTCATTCCTCCTAACAAAATCGACAAGAAAAAATCTATTTAATCTTTTTTAAAGAAAATTGCTATAATACCATGCTCATTTTGATAGTTTAGCCACTTTTATGGTAGCATTTAGCAAAGTTCAATTTCTTAAAGATACGTTGTTGAAGTCGAACACAATTTAATTAAGCAAGATCACTAAATCCGAAATACTCGATCGAGTTGGCTGTCCGACAGTAGCGGTGTACAAGGGGTGGTATCAGTCCGGCTTCATACATTGATGCTTTGAAGCATTGTCGGACCGTATTTGGTACAAAAACGAATATGGTACAAATTTGTACCATATTCGGCCGAATATGGTACAACTGTCTAATTGTACCATATACGTATCTGCAGTTTTGGGGTAAAATGCCTGACCAAATATGGTACAAACTTGTACCATATTCGGATTAAAAATGTACCACATTCGTTCCGAATATGGTACACACTCATCATCGTCATCATCATCATCATCATCATCATCGTTATCTCATCATCATCACCATCATCATCATTATCATTATCATCTCATCATCATCATCATCATCATCATCACCATCATCATCACCATCATCATCATCATCATCATCATCATCATAACTACAATTTGCATCAACGTCATCAATACCATCATGAAAATAATCATCATCGTCATCTCATCATCATCATCATCATCATCATCTTCATCATCATCATCATCATCATCATCATCATCGTCATCATCATCGTCATCATCATCATCATCATCATCATCATCATCATCATCATCATCATAACTACAATTTGCATCAACGTCATCAATACCATCATGAAAATAATCATCATCGTCATCATCATCATCATCATCATCATCATCATCAGCAGCATCATCATCATCATCATAATCATCATCATCGGCGGCCGGTAATCATTGGCGTCAACATAATAAAAAACTTTTTTCATCATCATCATTATAATCATTATCATCGGCCGATAAACATCGCAGTTATCATCATCACAATCATCAAACCCCAATCATCATCACCATTGTCATCATCATCAATTACATCATCATCGTCACCATTAACACCATCATCATCATCGTCACCATTAACGCCATTATCATCATCATCGTCATGATGATGACAAAAGTTTTGATGATGATGACGACGATCAAAATTACCGTCATCATCATCATCACAAACTTTTATCATCATTGTCATCATCATCACCATCATTATCACCACAATCATCAAGGTCATCATCATCATCAACACCATCATCATCATCATCACCATTATCATCATCGTAATGAAGATCACAAAAATGTGATGATGATAACTGCGATGTTTTTCGGTCGGGTCACCGGAACCAGACAATTTTTTTCTTTTCGCCTAATGTTTAGGAATACAGTCACACCTGTCTAAAGCAGCCAGTCAAACATCCTTATTTTTGGAGAGATATATTCATTTAAAAGAGTTCAAAATCTCTTAAATCGGATTTTGGTGAAAATACACTTTCGAAAAAAAAAGTTTTAAAAATTTGAAAATTGCTATTAATGATCTTGTGAATTGTTTGGGTCAATCTAAAACTACTGACCAAAGGATATTGAATTATATCAAAATTCTATCGTAAAACAACTGCAAATGCATGAAGTATGAATTTCGTTAGTTATTTTTTCGGCCCAATTTCTTGTTTATTTTTCGGATTTTCTCATGCAATATCTTCTTGTCAGAAGTTTTAGATTGACCCAAACAATGCACGAAATCATTAATATGGCTGACGCGACGTCATTCGACCAATCGAATGCGACGTCGACATTCCTGCAACGACGTTTGCTTAAAGCAATCATATCTGGACAAAACCTACCAATTATTATTAAAATGTATTAAAATATAAGCATTAATACCGAGGGGTATTAAACGATCAAATTTTCCAAGAAGCGCTGGCGCGCTTCATGGATTTGCTCGCCTACCTTTACCCTTACAAGTTCACACTCTATGAACATAACCAAAATGCGATAATCCTCAAACTTTTACAGAGTTACCTGGAGCAAGCACGTCTCTAGTCTTAGAGTACTAGTACTTAGTAACCAGTACTAAGCAGATACATTCGCCAGTAATTGACAACTGCCCTACTTGAAACAGCGGTAGGGGAAGAATGGCCGTAGAAATCATTTCGTGACCAATCTCCACGAAAGTATCTGGCCCGCCCGGGAATCGAACCCAGGCCGCCTGCGTGCCAATCTGACGCGCAACCGATTGAGCTAGCCGGCGAAACAGTTACACAACCAGCAAAATCCATGTAAAGTGTGGTTAGGTTAGCTGTTTCTGTTACTGCTAATTACGACGACGACGACGACGACGACGACGACAATGATGATGATGATGATGATGATGATGATACTTTTGTCACTTCCAATATTAGGTTAATACAATGTATTTGAGTTTGAAAAAAAGTTTACACATCGGCAGACTATTTCATTTATTAAGAAATACATAATTTATGTACCATATACGTAGGCCATTTTCATTTTATGAGTTTTTTTGGTATGTACCAAATACGTTTTGGCGAGCATAGAAAAACTTATTCCAACCGAATATGGTACAATGTTTGTACCATATTCGGTCGAAAATTGTACCATATTCGGTCCGAATATGGTACATTTGTACCATATTCGACCGAATATGGTACATTTGTACCATATTCGTTTTTGTACCAAATACGGTCCAACAAAGCATTAATCAATAAAATTCGATCAAGGATCGAAAAACAAGACATTTGGGTAATTGGTCATTTAAAGTGAAGTTAATCGTAAAACGATTGTAAAAGGTCTAATGACATGTAAGTAGAGCTTTCATAATTTTACTGATCAGTAACTTCATCATCTTGACTGCTTAACCAGCTGGTTGAACAAACATCGATTAGAGATTTGTAAATATGTCGACGAATTGTCTCGGACTAATGTTGTCAAGTAGAAGTGAAAACTCGTATATAAGTCGTGTGTGACGGTATCAGGATCGAGTGTGTGGTAAATTTTACTAGGAATAGTCCATGTTGAGAACTGAATGCTGGTACGTTCTGGGTGCTTTTCTCGCCAATTTAAGTAGGTGACAAGGTGGCAAGAAAATTTCGGCTTTGAGAGAAGAGATAACTTTGCTACTAATCAACTGGCCGATGGTTGACACAATATTCAACGATATGAACGCTTTTGAAATGAGTACTTTGTATTAAATAGAAGGTTATGCCCCTTTTTCGATATTTAACATCTGCAGACGCTTGAGGATGTATTTAAATCCTGAGCCTGTATGACGGTTATTCTTGCATAAAAGTATACGTCTGAAAAGGTAATTCCGCGTTTCGTTGACTGTTTCGTATATGGAACCATTGTTTGTGCCATGCTTTCCCACGCGCTAGTCATTGTCATTTAAAAGTTTTCTTTTGATAGGCCTCTTCATTCGTTCACCTGTTTTTACATTACGTCCACAGTCATATATAGTGCATATTTAACTAGAACTGCCACTGTCATGGCGTGAATACCCCCGCATACCACTTTGTCAGAATCAACAGTGGCCATTTAGAGCTCAAGGACAACCTCCCTGCCAAATCTGAGGTTACTTGAAGCCAGTGCATTGCTAAGTTATGTATTCTACATGCTTCAAATGTGAAAATGTCAAAATCAATACACTGCGGACAGGCCTTCTTTAGCATTTGAGCAGACCAACTTATCATAGTAAAAATCCCTGTGACCTTGACCTATGACACAGTCAACTAAAAATCAATATGGGCCATCTACTAGCCATATCCCCGGGAGATGTTTTGGTAGTTTAGCACGGAGGAAGAAAGTCTAGTACTAGTCTAACTCTCCAGGAACGATGGTTAGGAAACTACCCGCCTATATGACTAAAATACTGTTGGGAAAAGGCGTAAAATGTAACAAACAAACAAACAAAGTACTAGTCATAAACAACCTCAATTCCAAATATGAAGACTGTGGGTCAAAGGTTTTTAAGTTATTGGGCGAACAATTTTTTGAAGTCAAAGTCCCTGTGATCTTGACCTTTGACTCAGTGACCTCAAAATCAATATGGGTCATCTACTAATCATGACTAACCTCCATGCCAAATATGAAGACTGTGGATCAAAGGAATCTTAAGTTATTGGGCGGACAAGCTTTTTTATAGTCAAGGCCCCTGTGACCTTGACCTTTGACCCAGCAACCTCAAAATCAATAGGGATCATCTACATGTACTAGTCATGACTAACCTGTATGCCAAATATAAAGACTGTGGGTCAAAGGAATCTTAAGGTATTGGGCGGACAAGCTTTTTTTAAGTCAATGCCCCTGTGACCTTGACCTTTGACCCAGTGACTTCAAAATCAAGAGGGGTCATCTACTAGTCATGACAAACTTCCATGCCAATTATGAAGACTGTGGGTCAAAGGAATCTTAAATGATTGGGCGAACAAGCTTTAACCTTGTGTATGGTGTATGATGTATATAAAGAAACAAACATATGTTGATAAAAATTCATTTTCCCATAATTTAAAATTCGACGGGAAGCCTGAAACATCTTGATGTTTACAGCTCTACTTTGTAACGGTTGACATTCGGTACAAATTAAGGTAATGTGTCAACGGATCAAGCTCCCGTAGAGCTATATTTGGCGGGAGATACGTACGGCATGACAACCCTTACTTAGCTGTGATTTTAGATGATAAAGCACATAATTAGTTTGCTTTAGCCCTGGGTAGTCAGACGAGAGATGCACATAAACCTGATACTATTTCAAAAAAGAAAATTTATCATTATTTATCAACAAATTATTCGTAAAATGCCGTACGGCAAAACTATACAAACAAAGATTGTCATTTCACACTGAATAAATATAGTATAATGGAGCTCTTATATTATATATCAGAGAGCTATCCAGACTAAGTGATACCATGCATTAATCAAAGAAAGAAATGCATCGTATGCATATTATTTTTAAATATTTAAATGATATACTTTGTGTTTTTTTTCTATTTTAAAAATCTTACAATTGCATAGTATATAGTTTTCAATTTGACAGTACCGACAAAGTAAAGGAAATAACGCCAGTAATTCATGAATAATGAAAAACGTAATGTATAACATATATGTAACAATCAAAAGTTTGTTTTTGCGTCGAAGTATTTGCAAACTGTACTTAAATTATGGTAAATGTAACGTTTGTTTTCAAGTTTGGTTACACAACAAATGGTGTTATGTATTGCTCAATAAAATAATTAAGTGTGTATTTGATCATTCATTTTAATACAGTCAGAAAGACATTGTCAAAATACTTTTTTAAGAATATTAGTAAATTGTTTTATAAGAAAAGGTGACTACTGCAGACATTCAAACCAGTCATATATTGTCCTGTCTATATATATGTACATTTGATCTGCATTTCATGTTAATATTTGAGCCGTGTCACGACAAAACCAACATAGTGCGTTTGCGACCAGCATGGATCCAGACCAGCCTGCGCATCCGCGCAGTCTGATCAGGGCTTACAAACCATATTACAAGTAGAGAAACTGATAGCGAACAGCATGGATCCTGATCAGACTGCTGGTCGCAAACCCATTATGTTGGTTTTGTCGTCACGCGGCTCATTTATCTAATCATACAGACAATGCTTGTGTCGTATTATGTTGTCTTCTGATAAGTCGAGGAACTAACTAACTAACTAACTAACTAACTAACTAACTAACTAACTAACTAACTAACTAACTAACTAACTAACTAACTAACTAACTAACTAACTAACTAACTAACTAACTAACTAACTAACTAACTATAACTAACTAACTAACTAACTAACTAGCTCAATAATAAACCATCCAACCAACTAACTAACCACTTTTTTATGAAAAGGTTACCGGAGAATTGCCTGACATGAAATGTTATCTTAGTGAATTTGAATTGGAGTGTACATTGAAGTAACGAAAGTTTCTATAAACCGTGCGTTAATGACTAAAATCAGAGACATTACACCTCGGGTGCTTCATTTTGTATTCAATACGTTCTTTGCTGTCAAACGCTGAAGTAAAATTACTACTTGTTGTATATCAGAAAGGACAGAACAAACATAGAAATATTCAACTTTCTTCTTGGCTTTTAATTTGCGATTATATTTAACTAGGTTTATTTCACCATTGCGTATATTGATTAATGTAAGTCAAACATTTTTACGTCTTCTAGTGTTTGTTTACCATGATATCTATAGTAATTTCATTTAAAATTACAATATATTATATTATAATGAATAAGCTTTTAGCTTTTGAATAATATCTTTATTATTATATGTTCTTACCCAGAGAGCAATTCAAACAGGCAGTATTCATACGCAGAAATAGAAATTCCAGTCCATTATGTCTTTATATTGTTATTTTCCAGCGTTAGTGAGACCCTTACTTTAACTTGTACATAAATGTGCATGGTTTCGAAGTATGGTTGTCAGACACCACAACAAAAATTAATAGGTCAAAGTGAACAATGTTATTTAAGAGCTACCCGTTGAAACAAGTTTGACTATGGTCAGATTTTAAGCAGTATCCTATCTCCGTCGAATGAAAGTCAGGCATATAATGTAGGCTACCCCTCTTCTATTCAGCATTTTCTATTTTGATATTGCTGACCCCGCTCCTGAGCTTCGTCACACCACGGCAATATGAATCTAACTTTATGTATAAGGCATGATAATGTCAAAGAAGGCAAAACAAGGAACAATAAGAATTGATACTTAAATACCCAAAGTTATACAGTAAGGCACAGACATTCTAAATACATTAAATATTCTTGTAGACATAGAGTCTGGCAATTTAAAAAAAAAATAAAAAAATAAACAAAAGATCAAACCAATGCAACGGTTCTATTTTTAATACTTATTTTACATTTCTTTTAATTGAGACATGGCCATGCTCCTTCTTCAAACTACTTATACAAGTAAACGTAACAAATTCATCAAATGTAACACAATCACCAAACGTAACAACAAAATCATCAAACGTATAATAATGTGAAATATGATAAGCAAAAGTCAAGGTAAAAAAATCGGAATAAACATATTAGATTAAAATGATGACAAGTTGTAGCCTCCAAAAAATCAAATTATAAAGGGGAATAAGAATGTAATTTTACAAGTTAAAGTTGGTCAAAACATTTGGTCCATTGATCTATGGTAGATAAATGCCCTACACTTTTTAACACATAGGCGTTAAGTGCTCACTTGTTAAAGATATATAAGTTTTCGAAGTACGTTTCAAGATACAGTAACCATGGCTTTATAGAAATATGTAAGCCCATACCATATATACCATTGACCTGTGATTACAGACTCACTGAACGTGACCATAAACAAATATTTGACAAATTTACCTTTATTCTCTATTTTACAAACGTTGATTAGTACTGAGAGCAGAGCAAAGTTTCACTAAGTGTTATACTGAAGCATTATAAATCAAAAGTATAAAACATGGGTATAGGGTATGCGTGTCTCCTGCCGAAAAAATGTTCGCGTTAGAAAAAGTAACAGTCTTTGTTGACTGTAAGAATGTACGATGTATCATTTCTATAGACCTGTCAACATCCTTATATATATTATATTACGTTTAAATAACGATGTTCTATAGTTACGATGAAATATGATAAATATGGTAATTGATAAATATATGATTTCACTTCAGCAAGCATCATGAATAGCTAAATTACAGAGTTATAGTGTTCTACATTCAAGCTGACTTTTTGTTCTGAAATTAATGACTGATCTGAGATCGATACTGAGAGTTTCAACAGGTTTACATGCGCTGTCCAGTGAGGGAGGGGTTAAGCGGTCATTGCACCCCTCCACCCCATCCCCTTGATTTGGCTTGTATATGGAACATTCCTGAGATTTGGATATCAACTTACATTTTTTTAGCGAAAATCACTCAAAATCTAGCGAAAATCAACAAAATTTGATTCATAACCAACTTTGAGAAATAATAAATTGCTAACATACTTTGGAAAATGCATTACCCTTTGTCGAAAGTTTGCGACCCCATCTTGCAAAAAAGAAAATTGGCCCAGCGCCTAGTTTTATATTCCGGCTGAAAAAATTCGAAATGAAAGGTCTAGTAATGAAAAGCAGCTGTTTGAACTTCATTTCTTAGTGATCATAATTCTTGTATATTTCAGATTATCTATTGCGAGCGACACAAACGTTGTGTTTATGTTGGATATTTATCTTCTTTTTTTACGCCGTGTATCGTAATGATTAAAATCAAACTTGATAAGATCACATTTTCAAAATAATTCACTACCAATCCAAATGTAATCTACATGCTTGAGTAAACTTGTACTGAAAAATGACTGCTTCTTGTGTTCTGTAAAATACGGTTACCTCCCTTGATACAATTGAAAATAATGTAATGAATCTTCAGATATCTGTGTATAATCTTCTAATCAGTTTTTATCTGCTCTTGATGGTTCTATCTAGTTTTGCAGAATATTCTTCGTAACTTTTCATTCATTCATTCATTCATTCATTCATTCATTCATTCATTCATTCACTCACTCACTTACTGGGCGTCCGTGGCCGAGTGGTTAAGGTCGTTGACTTCAAACCAGTTGCCCCTCACCGCTGTGGGTTCGAATCCCGACAGGGACTTTGGATTCTTTCATGTGAGGAAGCTATCCAGCTAGCTTACGGAACGTCGGTGGTTCTACTCAGGTGCCCGTTCGTACCTGAAATAATGCACGGAAGGGCACCTGAGGTCTTCCTCCACCAGTAAAGCTGGAACGTCGCGATATGACCTATACTGTGTCGATGTGACGTAAAACCCAAATCAAACAAACAAACAAACACTCACTCACTCACTCACTCACTCATTCATTCATTCATTCATTCATTCATTCATTCACTCTTTGCTTAAAAATGTTTTATCAAGATCACACATTTAATACTAGGGCTATATAGAATACTAAAGAAGTGAAGTTTGCTTCCATCCCATTTAATGACCTACAATTTCGTTTCAATTCTTTTTCCAAATATTTACTTTCAACAATCATGATATTAATGTACATGCCTGGGTATTTATTGTCCATTAACAAATATATACTTTGAATAATTTAAAAATTGAAAAAAAAGAAAAGAAAAAAGAAGAAAAAGAAACGCCCATTTCGCTGACCGAGCAGACAAATTCAATTTATACCAATTTTGAAATGTACATGTATGATTTGACTAATTATTATATATATATAGAAAGGTATTTATAGCGACCAATAACTTTATAACTTATACTTGTTGAAGATTTCTATTTAATATTAGACTTCTATTAAATATTTATAGATTGTTTACATTTGTTATTATATGTTGAAAATGTAGAATAAATGAATTGAAAATTACCACGCCTTTTAACCACCCTGAAAAAAAAACAGCACTTACGATCAAATGATATCAGTTTTAATGTAATTATGTACATAATAAAGTCCCTAGAATGGCTATACATAAGTTTTCGTAATATGATGTATGTAATATGTAGTCTAAACTTAATGAGGATCCATCTGTTCTGTTAAGGCACAGAAAGCAGCTTTCGCTGTCGAGTACGGACCCCGGACATGTCACAAGTCATGCTTTTAGAGAGTTAATTTTGAAGCACTATGTGGTGAGTATTAGCGGTCAATGAGTACCTAAACGTTCCTGTGAGGTTAGCTCTAAAATGTGCAAAACAAAGTGCCTGCTTCTAATGAGGTCACTGTGTACTCACGCACTCTTGCACACCTCCTCGCCGTCTCTGCTTACTTTGCAGGGCCACTTCTATTTGCTTCAGTCAGGACAGCGCCATCTAATTTAATACGAGCTAAGTAGTGTCGCTTTATACCAAGCTGTAGAACACATGCGTATGTTGCAATGGATCTTCTATGATCGGCCGATGTTCTGCGCCGCTACACGACAAGCACGTATCGAGGGTAAAAGAGTTTTTGACATGATTTATGTTGTATATGTGTATATTTTTTTCATCATGTTTATAGGTGAGACTTTTATAAATGAATTTAAAAAATGTATGCAATGTCATGTACATGTATGTGTTTAGTAAAGAGAGATATGTTATCCCCCATTCAAACTTTACTGATTACTTTTTTTTTAAGTAAATGGTCACAGATCTACCCACGCAAATTACAACGCATTTTACAAACAGAGAAGAGGACTGAAATATAACCAAATACGCCTACTAAATTAGTCAATATAATATGACATGTTGCTTGAACAAATGTGTTAAACTTATTTTGTACTTTCACGTTTAAAATTTATTACTGTAAAAAACGTGACAATTTCTAGACCAATTAAAATTCCATAAAATAAGAAATAGTATTTCAGACTATTTTCGAATATCAAGTATATTGAAAATATTAATTTATGCATATTTCTGACTGAGTTTGAATAATAAAAATAATAATCCTAATAATCCTAATAATCCTAATAAATTAATAATAATGATAAATAAATAAAAAAGAATAAAAACGATGATGATAATGGATAAATGTTTTTGAATGATTGAGATGAAATTATCCAGCTCAGCGTTATAGCTGTGCAGCATAATCCTAAATAAAAATAAGTATATATGCATCATGAAAGTATAAACTGCTTTTAAATGATCAACAGGATAGAGTTGTAATGTCAAAGAATTATCGACCTCGCCCAGTGCAAGACAAAGTTGTCAGACTAGTTTTTATAAATATCTCCTGTTCCTATACCAATTGTATATGCATATTAGTCTTGCCAGGGTACTTTTAAGAAGGTTAAATAGTTGGTCACACAGAACGCCCATGTTTGTTTTGACTGGTTTCTTTTATCTAAGATATTAAGAAATATATTTACAAGGATTAAAAAAGGTCATAGTTTCGGATGAGATGATTCTAGAAAGATGGTACTAGAGTTAAGAACATTTTCATATATGATGTAGGTGATGATAACGTATATATATTTGAGGAAGAATGAATCCCTAGAGAGATATATAATGATAATAATAATAAATATAAAAATGATAATAACTAAAGAGCTGGAGTACAACAGAAGTTAAATATATAAGATTCCGGTATATTGGACCAATTTATTGATTTGTAGATTTGAAAAACGCTGAATGTGGACAGAACGGAAAAAAACGGATGAAAAAGGCAGTCTTTGATTACTTTCGAGAGCTCGTTTACAAAATCCATCCATGTCTTTGGAATAAGAAGCACAGAATCATCACGAAGACTGTTCTGATGTTTGATGTTTAAAGAGATAATGAACTAATGAGAGGTTAACAGAGTACATCTTTAGTTGAATCCTAAACTGTTTGGCATCTACCCCTCAGATGTGGTCTTCACCTTTAAAAGAACCAATCGAGTGTTTGAGGATCCGCGGATCCTTTCTGGGTGCAACATCAGTTTTCTCTACAACAGCAATCCTCCACCGAACCTTTGCCACCCCCAACAGCAAACCTAAATGATATTGAAATTTTCCACAGAGACCAAGCCACTCAACACCCATGTACTCAATCATATGGCATTCACGCTTGTTCCAATCAGCTCCGCCGACCACAAGCATTCACTCTGGGCTACGTTCGTTAATGGAAGTGCTTTCAGTACATCAACAGCAAATGCAGAAGCAGAATAATGAACACGAGAATCCCCTACTGTGTAAGACAAGATCAATACACTTAAGATCAGTAATAAAACCAAGAGTGTTAAAATTGTGTCCAAACGGTAAAAAATGAAGGTCACATAGACAATTTGGGAGAATAATTAAACGCCATTATTTCTGCTTAATGTATTATTCTTATATGTTTACAAAATATATGAACATGACGAAGAAGACATTATCAGCTAGAACTATACAGTATCTAAAACATCATTTTATGTCCCGACTTTCTACACATGTATTTCAATCATTCAACCATCCTCTCTGGCTATAGCACACGCCTCCCTAAGATAGTCTGTTTGCTTCCTAGTAAAAACCGATTCATTTTCGACAAAATGTGCACCTCAAGATATTCTGTAGCAGCAATCATTTCTTCTTTTGTCAGGTTACGGCCTAGGTATGGCTTCATAAGATATGGTCAAAGGCCAAAAGCGTCATCACCAAACAGGAAATAGAGAAAGTCCTAAACATCATTTGGCAATGAAGAAGGATAAGGAAAGTCTGAAAATCTTTATGAATGTCATGAATCTTGTGTAGTCATTATTACTTCACTTATCCTGGAACAAAATATGCTATTAAATATTACTATATTAACTAACAATTATTAGTACAGATATCCCATCAAAATGTTAAAAATCAGTACAAAATACACTGTATCAATTATAATATCCTTAAGATATCTTACAATAGTATTGTCTCATCTATTTATAAATAAAATCGGTTAAATACGTATATATATATGCCAGTGTTGTTATATTTTTCTGGTTATTCGGGATCATTGAGTTCAGCACTTTTAAGTGTTGAGAATTGAGTACTGCTCAAGACGGTGCTAGGGGGCGTGAGGGATGTTTCACGTTTTTATCACCCCCATGTTCAGACTCAATCAAACCGAGTCTGTAATTTTCATGTAAATTTGCCGTTTTTAATGCTTCCGCTAGACATTTATATATATATATTTAGCTCTCTTAGAAGAGCAACTGGCGTGGGCTACCCCAGTTCGATTTTCGGACGATGCAGGTCACTTTCAATCCCATCGATCATGAAATCCTTTCACATTGATATTGTACATGTGCTAAGGGATGTACAGAAATTTGTCAGCTCCATGCAAAAGTGAAGTTTTTTTTATTAGTACTGACAAACACATGGAATGATGCTGTGGCTGAACTGTGGTGGTGAGTTCAAAGTAGCTTACTTTTATGATCCTGAAGGTTAACTACAAAAAACCACCACCAAATTTGCGTTGTATATAATACAATAATTTTTTCTAATAAAAGGAGTTATAGAGATTCTTGACAGGTTTTATGGTCGTTTACGAACGGCCGTTTGCAATATAACACTCGCTTATATATGTAAAGAGATGTTTATATAGGATCACAAACCAGGAAGCCGTTCTTATTAATAGAGAATATAAGAAACAAAATATTATATTTAAAATGTTTCAGCTTCAAAAGCTCATGTAAAATTTTATTTTTGAAACCATTCGTCAAATTTTTCGAATCACTGTAGTTTTATTTCTTATGTTAATATACCTATTTAAAATAGCAGTTTTTGTCTAAATGAGGTAATAAAACGTTGATTGCCTTATTTTATTTTCTGTAGCATAAGAAAAGAAAAGGTATCGCTTATTCATACACTAGGCATCAATATATAACAAAAAAGACACATATATATTGTATGCAGGCATATCTAATATTTCTATTCAAAACGAAAATTACTTTCAAACAATACTAATGTTATGTTATATCCGGTTTGACAACATTTTTCCCACACATTTTCAAATGTGATGTCCTAAAATTTAACATACATATAAAAGCAGACGAGACGCAAAAAAATGTGGTGAACATTCATTCATAGATGGTCCTGCTATTGTTATTAAGATTCAAAGTATCTTTGCTGTTTTACACTCATTAAAAGGACTCCATTTAGTTGGGTTTTTTTACTTGACGGGGCTGATTTTTTTTCTTTGAGATTTGCATGTCATTTATATGGACCAATATCTTGTATTTAAACTTATGACAATTCGTTCTATTCTTTATTTTCCAGTTATCATATTAATTGTGGAAAATGATTCAAAAATGAAAAGCATTTTGAAAACGCTTGAAATGGTACAAAAATGATTTTCAATTTATTTGGGTTTATATTTCTTTATACTTTTGAAAAATGCTGGTTTATTCAAGAATTAAACATTTTGTGTTATCATTTAAAGCTTATGGATCTTTTATGTGGTATCATACATTATAATTAAGGGGAAGGACCGCGTATTTTATTATACATTGTATTATAATTAATTTTGATAAACAATTATCTGGGAAGGGCTTAATCTAATGTTGTAAGAACTTGTTTCCCAACCCATTGTCATTTTGATATATACTCATTATTTGTATAATATGTTTGTAAATATGTATTTAATGCAATAAAATATGTTGAAACTATAAACAATAATATGTAGGATCCCCTACGTACTCGTAAATTCATTTTACATAATCATAGTAAAGTAACACATGAATGTCCCATAGCTTAAAAAAAAAACAAATAAAAACAGCACCATGTAGAAGACGTAGAAGCATATACGGATGTTATCAGATTCCGAATGCCTTCTCTATAATAATAAGTTGCTGGTCCAACCAGGGATTTACTCATGTTTGTTATTCTTCAAACTGGTTCAATAGACGCACGATGATTGCGATACTTATGAGCATTGTGTCCTCAGACATTATCTTTCCTCGCCAGCCTTAGTTCAATTTTTTTGTAATATATATTGTACGAAAAATATGGGGGCAACACTTACTTTTAAAGGCCAAGAAGATATAGTGGGGGGAAATGTTCACATTACGAAACATGGCGTTACTTAAATATTTACTTCTGACACTAACAGTCTGTCTCTTTTGACGCTGTTACGTCTGCGTTTGGTCCTGTTTTAATTGTAAGTTGACATATGCCGCCTTTGTATGTTTTCGTTCACCAATGAAATAAGATTTTAATATAATAAATTATTTTTATATTTCAGTTAGGTTAAAATTGCCGTTCTGTCACAGGAAGAATCGCAGCTTTGCATCGTGGTTTCAATTTTTCTGCACCATCTTTCCGAACGCTGAGAGACAATACGGTGATCGTAGCGCCATTTTGCCTGTACTCTTGTCATCTTTTCGTGATTAAGGATCCTCTTGGTGTTGTTTTTTTTTCAATTTGAGCCGCGTCACGCCAAAAGCAACATAGTGTGTTTGCGACCAGCATGGATCCAGACCAGCCTGCGCATCCGCGCAGTCTGATCAGGGCTAACAAACCCTATTACAGGTAGAGAAACTGATAGCGAACAGCATGGATCCTGATCAGACTGCGCGGATGCGCAGGCTGGTCTGGATCCATGCTGGTCGCACACCCACTATGTTGGTTTTGTCGTGACGCGGCTCACTTTTACAATGACTATGTCTTCACTGCGGTACATGGTCATAACGTACACGTGTACCAAACTTGCGCGGGTGTGCAATGTTCACTTCTTTTAATAGCTTATATATCTCTATATTTTAGAATTGAACAAAAAGTAGACGCAGTTTTGACCCAATGGAACGCATTAATTTGATGCATGATGCGAAAATAATTTACGACAAAATTATGATGATGATGTCATATAAAGTTCTATTGAGTGCAAATTAGCATATAACTTGTCGAATAATATCCGGAATCGCAAGAGTGATTTTTTCCCTCTTAAACATTTTTGCAGGCAAACATATTTTGCGAATGTTTTGAAAGAACAGATAATTATGCATAAATATAATCATACATCAATATTTAATATGACTGTTTAAATATTTAAACTTAACTGCAGTGTAAATATTCTTGTTACTTTAATTTGTTTCAAATCTTTTCAGCTATTATGTTGTCGAATTTTATCTTACATTCACGAGGTAACAATCCGTTCTTTTTGTACCATCCCTCGATTATGATAGTTCTATAGTCACAATAATTTATGTTTCGCTTATTATACCGATCATAATGAAACCAATTTATCATGCAATTTGTGAATGCAATAAATTAGAATATTATGCACCAGCCATTAATGTATTTCATATGATTATGCATAACATATGTTTCTATATCCGGTATATATCCGAATTTGAAAAGTGTCCAAAATAACTAGTGTTAAATTCTAAGTTCAGAGTTAGATAATAAAATCAAAGAAATATTTTAGCAATCGTTTGGGATGCTTTCAAGTATGAGTGATATCACGTTCAAATCATTTATGATACAATTATGTAGTCCATGTATGAAGACAGTCCATTCGTAAATAAAGTTATTATAACCAGTGGTTTGCGTGTTGAAGTATACCATCTTAAGGACGTTTTCATGTAGACATATAGGCAAAATTGAAACTGTTCTATAGAATTTCTTTAAACTCCGCATGTTGTTAGAATATAGCAGAAACATTTTAAGCGAAAAAAAAATGGGGTCATGTTCTCGTTTTTGAGTTATCTGCCCCTGAATCAAAATTTTCTACTTATTTGAGTTCAATTAAAGGGCAGATAACTTATACACTACAGAATACAAGTTGGTTGTGCTTAATATATAACAGTAAAGCTGCAGTCCTTGTGGTTTTGAAGAGTCTTTTTTGTTTCGCTTTTAAAAGATTTTCCTTTATGTTACGTCATCCAGGGTTCTACAAGGAATACAAATTTTAATATAGCTTTGAAAGTGTACAAGGCAGAAAAAGAGAATGGCACAAAACAGAAACTACATCACAAACAAGAGGGCACTGATGGCCCTGAAATCGCTCCCCTGTATATAGGCCCTTGGGGCAGGGCTAATTTTAACACAGGGGCTTTTTTTAACCAACTTGGTAGACACCCATTAGAAGATGTTTCATGATAAATATCTAAGCTCTAGCTCATTGGAGTTTTTAAAAGAAGATTTTTTTAAGTTTTTACTATAGACATATAAGGAAAATCAGACCCCCGGGGTGGGGCCACTTTAACCCTGGGGCTTTTATTTAAACAAATTTGGTAGACACTCACTAAAAGATGTTTCATGCTTAATATCTAAGCTCTAGCTCTATGGGTTATTTAAAAAATTTTTTTTAAGTTTTTACTATAGACATATCAGGAAAATCAGTACCCCGGTGGCAGGGTCAATTTTTGATCCCAGGGCTTTTATTTGAACAAACTTGGTATACACTCACCAGAAGATGTTTCATGCTTATTATCAAAGCTCTAACTCTTTGAGTTTTTTAAAAGAACATTTTTTAAGTTTTTACTATATACATATAAGGAAAATCAATGACCCCCCCCCCCCCCGCGGGATGGGACTAATTTTGACCCCAGGGCTTTTATTTGAACAAATTTGGTAGACACTTACCAGACAATGGTTCATGCCAAATATTTAAGCTCTAGCTCTTTCGCTTTTTTAAAGCTTTTACTATAACATGAAAGCATTTCATCATATTGTCAACATACTGCAGTAACAGGTTAACTCCGTTTATAACTCAGTAGGAGTAAACCTGTTACTGCACTAAAGTAACGATATACTAAGTTTCTAATGAATTTGTTCCTACTTATAATATTTACAGTTAAGATTGATGCAGTATCTGTAAAACATTAAACAGTAGGGCCCAGGTCGCTCACCTAAGAAATAGGTCAAAAACATCAAAGTGAAGCCCCTATTCACACCAGAAACGAGGAACAGCTTAATGTGAACAATTTTTGTACAAATTTGGTCAAGTGGTTTAGGAAAAGAAGTTGTTGATGCACGGACGGAACATAGACAATCACAAAAGCTTACCTTGAAGACATTGTCCTCAGGTGAGCTAATAAAGAATCCCATAAAACATACAAATTGCAAATGATGACAAATCATTTTCGGTTTAAGAATTTCTTTATTCCTTTGATTTAATTTTTATAAAGATAATTTTCTACTACTTGTATAAAGTCAGACATACAAAAACGACTGACAAATATAGTCAAGCACTCATAGTGATAGCACGTGGTAAACATCTCACACTCTCTCACAATTAAACTTCTTATATGAACACAATTTTATTTACACACGTCCAGACTCAATTTTATTAAATTTAAAAGAAAAATAAACAAGACAAAAAAAATCAAGCAAGAAGATAGATACGCCCAAAACTATTATCAAAATCTGTGTTAGCCATAATACCCCCAAAAAATTTACATAACAAGGTCGTCTTTTTGTTTATTTCTTATATCTACTATAACACTAGTTTAATGTTAAGATTTTTCCATTATCATGCGCAACCAAAATCAGTTGTAACAAACTTGATATGTTTAGTATTTCTTCAAAATTGAGCTTCAATCTATTAATTAATAACATTTAAAGTAAATATCAAGGATCAAGAGCCCATTAGAATGGGTAAATATTGATTAATGTCAAATTAAACAGTAATAAAAAAAACAAATTTACTCTGTTGCGTGTTTTTAAATACAAATTATTAAATTTTTGTCAAAATGTGTGGATGTTTTCCTGAGAAAATACCCACATGTACTCTCGCATACATTTTCATTACAATCCTTTATCTTCAACATCAGAAAAATAATTGAAAAATATAACGTAAATATTACACATTTGCACTTAGCCTGTTTAATAAATCAACACAAATAATATAATATATTTAGTTGATGTATTATATCTGTGATATTATATCTTTCTAACATTTGAAATACATTAGTATACCATGTCACAGTACTTTAATGCTATCCATACATAATTTTCCTAAACTTTTTAACACTAATCCAGCTAAATTGGTCTAAATCACTTGCTAAGCTTTGCATTTGAACTGCCCATTGTAATGATATTTTGTTACAATATCAAAAGTACAAAGATATAGCAGTCATCAATATAAGACTCTCTTGCATGGTGTCAGGGCTTGTTCTAGTGACATCAGCCAGTAATTGCTGTCACTAGCATTCAGTCAGGAAGAAAAGCAAGATTTTTATAATGCTGAATTCAAGTTTTATAGCAGCAAAATCAAATAAATAAATAAATACATGTAAATATCGCACCAAAGTTACCAGCACAAACTATCCTAGTATAAAATGTTCTTCTTGAGTGATGATGATCTTTAATAACAGTACAATATTCATTCAAAAAGTTGGAAATATTATAAAGATATTAGAAAGAGAAAATTTTAATATTACAAGGCAAAAAACCTCAGTCATACAAACAATCACCTTGTCCTTACATAATTAGCATATCAAAAACAATCAAACAAACAAACATATACACTGGAGGTGTTGACACACCGTGACCATTTAAACCAATATAAAACAGTAGTGTTAAGACGGTCGGTATATCACCATATACCAACATTATCTTATCAAAGGAAATATATATACACAAAAAATGTACAGTATGCTATGATCTATCACCAAAAGTTGGTCATTCTTTTTAAAATCTCTATATATCAAAAACAAGAATAAACCTGTATAGGCAAAGTTACATCATCTCACCATTTCAGCCATTTCTATAAGCATAAATAGTGCTTCAATTCCATCAGAATAAATACAATGTCATATAGAAATAAAAAAGGGGCTTCTGTATAAATCACATTGTTTAGGCAACCTATAACTTTAACAAATTTATTTCTAACAATTTTACATACTTTGCATTTGTCATCTTTACTCATTTCCTTTGCAATAAAGGCAGAAAAAGCCTGTCGAATTCTGTGTTTTTTTTACAAGATTTATAATTTTGAACACTTCACTAATTGCCATCTGATGTCTCACAACACATGTGACTAGTGTGTTTTTTGTCATCCTATAATTATCCAACTTCATCGTTTCATTTCTTGCCACCCCAAAGCCAACCTTTAACCATACCAGTAAGACCACTGGGTGCCTTTTTCTGTTCTAATTTATCCTCTAAAGATGGCATTTCTACATGATTCAGGGCCAAATCGAAAAACAAAGGTCTACAAGGTATTGGGGTAAAGTCTGGGGGAAATGTCACTAGTTTTGCCTTTTTGGTTGCTAGGGATGGATCCTCTACATACTGGTCTAATCTTTCCATCAGTGGCTGAAATAAAAATTATAAAATTATAACTCATACAATATTGATTTAAAACTTGATAAATGAACCTTATCAATAAGGCTTTAACCTTTAAAAAGTTGTTTGTTTGTTTTTTTTGGTTTTATCAACTTTTATGTCACACCAACACAGTATCATATGGTGACTTTCCAGCTTTACTGGTGGAAGAAGAACTCAGATGCCTTTCCTTGCATTATTTCAGACACAAACAAGCACCTACGTAGAATCATCAACATTCTGTAAGCTAGTTGAACAGCTTCCTCACATGAAAGTAACCAAAAGTCCCTGTCAGGGCTCGAAACTACATTGTGAGGGGCAAGTGGTTTGAAGTCAATGACATCCACTTAGCAACAGGTAGAATTAACTTGCCTTTACTACAAGTCAATGTTCACATCAATTCAGTTTGATAAAATTTTATTCTATTGGCTGCTAAAGTTTAATATTATGACATAATTAGAAATGTAAAATACATTAAACAAAGTAAGAGGTGCAGTGGGTAATAAAACAAAATTAGTGAATAAATATTATGGGAATATGCACTTTCAAGCACACATATTTCTAAATGCAGATTCAAACTGCCAACAATATAACTGAAAAAAATCACTTCTGTAAATATTTCAAAATTGCTTTGAAAAATATCACTGATGCAGTCAAAACAGAAGTTTCTATTAGTCTTAATTCCTCATTGTTTATACAAATTTAGTAGTTCATTTTTGCTTTTTACTTTCAAACCATTTTAGTCACAAATAACTACTTTTACTAATTCTTTAACATTAACACATATCACTGTAAGGATGGATCAAATTTTTCACACTGGTCATACTTCTCTATTAAAGGGAGAGAATGAGATTGTTTAGAGAAACATTCTAATATGACCCACATGTTTCCCTATTTAACATATAAGGACCAAAAGTGTGTGTAAATATGCATAAAATCAATGTTGACGATCTATATTTAGACATGTGATGTATTCATTTAGCTTGATCAGGTACGGCAGCATTTATTTATACTATATCAGAATTGAAACTAGAAATGTGTCATCATGCCACGGATGCCCCCGCATGCAGCCAAAATTTCAGTTGGTGCATTAATTATTTTTTTCATTTTAAGTTCAAAGCCCTTAAAACTTTTCAATGTTAACACAAACCATTTCCATACAATGTTCAAGGCACTGAAATTATTCAGTCTTAACCTTTTAGAAATAGCATATTGCATATTTGTAGCCAAAATAATGGCTAAAAGAATGAGTGGTGAAACTGAAAGTTCAAAATTTTTCCAACATTCAGGAAAGATAAGTTTGTCTAAAATCATTGAACCATGACCAAATTCCAACTGAAACTGCTTATTCCTAAGATGTATCTATATTATTTTCAAAGTGAAAGAGACATAACTCTGCCAAAAAATCATCAAACCATGACCAAATTCCAACTTGACCTGCCCATTCCTTTGACATATCCATATGTCAAATTAAAGTTGAATATGTGACACTGTTGGGAAGATAATGAACAGAAACTGTAAATTTCATATTATTTTCAAAGTGAAAAGGGCATTACTCTACCAAAAATCATTGAACCATGACCAAATTTGAACTTGGCCTGGGCATTCCAAAAACATATCCATATGTCAAATTTGAGTTGAATATGTTGTACCATTGGGGAGATAATAAACGGAAACTGAAAATTTCATATTACTTTCAAAGTGAAAGGGGCATAACTCTGCCAAAAATCATTGAACCATGACCAAATTTGAACTTGACCTGCACATTCCTTTGACGCATCCATATGTCACGTTTGAGTTGAATGTGTTGTACCTTGAGGGAGATAATGAACGTAAACTGAAAATTTCATATTATTTTCAAAGTAAAAGGGGCATAACTCTGCCAAAAATCATCGAACCATGACCAAATTCGTACTTGACCTGTATTTTTTCATGACATATCAATATGTCAAGTTTGAGTTGATTGTATTGTACCGTTGGGGAGATAATGAACAGAAACTGAAAATTTCATATTATTTTCAAAGTAAAAGGGGCATAACTCAGCGAAAAATCATCGAACCATAACCAAATTCAAACTTGACCTGTATTTTCTCATGACATATCCATATGTCAAGTTTGAATTAAATGTGTCCAACCGTTCTTAAGATAATGAACGGAAACTGAAAATTTCATATTATTTTCAAAGTAAAAGGGGCATAACTCTGCCAAAAATCATCGAACCATAACCAAATTCGTTCTTGACCTGTATTTTCTCATGACATATCCATATGTCAAGTTTGAATTGAATGTGTCCAACCGTTCTTAAGATAATGAACGGAAACTGAAATTTCATATTATTTTCAAAGTAAAAGGGGCATAACTCTGCCAAAAATCATCGAACCATGACCAAATTCGAACTTGACCTGTATTTTCTCATGACATATCCATATGTCAAATTTGAGTTAAATGTGTGCAACCGTTCTTAAGATAATGAACGGAAACTGATGATGACGGAATGACAGAATGACGGAAGGATGGAAGGACGGAATGACGGAACAGGGTAACACTATATGCCCCGGCCATTACATGGCGGGGCATAATAAAAATATATCCCAAGCAGTGATTCTGTCGCTTAATAAAATCACTGTTTGTCGTTCCCACCATTATATCACTCCAGCTATGCCCTCAAGATGTAATTCCTCACACTCGAAACAGTGATTTTATTAAGTAATTAAATCACTGTTGGGGACATATTTTTTCTAAATCCTTTGAAAGATTTTTCAAAAGTAATATCCTAAAACATATCTATGAATTTCATTGGTTGATTTTATTCAAACCACACCAACACAGGTCAAGTGGCAACTTTACTTGTGGAGAATACCACAGTTGCCCATTTGGCATTATTTCAGGCACAGTAGACCATCAACCTTCATTAACCTAGTTTGGTATCTTCCTAACAAAAATTGTTCATAGCAGAATTTGAATCCATATCTGTGATGGTCTAGGGACTTGATGTCAGCAATGTTAACCATTCTACCATGAACTCAAAATAATATCTAATTTTTAAATCAAAATAATTTCTAAAACAAGCTTAAACGCTCTTCTAACACAGAAAGTTATAGAGAATGGTAATTTGTATTATAGTCATACCTTGTTATTCCTTACAGACATATCAGCTACCTGGTCTGTCAATGATTCAGTATCTAGAATACTTGAGGCGTGACACGAGTACTTCAAACTATCTGCCTCCTTTGCTAGCTCCTCTAAATTTTTCACCTCAACCTACATAATATTGTATCGTTTATCAATAATCAACATCTGAACAGGTATTATCCGCTTTTTTTTTGTCAAGGTCCATTACAAATTTCAAATTTACTAGATCAGGCACAAAATTAATGATCAAATGTAAGCATAAGCCATTTAGTTAATTACAAAATCTATACCATGTTAGAACATAGCAACATTCAAATCTATATAATCAATTCATTACAACAATACGGTACATTGCCTCAAATTCATAAGAGTAGTATTGTTATTTATTTTCTGTATATGTAATGTCACAGAAGAGTATGACAATTAAAACAAGTTCAGTATTACAAATGTCCTTTTAAGCATGTCCAGACACAAAATGCTGCCATACGGTGTTTAAAGTCACAAAAGCACTATGAAAATCATTTGGCAACTTACCAATTTTCATTCAAGTCAAGCATTTACATCAGTAAAACTACCTATCTCAGAAAGTTAGCTAATTCTTCATATAAAAGAAAACTGTGACAAAATTTACAAGTCTGCTTCAATGACATTAACCAGTTTGTCCAAGTAATTCAAAATTACAGAACTAAACAAGTCTTCCCTAGTGATTCAAAGTTAGTGACCGGAACCAATCTGCCAAAGTGATTCAAGAAATTGGTTTTAACCAGTTTGCAATTGGGGGAGGCATCTCCAAATTTTTCATAACTCTTTCATGGTAAACAAGTAATTCCAATATCAGTGGTTTTTATTAAATATATCAACACATATGTACCTTATATACAGAATTATTGGGCAGTTTTTTATATTTGCCTATAGCTTCCTGGGCATATTGTAATACCCTATCAAATAATCCTATAGCCTCCTTCCATTTCTTAGCACCAGCATAAGACTGTCCTATATAAAAACATCTGAAATATAAAACAAATTGCATTTAACATAAAATTGAGCCCGTTATGACAAAACCAACATAGTGCATTTGCGACCAGCATGGATCCAGACCAGACTGCGCATCTGCACAGTCTGATCAGGATTCATGCTGTTCGCTATTAGTTTCTCTACTTGTAGTAGGGTTGGTAAGTGAACAGCATCGATCCTGATCAGTCTGCGCAGGCTGGTCTGGATCCATTTAAACCTCTATTCTTTCAGAATAACCTTTATATATAATATTTACTCTCAGCCTGCTTAAATATTTATAATGAAAATTTCTAGCTTCCATTTTTGGAACAGTCTATTATCAATTTAAGAATATCAAAATGATGTTCTTCAGATTGTCAAACTACAATGACAGTGGTGGCATTGGTAAATTACCCTCCAGATCACAACAGTATACCACATTGAACATACTAGAGCAAAGTTCAGCCACCACATTGTTCCTTGGCATGCTGTTAAACAGTTAACCAGTACTAGTTGCCTTCACTTGGGCAAGGAACTGATAACTTCTGTACATGCCAGAGCAGAGGTACAATGCGAATGACGGTAGAAAGGATTTCATGATCAATCACAAAAGTGACTTGCACTGGGTATCGAACTCAAGTTGCCCGATTCACAGTGCAATGCTCTACCTATTGAGCTAAAAGGACAGCTCAAACTTCTTGGACAAACAGTCTGGCCTGCCTTTATACTGGTGGCATTTCAGCTGGGTCATGGATAAGAAATTTAAAATAAACATCTACACACCTAAATGCCTTAAATCCTACAGCTCGTGTACTCATTTCTATACTCAATGACTCATCTTCTTCTATACCATCTAAACTTGGTATTTCTCCTAAATTCTGAAATATATTTTATATACTTAAACATTATGAATTTGCTATGTCAAGAGAAACAGGCTGGGGTACAATCAAACAAGATTAATGACAGGAGACTGTCAAAAAGAGAAACAAGTTTTCTGCTAGTATACATATACTAGGATCCCTAATATTAATAACTATACAACCAGTCTACCGGAAAAAAATCTATTACTGTCGAATAAGGCTTTATATTTGTTTCAATTCATGTCATCCAGTCTAAATTGCACACACACTTTCAATTTGGAAGTAAATAACAACAAGACCAGTCTCAGGTTAATATTGTTGATTCAGTTCAGTTCTTTATTTAATTACATGCCCTTTTATTTGTAATGTTATTTCATACCTGGTCATGAGGGGGAATTATGTGTTCTGCGTAGGCCCAAATAATGAGGCCCTAAAAGGGTTATTTTAGACAGGAATTACTTATACATCTTCTCTGAATTATCTCAGCAGACAATCATAACATATTTTAATGATAAAGGATGTACTAAAATTTAATCAAGACAGTATTTCATTGTTGTAATTTACATGGAAATGCTAAGTAAAGACCACATTAGGAAACCGGTCATGCATAATTTTTTCAAACCAAGGGAGGAAACTCTACATGAAATGTTAATAAAATATATTGTCTGGATTTTACTGGCTTCATGATGATAAAACTGAAACTGTATGACAAAGAACAGAATTTAAATGAGTATCAAACTTTACTTTTACCGAGTTATGATGAATCAACACGATAATTGAGTTGATAATGTGAAATTTCATTACACCACATATATATGCCTCTTCATAACAAGCATGGATACAGTGTCTATTTTTAGTGACAGCTTTGGGTTTTCTTAACGTTGCCATTTAACAGTCGTAGTTCCAGTTTTGATTATTTTAAGATTAATTTCAATTCATGACTTCAATCGAGTTGTCTACACCATTTTTTTCTCTTATAATGCTCCACTTTGTAGACACAATTTTTTAGTCAAAATGTAAAATCTTGTGCTTGATAAAGTTATGTTAACATACATTAGGAACCCAAAAGCAATTGGGTAAAATTCCATTCTTTTTTATGGTTTTAAATACAAGTTATAGCGAAAAAACATCATATTTTGTCCGGTAATATGAAAGATCCCAGTAAAATATAGGAAGAACAAGCTCCTCCTTTAAAATAGCAACTTTTCACAAAAATTCTCAGTTAAAGAGGGTATGACTTAAAAATATAGCTTTCAGAATTATGCCTCCCAGTGTAACAACTGCACCTTGTCAAGATAAGCAAGTATTCCATGTTTCATGTTGATAACTTTTAAAATGTTTGAATAACGGGCTACATTTTAAAGTTTTTCAAGATGACAAGAACATCAACAAATGGATCATTATAGCTTGATGTTTTTTCTTCGAAACAGACAAGCTAAAAGTTCACTGTGTAAAGTGTTAAAATTCTGCAAAAATAAAATAATCAGATTTCAAAATTCCAACAATATGCACTAGGTGACTACCTGGCATCTGATATGCCCCCCAGAACCACTACCCTCCACCCAAAACAAACCTAAACAAGAGCTGTCCGTAAGACAGCGCGCTCGACTTTTTTATTGCTTGCCAATAAAAAAAGTTTTTGCAGTAAAAGGCAATACAAGAATCTCTGTATTTTTAAAGTGAACAATGGCCATGAGCATTAAGATATTTAGTGAAGAATTATTTTACTGAATTGTGTGATACCCTTGAACACTGCAGCAAAGTTTGAAATGTTTAAGTCAAAAGAGGGCTGGTAAGAAAGAAAAAAAAACTAGTTGTTTGATACCCTTGAATATTACAGCAATGTTCTTATGACATAATTTATGGTAAAGTGAACAAGTGGATAGGAATGAATTTTTTTAGATTTTTTAAGTTTTTTAGTGCTTGCCTATAATACAAAACATTGACAGTTAAGGGCCATAATTCAAATAAAATCTTTGACAGAATTACCTTCTCCTGGACATGTTTGGGAATCATGATTGTAAACAAGTATTCCAACTTTCAAATTAATATCTCAAACAGTTCAGTCAAAAAGTGGACTGGTACTAAAAACTTAACCAAGATTCTAAGTCGATAAAAGGCCTTAATTTTTAAAACAAATCCTTGACAGAGTTACCTTCTCTTGCGTACAGATGGGGGTAATGATGTGAAATAGCATTAAAAGTTTCAAAGCAATATCTCAAAGGGTTAAGGCAATAAGTGGATTTTACCCATATTCAATGTATTTTCTAAGTCAAAAAGGGGCATAATTCTGTCAAAAACCTTGACAGAGTTATGTCCTCTTGTCTGTTGATGAAGGTCGTGATGGTAAACAAGTATGGTCAGTTTCAAAGCAATACCTCCAATGGTTTTGAAATAAAGTGAGGTGGTACAAAAAACTTAACCAAGCTCAATACACTTTCTAAGTCAAAAAAGGGCCATAATTCTGTCAAAAACCTTGACAGAGTTATGTACTCTTGTCTGTAGATGGAGGTTATGATGGTGAACAAGTATGGTAAGTTTCAAAGCCATACTTGTAATACTTCTGAAATAAAGTGGGGTGGTACGAAAAACTTAACCAAGGTGTGACGCCAACGCCGACGCCGGGGCGAGTAGGATAGCTCCCCTTTTCATAGAAAAGTCGAGCTAAAAAAACAACTATATGATTTTTTTAAAAGAACATTTTAGTAAATTTTAAATCATTTAAATAATATTATGCTTAATCTGATTGGAATATGTAAGGAACAATACCTGTATCATAATATCATATAGCCTAACAAGATCTTGTGGTTTGGTGACTTTCCTGCCTTCCTCGACCTGGCCTCCGGGCAGGTATAACTTGAGGTTTTCTATTAGGAGTAGATTACGCTCTATCGTCTTTGTCAACTTAATATAAGTCAGGTAGCTGTGTAGGTAATGTGCATTTGAAATCTTTCCATCTATAGGCTGACCCCGCAAAGCTAACTTAAAATTCTGTAAATGTAAATTAATATGGGTACTGCAAAAATAAACTTTAATACATAAATAAAGGAATTTTTAAGTTCTGAAATAAAGAAAATATAAAAGACCTCCTAGGCAGTAATAAAATGTTTATGCATGCCTCAAGTTGAGTCAAAATATCAATGAAATCAAACTTGAGAAAAATGTACTAAGATATTAGGAAAAGCAAGATTCAAGTAATTATTTACACTTTATGTGTGATTAATGACTGATTCTTTAGTATGTAAAACTATATTTCTGCTGCATAACTATCACAGTAAGGGCTATTTTTGCATATTTTGACCTCTTTTTGGTAATTCATGTGAGTTGTTAGTGTCACTGATAATGTGTAAATTGCTACCTTTTGGTTTCTTAACATTATTCTTTAAAATACATTTTCAAAATTTTCACGAAAATTAACATGAATCTGGAGGCAGACTGTTTTAAGATACGACTACTTTGCTTTAACAATGTTGGCCACATTGTTTTTACTCATTATTCAATTAATTCAGTTACAGCACCTTTATCAATTAATTCAGCTTTATTCTTAAAAGTATTATAATCATATGACAACATAAAATGACAGTCAAGTTTTGTTTAAAAATCAATCTGATGAAATCAATTTCATTTTCCTTTTAATTCCTATACTTTTGTAATAACTACATTAAAGTGCTGTGAAAGACTTATTTTTTTTCATAGAGAGTAAAAAATATCAACAATTATTTACCTGATCATCATGTAGTGCGTCTCTAAGATATTGTTGAGCTTCTATACACTCTTTCAATATACTCTCATATATGGAGATTTTATTATCTATACCCTCCGCCTTCTCCACTTCTTCTCCACTCTCCTGTAGATTGAGCAGGAAAAGTCGAACCGGTTCACTCTTCACTGGAACTGTACGACCTTGCCATGTCACCTCCGACAGCGTCGCTGCTTGCTTTTCTCTCGTCTGTGATAACAGAGTCTGTCCACAGAAAAATGAAGCAATTTTACAGTTAGTAACAGGCACAAGCAAATATGATATAAACAAACAAAACTGCACTATATAATTAATAAGACCACATGATCTCTTGCTAGAACATTTAATACCAGACAATGAAATTGAAATAGATTATAATTGATCATATGTTTCCTACAAGATATGATACAAGAGGGCCATGATGGCCCTGAGGTCGCTCACCTGTATATAGGCCCCCAGAGCGGGGCCAGTTTAAACCCCAAGGATTTTATTTGAACAAACTTGGAAGACACCCATTAGAAGATATTTCATGATGTTAAGTTTTTACTACACACATATAATGAAAAATAATGACCTTCCTCCCCCCCCCCCCCCAAGGGCTTTTATTTGAACAAACTTGGTAGACACCCATAAGAAGATGTTTCATGCTAAACATCTAAGCTCTAGCTCATTTGGGTTTTTTAAAAGAAGATTTTTTAAGTTTTTACTATACACATATAGTTAAAAAGAATGACACCCCTTTGTGCGGGGCCAGTTTTGACCCCAGGGTTTTATTTGAACAAACTTTGTAGACACTTACTAGAAGATGTTGCATGTTTAATATCTAAACTCTAGCTATTTGGGTTTTTTTAAAGAAGATTTTTAAGTTTTTGCTATACACAATTAAGGAATATCATGACCTCCGGGCGGGGCCAATTTTGACCACAGAGCTTTGATTTGAACAAACTTGGTAGACACCCATTAAAACATGTTTCATGCTAAACATCTTAGCCTTAGCTCTTTGAGTTCTTTAAAAGAAGTTTTTTAAAGTTTTTACTATATGCATATAGGGAAAATCAATGACCCCCGGGGCGGGGCCACTTTTGACCCCAGGGCTTTTATTTGAACAAACTTGGTAGACACTTATTAGAAGATGTTTCATGCTAAATATCTTAGCTCTAGCTCTTTGGGTTCTTTATAAGATGATTTTTTAAGTTTTTACTATATGCATATAGGGAAAATCAATGACCCCCTGGGGCGGGGCCAATTTTGACTCCAGGGCTTTTATTTGAACAAACTTGGTAGACACTCACTAGAAGATAATTCATGCCAAATATCTAAGCTCTACCTCTTTGGGTTTTTTAAAAGTAGATATTTAAAGTTTTTTCTTTCGGTTGCAGTTCTGCATGGAATTAAATTCTTTGAACAATTTTTAAAGGTGACCACTAAAGGAACCACCAAAGGAACATTCCTGTAAAGTTTGGATGAAATTGGCTTAGTGGTTTATGAGGAGATGTCATTTAAAGTAAAAGTTTACGGACAGACGGACACCGGACGAAAAGCGATCACAAAAGCTCACCCTGTCCCTATGTGACAGGTGAGCTAAAAAATATACATGAAAAATATGTACAGCCTAACAGAAGCTTGATTCCAGCATGCTCGGACTGTAAAAAAAACTGTTTCAGAGCTATGTTGCTGCTCAATTAAAGAACATTTTTATGCTGGGTCATACTTTATGTCAACACAAAAATTTCCCCTAGCAACCTGTGGTGACAAACTGTACAAAGTAAATTCTTACATCAAGTTCTCCTAACATGAAATCGCCAGCACCTGCTTCACGTCTCATCTGCATCAGATCCTCGATGGCAGTCTCGTCTCCTATATTATATGCACAATATCGAATGTTTGGCTCAATCTCCGACACACGCTGTAGGTAAAGTGTCTGCATTTCTTCAGAGAAAGCCTTTGCTAGATTCTCGTAGATTGTTCTGTGAATTAAAGTATATTCAACATTATTATCAATTCGAGAAAGCCTTTGCTAGATTCTCATAGATTGTTCTGTGAATTAAAGTGCATTTTAACGCATTATTGAAGTAACTTCTAGTTTAACAATCATTGTAAAACTTGAATCTTTGAAAGAATTTATTTTAGGAAGAAAATAATTAAATAAGAAAAAGAACAAGAGCTGTCGGTAGGACAGCACGCTCGACTATTCTAAGTGCTTGATAGTATGACCCTCCAATTATGACCCTAAGTGCATGTGTAAAGTTTCAAGTAAATATCTTTGAAGACCTTTAACCTTTAACCAAAATTTCAAAGTTTCAAAGGGGCAAATAATTCTGCAAATATTGCAGGCAGAGTTATGCAATTTTGCAAACTGATGTACATTGTTACTATAAAAAAGCATTTTAAATTTCAATTGAATATCTCAAGCAATAATTGAGATATTTGACTTTACAAAAAAACTTTAACCAAAATTTCTAAGTTCCAAAGGGGCATAATTCTGTCAATATTGTAGGCATAGTTATATAACTTGTCAATCTGATGTACCTTGTTACTATAAATAAGTATTGTAAGTTTCAATTGAATATCTCAAGCAATAATTGAGATATTTGACTTTACAAAAAACTTTAACCAAAAGTTCTAAGTTAAAAAGGGGCATAATTCTGTCAATATTGTAGGCAGAGTTATCCAACTTGTCAATCTGATGTACCTTGTTACTATAAATAAGTATGGTAAGTTTCAATTGAATATCTCAAGCAATAATTGAGATATTTGACTTTACAAAAAACTTTAACCAAAATTTCTAAGTTAAAAAGGGGCATAATTCTGTCAATATTGTAGGCAGAGTTATCCAACTTGTCAATCTGATGTACCTTGTTACTATAAATAAGTATTGTAAGTTTCAATTGAATATCTCAAGTAGTAATTGAGATATTTGACTTTACAAAAAACTTTAACCAACGCAGACGCCGACGCGGACGCTGACGCCGACGCCGACGCCGCGGCGACTACAATAGCTCTCATATTCTTCGAATAGTCGAGCTAAAAACATATATTTTTAAAATGTAGGTCAATATTTGGTGTATAACCTTTGAACTTGAGCTAACTTGATAATCCCTTTACTTAGTTTCCCTAAAAATATCACCATTCATAAAAAATAACCACACATAAAGTGTGTAATTGGCTTAACTTACTTGACACTGCCATAACTTTCTATAGCTGGCTTCCATTTCTCAAGTTCAAACTCTAAACTACCTCTCATATAATGCCTATAAGCCTGAAAATAATATACATCATTTATCAACCTATAAGTCTCTCAATTCTGTAAGGATTATCATGTATATTCTTTATTGTCTGTTTAATATTTTACTGTAAACAATACAAATCAAATTCACGCAGCATGCATCCCTGTTTATGCTTATTTTCATGATTAGTTTGGAAATGTTTAAGAAAAAAAAATATTGTGTGAATAAAGAAAGTAATTTACACATTACAAATGGCACTTACAAACCACATACAATTAAAGAAAAGAGGTCAAATTTTCACACAGTAAAATAATGGGATATATACTCAGCGTTTTTTTCCTCTACTTTGGGAATGGTGCCAGTACCAGACTGATTGGGAAAAAATGCGTTATTTTGACTAAAATTGGGAATTTTTTTAATGCATTTTTTCAGCTACAAATGAGATTAGACATCATGAATAAAGATAGCTTACAGCTTCTACTGTCCAGATAGAACTATTGAGTGGTGATTTATATGAATATGTTGGATTTAAATGATTTTAGAAAAATCACTTTGCCTTGTGGGCATTTTGAACAGTCATTTTGGGAATTTAACATTGGCAATTGGGAATTTTAATGTCTATTTTCTATTGGGAATGGTACCGTTTTAGGGTAGTAGTTATATAAAGAAAAAAAACACTGATACTGCAAAATCAATAAAAAATAACATGTAAATTATTATTTGAATATTATATATTTTTTTTTACTTTTCTTAAAACATTAAATCATTTTTCACAAGTTAATTTATTAAAAAATATTTTGGCTCGTCTGGAGGCATACAACTTTTAAGCTTTTAATGTGTCATCAATAAAGGAAATGATTACTTACATCTTAAATGAAACCATACAAATTTGAATGATTTTCTTCTGGTTAAGAAACAACCGATGCAATTATGTAGTTATGATGTGAATATCGTTAGTTCCCTGAACCTTTTTTCAGACTGTATTATATAAAACATTATTTCAAAGCTTTCTTACCTGACTTTCTAGTTTAGTTCTTGCATCACACTTGTCATGTTCACATAATGTATAAAGTTCCTCAGCGTAAACAACTGCTTTCTTCAGTTTGGAGATCATATGGAAGCGCTTACGAGGTTCTGTGTTTGCTTCCGACTTTAACTGCATGGCATAAGACCACGCTCGTTCAGCAGAAAACAGAGGCAGATGCACATATCTAAATGAAAACAGTTCAGTGATACTGAATATTTAGACTATGACTGCATATTTTTGAAATTATTTTTTTTAACTTTATTTTGAATTTGTTCCTATCATTTTTGAATTTGTTCCAGCCATTTAGGTAAGGAGACAGCAAATATTATGAATACAACACTGTCAAATATCAATTAAAAAGAAATATCAATGTTGCTAGGAAACCTTGGAATGTATAGTTAATAGCAAACATTTTTTTTAGCTGCATTACATTATCAATTTAAATCTTAAAGGAGAACCCATAAAACAATCTTGCAGCTAAAAACTGACTTGTATACCACATAATTACCTTTTTATTAAAACTCATAACAACTGTTGCTAAAAGCTCTGTCAATTATTCTTATATAATATCAAATCACTGCAAATATTTGTGCACATTATGTAATCATTAAAAGATATGCATTCATTTTTTATTGAAAAAATTGGCTAAGACTTTAAAGAAAATAAATTTATAATTACCTTTCATTAAATACATGAAATGTTAGATTCGGTAATATCTTTATAAATAATGCTTTTTGGAACTTACAATATTGATAAATCTCAATTTGAGCATCATATTTATGGTATAAAACCATAAAAAAAATTGTGTTACAGGATCTTTTACAGTCTACTGTTTACTGTGTTTTAAATTGATTGTCTGTCAACTTCTGCAAAAATACTAAGCTTGTTTCTTGGAACATTTCCCTATATCAACATCATAATTCATCAGACTACTTTAAGCAGGACTGGCAAAGTCTGATATTGACTTATTTGTCTGTTTTTATTTGAAGCATTTTGTAACTTATCTATGTGATTTTCTTAAAAATAACCAATTTATTAGTACAGACTATGGGACAGCCTGTGCAATACCGACATTTGATTTTGACATCCCTATTAGAAATATAACCCCTAAGAAATTAAGAGACATCCATCAAATTATTTATCATTGAAAAAGAAAGAAGAGTAAATTACCTGACATCTTTGATTGCATCCATATTTATTTTCTTGGGATTAACTCTTCTCTTATCACCTTGTGGAAAGTGTAGAGACTTTCGTATTCTTTTGATGCGCCTTGAACAGTAACCCCTAACAAACACAATAGGTAAAAAACACCAATAAGAACATGAGCTATCAGTGTAGGTAGCAAATATACTTTAAAATGTTTAACGTTTAACAGGGTGTCTTTATGTTTTAGTATTTATATGCATGTAAAGTTCTGGCATCTGTTGGTCATCTTCTCCCCATACAGCCAACCATTAACACCTTTTACTGTTATTATATCACTCTTTATAGATGTACTTCTTTTATTTAGTTTTTGTTCGTTTTTCTTTGAATTTATGTTCTATTTTTCCTTCTTAAAAGGGAAACCACTTAGGTTTCTTGACATGATGGGACTGGAAGAATTTTTTTGAGATAAATGTTCAATTTGATGTAGGTCTAGACTTGTAACTTGTGTGCAAACTTTCAGATCATTCGCTCTCTGTTTTTCCTAGAATATTTATTCTTATGTCCCAGCTGATCTATGTAAGAAATTTAAATTTTATGTTTTAGTCCTTCGGACTTCAGTGGAGTTCCTTCAAACACAAACATGTATTTGAAACAAGAGGGCCATGATGGCCCTGAGGTCGCTCACCTGTATATAGGCCCCCGGAGCAAGGCCAGTTTAAACCCAAGGGCTTTTATTTGAACAAACTTGGAAGACACCCATTAGAAAATTTTTCATGATGTTAAGTTTTTACTATACATATATAATGAAAAACAATGACCTCCCCCCCTCCCCCCTGGCAGGGCTAATTTTAACCCAAGGGCTTTTATTTAAACAAACTTGGTAAGTTTCATGCTTAACATTTAAGCTCTAACTCATTGGGTTTTTTAAAAGAAGATTTTTTAAGTTTTTACTATACACATATAGTTAAAAACAATGACACCCCTGGGGCGGGGCCAGTTTTGACCCCAGGGCTTTTATTTGAACAAACTTTGTAGACACTTAGTAGAAGATGTTTCATGCTTAATATCTAAACAGTAGCTATTTGGATTTTTTCAAAGAAGATTTTTAAGTTTTTGCTTTACACATATAAGGAAAATCAATGACCCCCGGGGCGGGACCAATTTTGACCCTAGGGCTTTTATTTGAAAAAACTTTGTAGACACTCACTAGGAGATGTTTCATGCTTAATATCTTAACTCTAGCTATTTTGGTTTTTTTCAAAGAAGATCTTTAAGTTTTTGCTATACACATATAAGGAAAATCAATGACCCCCGGGGCGGGGCCAATATTGACCCCAGGGCTTTTATTTGAACAAACTTGGTAGACACCCATTAGAACATGTTTCATGCTAAATATCTTAGCTCTAGCTCTTTGAGTTCTTTAAAAGAAGATTTTTTTTAAAGTTTTTACTATATGCATATAGGGAAAATCAATGACCCCCTGGGGCGGGGCCAATTTTGACCCCAGGGCTTTTATTTGAACAAACTTGGTAGACACTCATGAGAAGATGTTTCATGCTTAATATCTTAGCTCTAGCTCTTTGGGTTCTTTAAAAGAAGATTTTTTAAAGTTTTTACTATATGCATATAGGGAAAATCAATGACCCCCTGGGGTGGGGCCAATTTTGACCCCAGGGCATTTATTTGAACAAACGTGGTAGACACTCACTAGAAGATGTTATATGCCAAATATCTAAGCTCTAGCTCTTTGGGTTTTTTAAAAGAAGACATTTAAAGTTTTATCTTTCGGTTGCTATGGCAACCAGAGTTCTGCATGGAATTAAATTCTTTGAACAATTTTTAAAGGTGACCACCAAAGGAACATTCCTGTGAAGTTTGGATGAAATTGGCTTGGTGGTTTATGAGGAGATGTCATTTAAAGTAAAAGTTTACGGACGGACGCCTGACGGACGCCGGACGAAAAGCAATCACAAAAGCTCACCCTGTCACTTTGTGACAGGTGAGCTAAAAATATTTATACTGTTGAAAAACTGCTCGAATTCAAATGCATGCCATAATTCAAAGAAACTTGTTAGCATCCACTTGTCCTACAGCTAAATGCAGGGTACAGTAAAGACTGTTTACAGTGACCTTCGATGGGAGAAAAGAAAAAAGGTCATTATAGACAGGGAGTCACTGTGGGCAGTCTCTATATAATTCGGATATATGAACATATCATACCAATATTTTGTTGAAAAGCAGGATAGTACCATACTAAGGGTTTAAGTTAAAATTGCATGTATAATTGGTTAAGATTATAAACTACACCATAACATTAGTATCTAAAAGTTACATATTCATTAAAATGTAATTTATATTGATAAATCTGTTTGTAAAAAAATGTTTAATTTCAATTTTACTTATGAGATGTTACTGTAGAGACATTTAATTTTGTATAATCAACCTGTTTACTTTACGGAGTTCAATGTATTAATAAAACATTAGATACAAATCTCCACATAATTTCTACAGATAAGTGCTCCGAAAAAAATTAACAATCGAGGTTTCAAACATAACCACACCTTTAAGACGTTTGGCATTGTTTATCTTTACTCGCCAAAACACCGCAGAAATTATGTATATGCATGTGTCATTAATCATTTTATCGGCGAAAATTGATTGAATTTGTCGCCATATTGTGTATTTGTCAACAAACAGCCACAGTGTATTAGCGTGTCGCCGATTGGTCAATGCAAACTGCCGTAGATACAACGCGCGTTCTGATTCGTCAATCGCATGAATACGTAATGAGAAAGATAAACATAGTGAACTCTTGCCTTGCGGCGTGTATTGAACTTTGTTGATGTTGACACGCGTTCTTAATTAGCGGATTAACGGTAATTGGTTGTAATTGAGAGGTAAACAAATTATTAACAGACCTAGCGGCGTAAATAAGTATGACGGAAAATTATAAAAATCGGGCGACTGAAGCAAAGTCGCTGATCCGAAGGCGACTTCTTCGCCAAAGTCGTCACCTAGTTCAAGCCATGCTCCCCTTGCAAAAGTCGCTGTTCACGGCTCAAATACCGTAACGGGTGACTAAATCATGGTCGTTGTACGGACTAGACAGGGAGTCGCTACATACAGACCATTTATATAGTAAATACTGTTCGGCGCACCTAACTATGGTCACTATAGACAGAACGTCGCTATATACAGGGGGTCGCTAAGACAGTCTTTACTGTATATACAAACTGCTGGTGCCAAAATTCTATGACTTTACCATTTAACTAATTGACTTTTCATGATACTAGTAGAATTGGTGAGAGCTGGTACATGCAAGTTTCCAATATGGTGCAAACAACATTCCTGTCTCAGTGTCTGTGATATTTAATGTTATTTTAATTGTTTACATTTACATACTTTACAGTTTTACTTTGACTTACCTGTATCTCTGGAAGTCTCCATGTCGAAGCCCATGTTGCTGTTGTGCTTCCTTAATAATCTGTAAAACTGGAATGAAAAATTGATATACACATGTTAAACAATATAATCACCCAGATGCTAAATAAATATCTTTAAGTGAATGTAGATCAACTTTACTTTAACTCTATTTTCATGGTTGAAACAGCTTGCAAAATTTAAGTGAATTTTGAAAATTGTGAGTGTTTATATGTTTCACTCATACATTTTTGCAAGTCATTTTCATTAAAAGAAAGAGCACCTTTTATGTGGCAAGGGCATTGGCAGGATCTGTGTAATTTCTAAAGACTACATGTAAGCTGTAGTATATATAAGCTATTAGTAATATATGGGAGACCTCGGTTCTTTCATTTAATCAGGAACTGACCCACATACTTTAATGTCAAGTCAATTTAAGTTTGTGACTGACCCGATAGTGCTTTTGCAATCGAAAAAACATCTGCATCATTAAAAGAAATGTTCAATGCCCGTTTAAAAGTGATCAAGGACCCCTGTTCCACGTTCGAAACTTTTTGCTAATTTTATGTTTGCTACATCAAATTCTACTGTATTAAAGAGTCTTCATAAACAAACAAGAGGGCCATGATGGCCCTGAGGTCGCTCACCTGTATATAGGCCCCCCAACCGCCCCCCCCCCCAAATGTTGCAAGGCCAATTTAACCAAAGGGCTTTTATTTGCACAAACTTGGTAGACACCCATAAGAAGATGTTTCATGCTAAACATCTAAGCTCTAGCTCATTGGGCTATTTAAAAGAAGATTTTTTTTTAAGTTTTTACTATACACATATAGTTAAAAACAATGACACCCCTGGGGCCGGGCCAGTTATGACCCCAGGGTTTTTATTTGAACAAACTTTGTAGACACTTACTAGAATATGTTTCATGCTTAATATCTAAACTCTAGCTATTTGGGTTTTTTCAAAGAAGATTTTAAGTTTTTGCTATACACATATAAGGAAAATCAATGACCCCGGGGCGGGGCCAATTCTGACCCCAGGTCTTTTATTTGAACAAACTTGGTAGACACTCACTAAAAGATGTTTCATGCTTAATATCTTAACTCTAGCTATTTGGGTTTTTTCAAAAAATATTTTTTAAGTTTTTGCTATACACATATATGGAAAATCAATGACCCCCGGGGCGGGGCCAATTTTGACCCCAGGGCTTTTATTTGAACAAACTTGGTAGACACCTATCAGAACATGTTTGATGCTAAATATCTTAACCATAGCTCTTTGAGTTCTTTAAAAGAAGATTTTTTAAGTTTTTACTATATGCATATATAGGGAAAATCAATGACCCCCCTGGGCGGGGTCAATTTTGACCCCAGGGCTTTTATTTGAACAAACTTGGTAGACACTTATTAGAACATGTTTCATGCTAAATATCTTAGCTCTAACTCTTTTGGTTCTTTAAAAGAAGATTTTTTAAGTTTTTACTATATGCATATAGGGAAAATCAATGACCCCCTGGGGCGGGGCCAATTTTGACCCCAGGGCTTTTCTTTGAACAAACTTGGTAGACACCTATGAGAACATGTTTGATGCTCAATATCTTAGCCATAGCTCTTTGAGTTCTTTAAAAGAAGATTTTTTAAGTTTTTACTATATGCATATAGGGAAAATCAATGACCCCCCGGGGCGGGGCCAATTTTGACCCCAGGGCTTTTATTTGAACAAACTTGGTAGACACTCACTAGAAGATGTTTCATGTCAAATATCTAAGCTCTAGCTCTTATGGTTTTTTAAAAGAAGATATTTAAAGTTTTTTCTTTCGGTTGCCATGGCAACCAGAGTTCTGCATGGAATTAAATTCTTTGAACAATTTTTAAAGGTGACCACCAAAGGAACATTCCTGTGAAGTTTGGATGAAATTGGCCATGTGGTTTATGAGGAGATGTCATTTGAAGTAAAAGTTTACGGACGACAGACGCCGGACGAAAAGCGATCACAAAAGCTCACCCTGTCACATTGTGACAGGTGAGCTAAAAAGATACAGATAAATGTAACATTTTAACAACTTATTACACTATAATCATAAAATTAAGAAAACAACACAATGAAAAAAAAAATCATTTTATAAACAATATATACATTAACTGTCTTATCTTCACAGTCACTTTTCAATGTTTATAACAGATTGTCTTTCTTTAAATAAGTGTAAACATCAATGTAGAAACAAAACAAGATGCTGACTCATTGAAAAAAAAAACAGCGTAACAAGTGTCTCACTAGGATTTTCAAAATAGGAGTTCTGAGACTCCCAAGCCATAAAAGGTACGAGTTCCAAATAATGTTGACTATGGTAAGCCATCTTTGCTGCATTTATGCAATTGATGTATATGATGAATAAACAGAATAAGGGGTGAGGGAGTCAGAAATTGAACAGAGAAAAAAAGCTTATTTAGGAAAATGGTTATACTCCCAAATTGGAAACACGGTATCATAAAAAAGTGATTGAAAAGATCTTATATATAATTTACCCTACATCTACAGACAATTATGCTGTTTTCTTCCTGATTCACTCCACACCCCCCCCCCCCAAGTATGTGATACTGGCAAATATCTCCGTCTCAACTAATGTAAGCAATACCTTAAGTAATTTTAATTCATAAACTACATTTTAAGTGTTATAAAACACATTTTAACAAAACATAGGTTCATTTTGGTTACCTTTTTTAATTATAAAAAGCGGCATCACGAAAATATGTGACAAATGAGATTTTGTCTGTTTCCTGCAAAAGACATTCTAGTTGTTGTTGATTTTGATTATATCAGATTAAATTTTTTTTTTTATTATTTTAAGATTGTTATTCATCAGCTTTTTCAAGATGCATCATAAAACAAAAATTAAAAATTTATAATTTACGGCAAAATTTACCGTTGATGGTGTAAATTTTTGAAGAGACTGGATATTTAAAAATTTCTTTGAGTCACCGGAAACTTATTATCAAACAGCTCATTGACATTTTTAGCTTCTTGAAAATTTATTAATTTGACGGTAACAAAGTATTTCTCGGACAACTTGATTTTTATTCAGCCATGACTGATAGCTGACGGATTTTTACACAGACTGACATTAATAGCACCCTAAAAACAACCTGTTAATCCATTATCACACATGCTGATTGACAACCGTTGTGTATTATTTAATTGTGGAGGCGGATACTACAAGTGCTACACAAATGATTGAAAAAATTAAGCACTACGGTGACTTTTATGGCACAGCAGTAAGATTGATTTGGAGATTAAGGCACAGCGGGAGAGCAGTGCTCAAAGGGCCTAAGGAAAGGCCTGAGATAAGAATATTTTATTACAAATCGACAGCTTGGTGTGAAAGGGTCGTAACTCCTTTACTAAATATGAGTTATAAACCCTTTTGCACCAAGCCCTCGAAATGTATTACATCTATATTATCCATAGAAATGATAAAAAATGTTTCAGTTTATTACTCTTTTTTTTGTTCCCATGAAGAAGTGCTTGGTAAAGCAAATGAGTGAGTCTGATATGAATTACTTGCATGTTTACATTTTTATTTCGCTGTCAAGTAGCTAACATCCTAATGTACATGACTTTTAGGTTAAAACATTTTTAAACTAAAAATTTTGGTAGAATATTTCATTAAAATACAGATCCGCTATTGGCTATGATCTACTATTGGATAACTCAGGGCTTGAGCTAGTCAAAATTTTAGGGAGAAGTGACTTCTCCCTCCAGCTGATTTAGGGAGAAGTGAGGAGACTTTAGGGAGAAGTTGGGAGACATATTAGGCGTCATCTGGAGAATTATAAGCTATGAAACTTTACATACCAATAAAGAAATAAGAAACACTTCTCAAATAAACAATTCTACTATAAATCTACTTTATATAAATGTATACCAATAGCAAACACAATATTACATGAGTGAAAGTTGAAAATTTGGAAAAGCCTGAAAACCTTTATTCATGATCATTTTTCTACATAATCTAATAGTCAGACATGATGAAATTTGTCACACACAAAAAACCTGAGCTTCAGACATATGCCTGAAAACTTGCACCCATGCATATCCTGTATACATGTTGTGAGTATGTTTAGTTGGGCAGAGCAGTGCCACTTGCCATTGGCAATGAGTCAGACTGGTCATCATCTACAATTTTCCTTAATTGATTTGCCCACAAGCCAGAATGTAAGAGACATTTAATTTTGTATAATCAGCGTATTAACTTTATGGAGTTCAGTGTATTAATAAAATATTAGATACAAATCTTCACATAATTTCAACAGATTAGTGCTCCGAAAAGTTTTTAACAATCGAGTTTTTCGAACATATTCACACCTTTAAGATGTTGGGCAGTGTTTATCTTTACTCGTCAAAACACCGCAACAATTATCAACAATTATGTATATGCAGGTGTCTTTAATCATGCAATCGGCGAAAATTGATTGCATCTGTCACCATTTTGTGTAAATGTCAAAAATTAGCAGCAGTATGTTTGTGTGTCGCTGATTGATCAATGCAAACTGTCTCATATACAACGAGCGTTCTGATTCGTCAATCGCATAAATACATAATGAGAATGATATACATAGTGAACTCTTGCCTTGCGGCGTGTATTAGAATTTGTTGATGTTGACACGCGTTTTTAACTAGCGGATTAATGGTAATTGGTTGTAATTGAGAAGTAAATAAATTGTTAACAGACCTAGCATCGTAAAAAAGTATGACAGATCACAAAAAAATCGTGTGACTTCAAAATCGCTTTGAAGTTTGTTTTAGGCGAAGTCGCTGATCCAAAGGCGACTTCTTCGCCCAAGTCGCCCCCTAGCTCAAGCCCTGTAACTGTTGAGTAACTCACTGTATTTATTATTGTTTTAGGTTATTTATTTAGAAGTGGCTAGCTGTAAGGGGACAAATGTGTGTTCTTGGTTAAAATACTTGTTTAAAGACACAAAATATCATATGCATTTTCAACTTTCATGTAATTTTGAAATGTGCCGTACGGCTGGACAATACAGTGTGTCCTTGCTAGCCGTATGTGACTCACGTATAGCTAGAATTTTTGGCCGTATGGCTAGCCACTTCCTACATGTATTTATTTTAAAAATACTGTATGGCTAGGCAGGCTATCCTCAACAAAGTCTGCGAAACTAGCAGTTGTCCTTTTGCCCAAGACAACCATTTTTTGGTCCAGACATCCAATATTTAAGTAAAAATTTGCTGAAAGTATTCATCAAAATGTCAACAAATAGTGAAAAATGAAAAATATCAAATACAATTAGTTTGCTTACATTTATCTATATCTTGATTTACTCCACTTTTTATTTATTTTTTTCTGGGTATGAACATTTTCTTTTGGGTCACATTTATCATTTAGCTTCTTCAGTTTTTTTTGGTTTTTTTTGCTTGCTTTAAATGTGTTTTTTTGCTATTCTTCCCTGCTTATGTTAATATTATCATTTAGTTTCTAGATATGATGTTGCTTTATTTTGTGATCTTTTGTTTTGATTTTGCTTTTTGTTTTGTTGTTTTTTGCTTATCTTTCCAGCATGACTCAAGCTAGCTGTTAAATGAGTTCAACTAATGACTTACATGTTTAATACCTTCTGTCTTTGTGTAGTCTGATAACCCATAGTCTTTTATATATTTAAATTATATATAAAAAATGTATGTTTTTTTGTTGTTTTTTTTTTAGTATTTCTATTTATTTATTTATTTAAATAATTCATTAAATTTTTAATTGTTTACTCGGTATATTATTGAACTTTAAGTACATTTTTAGATACTAGACATTGCTATATAGTGATGTAGATTTGGGTAAACTATCATTTTTAGTTTTTTAGCATATGATTCGTTTTTATAAATATATCCTAAAAGGTCTATTTTTATGCATGTGATGTATATATATCATGTCTAAGCATTTTTTATTGTAGCTGTTTTATCTTTGTTGATCTTATACTTTATGTAATTTACAGTCGGTTAAAAAAGCTCTTAGAGCTTATGTTGTACTGTTGAAAACTTGCCGACTTGAAATAAAACTTATCTTATCTTATGACTGTTCTCACTGAAAATAAGTTTGCACATTTGATAAATAATTACTTGGAAATGCGGTCTCACTAAAAAGCGTCCCGAAGAAATTTAGCGTCCCGAAGCGTCCCGAAGCATTATTGTTAATTTAAACAGCCAGAAGGGTTTTATTTATTGTAAATGAGCTATATTATTATGTACTGGGGTATTTATGGTAGAAATAATAATAAGAAAAATGTTTTCCATACATAAAATTATCTTTATAGCGCCCGAAATCGTACATCTATCCACGCATAGTTCAAGTTGCCCAATGGAAAATAGCGCC